>NC_041728.1:38803652-39448583 GCF_004115215.2 Ornithorhynchus anatinus
TCTGAGCCCCATTTGACTTGGCTTTTGGTGACGTCTTCCCAAAGGCTGTGGAAAAGCCACTTAGCCTGGTGACTGGAGCCGGGAGCCCTGCCAGTCAGAGGACCTGGATTCTCATCCCAGTTCTGCCACTTACCTGCTGTGGGACCTTGGGCAAGTCACTTTACTTCTCTGGCCCTCAGTTGCCTCTTCGGTAAAATGGGCACGAGGACTTGAAGCCCCATGAATGGCAGGGACTGTGCCCGCCCTGATCAACTTGTAGCCACTGCAGGGCTTAGAACAGTGCTCAACACTGAGTAAGCATCTAACGAATGTCATTTAAAAGGGAAAAGAAAAAAAAAGGAGGGAGCCAGGCTGAAGAGTCAGTCAATCATATTTACCGAGTGTTTACTGTGTGCAGAGCAGTGGGCCAAACGCTTGAGAAAGTGCAATCGAAGAATAAAAGGACACATTCCCTGCCCACAATGAGCTTACGGTCTAGAGGGGGAGATGGACAGTAATGGAAATCAATCAATGGACATAAGTGCTGGGGGGATGAATCAAGGGAGCAAGTAAGGGTGACACAGAAGGGAGTGGGAGAAGAGGAAAGGAGGACTCAGTACACCGTAAGCACTCAAATGCAACTGACTGACTGGCCTACCTGATCAGGCTTAGAACAGTGCTTGACAAAGAGTAAGCACATAAGAAATGTCATTTCAAAGAAAAAGAAAAAAGAGAGAAGAAGCCAGGCTGAAGAGGAATTGAGCTCCATGCCCAGTCTGGCCAACTACCCTGGGGCTAGAGGGAGGAAGGGGAATACTCTACCAGAAGAAGCAGAGGAGGTCTCGGGGCTATTGCCTGGGCCTGGGAGTCAGAAGGACCTGAGTTCTAATTCCAGTTTTGTCCCTGCTCTGCTGGGTGACCTTGGAGAAGTCACTTCCCTTCTCTGGGCCCCTGTATTGATCTCCTCTGTAAAATGGAGATCAATCAGAAATTAATGCCCATTCATAATTTAACCTCCAGGATGATTTTGCTGGGGTAATTCGGGGGTTGATTAGGGTTGGGGTGATCTAGGTGTATCATAAAATCTCTGAACCATAAGTCAAGACTTACAAGTCTACCCATAAAATCCCTAGCAAGATACCTGACAGTCGGCCCTGTTGAAGGAATGCACGGCTGCGAGTCAGGGCTTCCGTTTTCATCCCGGCTCCACTCGTCCCCTGGGTGCCCGGGAGCCAGTCACTTCACCGTTCTGTGCCTCAGTGCCCTCATCTGTAAAATGGGGATTAAGATCGAGACCCATGTGGGACAGGGAAGTGTCCAACTGATGAGCTTGGACCTACCCAGACCCTTAGAACAGTGCTTGACACATAGTGCTTAACAAATCCCATCCTCATCACCTCACTTAGCAGAGCCTTTGTTCCCTCAGCTGTAAAAAGGAATTCAATACCTGTTTTCTCTCTTACTTAGCCAGTGGACAAGCACTGTATTATAATAATATAATAATGTTGGTCTTTTGTTAAGCACTTACTTGTTGCAGAGCACTGTCTCTAAGCACTGGGTAGATACAGGGTAATCAGGTTGTCCCAACGTGAGGCTCACAGTTAATCCCCATTTTACAGAATGAGGTAACCAGGCACAGACGAAGTTAAGTGACTTTGCCCACAGTCACAACAGCTGACAAGTGGCAGAGCCGGGAGTCAAACCCATGACCTCTGACTCTGAAGCCCAGGCTCTTTCCACTGAGCCATGCTGCTTCCCCCATCTGTATCCATCTGACAGTGAGGTCGGACACATGTCCCGTCCCTGTGGGGGCTCATGATGATAATGATGAAGATAGTTCAGCCAAGTCTATCTCCCACAAGGGACGTGATTTTAAGTAGGAGGGGTGGCAGGGAATGTATCTGCCCACTGCTCTCTTCGACTCTCCAAGCACTTAGTTACAGTGCTCTGCACACATGAAGACATAATATATATGACAATGCATGGGATCTGTTGAAGCATTTATGTGCCAGGCAGGCACTGTTCTAAGCAAAGAGGTACATACATGGAATCAGGTTTGACATAGCCCATGTGCCCCACGGGGCTCACAGTTTTAATCCCCGTTTTACAGATAAGGTCACTAAGGCCAGAGAAGCCAAGTGGATCCGCCTAATATCCCCACAGTCAATCACATTCTCAGCCCTTACTAGGTGCAGACCATTGTACTAAGCCCTTGGAAAGAATACTGTAGAACAATATAACAGACACCATCTTCTGCCCACCATGAGTTTACAGACACGACAGGAAGAGAGATTTTAATATAAATAAATACATGAAGATGAGTGGCAGAGCCAGGATCAGAAGCCAGGGCCTCCTGACACTCAAGCCTGGGCTCTCTCCACTAGGGAACAAACCAAGCAGCAGATATACCTCAAAATCCCAGCTCCTACTGGCAACGTCATTTCTCTCCCGGCCTCACATTCATCACTTTTAGGAAGCCAAAAATATTGAAGTTCTAAGAAGCGGGAAATAGGAAAATCAAAAAGCTGGTCTTTAGACTCCAGACTGTTAGCTCCTTATGGGCAGGGAACATGCCTACTAATTCTATTTGACTGGACTCTCCCAATTGCTTAGTACAGTGCTCTCTTCCTAGTAAGCGTTCAATAAATACCTTGGATTGACTTTCAACCACTAAGGGAGGAATGGGTGTGGGGCTAGTGGAAAGAGCAACCCAGTCAATGGTCCTATTTAATGAGGGGCTTAACGTGTGCAGAGCACAACCAGGGAGTCAGAGGACTTGGGTACCCTCTAAGTCCCGCCACTCATCTGCCATGTGACCTAGGGCAAGTCACTTCACATCTCGGCACTTCGGTTCCCTCATCTGCAGAATGGGGAGACTTTCTACTGCCCACCCCGCACACTCCGCTCCTCTGCCGCCCACCTCCTCACCGTTCCTCGGTCTTGCCTATCCCGCCGACCCCTGGGCCACATCCTCCCGTGGTCCTGGAATGCCCTCCCTCCTCCCCTCAGACAATCTAATTCACTTCCCCTCTTCAAATCCCTACTTAAAGCTCACCTCCTCCAAGAGGCCTTCCCAGACTGAGCTCCCCCCTTTTCCCCTCTGCTCCCTCTACCCCCCTTCACTTCTCCACAGCTAAACCCTCTTCTCCCGCCTTTCCCTCTCCTCCTCCCCTCTCTCCCGTCCCACCCCTCAGCACCGTACTCTTCCGCTCGACTGTATATATCTTTATCACCCTGTTTATTTTGTTTAATGAGGTGTACATCACCCTGATTCTATTTAGTTGCCATGTTTTTATGAGATGTTCTTCCCCTTGACTCTATTATTGCCATTGTTCTTGTCTGCCTGTCTCCCCCGATTAGACTGTAAAACCCGTCAAAGGGCAGGGATTGTCTCTATCTGTTGCCGACTTGTACATTCCAAGGACTTAGTACAGTGCTCTGCACATAGTAAGCGCTCAATGCTATTGAATGAAGTCCACACAGCAGAAAAGTGGCAGAGCTAGGATTAGCACCCATGACCATCTGACTCCCAGGCCCGGGCTCTAACCCCTACATCCAGCCAAACTCCCATCCTGTCAGGATAGGAAAAATGCTTGGATCTGTGGGGTAGCAGTTTGCACCAAGAGGACACGGTGGATTTTAGAAACATGAAGAGAAAGCCTCCAGGATTTGGTGATGGGTTGAATATGCAGGCCGAATGCCAGGTGAGCCGAGGATAACGCCCAGGTGACCGAATGAGGGATGAGCTGAGCATAATGCCAAGGTTACCGGCTTGAGGGGCGGGGAGGATGGTGGCATGGTCTATAATGACGGGAAAGAATTTGGAAGAGGAGTGTTTGGGTGGAGATAGGGAGCATGTGGGTGGGAATAAGAGGAGTTCTATTTGGGGCCTGTTAAATTTGAGGTATCGGCGGGACATCCGAGTAGAGATGTCATTCATTCGATCATTTGATGGTATTTATTGAGCCCTTACTGTGTGCAAAGCACTGCACCAAGCGCTTGGGAGACTACAATACAAGAACAAACGGACACACTCCCTGCTCACGATCTAGAGGACGAGCTCATGGGAAGGCAGGAGGAAATGCGAGGCAACTTGGCCTACTGGACAGAGCATGGGCCCGAGAGTCAGCAGGACATCAATTGTAATCCCCGCACTGCCATTCGTCTGCTGTGTGACCTTGGGCTTTACTTTTTTTACTTCTCTGGGACTCAGTGACCTCACCTGTAAAATACGGATTAAGACTAGGAGCCCCAGTGGGACAGGGAATGTGCCCAACCCGACTATCCTTTCCAGAAGGCTTCCTTCTCTGGAGACTGAGGATGTGCAGGGTGACCCTGCAGACAGGACTGTGGGCAGAGAGGCTTCACCCATCAATAGAATTAAGGGCCCCGAGTCTGCTCGGTCCCACAGTTCAACAGAACCAGTGCCCTGCTCAGACCCTCAGCTTCCAGAACCAACTTCTGTGCTGAGAGTGGTGGTCCTCTCACTAACCTTCCCACCCCCAACTCCCCCTGCCAACACACTACATACATACCATGACCATCTTGACAAGCAGGGCATTTCTGGGAATTGGCTCGTGTCCACATAAGAGAGATGGTCCATGAAGCAAGGTTTATGCACTAAGGTGTCAGTAGAAAGAACAACAGATGGGTCAGATTTGCCCCGTGACTATACCGCCCTGCGCTGCCAGTACTGAGCCCACATACCACCAGGGGATTTTGGACTCACCACCGAGACCTTCTCGGGGGATGGCGCAGAAGATCCCCTACCCGATCGAGTGGGGTGTCACAATGGAGCACTTGAGATGAGGTCTGTGTCTGGAGCTGTGGATCCTGGTCTTGAACGCCACACCTAAATGGGTAACTAATGTTGAGGGGTGTGGATGCCCCGCCCTGCCCTCTATCAACAGCCTGTGGTCTCAACTGGAGAAGGGGAGGGTGTGTGTTGGGGGGGGGGGGGGGGAGGGTTGCAGGCAGCCTAGTTCTCTTGCAAGCACTTGGCCCTCCAACCCCCACCCCCAAGACACTGGCCCAAACAGAGACAGATGTAGATCTAAGCCAACTTTAAACCAGATGCTTACTCTACCCTAAACCAATACCAACCTGCACCTCAGATCCAACTGTGTCCCTCCAGAAATGGCTTGTCCTCAAGGGACTGGAGGGCCAGCAGCTATGCATGGCATCATTTACTTTCTAATATAATGCCTACTCTGTCCTCCCCACCCACACCCCTGATGAATCACAAGCCCACTCAACTCTTCTCAAGAGAGGAATGGGGTGGACCCCATTATGGGTACTATCCTCCACCTAACACTCCATTGCCAGAAGCCAGCAGCCCTCACAGAACAGTTCCTTCCCTGGGAGAAGAGGACGTAAAGAGTGATCTTGACAAACACACACAAATGCACACACACACGTGCACACCCTCCTCCCCTACCCCAATCCCCGGGGCCCCAAACTCACACTTTACCACATTTTTGTGTGATGAGAAGCCTCTGGGAGGAGAAGTGAGCTGGTTCCTCTCTTCCCCTCACCAGGACCCACTGGACATCCACCTCCCAACCTGGAGGTTCTGAGTTGGATTTAGGAAGTCCCTGAAAGCTCCAGCCGGCTCACTGTGTCTCACTTGGTCCACCTCCACCCTCCACACATCCTCCCATCCCTCACCTGCATCCTGCACATGCCAGCAGTTTTCCAAAATTTGAAAACCTCACTGAAATTGTTTCTTCTCAACAAGTTTACCCTAAGGCTCTCACCCTCACCAGCCACTCCCAACCCCACCACAAACCGTATTTTCCCTTCCAGCTCACCCACGCAATTAGGCTCACCCACCAAGCACTGAAGCATTCACCACATACCCTTATTCTCAGATCCTTCCCTTACCAATGTTGTATCAACTGTGTCCTCCCCATTCATCTGATGCTGGACCTATCAGATAATAATGGTATTTGTTAAGCACTTACTATGTGCAAAGCACTGTTCTAAGCACTGGGGGGTTACAGGGTGATCAGATTGTCCCACGTGGGGCTCACAGTTTTAATCCCCATTTTACAGATGTGGTATCTGAGGCACAGAGAAGTTAGGTGATTTGCCCAAAGTCACACAGCTAGCAAGTGGCAGAGCTGGGATTCGAACCCATGAACTCTGACTAGATGCAAAAGAAGCGACCTTACAATGTGGAAGACAAGCATAACTGAAGGTATAAGGGAAGGAAACACCATAATGAGAGCAGAGAAGTGGGGGACAGGTGTGCTGAAGTGATGCATTAGGGCTGCAGGTAACATGTCCACTCATTCTGTTATATTGAACCCTCCTAAGCATGGAGTACAGTGCTCTACACAAAGTAAGCACTCAAATACCATTGTTTGCAGGAAGGAAGTGTCTCAGAACGTACACAGCCTCAGAGAAATGCTGGAGAAAAAAAAAGGCAGTTTGAGTGGCCAGGAAGCCTTTTGAGATGGAGTTTTAGACATTTCACCCCACTATTCACCCCTCACCCCTGCAGCATGGCTCAGTGGCAAAAGCCCAGGCTTGGGAGTCAGAGGTCATGGGTTTGAATCCCTGATCTGCCACTTATCAGCTGTGTGACTGTGGGCAAGTCACTTAACTTCTCTGTGCCTCAGTTACCTCATCTGTAAAATGGGGATTAACTGTGAACCTCATGTGGGACAACCTGATTACCCTGTATCTACCCCAGCACTTATAACAGTGTTCTGCACATAGTAAGCGCTTAACAAATACCAACATTATTATTAATGAAGTCAGGATAGGTGAGGGATGATGATACCCCTAGCAGAACAGTCCTGCCAGGAAGTCTTTCAAAGTATTACCCGGCCCAGAAGAGCTCCCAGTTCGCAAGCCAATGCTAACAGTGCTTGGCACATACTAAGCGATTAACAAATACCATTATTATTAAGCCAGAAAACAGACTCAGGGTAACCCCAAACTCAACCCCTCCTCCTCCATTTTTTTTGCCTAAACTCACTAAACACTTAAAGTGACACAAACACACACAACTCTGAGCAGATTGAGTGATGCCCCAGAGGCTTATATAGGGCCAGGATGGTAGCCTGAATGGAAGCAGCTGGGTGCAAGATCAGGTATCCCGGGAAGAAGCCCTATCTGCTTCACTGGAGGAGGGGATGGCTGTGGGAAAGTGGGGGGTGGAGGGGAAAGGGGAGCAGTGGAGAGGATCTATAGCCTGAAGGTCATGGATTCTAATCCCAGCTCTGCCATTTGTCTGCTGTGTAACCCTGGGCCTAGTCACTTCACTTCTCTGAGCCTCAGTTACCTCATCTCTAAAATGGGGATTGACCCATGTGGGACAGGGATTGTGCCCAACCCAGTTGGCTTCAATCCACCAGGGCTTAGTACAGTCCCCGACACACAGTAAATGTGTAACAAATACTATCATCATTATTATTATTTAAGGGTTTGTCCAGGGAAACAGATTCCTAACAGCTGTCCAGGGTGTCTCATCTCTTGACCCCCATGTCCTGACTCAGTTCCCTCCTCACAGTCTCCACATCCGGGCAGCTGACACTGGACCCCAAGAACAGTCAGGGCAGCTTGGCCCTTCAAAGCAGACAGGCTGTCACTCTCCTCACCTTCAGAGCCTTCTTAAAATCACAAATCCTCCAAGAGGTCTTCCTCTTCTAAGCCTTCATTTCCTCTATCGAATAATAATGGTCTCTGTTAAGCCCTTACTATGGGCCAGACACTGTACTAAGCACAGGAGGCAGTGTACTAAGTGCAGAAGAGAGTGAGAGAAGAGGAAGAGAGCTGATTTTGTTTTTATTTTGTGCATGGTCTTGTGTTTTACTGTTTCATCATTCCTGATGTGTCTATTCCCAGTCTCTCAGAGCAGGAGAAGGAAGCCTAGAAGATTGCAGACAATCTAGTTTTTGGGGGGTGGCTGGTGGGACAAACACTGTTTCTTTGTCTGAGACTACAAGGCAGACTCACTCTCCCCTTCTCCCTCACACCCACCCCACGCCCCCTCCAAGCCACAGGGCTCAATGCAGAGCCCTCCTCTGGGTAGGAGGCAGTAGAATTTGGGTCTAATGGAAGTCAGGTGTCACTAGAGCTTCCCCACCAGCCCTGAAGAAAACCCATCTGGAGTTGTGGAACCTGGTCTTTAAAGATGCACGTGGACTAGTGAGCCTGAGGGGCCGGGTTCCCCCATTCTGCCCTCTGCAGTCCACCTCTGTGGCCAAACCCTTCAGTCTCCAGCAGACTCAGTTGATTCATAGTTGGAGGGCGAGGGGCAGAGATTTCAAATTAACTAGGAGTTTCTTGCAGTCTCCATTTCCCTCTCCCCTATGAAACACTGAACCCATCATCAGGAGAACTGCGCTGGATAGACAGATGACCCCAGTTATGCTGACTACAACACTCTGCCCTATTGATCCTTAGTGGCCCCCTTCTCAGAACCCCAGCTCTGTTACTCCAGGAGGGCCTCATTCTCCAGAGACTGGAGGTCCAGCACAACTGCACAAGTCAACCTCTACTACCAAGCCTGGCTACTCCGCTCCTCCCAAACCACACCCCTGTAGATGGTCTCAGACGGGAGTCTGCCAGACTCTGCTTCTTAGAGTCAAATGGAGTGGCCACATTGATGCCACCCTTTCCTACTCCAGATATTAGAATCCCAGAAGCCACCAAAGACACAGAAGGGTTCCTTCTCCAGGGATTGAGTATGTGGAGGGTGACCCTGCAGGCAGCACTGTGGACACAGGGATATTGGACCTGTATATTGAATTTAGGTGCTCAGGTCTCCTCAGTGCCACAGTCAAATACAACAGAACCAGTTCCCTGCACAGAGCCTCAGCAACCAGAACCAGCCCCCACCTCACTAATTTATCCAAAAAACTAACCCCATCTCTCTCTCCCTCTCTCTCTCTCTCTCTCACACACACACACACACACACACAAAACAAAGAAAAATAAACCTTCCCTTTGTGGTGGCGATGTGATCCACAGCTCCATCTCTCCAGGGTGGGCAAATCTGAGAATTGATTTCAACAGACCCACACTGCAAGGGGATGGTCCTCAAGTCCAGGGAGAGCTGTTGAGCAGTCTCTGTTTGGAGACTAATAGCCGGTCAGATTCTTCCTCAAGTCATCCTACACTGAGTTGTGTACTGCAGGGGGTTGGTGTTCCGGGACTCCTATCTGCATCCGAGCCAAGGGGACACATCTAGTGCAGGGGGTGAGGGGTGGGAGACTTGTGACTCACCACCAAAGCCTCCTCTGGATAGGGCCACCTGTCTTAGCTAAAACCCAGTGGGACTTGTGGAGCCTGGCCTTAAGACACATGTGGATTCTGGGCAGCCTAGTGTTCTTGCAAACACTTGGCCCTCCACCAGCCCCCTCATTCCCAAGACACTGGCCGTAACAGAGAGATGTAGAGTCAAACCATGCTTAAGCAAGCTGCTTCACTCTATACGAAACAATGCCAAACTGCAGCTCAGATCCAACTATGTCACTCCAGAAATGGCTTGTCCTCAAGGGACTGGAGGTCCAGCAGCTAAGCATGGGGTGGGAGACTTGTGACTCACCACCAAAGCCTCCTCTGGATAGGGGCAATAGAGCCTGGAGCACGGATCTGATGGAGGTGAGGTGTCATAAGAGCTTCTCCGCCTGTCTTGGCTAAAACCCATTGGGACTTGTGGAGCCTGGCCTTAAGACACATGTGGATTCCAGGCAGCCTAGTTTTCCTGCAAGCACCTAGCCCTCCACCAGCCCCCTCGTTCCCAAGATGCTGGCCCTAACAGAGAGGTGTGGAGACAGACCATGCTTAAGCAAGCTGCTTCAGTCTACACTAAACAAATGCCAAACTGCAGCTCAGATCCAACTATGTCACTCCAGAAATGGCTTGTCCTCAAGGGACTGGAGGTCCAGCAGCTAAGCATGGAATAAATCACTTTCTAATACAATACCTGCTCAGGGCCCCCGACCCACACCCCTGATGATAATAATGATAATGCTGGTATTTGTTAAGCGCTTACTATGTACAGAGCACTGTTCTAAGCACTGGGGGAGATACAGGGTCATCAGGTTGTCCCACGTGAGGCTCACAGTTAATCCCCATTTTACAGATGAGGTAACTGAGGCACAGAGAAGTTAAGTGACTTGCCCAAAGTCACACAGCTGACAAGTGGCAGAGCCAGGAGTCGAACCCATGACCTCTGACTCCAAAGCCCGGGCTCTTTCCACTGAGCCACGCTAGTTAGCCATCATGATAACAAAATCCATAAAAGGTGTGGGGCTAGACCGCCTAGGTTGAAGTACTGCTAAGTGGCAGTCCTAAAATTTCGGTTCCCACTGCAACTTCCCGCTTCATGAACCTCTGCTTCAGTGCTCTCTGCCAGGGGTTTCCACTAGTCAAGTCTGTACTGCGGAAAGACCAGAGGGAGAAAAAAAAGCAAGCAACTATCTTGAATTTCCTCCTTAATAAAATTTTCTTTAGCATCCCCAACTCCCCCATACAGCTAGAGTGTGCGCGTATTTACAAACACACACACACACAGTTACTACCAAACCTTGATGGAGCTCACTTGACTCTTCTCAGAGAGCAGTGGGGTGGACACACTGATGGCCACTATCCTCCACCTCGCACTACATTGCCAGAAGCCACCAGCACTCACAGAAGGGTTCCTTTCCTGACCTTGACACCCAGACACATTTTATTTTCCCTTCCAGCTCAGCCATTAACATTATCCCACCCACTAAGCGCTGAAAAATGCACTCCAAAACAATTAAGTACATATCCTTATACTCAGATCCTTCTCTTACCTGTATCGTATCGTCTGGGACCACTCCATTAAAATGATCCTGAACCTATAAGATTGGAAGGGGACTCTTGGAGAATCCAGAAGACAAGCACATCTGAAGGTATAAGGGAGGGAGACACCATAATGAGAGCAGAAAAGTGGAGGCAGATATACTGGAGAGTCAGGGCTGCAAGGAACCTGTCTGCTAAATCTGTTGTACTGTCCTCTCCCAAGCACTTAGAAAAGTACTCTGCACATACTAAGCATTCAGTAAATGCCACCGATTGACTGCAAGAGGATAGCATCCTGGAGAACTTTCACAGCTACAGAAAGAGGCTGGAGAACAAAGAGGCAGTTTGAAGAGTGAGGGAGCCATCTGAGATGGACTATTAGGATCTTCATCCCAATACCCATCATCCTATGCACAACAAGAGCATGAGGTCAGGATAGGTGATGCATGATTCCTCCTTCCCTCTCTACCCACCCACCCACCCACACAACAGACCTGCAGGGAGGCCCTTAGCCTAGAACCTGGCCTAGAACAGCTTCCAACTAGCAAACCATAAAGCACCTGGCCAGCTTCACCCTTCACTCTAGACTGACCCCTACCCCCCTGCACCCTCCCAACTCCCTCAGAGGTAATCACTGTCAGCAATCAAGGGGTTTCAGCTCTGGAGGGGCTAGAGATGAGCAGGGTGACCCTGTGGACAGGACTGTGGGTTCAGGGAGGATTGACCCATCCATAAAATTAAGGCTCCTGGATCTTCTCAGTCCCACAGTCAAGTGAGACAAAACCAGTTCCTTCTTTCCACAGGTCCTTAACTGCTGTTTGCAGAACCAGCCTCAGGGATGAGAATGACAGGCCCCTCCATTCACTTCCTCCTCATCCTTGCCATAATCCTTACTGATCCACACATGGCCCCATCACCTTCCTATAGAGATGAAAGCTCAGGTCCTGATTTTACTTCTCCATGGGAATCACCTGCTCTGCATTCTCACTGCAGGGGGAGCAGTCCTCATGGCCAAAGTGTGGTGAGAAGCTTCTGGTCCCTCTCTTCCCTTCACCTGGAACCCTTGGACATCCACCCCCAGATGGCTCATGAGTGGGGTTTAAGAAGCCCCTGCAAAGTCCAGCCCCCTCTTTCTGTCTCACGTGGACCACAGCCACCCACCTACACAGTGGACATGCTAGTGGTCTCCCCAAACTATAAGACCGCTATCGAAATCATTTCTTCTCCAATAAGCCGTTCCTAACTAAAAACTCACATGTTCCCCATGCCCAACTCCCCCAAATACACACAACATACACATACTTTATTTTCCCTTTGAGCTCACCCATGTGTTTTGGCACACCCACCAAGCACTTAAATATTCACCCCACAACTCACTACTTGTGTGTTATGTGACTTTGGGAAAGTCACTTCACTAGGCCTCAGTTACCTGATCTGTAAAATGGGCATTAAAACTGTGAGCCCCCCATGGGACAACCTCATTACCTTGTATCTACCCCAGTGTTTAGAACAGTGCTTGGCACATAGTAAACACATAAATACCATCATTATCATTCTTCTACTCAGACCCTTCCCTCACCCAGCCTGCGTTATTTGGGTCCTCCTCATTCAACTGATGCTGGACCTATAAGATTGAAAGGAAACTACGTTAGTATGTGAAGAAGAAGCATATCTGAAAGGGTAGAAGACGACACAATGTTGAGAACGGAAAAGTGGGCAGGTACAGTAAGGTGATAAGTCAGGGCTGCAGGAAACTTATCTTAATTCTGCACTACTATACTCTCCCAACCTTGCAGTACAGTGGTCTACACCTAGTAAGCACTCAATAAATACCACTGATTGATTGCAGGAAGCAAGTATCTCTTTGAATTTCTATAGCCACAGAGAGAGGCTAGAGAACAAAGCAGTTTGAGGAGCCAGGAAGCCCTCCGTGATGGAGTGTTAAGCCCTTCACCCCACTACCCACCCCCCTCACAGGCATGAAGGAGATCAGGAAAAAGGTCAGGATGATACCTCCCCACAACAACCTGGCAGGGAAGCCTTTAAAGAAATTACCAGACCCAGAAGAGTCCCCCTCCACCCCCACCACTAGCAAGCCAAAAAGCAGATTCATAGTTACCCAAAAGTTAACACCTCATTGAGCCCCAACAGCTTTTTCCTCCTCCCAAACTCAACAGGCACAGACATAAAAAAGAAAACTCATTCAGCTCGGAAATGCCCTCCCACTCTAGAGGCTTATATAGGTCAGGGCGGGGCCCTGCCTGACGTCAGTAATCCACCTGATTGGGAGCAGCTGGGTTAGAGATCAGGTTTCCCGGGAGAAAGCCCCAGCCACTTCGATAGAGGAGGGGGTGGTTGTGGGGAAGATAGGGTAGGATAGGAAAGGGGGTAAGGGATAGGTTAAGATTGGATCTGTAGCATGAAAGGGTTTGTCCAGGGAAATGCAAATTACAAGCAGATGTCTAGGGGGTCTCATCTCTGTCTTGACCCCCCACCCCACCTTCCTGTCCTGTCTGAGTTCCCTCCTCACGGGCCGCTGACACTGGACCCAAGGCACAGTCAGAGCAGCCTGGACCTTAAAAGTAGACAGACTATCACTCTCCCCACCTTCAGAGCCTTCCTAAAATCACATCTCCCCCAAGAGGTCTTCCCCCACTAAACCCTCATTTCCTCTATTTAATAATAATAATTATGGTGTTTAAGCACTTACTATAATAATAATAATCAATACTTATGGTATTTGTTAAGCGCTTACTTATTTGCCAAGCACTAAGTGCTGGGGTAGATATAAGATAATCAGGTTGCCCCACATGGGGCTCATGGTCTTAATCCCCATTTTACAGAAGAGGTGACTGAGGCACAGAGAAGTGAAGTGGCTCACCTAAGGTCACACAGCAGACAAGTACCAGAGCAGGGATTAGAACCCACATCTTCTGACTCCCAAGCCCGTGCTCTTTCAACTAAGCCCCACTGCTTCTCTGTGTGCCAGGCACAGCACAGCTAAGTACCGAAGGGAGGGAGAGAAGAGGAAAAGAGCTGAGTTTGTTTTTATTTCTTGCATGCGTGTTGTGTTTTACTGTTTCATGGCTCCTGATATGTCTGTCTCTAGTCTTTCTCAGAGTTGGAGAAGGAGGCATAGAAGATTGCAGACAACCTAGTTTTTTTGAAGGAGGGTTGGGAGGCAAACACTGTTTCTATTTCTGAGCCAACAGGACAGACTCGTTCTCCCCTTGTCCCCCACACCCACCGCCCGCCCCCTCCAAGACACAGACCTCACTGCAGATCCCTCCTCTGGGTAGGAGGCCGTAGAGTCTGGGTCTAATGGAAGCAAGCTGTCGCTGGGCCTTCTCCACCGGTCCTGATGGAAACCCATCGGGAGTTGTGGAACCTGACCTTTCATTCAATAGTATTTATTGAGCGCTTACTATGTGCAGAGCACTGTACTAAGCGCTTGGGATGAACAAGTCGGCAACAGATAGAGACGGTCCCTGCCGTTTGACGGGCTTACAGTCTAATCGGGGGAGACGGACAGACAAGAACAATGGCAATAAACAGCGTCAAGGGGAAGAACATCTCGTAAAACAATGGCAACTAAATAGAATCAAGGCGATGTACAATTCATTAACCTTACGAGACACATGTCGATCAGTGAGCCTGAGGGGCCAGGTTCCCTCATCCTGCTCTTTGAGATCTGCCTCTGAGACCAAACCCTTCAGTCTCCAGCAGACTCTGTTGTCTCATAGCTGGAGAAGGAGGGGTAGGAGACTGCAGACAACATACGTTTCTTTTCCAGACACCATTTTCCCTCTTCCCCACCAAACACTGAACCTACCATCAGGAAAGGTGAGATGTATAGACAGGCCACTTCAGCTAAGCTGACTGCAACACTCCGCCCTTATTTATTTATTCATTCTTTGGATATTTATATTCATGTCTGCCTCCCCCTCTAGACTGTGAGCTCATTTTGGGGAGAGAATGTGTCCGTTTGTTGTTAGATTGTACTCTCCCAAGCGCTTACTACAGTGTTTTGCAAACAGTAAGTGCTCAATAAGTACGATTGAATAAATGAATGAATGCCCTACTGATGCTGAGAGGCCCGTTCCTCAAAACCCCAGTTCTGTTATTCCAGGAGGACCTCATTCTCCAGAGATGGAAGGTCCAGGACAACTGCACAAGTCAACTTCTAGTACCAAGCCTGACTACTCTGCTCCTCCCAACAACCCCCCTCCTCCCAGCAACCCTGCTGACTGAAAATGTGACATGTGCCTTCTCTGTGTGACAGCAGGACCTGTGTGTCAGAAGACTTGAGATCTTGGAGGTGCCTTGAGCAGCCAGTGAGCTTCTCCCTTTAGTTATTCATGGCACCCCAGTGATCTCAGAGCTGAGAAGCAGGAAAGAAGGAAAGGAAGAAAACAAAGAAAGAAAGAACTTTCCTATCACAATCTTAGTGTAAATTGATTTCAGCTCTTCTGAATTAGCCTCATTACCTTAGAAACAGTAAATTAAAATGAAACTCGACAAAATTGTAGGGGTTCTCAATGAACTAGGGCTAAGGGTTTTGCCTCATTCATTCATTCTTCAGTATTTATTGAGCGTTTACTATGTGCAGAGCACTGTACTAATTGCTTGGAACGTACAAATTGGCAACAGATAGAGACTGTCCCTGCCCAGTGATGGGCTTACAATCTAATCGGGGGAGACAGACAGACAAAAACAAGAGCAATAAATAGAATCAAGGAGATGAACATCTCATTAAAACAATAGCAATAAATAGAATCAAGGTGATGTACATCTCATTAACAAAATAAATAGGGTGATGAAAGTATATACAATTGAGCCAACGAGCACAGTGCTGAGGGGAGGGGAAGGGAGAGGGGGAGGAGAAGAGGGAAAGGGTGGAAAAGAGGACTTAGCTGAGGAGAGGTGGGGGGGGGGTAGAGTGGGAGCAGGGGGAGCAGAGGGAAAAGGGGAAGCTCAGTCTGGGAAGGCCTCTTGGAGGAGGTGAGCTCTAAGTAGGGTTTTAAAGAGGGGAAGAGAATTATTTTGGCGGAGATGAGGAGAGAGGGCATTCCAGGACTGCGGGAGGACGTGGCCCAGGGGTTGACGGTGGGATAGGCGAGAACGGGAAATGGTGAGGAGGTGGGCGGCAGAGGAGTGGAGAGTGCGGGGTGGGCAGTAGAAAGAGAGAAGGGAGGACAGGTAGGAGGGGGCAAGGTGATGGAGAGCCTTGAAGCCTAGGGTGAAAAGTTTTTGTTTTGTGCGGAGGTTGATAGGCAACCACTGGAGGTTTTTAAGAAGGGGAGTGACATGCCCAGAGCGTTTCTGCAGGAAGATGAGCCGGGAAGCGGAATGAAGAATAGACTGGAGCAGGGAGAGAAAGGAGGAAGGGAGATCAGAGAGAAGGCTGACACAGTAGTCTAGCTGGGATATAATGAGAGCCTGTAATAGTAAGATAGCCGTTTGGGTGGAGAGGAAAGGGCGGATCTTGGCGATATTATAAAGGTGAGACCGGCAGGTTTTGGTGACGGATTGGATGTGTGGGGTGAACGAGAGAGCCGAGTCAAAGATGACACTGAGGCTGCGGGCTTGAGAGACGGGAAGGATGGTTGTGCCATCCATAGTGATAGGGAAGTCAGGACGAGGACAGGGCTTGGGAGGGAAGATGAGGAGCTCAGTTTTGGCCATGTTGAGTTTTAGGTGGCGGGCAGACATCCAGGTAGAGATGTCTTGTAGGCAGGAGGAGATGCGAGCCTGAAGGGAGGGGGAGAGGACAGGGGCAGAGATGTAGATCTGTGTGTCATCTGCCCAGAGATGATAGTTGAAGCTGTGAGAGCGAATGAGTTCACCAAGGGAGTGAGTGTATATGGAGAACAGAAGAGGGCCAAGGACTGACCCTTGAGGAACCCCAACAGTTAGAGGATGGGAGGGGGAGGAGGAGCCTGCGAAGGAGACCGAGAATGAACGGCCAGAGAGATAAGAGGAGAACCAGGAGATGATGGAGTCCATGAAGCCAAGGTGAGATAAGGTGTGGAGAAGAAGGGGATGGTCAACGTGTCAAAGGCAGCTGAGAGGTCAAGGAGGATTAGGATAGAGCCTCAGCAAAACCAAGTTGTGAGTTCTAATCGCACTGGTGGAAGTGGAATCTTTTTAAGATCCTAACACCAGAGCCAGGAGTAGAACACAGACCTCCAGCCTCAAGAGGCTGTTACTTTTCCTCTAGGCTACAGCAGCCCTCATAAGGGAAAGCCTCCTTCATCCTGTTTCAAGCCGAGGAGAAAGAAAGAAAAAGAAAGGAGAAAGGAGAAAGAAGAAGGAGAAGGGATTTGCAGACAGTGCAGTTTCTCCTTTCTCACACTCCCCACCCGCCCCACTCCTCCCCGGCCTCCGCCCACCAAGCTCCCCACCACTGGCTTCCCGAGGAAGGATGGGAGTATAGGCAAAACCCGACAGGTTGACTGCTACACTCTGCCTCACACATAACACCAGACCCCCAGAGAGACCCTCAGTACTCCTGGGGTCTGAGATACCCAGCAAGGCTGCAGGCTGGACAGACATCTGTTTCCCGTATAACGCCTGCCTTCTCTGCTCCCTGGATTCCATCCATCCCAACCATCCCCCCACTGCTGCCTGCCTCCTCCTAAACTCGCCATGGTTCTGCCTCTCAGAAAAGGGGTTGGGGTGGACACAGTCACAGTCCATCTGATACTGCAGCTCTCCCTTTCCCTCTTCTTTCCCCAAGAGGAGGCCACTGGTCCCACAGAAACACATATTTTCAAGAAATCCAGAGCAGAAAGAAAGGAGTATTAAATAAAGCAGAGATGCAAACATTTCCTCTGTACAAGTGAAGATTTTACCAGTCGGACTATCAAGTTGGCATTTTTCTACCGTGAATGGGAATTGGGCACAATTTTCTTAGACTTCCTCAAATTGTCCACAAGGCCTAGAAACCTCATTGTACATTGTGTGAATTGACCTCCAGGAACCCACACTTCAGTGGGACAGTCCTCCAGGCCGGGGAGAGACACTGACCAGGGTCTGTAGAGAGAGTAATAGTTGGACGGTCTAAGCTTGGTCATCCCGGGCACCGCTGGATGATGAGAGGGGAGAAAGAGAAGGACTCATGACTCACCCCCAGCTTCTGCAGGAATCCTCATCTGGAGCCATGGAACTGAGCTGGAGAGATGACAGGATTACCGATCTCGAGATCTTGGGCCTCCCAACCTGCGCTCTGGAAAAAGCTGAGAACCGTTTGTTAGACATATATTTTTTGCGGCTGGGAGGAGGAAACCAGCAGTATCGGAGCAGGAAAGAGATGCGTAGGGGGGTTTTAGACATGCTAGTTTGGAGCAAACACTAGTCTCCCTATCCCCTAAAAACCCTGACCCTAATGCCAAGAGAGGATACACACAGAGACAAGAAGCTGACTGCTGCAATGTCCTATTAAGACTTGCCCAAGATCTCCCTTGCCCCCAGATCCCCAATTGTATTACTCCACAAACTCCAGTGCCCTCTAGACTGAATGCCTGTTGTGGGCAGGGCATGTGTCTGTCCTAGGGATACCTTCCCAAGCGCTCAGTGTAGTGCTCGGTACGCAAGAGGCACGCCATCCATCCGATTGATTGATTGATTGATTGATTCATTCATTCATTGAAGGGGCAGAACCGCATACAAGCTGGATAGAATTCAGTTTCTGGTACAATACCTGCCTTCTGCCCTCCCGGCCCACAGCCCCGTTGACTTGGTCTCAAGCAGGAGTCCTCACAACTCTGCTTCTCAGAGAGAAATAGGGCAGAGGCATCGATAGACACCCCATCTTCCTTCTGACATTAGATCCCACAAGCTTCCACATTAAGCCCAAAAGGGCCCCTTCTCTGGGGACCGAGGCAGGAGAGTGACCCTGCAGACAGAACTGCATTGCACTTTCCAAGCGCCTAATATAGTGCTCTGCACACAGTAAGCCCCCAATAAATACGATTGAAGGAATGAATGATTATAGTCCTAGGGAGGCCTGACTCATCTATAGAATTAGAGGCCCTGGGTCTTCTCAGTGCCAGGCAAGTCAGAGAGAACTGGCTTCCTGCACAGAGCCCAAGTGCCTGGCCTCCCCTGACTGGCAGCCACCTCATGAATCTTCTTCCTCCCTATTATTCACACACACACACACACACACACACACACACACACACACCCTCCCCCCCCCCCTTTGGGGTAGTAATGGAGCCCATTACTGGGAGTTGACTCTGCCCACAGCGTAAGAGAGATGATGGTCGAGGCCGAGGAGAAGCACT
The DNA here is from genome assembly GCF_004115215.2 of Ornithorhynchus anatinus. Lineage (NCBI taxonomy): Eukaryota > Metazoa > Chordata > Mammalia > Monotremata > Ornithorhynchidae > Ornithorhynchus > Ornithorhynchus anatinus. Next base: position 38,822,705 of record NC_041728.1, read on the forward strand.
TAGCTGCAGCTGCTCTGGAGAGACCAGAACCACCCTCCGGTCTGAGAGCAGCAGCCTGCCCCCTGGTGGCACTAATCGGGATTCGGGGCGGCTGCGCCTCTCTATCGCCGCCTGGTGGCAACAGGCATTGGCCTGGGAGGCTGCCCTTTTCAATAGCCCCGAGATACTACTACCTATTGTTCTGTGCGGTTTCGCCTATTGTATCATCCCCCGGGTGACATCGACCATTTTTTATGGTGTTTGTGAAGCGCTCACTGTGTGCCGGGCACTGTACTAAGCGCTAGGATAGAGAGAAGCTCATCAGTCTGGACACAGTCCACGTCCCTATTAGGACTCACAAATCTTAATCCCCATTTGAGAGATGATATAACTGAGACTCGGAGAAGGGAAGTGACTCGTCCAAGGTCATCCCGCAGACAAGTGGCCGGGGCTGGATTTGAAGCCAGGTCCTTCCGGAATGTTGCCACCAGGCGGCGCTGCTTCTCTCCCAGATGGTGATTCTGGGCGGCCACGCTTCTCTATCGCCATCTGGTGGCACTTTGCTCCTACTGCGCCGGCTTCCTCCCTGGGCCTCCGGCTCCTCTAGGTCGCTTCTGACTCCTTTCCCGGGCCCTCCCCCGGCCTGGAACTGCCTCCCTCTCCCCATATGCCAGACCACCACTCTCCACCTCTTCAGAACATTATTAAGATTATTAAGGTCGCAACTCCGCCAAGAGGCTTTTTCTGATTAAACCCTCTTTTACCGCCCCCCCCACCCCCCCACCGGCTTCTTTGCCTTTCTGTATCCTCCTTAGCCTTGGATCTGTGACCTGTGGACATTCCCTATTTTCCCTGCAGCTCTTATGTGCATATCTGTAAGCTATGCATTTGTGTACAGAAATTTAGCGACTGTGAGCACAGAGGGGGTAGTTGATGATAATATTATTAATAATTATTAGTAATGTGGTTTTCTTCAGCACAAATATGCCAGGCCATGTACTAAGCATTGGGGTAGATACAAGAAAATCGGTTTGGACACAGTCATTGTCCCACGTAGAGCTCACAGTTGCAATCCCTATTATACAGATTAGGTAACTGAGGCCCAGAGGAGTGAAGTGACTTGCCCAAGGTCACACAGCAGACACGTGGTGGAACCAGGATTAGAACCCATTACCTTTTGATGCCCAGGCCCATTCTCTAGCCTCTAAGGGGAGAATGAAGTGAAAACACACGGTGATTATTGAGCATTTACTTTGTGCAAGGACTGTAGGATGTCCTAGGGGGAGCAGGATACTGAGTTATTATGATATTTGTTAAGTACTTCCTATGTGCCAAACACTGCTTTAAGCGCGAGGGTAGATACGAGGTAATCAGGTTATCCCACATGGGGCTCTCAGTCTTAATCCCAATTTTACAGATGAGGTAACTGAGGCATAAAGAAGTTAAGTGACTTGTCACACAGAGGACAAGTGGCAGAGATGGGATTAAAACCCACATCCTCTGGCCCTCCAGCCCGTGCTCTTGCCATGAGGCCAGGTTGCTGCGGGCAGGCAATGCGTGTGTCCTATTGTATTCTCCCAAGCGCTTCATACCGTGTTTGGCACGCAGTAAGTGCTCCGTCATGTCTGGCCGTTGGGAGATCTGGCGTTGGGAGATCTGGCCCCGGAAGACATGCCTGAATGAGCGACTGTGGAGGTACAAGTCACTCCACCCTGCCCTCCGTCCCTAGCTAAAAAAGACATGCGTTGGACACTTCGGGCCCCAGGGGAACCATTTGTCTGATAGAAAGGGAGAGATGGGGTGGGGGCATAAACAATCCAGTTTCACAAACGTGCGCCTCCCCCAAAACACGGATTGCCCAGTAGAGATGAGATTTGACAGTCGCAGCTAAGCACACTGCTACATCTTGCAGCTCTAAACCCTTAACTAACACCATCTTCATATTCCCCAGTCCATTAGTTGTTCTCCAGGGACTGGATGCCCAGAACAACTACAGACCGGGCCAAATTCAGGCCCCACATTCCCGCTGAATTACGCCAGAACTGAAGTCCGCACGGCTCTGCTCCTCAAAGAGGAACAGCATAGGCGTGCTAATGCTACCCTGTCCTACTCCTGATACTGGACCCTCCCTCTACCCCCCAGAAGCCACGGCTGTCGAGGCCACAAGCGTCCCTTCTCTGAGGACTGAAGCTGTGCAAAATGAGCCCGTGAACAGGACTGGGGGCAAAGGAAGGTTCGATCCATTTAGAGAATTAAGGGCCTCGGGTCTTGTCCATTCCACAGCCGGGTCAGACCGAACCGGTTCCCTGCACAGAGCCCCCGTCTCCGTTTCCAGCACCAGCCTCTGTGCTGGGGGTGGCAGCCCCCTCCTCTCTTTTCTTCTCATCCAGAGATGAACTCTGAAGAATGGAAATCCAAGTACAAACATATTCACCAACCACAAACACCACTTTCCCTCAGAGGTGGTGGCACAGCTCCTGACTCCATCTCTCCCCAAGGATTATTATGGTGGTATTAGTTAAGCACTTACTATGTGCCAAGCACTGTTGTAACTGCTGGGGTAAATACAAGGTCATCAGGATGTCCCACGTGGGGCTTACAGTCTTAACCCCCATTTTACAGATGAGGTAAATGAAGCACAGAGAAGTTAAGCACCTTGCCCAAGATCACACAGCAGGCCAGTGGAAGAGATGGGATTAAAACTCACATCCTCTGACTCCCAAATCCGTGTCCTTTCCACTAAGCCACGCTGCTTCTGACAAAGTCCCTGACCCTTGGGTCTCACAGTCTAAATCCCCATTTTCCAGATGAAGGAACTAAGGCCCAGAGAAGTAAAGCGATTTACCCCAAGCCACTCAGCAGACAAGCGGTGGAGCAGGGATTAGAACTCATGACCTTCTGAATCCCAGGCCTGTGCTCTGTCCACTACACTGGGCCGCTTCTCTTGGGAAATGCGCTGCTGTGGACATGGAAGGGGTCCCCACGTCCATAGGAGCTACCACTAGCAGACATGGTGAGGGTCCCCACTTGCAGAGAAGGGTGTGTGGGGCTCCAGGTCTGCTCATTTGGTCAAGCCCAAGTCAGCTCCCTGCCCCGAACCCCAGTTCCTGAATCTGGAACTAGGCTTCGCGTGAACAGCGGCAGCCCCCTCCTCATTACTCTCCCCAGAGCTAACCCCATCTTTCATGCACGCAAGCACACACACCCCACCTTTGCTTTGAGTGGGACTGCACTACAGAGCTCCATCTTTCAGTGGTGGGGTGCATTTGGGAATTGACCTGACTGCCCAAGTGCAGGGGGATAAACTTCAAGGGTGGGGAGTTGTGATGAGCCACAACTGTAGAGAGAGCAGTAGCCAGTAGGATTCTCTCCTTGGTCATCCAGCCCCCATCTGCAGAGTTCTGGAGGAGAAGACCTGTGGGGCTTTCCTCCTCTCAGAGTTTAGAAGCAATGGACCCAGAATTAGGGGTCTTGGAACGTACCATAAATGCCTCCTCTGGAGCTGGAGAAGAGGATCTTTGGTCTCATGGGAGAGAGGCGACCCTGGAGCCATCCTCCCAGCTCATGTGTTATGCCACTTCATTTCCCCCTGCACTTAGCTGGTCACTGGGTAATTCGATTCCGCTGCTTTGGACGCTCCTGCTGACGGTAGGGAAACATCAATTTTCCAAAGTCTGACAGGTCCTGACTCTGCAGAGAACCAGCCATGAGCATCAGGAAAGCCCTTTGGCATCAGGATCGCGAGCAGGTGACCAGGTGATGATGCAGGAGACTCTTCTTGTGAATTAATCAGGGATGAGCTCCACTCAGGGGAAACCAAAGGTCTCACGGTTCCCCCAGGCTTTAACCACTTGATAAATTAATCGATGGAATTTAATGAGCTCTTTCAGTGTGTAGAGCAGTGGACTGTGCTTGGGAGAGGCCAAGAGAACAGAGTTGGTAGGCACGTAGACATACGCAGACATACGTGGTAGACAATCACACCTCCCCCCTTCAAAGCCCTCGTGAAGCCTCACCTCCTCCAAGAGGCCTTCCTGGACTAAGCTCCCTCTTCTCTCCGCTCCCCCTTCCCTCCACATGCCTCCGACTCACTCCCTTTGCTTCACCCCTCTCTCCCTGCCCCAAAGCACTTGGGTATATATGTACATATCTATAATTCTCTTTATGTACATCGATGCCTGTTTAGTCATTTTGATGTATTTATCTACAATTCTGTAGATTTATATTGATGCCTGCTTACTTGTTTTGAAGTCTGTCTCCCCTCTTCTAAACTGTAAGCCTAGTGTAGACAGGGATTGTCTCTCTGGCTGAATTGCATTTTCCAAGTGCTTAGTACAGTGCTCTGCATACAGTGAGCACTCAATAAATGTGATGGAATGAATGAATGGATGAAAGTGTTCTCTGCCCAGAACAAGCTTACAGAATTGAAGGACTGTCTAGAGTCAATTAATCAGAGGTATTGATTGAACCCTTACTGTGGAAAGTGTGGTAATGAAACTGCAATAATTGAGGCACCACCTTTGGTGGAAACAAAGCCTTACCCCTGGTGACCCCATTTTGTGCAACAGGGAAGAGAACTCTGAAAATGCCAGTATGAAAATGATCTTCTGGTTTAGAAAATCCTTTGTAACTTGCCGAATTTTACTACCGACCATTTGAGACTATGGCAACAAGCTCTGGAGCCTAAGATGACCTTATCTGGGAATCAACATGTCTATGGGAGTGGCTGAAACGCACATCTAAGTGTGGGGGGCTATTGTGGGGATATAAAGGTAACCGAAAAAGCGTGACTCCCGAGGCGTGGTGTTTGATCCTTCTGCAGAATAAAATTTGGTGACCATGGAAACCATGAATGGTCTCATCGACCATGCAGAGCAACAAACAGGCATGATTTTACATGTAACATTACTGGGTGCTGAGCACTGTACTGAGTGCTTGGGAAAGGACTAGACAAAAGAGTTGGTAGACACATTCCCCGTCCACAACGAGCTTATGCGGACGTGTGTAGCGGAGAAGAGGATGAGACGTTACTTGGAAGTTCTCTTCAGTGAGGAGTAGGACTCTCATTCCACCTTTCTGGATGCTCCTGTTTTTAAGTGGTATTTTGTTAAACCCTTTACTATGTGCCAGGAACTGTTCTAAACACTGGGGCAGATATGAGCTGTTCAGGCTGGACACGGTCCATGTCTCATGTCACAGTCTTCATCCCCATTTTACAGATGAGGTAACTGAGGTAGAGGGAAGTTAAGTGATGTGTCTAGGTCACATATCAGATAAGCGGCAGAGCAGGGATTAGGACTCAGGTCTTTCTGACTTCCGGGCCCAGGCTCTCTGCACTAGGACACACTGCTTAGCGCTTAAATGCCATAATAATACTAATGACATGGCTTCAGCTGTCACATCAGAATGAATGACTCCCAAAGCCATCTCTCCACCCATCTGCTGTGTGAGAGTGGGAAAAGCTTTTTCTTTCAGGACAGTGTCATCAAGTCATCAATTATGCTTCCACTCAACTATTTCCCCTCTCTGCAATTTATATCAATGCCCGTCTCCCCTTCTAGTCTGTAAGTTCGTTGCGGACAGGGGACGTGGCTTCTAAGATGTACTGGACTCCTCCAAGCGCTCTGTACAATGCTCTGCACACAGTGAGTGCTTAATGCCATTAATGAGCTCATCGTGATTATATAACAATTATACCACTTCCACAAATATTTAGATAGACTCACAGCAGCATCCATAAATACCAGCAACCCAAAAAGTGATTATAAGAGAGAGATTTTGCCCTTCGGAATTGGAAAAACAGAAGTAATCAGAAATCACGGTATTAGCTCCACGAGGGCCAGGGAATGCATCCAACTTGATTTACCTGTGGCCCCCTCAGCTCCTGATACAGGGTCTGGCACATAGTAAATGCTTAACAAATACCATTATTAGTAATGACATACTGTATCGTGTTGCTATATTAGCACTACCGTATTGTATCATACTGTATCATGTTGCTATATTACCGATTTTGTTTATTACTGTTTATTGTTGTCAGTGCTGCCACCCACCTCTCTGGCCTCGCCATGTCCCTCCTCCCCCCCACCCCCTCCCGCCCCTTCCTATCCTCCCCTTCCTCTTCCCCTCTCTCGCTCAGCTCTTTCCTGCTCTCTCCTCTGTCTCCTCCGCCCCCGCCCTAGAACCCCACTTTACCAGCGCTACCCCTCTTCCCCCTTCCCCTACTCTTCCCCCGACCAAACCCCCTCCTCACCCCCTCCCCCCTTCTCTCTTCCCCACCCACGCCCCATCCCAGTCCTCTTGTCCCACCGCTACCCCTCATCCCCTCTCCCCGTCCAGGGCGCCGCCACCTCCTTCCCATCCAAACCCTCCCCTCCCCCCGCCCTTCCCCCCCGCCCTTCCCCTCCTCCCCCCTCCCTCTGCACCCACAGCTACTTTCAAGTGTGGCCTCTGGAACCCCCGCTCTATTACAGGTAAGCTACCTTTCATCCATGACCTTTTCCTCTCTCGCTCTCTCCTCCTCCTCGCCCTATCGGAAACGTGGCTCTCTCCCGAAGACACGGTCTCCGCCGCCGCTCTCTCCGGCGGAGGCCTCTCCTTCTCCCACTCCCCCAGACTCACCGGTAAGGGAGGAGGCGTCGGCTTCCTCCTCTCGCCCCGTTGCCGCTTCCGCACTATCCCTCCTCCCCCCGCCCGCGCCTTCCCCTCCTTCGAAGCCCATATCGTTCGCCTCTACCACCCACTCCAGTTACTTGTCGCCGTCATCTACCGCCCTCCCGGTCCCACCTCCGACTTCTTCAACCACCTTGACCCCTTTCTCACCTTCCTTCTCTCCTTCTCTCTGCCCACTCTGATCCTTGGAGACTTCAACATCCATACGGATGTACCCGATGACTCCTCTGCCGCCCGCCTGCTATCCCTCCTCGACTCTGCCGACCTCCTCCTCCACCGTACCGCGCCCACTCACCGACTCGGTCACACCCTCGATCTCGTCATCTCCTACCGCTGCTCTCTCTCCTCCCTCACCAACTCTGAAATCCCTCTCTCTGACCATAACCTTCTCACCTGCCTCATCTCTCACACTCCCTCCCCCTGCAAATCTTCGCTACTGCCCCACAGAGACCTCCGCTCTCTCGATCCCATCCGTCTTTCCAATAGCATCTCTCCTCACCTTGCCGCCCTGTCCTCTCTTCCCACTCTCGACGATCAGGTCTCCGCTCTCAACTCCACCCTCTCTACTCATCTCGACTCTCTCGCCCCCCTTTCCCTCCGCCGCTCTCGCTCCACTAACCCACAGCCCCGGATCTCCTCCTCCGTCCGCCTCCTACGCTCCTATGCTCGAGCTGCTGAGCGCTGCTGGCGAAGGTCCAAGCACCAAGCCGACCTCACACACTTCAAATTTATCCTTTCCTGCCTTAACTCTGCCCTCTCCTCCGCCAGGCAAAACTTCTTCTCCTCCCTCATCGACACCCATGCCCGTCACCCCCGCCGACTGTTCCGGACCTTTAACTCTCTCCTTAGGCCCCCTGTTCCTCCCCCTCCCCCATCTCTCACCCCCAATGATCTGGCCACCTATTTCCTCACGAAAATCAACACAATCAGGTCTGAGCTCCCCAAAGTCACCCCTCCGCCTCTCCCCTCCCCCCCACCAACCCCTCCCCTACTTTCCCATCCTTCCCTGCAGTATCCTCAGAGGAGATCTCCTCCCTCCTCGCAAGTGCCACCCCCTCCACTTGCGCCTCGGACCCCATTCCCTCTCACCTTATTGAAACCATCGCCCCTGCCCTCCTACCTTCCTTAACTTCTATTTTTAACCACTCAATCTCCAAGGGCTCCTTCCCCTCTGCCTTCAAACATGCCCACGTCTCCCCCATCCTAAAAAAACCCGCTCTTGACCCCACTTCCCCCTCCAGTTATCGCCCTATCTCCCTACTACCCTTCCTTTCCAAAATCCTAGAACGAGTCGTCTACAATCGATGCTTAGAATTCCTTAACTCCCATTCTCTCCTAGACCCCCTCCAATCTGGCTTCCGTCCCCTCCACTCTACCAAGACTGCTGTCTCTAAGGTTACCCATGACCTCCTTCTTGCCAAATCCAATGGCTCCTACTCCATTCTGATCCTCCTTGACCTTTCTGCTGCCTTTGACACTGTCGACCATCCCCTCCTCCTCACCTTATCTCTCCTTGGCTTCACGGACTCTGTCCTCTCCTGGTTCTCCTCTTACCTCTCTGGCTGGTCATTCTCAGTCTCCTTCGCTGGAGCCTCCTCCCCCTCCCATCCTTTAACTGTTGGAGTTCCTCAAGGGTCAGTTCTTGGCCCTCTTCTGTTCTCCATTTACACTCACTCCTTCGGTGAACTCATTCGCTCTCACGGCTTTGACTACCATCTCTACGCAGATGACACGCAGATCTACATCTACGCCCCTGTCCTCTCCCCCTCCCTTCAGGCTCGCATCTCCTCCTGACTCCAGGACGTCTCCACCCGGATGTCGGCCCGCCACCTAAAACTCGACATGAGCGAGACTGAGCTCCTCATCTTCCCTCCCAAACCCGGTCCTCTCCCAGACTTCTCTATCACCGTGGATGGCACGACCATCCTTCCCGTCTCTCAGGCCCGCAATCTCGCTGTCATCCTTGACTCGTCTCTCTCGTTCACCCCACACATCCTATCCGTTACCAAGACCTGCCGGTTTCACCTCTACAATATCGCCAAGATCCACCCTTTCCTCTCCACCCAAACGGCTACCTTACTGTTACGGGCTCTTGTTATATCCCGGCTAGACTACTGTGTCAGCCTTCTCTCTGACCTCCCTTCCTCCTCTCTCGCCCCGCTCCAGTCTATTCTTCACTCCGCTGCCCGGCTCATCTTCCTGCAGAAACGATCTGGGCATGTCACTCCCCTTCTTAAACAACTCCAGTGGTTGCCTATCAACCTCCGCTCCAAACAAAAACTCCTCACTCTAGGCTTCAAGGCTCTCCATCACCTTGCCCCTTCCTACCTCTCCTCCCTTCTCTCTTTCTACCACCCACCCCGCACGCTCCACTCCTCTGCCGCCCATCTCCTCACCGTCCCTCGGTCTCGCCTATCCCGCCGTCGACCCCCGGGTCACGTCCTCCCGCGGTCCTGGAACGCCCTCCCTCCTCACCTCCGCCAAACTGATTCTCTTTCCCTCTTCAAAACCTTACTTAAAACTCACCTCCTCCAAGAGGCCTTCCCAGACTGAGCTCCTCTTGTCCCTCTACTCCCTCTGCCACCCCCCCCCCCTTACCTCTCCGCAGCTAAACCCTCTTTTTCCCCTTTTCCCTCTGCTCCTCCACCTCTCCCTCCCCATCCCCACAGCACTGTACTCGTCCGCTCAACTGTATATATTTTCATTACCCTATTCATTATGTTAATGAATTGTACATCGCCTTGATTCTATTTAGTTGCCATTGTTTTTACGAGATGTCCTTCCCCTTGACTCTATATATTGCCATTGTTCTTGTCTGTCCATCTCCCCCATTTAGACTGTAAGCCCGTCAAACGGCAGGGACTGTCTCTATCTGTTGCCGATTTGTTCATCCCAAGCGCTTAGTACAGTGCTCTGCACATAGTAAGCGCTCAATAAATACTATTGAATGAATGAATATAATAAAATGGGGATTCAATCCCCCTTCCCCCTTCCTCTTACACTGTGAGTTCCCTGACGGATGGGGACAGAGTCTGACCTGATCATTTGAATCTACCCAGTGCTTGGAACAGTGTTTGGCCTATAGTGAGCACTTAATAAATGCCACCATACCTATTATGCAGGAAGAGGTGAGGGCCAGCTGGTTTCTTATCAGATTTCTGTCCCTTCTCTCTCTCCCTTCCCCTGCCGTGTTAACTAGAGGATCAATGTTTGGCTCGGCAGCCTGGATATTGTTGAGGAGGGAACAAGGGAGATTATGAGATTATCAGTAGGGTTTATTTCATGCAGACCACTTTACTAAGGGCTTGGGAGTCTTCAACAGAGCTGGCAGACACACTCCCTGCCTTCAAGTATCTTACATTCTACCTGGGGAGGCAGACAGTAAAATAAAGTTACAGGTAGGTGGGATATTTGGGGCACAAGTCTATTTGTGGGGGTGGGCATGCACATGTCTGCACCACACAGATGGGCTACCTCTACATGGGTGTGAACGTATTGGAGTTGTCTGTTTGGGGGTTCAAGCATTTGCCCACCTTCGATGTCTTCATTCTGTGTGTGTTTATTTACAATCCCCTGTCATCGGCTTCAGAATCAGTCATGGGTTCTAATCCCAGCTCCATCCTTGGCTGCTATGGGACCTTGGTCAAATCACTTCCCTTCTCTGTCCCTTACTTACGTCATCTGTAAAATGGAGATTAAGACAGTCATCCCACTGTGGGAGAGGGAAAGTGACAAACCTGATTTGCTTGTGTTCCACCCCAGCTCTTGGTACCGTACCTAGCATGTTTTGGGTGCTTAAATACCACAGTTGATAACTTCCAGCTCTGCCCCTTGTCTGCTGTGTGACCTTGGGCAGGTCACTTGACTTCTTCGAGCTTCACTTGCCTCATGTGTAAAATGGGGAGGGAGACTGTGTGCCTGATTGGGACGGGACTATGTCCAGTCTAATTGACTTGTGTCTATCCGACCTCTCGCTGTGGTGCCCAACACATGTTAAGTACTTAAATACCGCAATTATCATTATTACTACTACCATTACAGCAGAGTGAGTAGATACATTCCCTGCCCACATGGAGTTCACAGACTAGACGGGGAGAATACATGCATATAAATGAATTATGTCTAGTCTAACATTTAAGCACTTAATACCACACGTATTGTGTTTATTATTAGAAAAGGGGGAGGGGAAAGCAGAGACCCAGACAAAGGGACACCACTAGAGTCACACTGCAAGTCACTTAAATCTCTTCAACATGACTGATTCACTGATTGACCACGTAGTGGAGCCTGGGACAACCTCCAGGCTGAACCACTGCCCACCTAACCCCTGTTGCCCGCTCTCTGTCTCTTGGGCCTAAGAGGGTCATGCCTTTAGGCCTAGCCCAGCCTGATAAAGCTGATAGGGGCAAGGAGAAATAATCTAAGATTCCCCCACCCATGGGAGCTCTATTCTTCTGTAGAGTCTAAGGCTGGGTCCGGGGAAGAGGAAAGGAGAAAAAGAGGGTGACATCACCCTCTCTTTTTGCACTCCCAAGTCCCCAGACCCCTTACCCTGACTGGCTGAAACTAAAGGAATGAAATGTAGAGGGAGGGAGGAGGCTAGGTTGTCAATCTACATAGTAGAAGCTGGTGACATCCTCCTGCTTTAAGTAACAGTGGATGCCCCCCCAATGATAATCCTTTTGGGGAGTAGAGGCAGCTGCCACTGGATCAAGGGACTCGGTAAAGAGGAAAAAAGTATCCATTTTAATTTCATACAGATGCATTCGGGCTTACAGAGCCCAGGCCGCCAAGGGGACAGAGAGGGGAGGAGGAGAGGAGGGGGCCAGACCGTACCATTTCTGTTGGTAGGATGGGGGAAAACCACTGTGCATCTTCCCACTCTAGCATGTGCTGCTAGGCCTCTCCCCTTCTCATTCTGCTCGTCCAGGAGAGATGGAGGATATAGGGTAGTCACACACGCATACACAGAGACAGGCACACCCCTGATTACTTCTGTCCCTGTATCCCCCTCCCCCAGGGGCACCCCCCTCGGACGGTAGAGGGAGTCTGTACTCTTGAAGCCAGAGCTGGGCAGACAGCTACCAACAGGATGGGCCTGGGCAGGAGGAAGTCGCACCGACTATAGAATTAAGGGCCCCGGGGCGACTTCACACCCACTCTCAGGTCCTTCCACGGAGCACCTGCCTGAAGCTCTAGACCCCTGTTTCCATAACCCTCTACCGGCCCAAAGAGGGGCGGCCCCTCTCACCCTGCTCTGCTCCCGGCCCTCACTCTCACGCATGAGGTGCACACACACGCACACACCTCCATCCTCTCCTGGAGTTGCACGGGACTGGTTTGGCCCCTCTGATGCGGTGTTTGACCCTTGACCCCCAAAGGAAATGGCATGGTCTGGAAGGAGGGGATACAATTGTGGGCTTGGAGGTGGGAGGGAGGGGGTGTCTGGGGGGCAGTGGCGGTGGCCAGGGGGCAGCAGCCCAGTGCCAACCAATTGCCCAACGGGGGGCCGGCGCAATCTATCAGTGTCCATAGCATCCGGTGGGTAGCTGGTCAGTCCTCCGCTGTCCATGGGGTCGGTGGTCCGGTTCGGGGCTGCTCTATGGCTTCCTGGGGACAGAGGTGACTGTTGGTTGACTGATGCGGTGTGCCCCAGGCCCCCCATTGGCAGAGTGCCAGCCTATCAGAGCTGGGGGTGGGGAAGACTTGGATGGGTCTACGATGGGAATCCCATTCCTCCAGAGGGGGAGCAGGAAGTTGGATGTCGAGTAGGAGCCTGGTCGGGGTCCCTACTGAGCGTGGGGGGATTCAGTCACTGCTCTGGTTTGTGGACTATAAAGGATGCAGTGGACTGTGTGTGTATATATGTGTACGAGGGATAAGGTTCCCTTCACTGTACTCTCTCAGGTGCTTCACCTAGTGCTCAATAAAGGCCATCGATTCCTTCCACTTGCCTGCAACAGAACCCAGAGAGCCCCAAGCTTAAATCATAAAGAACTCACCCTCCTGTCCAGTCTTGTCTGCACCATCATTTCCTGAGGAAGCAGGGTTGGAACAGGGGGCCAGGTCTCCCATGATGCACCTGGAGCTCAGGCTCCTTCCTTGGCCCTAAGGATAAAGCTGGTCAGGTCTCAGGGTAATCTTGCTCGGCGCCCTTGCTCTGGTCAGGGGGTGCTACAGCCAGGGCCCAGCCCCATCAGTGCCCCATGCTGTAGATGGACTGTCCCCTGCAGGCTCACTATCACACCAGAATTGAGAGTGAGCACGAGAGAAAAAGAGCAAGTGAGAGAGTGACAGAGAGAGAGAAAGAAAGAGAGCGAGTGAGAGAGAGCAAGCAAGAGTGAGAGAGTGAGAGCAAGAAAAGTGAGAGAATCGGAGAAATGAGAGACCCAGAGATGAGGGGAGACCCCTGAGACATGAGAGCAGCTGCCATTCGCACACCCTGCAGGGGAGGTCCTGACTGGCTCTGTCACCCCAAGGCAGGACACCCCAGGCACTCTGGGTTTCCCAACAGACTCAACTACTGCAGACCCTCTCCACCACCCCCCCCCCCAACCCAACTCCCCAGTGCCTAACCTGTGAGCAGGAGTGTCCGGGACACTTCTCCAGGGCACAGAAAGAAGCTGGGCTGCTGCTCTTTCTCTCACGCAGCCAAGGCCTTGAACACTTACCCGATGTCAATATGGTCCTTCACCCCTGCTCCTCTTCCTGTCTACCAACAGTAGACCCGGATGGGGCAACTGACCCCAGGTTTGGCCTGGAATGAGATCATACCTTCTTAAGCACCCTCTTTGGCAAACTTGGTGTAGAAGACACAGACCCTGCCCACTGGGAGCTTACAGTCTAAGTCAATCTGCCAGTACATTGCACTGGAGCTCTTTCCATGTGCAGAACATGGCACTCACCCCTTTGGCACAGTACTATAGAACCATGCAACTACCATGCCCCAACAAGCTCACAGCCTAGAAAGGGAAGCATTGACTTTGAAACAACATGGTGAGAATACTTCAAGGACTTTAGCATTACATAGTACACGTGGCCCCTGTTCTCAAGAAGCCTCCGGTCTACATGACAGACATTAAAATTGAGTTACACACAGGTGGAACGGCACATACAAGTTCAGTAGATGAAGTTGTACACCCTGAACCCACGATAAGCTTGAATCGGCATAAAAAACAAAGTAAATCAATACGTACAGTGACGGGTGGCAGTGTTGCGTTAAGACAGCAAATAGTGTTCATCGAACGCCGTTAGGCAGAGCATTTATCGAACGCCATTAGACAGAGCACCCTACTAAGAGCACAGTGGGGGTGAGAGGCCTCAGTCATTCAATAATATTTGTCCAGCACTTATCGCAGGTTATAATATAACCAATCAACAGATTCTCTGCTCACTATGCGCTTACCATCTAGAGGGGGAGACAGACATTAGTATGATTAAATTACTTCCATTTGAGTCAGAGCCATGACAAGTGGATGGAAGAGTCACCTGGAAATATTCTGTAAACTAGATTCCAACTTGAGACATTTGCATTTGGTAACTCAGGCTCCCAGGCATGTATCTAGCAAGTACTCTACACATACTGTTGAAAACTCAGCTTCTGCTGTTACAACCAGGCTTGTGTTGGTGGTGATCTGGGTAAGGCCGGCGTATTTATTGAGCGCAGAGTACTGTATTAAGCACTTTGGAGAGCACGATATAACAGACATTCCCCGCCCACAACGAGTTTACAGTCTATTCCACACGGGTGAAGCTACTGAACCCCAACTCACTGCTGGGCTTTTGTGGGGCTGTTATGGAGTACCACGGCGGCGGAATGGGAGATTGTACCTTGGCATACAGTAATTGGGAATCACAAAGAGAGTCCCCAGCCAGCCAGCTGAGGTCAATACTACACACGAGGAGCGCATGACGGTACCGCCACCCCTTCCCCATCGGCGGGTCTCACTTCCTGCCCCAGAGGGACTCACATTCTGATACTCCGATACCGTCGCTTCCAGGACCGACCCACGGCACTGAATTCACTGAGGAGGGTGGAGAGTTGGGTGTGGGAAAGGTTTCCAATGGACGGGGGCTGGAGGTGCACCCCCTTTTGGATAATGGGGTTGGGCTTGGGGAGGGAGGTATACAAGCCTTGCAAAAACAGCCCTTCCCATTCTAGCACATTCCAGGCACTAAGTCCTGGGTTGAGGGTGTGGAAAGTTACTGGCTGGGATGATTTTATGATTGACTGGGCAATACTAGCTAACTGGGGCTTGACCCAAGCCCAGGAAGAGAGCTCAATGACAGAGACACACAAGACACACAGAGAGACACAGAGACACACAGAGCCAGTGAGCATGCACCACCATGCACCCCATAGTTGCAGCCCCCACAAAACCCTCACCTCTAGACCCAGAACAGCAATCATTCCCCCCCAAAAACAAACCCTTCATTGCATCACAACCCCTCAAATTCTTCCGCTCCTGAGAATCAAGTCAGAGATCAGCTACAAACACTGTTAATCAGATTGGACACATCTGTGTGGTTATCGTCTACCTACCCCAGCACTTGCAACCCATATTAAGTGCCTACCAAACACTATCATCTCATTGACAGGAACAACAAGTAAATGGTATCAAACCTTCTCCTCCCACCTTCAGCCCTCTCCATTACATACATATTATTAATCCCACTGACACAGACTCTCCAGCCCCACCACACATACACATCAGTTTTCTTCATCCCCTCTTGGATAGTTCAGTACAAGAAATATCATTTATCCCAAGCCTAGATTATCAACTCCAGTCATGCTATAACTACTTACCTTGTATCCAGTCCAGCACTCAGTACAGTGCTTGGCATATAGTAAGCATTTAACAAGTACCATTATTTTTATCAATAAAACAAAGTCAATCATACTTATGGGATACTTACTGAGGGCAGAACACTGACCTAAGCACTTGGGTGAGTACAAGGTAACTCCTAACTGCAGCCCTTTCCCACAAAGGGCCACCACGATTATGCCAATTATCCCAAACTTGGGTCTCCCTACCCTACCCCTTTAATTCATACCCTCAGCCTAGCCCCTTCTTCAGTCCCCTCAATCACCATAATCAAAAAAAAAATCACTAATATCTCCAGCCTCAATATCCAAGTCACTGCTGAGTCGTCCATATAAAACCAACTCCCCTCATAAGTCACTCCATCACCATTGGAGTCAACATCACTTAGCCCAGCCTTAAGTTATCCCTCAAATGCATCAACCCAACTCACTGCTGAACCCTCAAAACCAAACCATTTGCCCTATCCACCTCAACACCTCTGGCATAAGAAACAGGTAGGAAAAGCCAACTTTGGAAGGGACTTTTAATCCAGTATATCAACTACCACAGCTGAACTACCAAGCCAAAAACAATCACAGCTAAACAAAAGACATGCTAACCAAGGAGACAACACAAGCCTAGCTCACCAAAACCCGAGAAAAACACACTCTGTCTTCTCTCCACAACCTACAGCAAGTCAAGCCCCCAAGCCTTATCTAAGGTAGAAAAAGATCCACCTGCCTCTGGGGCTTTAAAGGGCCAGTACCATGCCCTATTGTAGGGCACCTAATGGAGAGACTAGGACCGACCCCCCCTTGCCCAGAGGAGGGGGGGATGGGGTCGGGGGGTGGGAGATGGGAGTGGGGGGTGTTGGGGAGGGGATAGGGGTGTCGGGGGGGCGGGGAATGGAGGGATCGGGTGGGGGGGAATGGGGGGTCGGGGGGGGGGCCTCTAGGAGCAGGGAAGAAAAAGAGGCAGAAGGCTATTAAAGAGAAGGGGATTTGCAGCTGCTCATTGTTATAAGGATCTGGAAAAATATCCTTAATTATAGATACCTGCAACCCCTTCACATACTCCTCAAGGATGGGGTTTAATTCTCATCCAGGATTATCCCAGTGCCTAGTACAGTACTTTGCATCCAGGGGGATATTCAATAAATAGGAATGAATTAGCAAATTAATAAATGAATCAATCAGTCAATAAACTCAAGCTCTTCCCTGAGGTCTCCCCAGTCCCCAGGTCCCACTGTCCCCTCCACTCTTGCTCTCCTTTTTGTTTTCTTTTTAATGGTATTTGTTAAGTGCTTTCTGTGTGCCAGGCACTGTGCTGGGCACCACGGTGGAAACAAGAGAGGCTGGACACGATCATTGTCCCATGTGGGGCTTGCCCTCTTGATCCCCCATTTTACAGAAGAGGTGACTGAGGCCCAGAGAAGTGAAGCTACTTGCCCAGGGTCACACAGCAGATGGATTGTGGAGCAGAGGTTGGAACCCTGGTTCTCTAACTCCCAGGCCCCTGCTCTTTCTGCTAGGCCATGCTGCTTCTCTCCTCCCTGCTTCTGTTCCTTTTAGCCTCAGAGGAAAGACTGTTGGTAAAAGAAGTAATTAGAGGAGGCCAAGTTTGGGGACCTCTTCATCCAAGAACATGGAGAAAGTGGAGGGAAAAGGCAGGGAAGGTGAAGAAGACAGGAAAGAAGGACGGGTCAGGCCACTTGGGTGGCCGCTGATGGCCCTTGCAGATCTTGGACCGACAGATAATAATAACGGTATCTGCTAATAGCTTACTTTGTAGCAAGCACTACATTAAGCCCTGTCGCCCAGGGTGTCACATGTCTCACAGAACACTTTTTTAATGCTATTTGTAAAGCGCTTACTATGTGTTCAGCACTGTCTTAGACCCTGGGGTAGAAACAAGTGAATTAGTTCAGAAACAGTCCCTGTCCCTTATGGGGGCTCACAGTCTAAGTAGCAGGGAGAACAGGAGAACCGAGGCCCAGAGAAGGGGAATGACATGGCCAAGGTCACATAGCAGACAAGTGGCAGAGCCAAGATTAGAACTCCTGACCTTCTGACTCCCAGATCCCTGCCTGATTGACTTTTTTGAACCTCACAGTGTTGATCCTTTCCTTTCCACTCATTCTTCAGCATGCCACTATTTACTCAAATTCACCCTTTATCTGCGCTCCTCATTTTAGGGAGGTGGATGGAATTTAGGGAAAATAGGGGACCTTTATGGTTCCTTTAAAGGTACACCTCCTCCGAAAGACCTTCCCCGATTAAACTCTCATCAAACCTGGGGAAATGGGGGAATTTTATGGCTCATTTAAGGTACATCTCCTCCAAGAGGCCTTCCCTGACTGAGCCCTCATTCCCTTTTCTCCCACTCCCTTCTGAGTCTCTCTGACTAGCTCCCTTTATTCACCTCCTCCCTCAGTCCCACAGCACTTTTGGCCATATCCCTAATTTCTTTACTTATATTAATGTTGGTCTCCCCCTCTGGACTGAAAGCTCTGTCTGGTAAGGAACTGCGACAGCCAGTTCTCTGTTGTACTGTACTCTCCCAAGTGGTTAGTACAGCACTCTGCACACAGTAGGCACTAAATAAATACCATTGATGGATTGATTGGCTCTTAGATTTGAAAGCCTGGAGCCTGGACAGTATCCCTTGATGCTTAGTCATGCTGCCAACAGACCCCCCTCAATGGTGGGGAACAGTTTCTGGGTCCCAGGTGGGACAGAAACTTTGTCTGAGGTGATTGTCTTCTGATCTAAAAACTTCATATATTAGAGGCCACCCCATTTATCTTGCCCCTCATCATGTGCGGAATGTTTGCAATCTATGGTTAGATTGCTATCTCTTTGAAGTGGCTTAACTAATTCCACAGAAAGTAGCTTTTTTCAGCTGGGAGATTTTGGTCAATGAGTCAAACCAAAAAATTGCTAATGGCTCTTGGCACTAAGCTGAAACCAATCCAGGAATTGCAAAACTGATAATTGACCTCTGGGATGTCAGTCCCAGCTCAAGTCCATGTATATGTCTAGCTTGTCACTAACTAATCAGTCTATCAGTCAATGGTATTTACTGAGCCCTTACTATATGCAGAGCAATGTACTCAGTATTTGGGAGAGAACTATAGGACAGAATTGGTAGATACACTCAAATCGAGCTATCAGTGTTATTTATTTAGAGAAGCAGTGTGGCTCAGTGGAAAGAGCACGGGCTTGGGAGTCAGAGGTCATGGGTTTGAATCCCGGCTCCGTCACTTGTCAGCTGTGTGACTGTGGGCAAGTCACTTAACTTCTCTGTGCCTCAGTTATCTCATCTGTAAAATGGGGATGAAGACTGTGAGCCCCACGTGGGACAACCTGATTACAGGGCATCTAACCCAGCGCTTAGAACAGTGCTCTGCACATAATAATAATGTTGGTATTTGTTAAGCACTTACTATGTGCACAGCACTGTTCTAAGTGCTGGGGTAGACACAGGGGAATCAGGTTGTCCCACGTGGGGCTCACACTCTTCATCCCCATTTTACAGATGAGGTGACTGAGGCACAGAGAAGTTAAGTGACTTGCCCACAGTCACACAGCTGACAAGTGGCAGAGGCGGAATTCGAACCCATGACCTCTGACTCCAAAGCCCATGCTCTTTCCACTGAGCCACATAGTAAGTGCTTAACAAATACCAACATTATTATTATCATTATTATTGTTGTTATTAATAATAATAATAATAATGTTGGTATTTGTTAAGCGCTTACTATGTGCCGAGCACTGTTCTAAGCGCTGGGGTAGACATAGGGGAATCAGGTTGTCCCACGTGGGGCTCACAATCTTAATCCCCATTTTACAGATGAGGGAACTGAGACACAGAGAAGTTAAGTGACTTGCCCACAGTCACACAGCCGACAAGTGGCAGAGCTGGGATTCGAACTCATGAGCCCTGACTCCAAAGCCCGTGCTCTTTCCACTGAGCCACGCTGCTTATATTATTGAGTGCTTACTGTGGGCAGAGAACTGTACTAAACACTGGGGAGAGGACATTAGAAGAATAGAGTTGCTAGACGCGATCCCTGGCCACAATGGAGTTTATGGTGTAGAGGGGGAGACAGACGTTAATCTAAATCAATAAATTGCAGATACATGCATAAATGTGTGGAATGGAGGGAGGGGTGAATAGAGGGTGCTAATCCAAGTGCAACTGCAAAGCAAAAAGAAATCTTCTATCTTGTCCAAACTTGATGCAGTTTTTAGGTGCAAAGAAAGTGCTTAATAAATACCATCATTATCATACACACCTTGCTTCTGCTGCAGGCACATGGGACAGTTGAAGGGAGTGGGAATACACACACAACCATACACACCCTCCCTCGCCTGCTTCTCCCCCCTTTCTCTATAGCTCATCGTGAAACTCCATTTCTTCCCTCTGCTTATGAGGTATTGTAGTGTCCATCTCTCCAGTTAGGTTTTAAGCTCAGAAGATGTTGTGTCTTCACCTTTCAGCATCCCTTGCTCCCCACTTGTGCTCTTAGAGTCTGCGCCCCCAAGTCTAATTCCCACCTGTGCCTTTTCTCCCCACACTTAATACAGTGTTCTGCGCCCAGGAAGAATGTAATACCTTTACTATGGCTGTTATTGCTACTATGGCACAGCTCCAAGCTCATTTCCTCCAGGAAGCCAGCCCTGATTGAATCCATCCACTTTCCTGCCATCCCAATACTCTGTGTCACTCGTGCCATGAGCGTCCTGCTCCGGGAGTCAGAAGTCACGGTTCACCAGTGACCATGCGTGACCACGGACGAGTGTGTGGTCCGGATAGCCTGAGGCTCTGGTTCCGAGGTTGTAGGTGACGTGAGCCGCCCGTTCTGCCCCCGGTCCCCGTGCCCTGAGGAGATGTCCTCGGCCTCACCCCTCTCTCGGACCCAGATGGCCGCTGGCCTGCGAGCCTGGGCCTGTCCGGATGGATACTAGTGTCCCCGGCAAAATTCTGCCTGTAATCCTCATCTAGAGCTGTGGAGCCCCATCTTGAGAGATGAGTGGATAACTGATACGGGGGTCCAGAGTCTCTCATATGGCTTCCTGGGGAACCTTGTCCCTCGTGGGCTCCTATTTCTTCCAGGAGATAGAGAGTGAGTGTGCTCCGGGGATGCCCTGTGGTATCGCCCACCCACCCCGCCCTGGCCAAGGGCACCTCCGCCAAGCTGAAGCCTCTTCCCTGGCAGCCCGGGTTCAGGGCCTACCTTCTGGGCCCCGGCCTGAGTCTGAGCTGGGCAGGATAGGTCATCCCAGCCATGCTGCAGATATCCGGCAGACCGGGGTTGGGGGGGGTGGGTGGGCATGGAAGGGTCGTGGGGAGAGAAGTGGGAGTGTCTGGATGGGGCCCGGCTGTGCAGATCACCATTTCCTTCACCCCGATGAATGGGGCAGGAACCACATTGCCGGCTGATGTTAGCGGCCTCGGGAGAAAGCGTGGGGGCGGGCGTGGTTGGTGGGGGGACCCTCTGGCTAGGTCCAGGTGGGAAGAGGGGAGGGCGACACAGCAACCAGAGGATGAGGGTGCCATTCGTTCTGCTCAGTGCACCAACTTGGCTGTGGCATTTGCTTCTTCCCCGGGCACTAGAGCAAGAGGGCCCGGGGGCATGAGGGAGTGGGGGAGACAAGAGCCAGGATGGGGTTGGGGAAAAAACCAGGATGAGAAGGGGGTGGGCTCCTCACGGCCCCTCTCCGCCCCCTGGTAGTGTCTAAGTTCAACTACAACCCCAGAGAGAGCCTGTTTGAGCTGGCACCGATACACCTGCTGTCCACCGGTGCAGCCCAGAGCGCCATGGGCCTGGGCTTCTTGCTGTCCATGCTCTTCTTCATCGAGCAGTACATCGTGATGTCGCTGGACAATGTCCCCGAGAACAGGTACGGCTTCCACCCGCCCACCCCCCCGATCAGGCCGGCCCTGACTTCCCTCCACCTCATCTTTTGGATTAAGTCAGAGGTGGCTCCAGCGGGAGGAGGCAGTGCCAGAGACTGGGGTCCCCAGGACTAGAGAAGCAGTACAGCCTAGTGGAGAGGGCCTGGGAGTCAAAAGGACCTGGGTTCTAATTCCGCCTCCCCCACTTGTCTGATGTGTGATCTTGGGTGAATCCTGTCACTTCTTTGTGTCTCAGTTACCTCATCTATAAAATGGGGATTAAGACTGGTCGCCCCACATGGGATAGGGACTCTGTCCAACCTGACAATGTTGTATGTACTCCAGCACTTAATACGGTGTCTGGCACATAGTAGGTACTTAACAGATACCATTAAAAAAATAAAATAAGTTGGGGAGTGAGCCTGAGAGGCAGAGGCTGTGGGACCCTGGGGCAGCACTCTCCCTTTCTGATGTGCCTCCTCGTTGAGTAAGGGAGAGAGGGGCTCAGCTCAGTCCCTCTTTGTATTATCATGATTATTGGTGATATTAGTATTAGTATAGGTGTTAAGGTGTTAAGTATAGGTTTCTACCTGCCAAGCACTGTTCCAAGCGCTGGGGCACTTAGAAGATAATCAGGTCGGACAGAGCCCCCCCGCCCCCACCCCCCCCAGGGACTCACGGTCTAAGTAGAGGGGAGTAGGATTTAATCCCCATTTTACAGATGAGGTAACTGAGGCCCAGAGAGGTGAAGAGACTTGCCCAAGACCACCCAGCAGACACAGGGATGGAGAGCACCCAAACGGCTACTTTACTGCTACAGGCTCTCGTTATATCCCTGCTAGACTACTGTGTCAGCCTTCTCTCTGACCTCCCTTCCTCCTCTCTCGCCCCGCTCCAGTCTATTCTTCACTCCGCTGCCCGGCTCATCTTCCTGCAGAAATGAACTGGGCATGTCACTCCCCTTCTTAAACAACTCCAGTGGTTGCCTATCAACCTCTGCTCCAAACAAAAACTCCTCACTCTAGGCTTCAAGGCTCTCCATCACCTTGCCCCTTCCTACCTTTCCTCCCTTCTCTCTTTCTACCGCCCACCCCACACGCTCCGCTCCTCTGCCGCCCACCTCCTCACCGTCCCTCGGTCTCGCCTATCCCGCCGTCGACCCCTGGGCCACGTCCTCCCGCGGTCCTGGAACGCCCTCCCTCCTCACCTCTGCCAAACTGATTCTCTTCCCCTCTTCAAAACCCTACTTAAAACTCACCTCCTCCAAGAGGCGTTCCCAGACTGAGCTCCTCTTCTCCCTCTACTCCCTCTGCCACCCCCCCTTTACCTCTCCGCAGCTAAACCCTCTTTTTCCCCTTTTCCCTCTGCTCCTCCACCTCTCCCTTCCCATCCCCACAGCACTGTACTCGTCCGCTCAACTGTATATATTTCCATTACCCTATTTATTTTGTTAATGACTTGTACATCGCCTTGATTCTATTTAGTTGCCATCGGTTTTTACGAGATGTTCTTCCCCTTGACTCTATTTATCACCATCGTTCTTGTCTGTCCATCTCCCCCGATTAGACTGTAAGCCCGTCAAACGGCAGGGACTGTCTCTATCTGTTGCCGACTTGTTCATCCCAAGCGCTTAGTACAGTGCTCTGCACATAGTAAGCGCTCAATAAATACTATTGAAAGAGCCAGGATTAGAACCCAGGTCCTCTGATTCCCAGGTCCGGGCTCTTGCCACTAGGCCCTACTGCTTCCTGCATGGTTTGTAGAGTGGGTGTGTGTGTATGTTTGTGCGTGTGTGTTTTGGGAGTGCCTGACCCTGGATGTCTATGGTCCATACCACAGGTTGGTGAAGGGCACAGCCTACCACTGGGACATGCTGCTGGTGGCTCTGAGCAGGTGTGAGCCGAAGGTCACCCCGAATTGTTAAAGTCCCACAGCCAGAAGTGTCCAGGCCCCCCAGGACAACCTCCCCCCCCGACTCTGGCCAGGAGTTGGGCTTCCCTAGTTCAGGCAGTCACGGCCGCACTGATCAGGCTCCAACCTCGCCAAGGCTGGTACATACCTGGTACTGGCGGCACAGCTGAACAGACAGACCCAGGTGTGTGCCAGCATGGGCCAGCCTGCTGGAGCATGGCCAGCTTACTGGAGAGAACTCTAGCCCTCTGCCCCCAAGTGACAGGCCTTTTTGCCACCAGAGATCTGCATCCTGATGCAGATCTGGAGTTCTCCTCTCCCCTCTCTTTCCGCCTTCAGTCTCCAGCTCCAGGTCCTCCTCCTGCCTAGCTGGTCCCCTCCTTGGGGTCCTCTCTGCCTGGTCACTAACCATGGGGGTGGCATTTCTCGTACCCCTAGACCAAGCACCCTTTGCCTTTGCCAGGAATGGGTTTGGGGTGGGAAGTGCCAGTTCCCACAGTGGGGAAGGTGGGGAGGGGGGGATTTCCTCTCCTCTGACAGGGTTAGATTCCACACTCTCCCAGCTTTGGAAAGACTTAGTCCGGGTACTGTCTATCCCTGTCTATCTAGTGAGGGTAGGTAGTATGGATCCAGGGCAGACTGAACAGGGACAGCCCCGTGAGCACAGTAGAGTGTAGATCCCTATCATTCTTAATCATTAATGTTAATATTAATGTCTTTATTACTTTTATCATTAATTTTATTATTCTTTTTTGTCAGTGTTATTGTCTTGTTACTGTGAATTGATTTCACTTGTTCTGAATTAACATTATTGAATAAAAAAAAAATTGTTGGGGTTTTTAATGAAGTAGGATTAAAAGTTACACTATAGCCCTTCACATCTAGAAGGCTTTAAACCCTCCTCTTTATTTAGAATCTTTTATTTTAGATTCTTATACCCAAAGGAGGACGTGAACCCAGGCTTCCAGCCTTTCATGGCTGTTCCTTTTCCCCTAGGCCACAGCAGGCCTCACACAGGAACTTACTCATTCATCTTATTTCAAGCAGATGCCCTTATTAGAGGAGGAAAAAAAAAACTAACCTTTAAAGCACCTGTTTTCTGTTGAGGGAGAGCTTAAGGGGCCAAGTCAAAGATGTGAAGCAGCTCGTGGAACACCGGTAAATCTTCCGTCTCTGAGTTCAGAGGTTGTCGGTGCAAATCTGCGGGTCGGTGTGTCAGTGTAATGGGTATGTGCCCCTGTATAGAAATAAGTAATGTGATTGTATAAATAAGATGATGTGTCTAAGTGTCTACATAAAGTTAAATAAGCTGGTATATAGGAGGATGCTTTCCTCATCTGTAAAATAGATATTCACAACCCCTTCTCCGTTCCCCTTAGACCACGAACGCCACTACGGGTTACTACGAGGCCGGCCCTGTTCTAAGCCCTCAGCTGAGACCATACGTCACCTGGCCCTCTGAAGGCAAAATTCCGATCCACCTACTCAACTCGAGACCGAAGGTCGCCGTGGGCCGGGATCGCGTCCCCCGGTTCCTTCGGACTCTCCCGACAGCTCGGTCCGGCGTCCAGTCCGCAGCGCGGGCTCTAGCGCGCTGCCAACGGTGCTCGTTATAGCGTCTCCGTCTTTGAGCCCCGATGGCCGATGCCTTCGGGTGACAGTGCCGCCACTCAGAACAGGGCTCGGCGGTTAGAACCGAGCTTGGCACACGGTAAGCACGAAACAGATAGCGTTATCATCGTTACTACTTCCCTCCCGACGGCTCGGCCGGTTTCCCCGGAAGAAACCAGAAGTCAAACTCGGCCACCCTGGTGAGTCCGGGGGGGCGATGGTTCCCGGGAAACCTGACCTCAACTCACCCCTCCCGGCGAGCGTGGCGCTTCTTGGGAAAATCGTCGTCCGTTCCCTCCTCCGGGTGGGTGCGGCGGGTGCGGCGGACCGAACGGACCGAAACGATCCCCGACCCGATGACCTAAATGGGGAGGCAGATGTTCGTGAGGATGAATTGCTGACTCACGATCTATGATATCATTTACAGATTCGGAGACGAGCGCCGTGGGGCCGGGGCCGAGAGCGACTGCCCAGACCTCCCAGATCCCCCCACTTCCTCGACTCCCGCTCCCTTGAGCCTCGCACTTGGATCCGCTCCCTTTATTCACCTCACCTTCGGCCCCAGGGCACTCATGTCCAGAGCCTAAGGGAATCGATTGTGATCGCCGATCATTTCTGCCTCTAGACCGTCAGCTTTTTGTGGTATTGGACTTTCGCGAGCCCTCGGGACGGCGTTCGGTGCACGGTGAGCGCTTCGTCACGGAATGAATTGAGGAGGCTATCCAGGGAGGCTCACTGACCCGCACAAAGCTGCACGGCAAACCAGGGGCAGACCTGGGATGAGCATTTCCCCAACAGCTCGAACTTCAGGGCCACGCGGTCGACCCGGGGACAGGCTCAAGGACGATTATGCTCCAAGTAGAAGTGGGGGAGTGCTGCCCAGACGCAAGGAATCCAACACCCAAAGACCATCTCAGAGAAGGAGAGTGAAACCTAGACCCCAAACCAAACCAAACTCCAAAAAACAAACTTCTTTGGTTTCTTGCTTTGAGTTCTCGATGGAATCTGTTAAACGCTCACTATGTGCCGGGCACCGTACTAAACGCTGGGGTCGATCAAAGGGAATCAGGTTGGACACAGCCCATTTCCCACAGAGGGCACACAGTCTTAATGCCCACGTTACAGATGAGGTCACTGAGGCTCCAAGAAGGCCAGTGACTTGCCCGAGGCCACACAGTTGTCACGAGGCAGAGCCGGGCTGAGACCCCCAGGACCCTCCGACCTGACGGGAGATGGGGGTACAGAGGTAGATAGATTTTGAGAGGAAGAGGGAGACCTCTTCTGGAGAGAACGCTGAGGAGGACGGAAGAGTCGAAGAGGGGACTGGAGGAAGAAGAGCCTGGATGGGTGCAAGGGAGATTTTAGGGCCATCACGCTTGATGATTTCGAGCATTTGGGAGGGGGGTGCGGGGCCGGGGGCCGGGTTGTTCGAGAAGGAGCGGACGGGGAACGTGGCTACTGATCTGTTAGATCGTGCTCTCCCGAGAGCTGAGTACAGAGCTCCGCACGCAGCAAGTGCTCGATAAATATGTCGCGTTGAGTTCAAAATCCCCATCTCACCGGTCCTGTAACCTCGGCGTTATCTTCGATTCATCGCTCTCATCTGACCCGATCCGTCACCCAAACCTGACAGTTCTTCTACCTTCATGACATTTCTGGAATTCCACGCTTTCTTCTCCATCCAAACCAGTGCTCAGCAAGGCCATCGACATTTAGGACAGTGCCCAGAACTTGGTATAGTGCCTGCACATAGTAAGTGTGGAGTGGATGTCTTTATTAAAAAAAAAATGCAAACAGCTACCATGATGATCCAAACACTTATCCAATATCCCTTTCTAACTACGGCACCGACCTCCTCGCTAATCTCTCTTCCTCCTGCTCTCCCCACTTTGGCCCATCCTTCACTCTGCTGCCCAGATCGTTTTTCACAAAAAGAGCATTGACTCCATGTTTCCCCACTCCTCTGGGAGTTACCCATCCACTTCCACATCCAAAAGAAATTCCTTACTGTTGCCTTGAAAGACTCTTCCCCTCCTACCTCACTTCTCCCATTCCCTGCTCCAACCCAGCCCGCACACTCTGCTCCTCTAATGCCAACCCGCTCACTTGTACCTCCATCTCCTCTCTCCCTCTCTCTCTCTCTCTCTCTCGCCACCCACCCCTCCCCCATCCTGCCTCTGGACAGGAACGGCCCCCCCGTCCTAATCTGACAGACGGCTGCTCTCCCCAGATTCAAATCCTTAACGAGTCATCTCCCCTGAGAGAGTTCCCCCAGCTAAACCCCTCGTTGCCTCTACTCCCTCTCCTTTCTGGGTCATCTACTTGCTTGGATATGTACCCTTGAAGTGCTTCCTCTTCACCTCCACCTTCTTTCCAAACCAATGATGGACATAGCCAGCTGAAATGGATTTCAGTGTCTGTTTCTCCCTCTGTACTGTAAGCTCACTGTGGGCAGGGAACACGTCGAGCAACCCTATTGCACTGTAACCCCTCTCCCTCCTCCCCGCCCCTGGCCCCAAACGCTTATTACAGTGCTCTGCCCACCAATAAGCGCTCAGTAAATACCACTGACTGATGGATTGATGGACTGTCCATTGGTTTGGATGTGTAGAGACCCATAATGATGTTGGTTTATTTCGATGCCTGTTGACTTCTTTTGAGGTCCGTCTCCCCCCTTCTAGACCATCAGCCCAGCGTGAGCAGCGATCATCTCTCTGCTGCTGAATTGTCCTTTCCAAGCGTTCCGTACAGTTGTCTGTATGCACGGCACTCCCACGCTTTTTGGCACCCCCCTTAGTTACTCCTTCATTCATCCTGCCTCTCATCCCCCCCACGCCACACGGGTATCTACCCGTACCGTGCCAGGCGGCAGTCGCGTAGGAGAGAGTCCAAGGCAGACCGCTTCCATATTTTTACCGAGAATACTCTGGGATGCACTACCGGAACAATGGCGGATGGAAGCGGGTCGTTCCGGGAGAGAAGCATCCGGGGCGTCGCTACGGGTCGGAGACGATTCGACGGCATAAGAACGAGTACACACCTGGAAGTTCTTTATTGACTTGTATTAATGTCCATTTCCCCCCTTTGACTGTGAGCTCTTTGGGGGCAGGAATGTGTCTGTTGCTTGTTAGATTGTACTCTCCCAAGCACTTACTACGATGCTTTGCACACAGAGTTCCCGAAGGGTTCTTGGTTGTTTGTTCGTGGTATTTGCTCAGCGATGACTGTGTGTCGGGCACTGTCCTAAGTGCTGAGGTAGACACAAGAGAGCCCAGTTGGCCGGTGTCCCTGTCCCGTATGGGGCTCCACCATCTTAATTCCCATTTGAACGATGAGGTCACTGAGGTGCAGAGAAGCAAAGTAACTCGCCCAGAGTCACACAGCAATTGAATGGCAGAGCCTGGATTAGAACCTTCCGACTCCCAGGCCCGCATTCTAGCCACTAGGCCGCATTACTTCCTTGGGTCCCATCTGGCGGGGGGTACTGAAAGGGACCAAGGCCCTGGAGCTGCGGGCTCCGGGATCCCGGGCCCGCCTAGGCCCGCGGCTGGCCTCCATGACGCCACAGACACCAGCGCCCCCGGACTTATTTATCAAGTGCTTACTCTGATGCCCAACGATGTGCTAAGCACTGGAGGAGGTTCCCGATCGTCAGGCCGGGCACAGTCCTATTGACCGAGTGCTCGCTATGTGCAGAGTGCCATCCCAAGGCTACCGTGTTGAATCCCGTAGCCGAGAAGCAGGACGTGGGCTTGTCTGTCGAACGGTCCCCGAGCTGGGCCTCTGCACGTGGAGTCGCTTGGAGGCTCCGACCCGGGTGGGACTGAATAAGATGAGGTTTTGTGGCTACCTGGGGAAGAGGGGGCCTTGTGGCTTCCTGGGCAGTAGACAGAGCTTCTAACGCCTATTGGTCCAGTAGTCCTGGCCGGGGCTGGAGGAAAACATGGCCACGGGGACCTTTCCCCACCGACGCGCACAGCTTTTCCATCTGCTTCCCGGTGAGAGCGCTGGCCCTCTGGGTCACGGGACCCAGGTCCTCATTGCCACTCGGATGCTTGCCGCGCCATGCGACCCCGAGCGAGTCGCTTCACCTCTCCGGGACCTCATTTCCTCAATCGCCATAAGGGGATCCGATGCCTATCCATCCCTCGATCCTACTTATTGAGCCCTGGCTCTGTGCAGAGCACACTGCACTAAGCGGTTGGGACAGGACGATAGAAGAGTGGGTAGACCCATTCCCCGCCCATAGTGAGCTTACAGTCCAGAGGAGGAGATGGACATTCACGTGAATAAATAAATACATTGTGGAGATGGAGAGACTGCTGTAGGGCTGAGTGGGTGAGGGGAATAAAGGGAGCCCATCAGGGGGACACAGAACAGACCGAGAGAACAAATGAGGATGGGGAAGGCTTCTCAGAGAAGACGCAGCCTCAGTAAGTCTTTGATCAGGCGGGGAGCTGTCGCCCATCGGATAGGAAGAGGGAGGGCGATCCAGGTTGTGGCGGGAGAGCCGTGAGGTGAAGGAAGGGGGCGTGGTGATCGAACGCTTGAAAACCAACGGTAAGGCGTATCTGCTCGGCGCAGAAGGGGACGGGCAACCGCTGCAGGTTCTTGAGGAGCGGGGAGACAGAAACAATGTTTCTGTAGACAAATCATCTGGGCAGCACAATGAAGTCAAGGCTAGAGGTGGGAGAGGCAGGAGGCAGGGATCGAGGCGGTAAAAGGACAAGCGCTCGGCTAAGCGGGCTACCGGTTGGGATGGAGAGGAAAGCCCAGATTTGACTGATGGCTTGAAGGTTAAACTGACAGGATCTAATGACACACTGAATATATAGCTTGAATGAGAGAGAGAGATGATTTTTCTACAAAAAAGTTCAGTCCCCATCTCCCCGCTCCTCAAGAACCTCCAGTCTGTCAGAGGCAGGAGGCGGTCAGTCAGTCATTGGTGTTTATTAAGCGCTTACTGTTGTGCAGAGCACTGTATTAACCACCCTGGGAGAAGACGACACAAGAGACAGACATATTCCCCGCCCACGAGCTGCAGGCCCTCCCCACCAGACCAGAAGTCCTGTGAGGGTTGGGGGCCGTGTCCGACCGGATCACCTGACGTCTAGCCCCGCTTTTGGCACTTAACATGAGTCAAGGAGCTGTAATGCATTCCCTGATTTATCCATATTAACGTCTGCCTCCCCCTCTGGCCTGTGAGCTTGTGGTGGGCAGGGAAAGTGTCTCTTATACAGTTGTGTGGCACTCTGCCCAGCACTTAGTGCTCGGCACACAGAAACGCTCGATAAATACAATTGAATGAATGAAAGAATGAATGAACAGTTTTCATCATCCTTGTCATTTATACCGCCCTGCGTCTGGAAAGATAAGACCACCGGAGAGCAAAGATTTGGAGGAGGGGGGCGGGACAGGTCTAGGTCCTTGGGCCCATTTACACAAAAAAGCTCGTTACATGGGCAGGGAACATCTCCACCCATTATTCATTCCTATTAATGTCTATCTCCCTCCTCTTATAGACCATAAGCTCTCTATGGGCAGGGAACCGGTCTGCTAATTCTGTGGGATCGGACTCTCCCGAGAGCTTAGTACAGGGCTCCGCCCGCAGTTAGCGCTGGATAAATACCGGGGATCGAACAATGAAGCCGGGAGGGCCGGACACATCCCGGGTGACGGGATGGATGCTGAGAGCGGAGGCCTCCCGGAGTCACTCCGGAGGAAGGCCCGGCCCTCTGTCGGTGGCCTCTGGCGGGGAGGGAGAGGAGGGGGTGGTGGGCGGCCTCCTGTCCATGGCTCGGAGGCTTCTGTGGCGATGGTGATGGCGGGTGTCTGGTCATCCTGGGGCCGTTCACCTGGGGGCATCTCAGAGCTGAAAGACACAGGGATCTGAGCTGGACGATCCACAGCAAAGGACTCAGTCGATCAAATTTTCAATCGATCAATCGATCGTCTTAACTGAGTGCTTCCCGAGTGCAGAGCACTATGCTGAGCACTTGGGAGAGTACAATACAATGGAGTTACTACTACTACTACTCCTCACAATAGTAATAATAATGGCATTTACTAAGCGCTTACTATGTGTCAATCCAGGTTCTAAGTGCTGTGGCAGGTACAAGTTAATCAGGTTGGACACAATCCCTGTCCCACGTGGGGCGCGCCGTCTAAGTAAGAGAGGGAATAGATGTTTAATCCCCATTTTACAGTTGAGGAAACTGAAGCACAGAGAAGTGAATCATCTTGGCCAAGGTGCCTCAGCAAGCAACCGGCCGAGCAACCGGGAGTCCTCTGACTCCCAGGCCAGTGCTCTGCCCACTGGGGCAAGGACAGTTGAAGTTGGTAGCTTGGCAGCTCCACTCAGGTTCAACTGGTCCTGCAGTTGCCCCCCCTATCTTTGTCTCTGACCTCCCTCGCTGAGTGGTTTCAGCCCCAGACCTGCTGGATCACCTCATATCACTTCACTTGATTTACTCAAGACAATTCTGGCTATTGGAGTAACTCAAATCACTTAAAGACTGGATTGCCTCAAGACAACTTAATTTGCAAAGACCAAAGGACTCTCTGGCCCTGCTTATCAGTATTATCAGATCACCTAGAACAAAGCAGATGTGGGGGTTGGATGGAAAATACTTGTGAGGTTGTCTGCTTTCTCTTCTAAAGGATTTCCCTGGTACTGTATTCTTCTGATAATCTAAACGTTATACCAAAGGTATATTGAGAAACTCTGTATTGCTTGGAGTTGCGCAGGCCTTGATGGACAGAGATAATTTTGCCACTAAACCAGAAACTCACTGCTAACACTCATAGAAATAAACTTGTCTCTGACCT
Organism: Ornithorhynchus anatinus; assembly: GCF_004115215.2. Taxonomy (NCBI): domain Eukaryota; kingdom Metazoa; phylum Chordata; class Mammalia; order Monotremata; family Ornithorhynchidae; genus Ornithorhynchus; species Ornithorhynchus anatinus. The sequence goes on from NC_041728.1 coordinate 38,854,411, forward strand.
AGCCTCTAAACACAGTGGACTGTTCGGGAAGTTTTCGGATCCCTGCCCTCAAGGTGGCTAAAAATCTACTAGAAGTGACAGATCTGAATTTTCCTCTCCTAATAATAACCATGACCATGGTAATAACGGTGGCATCTGTTAGGCGTTCACTCTGTGCCAAGCACTATACTAGCCACTGGGACAACCACCAGCTAACCTGGTCAGACACCGTCTGCCCCAGAAGGAGGTCCTGGTCCGAGGAAGACGAAGAACGGCTTCCGAACGCCTGTTTTCAGAAGGGGAAAGAGAAGCCTAAGGAAGGGAAATGACTTGTCCGGGGCCCCATAGCGCTAGACTCCTCATGTTGCAGATGAGGGAACAGAGGCACAGTGTAGTTAAGTGCCTTCTGTGTGACCCTGGGCAAGTCACCTAAGTGCTTACTGCATGCAGAGCACTGTACTAAGCAGAGGAAAGAGGCCACACCCCCTGCCCAAAATGAGCTTACCGTCCAGGGCGGGAGATGGACATTAATTTAAATTCCTCTTGTACATTCAATCACTCAATTCAATCCTACTTACTGAGCTCTTACTTTGTGCACAACACTGGACTAACCACTTGGAAGTGGACAAGACAACAATTCTCTGGACCGTTAGGTCACTGTGAGCAGGGAATGTCACTATTCATTGTGGAATTGGACTCTCCCAAGGTCTTAGTACAGTACTCTCTGCACACAGTAAGTGTTCGATAAATATCACTGACAGAATCAATAATAAATGGCCACATTCCCTGCCCATGAGGAGCTAGAGCTGTCTAGAGCGGGAGAGACAGATGGCAATACAAATAAATAAATGAAATATTTGGACATAAGTGCTATGGTGCTGGGAGGGGAGGATTATGGGAGTCTGGGGGGGGGGGGGCGTGCTGAGGGGGAAGATCTGATACCCCACTAATGGTGGATAGAACAGGACAGAAGTTGTTGACCAAACTACAGCCAGGCAATGTGCCCCCCAATTATTTAAGGGAATAAAAAGGAGAATGATAATTGTCTTTTACTAGGTCTTTCCCTGTCATGAAAAAGAACCAAGAAAGGTTGGCGTGCGCTTCAGGGGACATCAGATCTTCAAGGACAGGGGGAGTGTCTCCTGCCTATGGGGCTGTCCCAGGAATCTCCTATGGTGCTCTGCACAAAGAAGCCTTCCTTGACTAAGTCCCCCTCTCCTCTTCTTCCACTCTCTTCTCCGTCGCCCTGACTTGCTCCCTTCTTTCATCGCCCCCCTTCCCAGCCCCACACCATTTAACTCCAGATCTGTCATTTATTGATTGCTATTAGTGTCTTTTTGCCCCTCTGGAGGGTCAGCTCATAGTGGGTAAGGAATATGTCTATTTTATTTTAATATGTCTGTCCAAGCATTTAGGACAGGGCTCTGCACTCAGCCAACGCTCAAGAACTACGATTTAATGAATGAATGATAGGAATAATAATTATGGAATTTGTTAAGTGCTGGCTGAAAGCAGACAAGCATGAAATACGACTGAATGAAAGTTCAGAGAAAATAAAAAAATTAAAACCTTGTAGATAAGCGGTGTGGCCCAGTGACTAGAGCATGGGCCTGGGAGTCAAAAGGACCCTGCTCTGCCACTTGCCTTCTAGGTGACACTAGACAAACCGCTTCACTTCTCTGCACCTCAGTGGGACTTTGGAAATGGACTGTGTCCAATCTGCTTAGCTTGTATCGCTCCCAAACTGGCACACTACCTAGCACACAGGAAGGACTTAACAAGTACCAGTTAAAAAAAAAAAGTACTGGGATTGGCTCCCCTTTATTCACCCCTCCCTCAGCCCCATGGAACTTACGTATGTACCTAGAATATACTGATTTCTATTCATGTCTGTCTTCCCTCTTGACTTCAGATCACTGTGGGCAGGGAATGTGTCTAGGTGTTATAGTGTACTCTCCCAAGAGCTTAGTACAGTCCTCTGTACCCAGTAAGCGCTCATTCTACAGGGGGGAGACAGATATTCATATAATACATGCCAGGGATGGACATTAGTGCCCTGGGGCTGGGAAGAGGGATGAAAAAAGGGAGCAAGTCAGGGTGAAGTGGAAGGGACTGGGAGAAGAGAAAAGGTGGGCTTGATGGGGCAAGGCGTCCCAAGTGCGTAATACAGTGCTCTGCACACAGTAAGCGCTCAATACACATGACTGACAGTCCAACCTGAGTAACGAATGGTGGTCGGACTGATCGACGACTTGGTTAGAGACGGGAAATATCAAGAGCCTCAGATGATACTCGACACCCACTCCCTCCCTCCAGTATCCCCTAGGTTTCTTGGGGGGTTTCTTCCGAACAGATTTGCACACTGGGTCCAAATCATGGATTTGACCATCCTGGAGCCTGAGCCAGGCCAAGTTACCCAAGTGGCCTGAGTTGAGCTGAGCTGGGCCGAGCTATTCATTCATCCATTCATTCGATCGTATGTATCGACCGCTTATTCTGTGCAAAGTACTTTGCTAAGCACTTGGGAGAGCACAGGAGAACAACAAGCAGATACATTCCCCGCCCACAATGAGCCAGGATGCTGGGCGCTTGAACCCATTTGACTTGGCCTTTGGTGACGTCTTCCCAAAGGCTGTGGAGAAGCCGCCTAGCCTAGTGACTGGAGCCTGGGGCCCTGCCAGTCAGAGGACCTGGATTCTCATCTCAGCTCTGCCACCTATCTGCTTTGGGACCTAGGGCAAGTCACTTTACTTCTCTGGCCGTCAGTTGCCTCTTCTGTAAAATGGGCATGAGGACTGTAAGCCCCATGTACGGCAGGGACTGTGCCTGCCTTGATTAACTTGTAGCTACTGCAGGGCTTTGAACAGTGCTTGACCCAGAGTAAACATCTAACGAATGTCATTTAAAAGGAAAAAAAAAAAAAGAGGGAGGGAGCCAGGCTGAAAAGTCAGTGAGTGTTTACTGTGTGCAGCGCTTAGGAGAGTGCAATAGAACAATAAACGGACACATTCCCTGCCCACAACGAGCTTACAGTCTAGAGGGGGAGAGGGACAGTAATAAAAATCAATCAATGGACATAGTGCCAGGGGGCTGGGCCGGGGGATGAATAAAAGGAGCAACTCAGGGCGACACGGGAGGGAGTGGGAGAAGAGGAAAGGAGAGCTTATTGGGGGAAGGCCTCCCAAGCGCTCTGCACATGGTAAACACTCAATAAATGCAATTAATTAATGTTGGTATTTGTTAAGCGCTTACTATGTGCCAAGCACTGTTCTAAGCACTGGGGTAGACACATGGGAATCAGGATGTCCCACGTGGGGCTCACAGTCTTAATTCCCATTTTACAGATGAGGTAACTGAGGCACAGAGAAGTTAAGTGACTTGCCCACAGTCACACAGCTGACAAGTGGCAGAGCTGGGATTCAAACTCATGACCTCTGACTCCAAAGCCCGTGCTCTTTCCACTGAGCCACGCTGCTTCTCTACCTGACAGACTGACTGTCCTACCTGATTACCCTGTAGCCAGACTGAACAGTAACTGAGCTCCAGACCTAATCTGGCCAATTACCCTGGGGCTAGAGGGAGGATGGGGAATACTTTACCAGGAGAAGCAGAGGAGGTCTCGGGGCTATTGCCCGGGCTTGGTAGTCAGAAGGACCTGAGTTCTAATTCCAGTTTTGTCCCTGATCTGCTGGGTGACCTTGGAGAAGTCACCTCCCTTCTCTGGGCCTCAGTCATCTCTTCTGTAAAATGGAGATCAATCAGAAATTAATGCCCTTGTATAATTTAACATCCAGGATGATTTTGCTGGGGTAATTCGGGGGTTGATTTGGGTTGGGGTGATCTAGGTGGATCATAAAATCTCTGAACGATAAGTCAAGACTTACAAGTCTACCCATCAAATCCCCAGCAAGATACCCGAAGGTCAGCCCCGTGGAAGGAATGCAGGGCTGTGAGTCAGGGCTTCTGGGTTGTCATGCCAGCTCCACTCGTCCGCTGGGTGACCGGGGGCAAGTCACTTCACCGCTCGGTGCCTCAGTGCCCTCATCTGTAAAATTGGGATTAAGATCGAGACACCCATGTGGGACAGGAAAGTGTCCAACTGGATGAGCTTGGACCTACCCGGGCCCTTAGAAATGTGCTTGACACATAGTAAGTGCTTAACAAATCCCATCCTCATCACCTCACCTAGCAGGACCTTTGTTCCCTCATCTGTAAAATGGGATTCAATACCTGTTTTCTCTCTTACTTAGTGGGACGAGCACAGCATCCATTTGATCGTGAAGTCGGACACAGGCCCTTTCTGGATGGGGCTCATGATGATCATGATGATGATGATAACAACAGTTCAGCAAAGTCTATGCCCCCACAGACAGTCTATGCATATAGAGACAAAGTCAAAGTAGGTGGTAGGTAGGGAGTGTATTATCTGCCCACTGCTGTCTTGGACTCTCCAAAGCACTTAGTACAGTACTCTCTACACATGCAGAACATAATAAATATGACTGAATGCATGGGATCTGTTAAGCACTTACCATGTGCCAGGCAGGCACACTTCTAAGCATTAAGGTACATACATACAAGGGAATCAGGTTTGACACAGTCCATATGCCCCACGGGGCTCACAGCCTTAATCTCCATTCTACAGAAAAGGTCACTGAGGCCCAGAGAAGTGAAGTGACTTGGCTAATATCCCCCATAGTCAGTCAATCACATTGACTGCAGAATATTGTACTAAGCCCTTGGGAAGTGTACAGCAGAACCATCTAACAGACACCGCCTCTGCCCACGGCAAGCTTACAGACATGAGGGGGAGACAGACATTAATATCAATAAATAAATGACAAACAAGTGGCAGAGCCAGGATCTCAAGCCAGGTCCCCCCGCCACCCAAGCCTGTGCTCTCCCCACTAGGGAACAAACCAAGCAACAGAAAAACCTCAAAATCCCAGTTCTGACCGGCAAACCTCATTACTCTCCCTGGCCTTATATTCTTCACGTTTATGAAGCCAAAAATACTGAAGTTCTAAGATGCGGGAAATAGGCCAATCCAAAAGCTGGTCTTTGATACCCCAGACTGTGAGCTCCTTACGGACAGGGAACGTGTCTACTAATTCTATTGCACTGGACTCCCCCAAGTGCTTAGTAGAGTGCTCTGCTTCTAGTAAGTGTTCCATAAATACCTGGGATTGATTTTTAACCACCATGGGGAGGAATGGGCGTGGGCCAGTGGAAAGAGCAACTGGTCAGTCGGTCCTATTCATCAAGGGCTTACCGTTTACTGAGGGTTTACCGTGTGCAAAGCACAGACCAGGGAGTCAGAGGATTGGCTACTCATCTCACCTCCGCCACTGGTCCGACTCGCAACCTGGGGCGGATTGCTTTACTTCTCCGTCCCTCGGTTCTCTCATCTGCAAAATGGGGGAACTGAGACAAAGAGAAATCAAGTGACTGGCCCAAGTCCACGCAGCAGAAAAGTGGAGGGGCTGGGATTTCAACTCATGACCTTCTGAATCCCAGGCCCGTGCTATCTCCACTACATCCAGCCAAACTCCCATCCCGTCAGGAAAGGAGAAGTGCTTGGATCTGTAGGGTAGCGGTTTGGATGGAGAGGAAAGGGTAAATTTTAGAAACGTGAAGATCAAACCTCCAGGATTTGGTGATAGGTTGACTTTGCAGGTTGAATGAAGGATGAGCCGAGGATAATGTCAAAGTTACAGGCTGGTGGCATGGTCTACCGTGACAGGAAAGAATTTGGAAGAAGAGTGTTTGGGTGGAGATAAGGAGCATGTGGGTGGGAACACAAGGAGGTCTATTTTGAATGCGTTAAATCTGAGGTGTCAGCCGGACATCCGAGTAGAGAGGTCATTCATTTGATCATTCGATTGTACTTACTGAGCCCTTACTGTGTGCACAGCACTCTACTAAGCGCTTGGGAGACTGCAGTACAAGAACCAACGGACACATTCCCTGCTCAGGGTCTAAAGGACGAGCTCACGGGAAGGCAGGAGGAATTGCCAGGTAACTTGGCCTACTGGATAGAGCACAGGCCTGGGAGTCAGCAGGACATCAGTTGTAATCCCAGCTCTGCCACTCATCTGCTTTGTGACCTTGGGCAAGCCGCTTCACTTCTCTGGGACTCAGTGACCTCAGCTATAAAATAGGGATTACGACTAAGAGCCCCAGTGGGACAGGGAATGTGCCCAACCTGACTAGCCTGTTTCTACCCTAGTACTTAGTTCAGTGCCTGGCACCTAAAAAATAACATTAAGAAAAAATGACACAGAGAGGCCCAGGCTGGATAGGCAGATTTGGGAATCATCTACATGGGGATGGCAGTTCAAGCCTGGCTTAGTGGCTTGAGCACGGGACTGGGAGCCTAAAGGACGTGAGTTCTAATCCTGGCTCTGCCACGTGTCTGCTCCTTGGGTTATAATTAGAAGAATCACAATAATGGCATTTGGGAAGCACTTACTATGCCCCAAGCACTGTAACTAAGCGCTGGGGTGGATAAGAGAAAATCCAGTTAGACACAGTCCACGTCCCACACGGGACTCACATTCTTCATCCCCATTTTACAGTTGAGGTCACTGAGGCACAGAGAAGTGAAGTAGCTTGCCCAAGGCCACACAGCCCCCAGGTGATGGAGCTGGGGCTAGAACCCATGAACCTCTGACTCCCAGGCCTGTGCTCGAGCTACTACGCCGTTTGACTTCACTGCTTTATCTCAGTGACCTCATCTATAAAATGGGGATTAAGAGAATGAGCCCCATATGAGACAGGGACAGTGTCCAACTTGGTTAACTTGAATCAACACCAGCACTTAGAATAGTGCTTGGCACATATTAGGCGCTTAACAAGTACCATAATCGTTATCCAGGCTCTCTTGAGTTCTCGCCTGGGAATTCTTTCCCAGCGCTTGGCACGGTGCTCTCTCTGTCCACGGGAGACAGAGACACTTAATAGTCCTCCTCCTCCCCCAACCCTACCCCTCCTCTTCTTCTTTCTTCTCCCCCCTCTCCTCCTCCCAGTCTCCCTGCTTCTCCTCCTCCTCCTCCTCCTCTTCCATGCCCCAGTAAGAAGATGCCTCCTGGAAGGACCAAGGGAGCTTAGATGGCACCGTGCAAGGCCAATCTACACTCTCTCTATGATCGACTACTGCACAGGTTCTCAGGTTCAAAGTGGCAGGGCCGAGGCTCGCCCGCCAGCTTCAACAGGAGACTTTGTCTTTGTAATTTTCGCCTCGTCTATTCGTCTCTCCCTCCCACTGAGCTAAGTTTCTCAAGGGGAAGTGGGAGAAACGGCCTTGTACTTCTCTTGTAATAACAACTGTCATTATTAATAACTGGGGTATTTCTTCAGTGCTTACTCTGTGCCAAGGACTGAGAAGCAGCATGGCCTTGTGGCTAGAGCACAGGCCTGAGAGGGAGAAGGACCTGGGTTCTAATTCTGGCTTTGCCTCCTGTCTGCTGGGCGACTCTGGGCGACTCACTTCACTTCTCTTTCCTGAACTTCATTTGGAAGGTGGAGATGAAGACTGTGAGCCCCATGTGGGAAGGGGATTGTGTCCAACCTGATTAGCTTGTAACCACCTCAGTGCTTAGAAGAGCGCCTGATAGATAGTGAGCGCTTAACAAATACCATCTCTCCCAGCCACTAAGATAACAGCTTAGAGGGTAAATGGGAGAAACAGTCCTCAAACTTCTCTGGTAGAAATCAGAATAATCATAATACTTGGAATAATGAATACTTGGGGTATTTGTGAAGCGCGTACTATGCACCAAGTACTGAGAAGCAGCGTGGCCCAGTGGAAAGAGCATGGGCCCGGGAGTGCCAAGGACCTGGATTTTAATTCCGGTTCGGCCGCTTGTCTGCCGTGTGGCTGAGGGCAAGCCACTTCGCTTCTCTGGGCCTCATCTGTTCCCTCATCTGGAAAATGGGGATTAAAACCGTGAGTCCCATGTGACCCAAGGACTGTGCCCAACCCAATTAGCTTGTCTCTAGCGCAGTACTTAGAACTGTGCCCAAGACACAGGTAAGGGCTTTACAAATACCATTCAAAAAATATTTAAAAAGATATTTCTCTCCCGGGACGCTAGCTGCTCACAGTAGCAGGAAACAGAAGGTCCTCTCCCGGGCTTTCCCCTCATTGTAGACGGCACCACTGTCCTTCCCATCTCCCAGGCCTGTAACCTTGGTGTTGTCCTTGACTCCGCTCTCTCATTTGTTATCGACAAAAATTAGACAAAGTAGGGTTCGTTTAGTCGATGAAGAGACGAAAGACTCCGAGAGAACGGGTCAAAGAACAGGACAGTAGGAAAGTGGCGAGCGGCCCGTTCACCCCAGTGGGGTACGAGTGACCGCAGCGCCCCGATCCCGGGCCACCCTGCCAGCTTTATTGGTACGGCGAAACCCCCCGCTGGCACAGGGCACCAATCGGGGCTAGGCACACCTAGTAACAGTAACCAATCAGTAAGCACTTTCATGATCCCGTGACACCCGACCGGTCCGCGCCAGAGTGGCGCACGAAGTTTGAAGTGGCACATGGTGGAGGAGTTTCACGTGGCGTGGCCATTTTACAGTCCACATGGCACAGGCAATGGCGCAGGCATTTTACAGCTCACATGGCACAGGTCCCCTGACTTGGGGTTGAGGCTGGCCTCACCATCGCCATCTTGAGGCGATCCGCAACACATTCAACCCACATATTCAATCTGTCACCAAATCCTGTTGGTCCCACCTTCACAACATTGCTAAAATCTATCTGCCCTTTCCTGTTCATCCAAACTGGTACCACGTTAATCCCATCACTCATCCTATCCCACCTAGATTACTGCATCCGTCTCCTTGCTGACCTCCCAACCTCCTGCCTCTCCCGACTCCAGTCCACACTTCACTCACCGCTGCCCAGATCATCTTTCTACAGAAACCATCGGGACAAGTCAAACCCCTCAAACCTCTCAGGGCAAAAATCTCTAATGACTGCCTATCCAGCGCCATATCACACAAAAACTCCTCACTGTGGGTGTTAAAGCACTCCATCACCCGGCCCCCTCCTACCTCGCCTCACTACTCTCCTACAACTCAGCCCACCCACTTCCCTTCTCGGGTGCTAACCTTCTCATTGTGCCTCCAACTCGCCTGTCTCGCCAACGCCCCCTGGCCCATGTCCTACCTCTGGCCTGAAACGCCCTCCCTCCTCAAATCCACCAGACAATGACTCTCCCCTCCTTCAAAGCCTTACTGAAGGCACATCTCCTCCAAGAGGCCTTCCCAGACTAAGCCCTACTCTTCCTCATCTCCCACTCCCTTCTGCGTCACCCTGACTTGCTCCCTTTGCTCTTTCCCCCTCTCCAAGCCTCACAGCCCTTATGTCTAGTTCTGTAATTTTATTTATTTCTATTGATGTCTGTTCATTTGTATAGATGGCTGCCTCCTCTGTCCCTGCCCCCTACTCCCCCAAGACTGTGAGCTCCTTGTGACTGTCACTCTTTATTGTTGTACTGTATTTACCCAAGCACTTAATACAATGCTCTGCACAAAGTAAGGGCTAAATAAATATGACTGAAGGAATGAACGAATAAAAGCAAAGGCCCAGAGCCCCTACCGAGAGGCCGGATGGGTTTCCAGCACCCTCTTGGGCCGGTCCGTGTCCGGCTCGGCTGCCCAGACTGAGGTCCCTGGGTCGGCAGGACGACGCCAGATTCCTCGCCCCCTCTGAGGGGACCCCATATCTGAAGCTCCCCCGGAGCCTAGGCTTACCCTGGCACTTCATCGGTGGTGTGGGGCACGTATCTCAGGACGGGGAGGAAATGATGGTGTCGCTTCTTGTCTCCATGTAGTCAAAAGTTATTTAATTTATTTTCTAGAAGCCTAAAAACGTACAAAAGAGGGTTCAGTTTAAAGCTGGAAACAAGAAGACAGAATCAACCCGACCCAAGGGAAACCATGTCTTCCTTTCCCTCCTCGTACTTGCCCCCTCCAAACTGACCCTCCTTGATGATTTGGATCAAATCGATCCCTGCCTAGATCAACACAGGTTCAGCGAATGTCCCAAAACGCACATCCGTGCGACACACAAAACCACAGACCGTTCACCCCCAGATCAGTGCTGGATCCCAGGAATAAATATCCCTTTGGAGCCCAGAAGGACTGTTCCTGTCATCACTCCCACATGGCCTTTCTTCCCAAGACCCGCATGGTGATCTTCTGTGAAAAGAAAGAGAAGAAGAGAGATAGTTCTGCTTTGCTGAGTCTAACCCCATGCACCCATGCCTACTTTTGGCGCCCTTGAAAAAAAAAAAAAGGAAAAAAAAAGAGGTGGCATCTGTTGTTAAGAGCTTACTATGTGCCAGGCACCAGATTAGATGCTGGGGTGATCCAAGTGAATTGAGTTGGTCACAGTCCTACTTGGCAGTCTTTGTCCCCATTTGACAGATGAAGGAACTGAGGCACAGAGAAGTTAAGAGACTCGTCCGAGGTCACCCGGCAGACAAATCCATCCACTAGGCCCCGCTGCTTCCCTTTCCCACTGCTACACAGGCCAACTCCTTCCCAAGTCCCTTCTTGGCTTTGTCTGCCACAGCTGCCAGGGCATGGGGAAGGGTTTCTTCCTTCTTTAGGGTGGCAGGAGGCTCACTGCTGAGCCTAGGGGAGGGGGCTGCTGAAGCATGGTTCTTGAGGCAGACATGAGCTAAGAGTGCAAAGGGAAGGAGATCCAAAAAAAAAAAATCTGTTTCCAAGACATCAAAAGGAATCTTTGGTGTTCAAAACTCCCCTGAGTATCTCCATCCACTTCAAAACCTTAGTGAAGGCTCATCTCCTCCAAAAGGCCTTGCCTGATTAAGCCCTCTTTTACTCTTCTGCCGCTCCCTTCTGCCTCACCCTGACTTGCTTGCTCCCTTTGTTCTCTCCCTCTCCCAGCCTCACAGCACTTATGTGCACACCTCTAATTTTATGTATTGATATTAATGTCTGCTTCCTGCACTCTAGACTGTAAGCTCATTGTGGGCAGGAAATGTGTCCATTTATTGCTGTTACTGTACAATCCCAAGTGCTTAGTACAGCGCTCTGCACACAGAAAGCACTTGGTTAATATGAGTGAATTAACAAATTTCCATTCCCTTTAAAGTGTCTGCTCACAGCTAAACAATGAACCCGAGGGTTGGCCAATTCTGCCTCTTGCCAAGTGCATGAGAAATGTGGACATGATCCTTTCCCTTCGAGGAGCTGACGGTCAAACATGTGAGGAGCATTATCTTAAGCAACTGGGAGAGTCTGAAAGCATTAGTAACCACGATCCCTGCCTTCCAAGAGTTTACAAGTCTACTATGGGCAGAGCACTGTACCAAGGACTTTGGAGAGCAAATCAGAGTTAGTAAACAAGAGCCTTGCCTTCAAGAAGCTGAAGTCAGCTGTGTGCAGAGGGCTATGCTACACACTTGAGAGAGTGCAATAGGATAGCATTGGAAGGCATCATCCCTGTCATCCAAGAACTTACAGTCTAGACGGGGAAATGCTCACCACATCCGGAGCAGTGTGGTAGACATTGATAGGCAGACCACTGAACTAAACAACTAACATGTAGCATGAGAAGCAGTGTGGCTTAGTGGAAAGAACACAGGCTTGGGAGTCAGAGGATGTGGGTTCTAATCCCAGCTTTGCCACTTATCAGCTGGGTGACTTTGGGCAGGCAAGTCACTTAACTTCTCAGTTACCTCATCTGTAAAATGGGGATTAAATCTCTGAGAACTTACAACCAACCTGTTGACCTTCTGTCGACCTTCTATCTACCCCAGCGCTGGCTCAGAACAGTGTTTGGCCCCTAGTAAGACCTTAACAAATACCATGATTATTATTATTATTATTATGTGCAGAATATTGTGCTACACAGCTATGGATAGAGACCTCTAATGGGGGACTACTGCATGCAGAGCACTATACTGGGCATTTACTGGCTGCAGAATGCTGGAGTGGATGTCTCCCTGTGAAGAGCTCTCTAATACCAAGCTCCTACTGGAGACGCAGCACTGTACTGGCTGCTTACTGGAACCCTCAGACTTCTCCTGTCCTCAACGAGAAAACCATTTTGATCAAAAGCAGCGTGGCCTATGGCATAGAGCCCAGGCCTGGGAGCCAGAAGGACCTGGATACTGATCTCGGGTTCTGCCACTCGTCTGCTGTGTGACCCTGGACAAGTCACTCCACTTCTCTGGCCTCAGATAGCTCATCTGGAAAATTAAGACCGTGAGACCCACGTGAAACATGGACCTTGTCTGACCTGATTAACTTATATCTACCCCAGCACTGAGAACAGAGCCTGGCAAACAGTAAGTGCTTAACAGATACCATTTTGTAAAAGTTCCATTAGAACAATAGGCCGGGTGATTACTGTCAACTGAAAAAAGTCTAAAATGCATTATTTCATTCCATTTCTGTCACTCATTCATTCAATCACATTTACTGAATGCTTACTGTATACAGAGCACTGTACTAAGTGCTTGGGAAGTACAATTTAGCAATGAAGAGAGACAATCCCTGGCCACGGTGGGAGAAGCAAGAGAGGCAGTTGGGTTAGAAAATCTGTCATTCAATTCAGTGGCCCTTATTGAGCACTTACTTTATGCAGAGCACCTTACTAAGCACTTGGGAGAGTACAATGTAACAACAGACACATTTCCTGCCCACAAGGAATTCACAGTCTAGAAGGGGAAATCCATGAGAGTTATCAGGCCCAAGTCTAGTTCCATTATTGTGTCGTTCCTCCTAGATAACCTGGCCCTAATTTCCATCCGTCAGGTGTACAACCAACAGTTGGACTTTTGTCTGGTTCTCTCACTCATAAATGAGCAGTGAGGCCTAGTGGAAAGGACACTGGCCTGGCAGTTAGAGGACCAAGATTCTAATCCAAATAGTATAGTGCTCTGCATTTTGTAAGCGCTCAATCAATACGACTGATTGATGGGTTCTGGCTGTGCCACTTACCTGCTGTGGGATCTTGACAAGTCAGTCACCTGACTGGTCTGTGCCTCAGTTTCCTCATCTTTCAAATGGGGAGTCAATACCTGTTCTCTCTTCTACTTAGACTGTGAGCCCTGAAAAGGACCTGATTAACTTGCATCTACCCCAGTGCTTAGTACAGAGGCCTCGACTGTAAAATGGGGATTAAGACTGTGAGCCCCATGTGGGATATAGACTGTGTCCAAACTGGTTAACTTGTATACGCCCCAGTATTTAGTATAGTGCCCGGCACATAATAATAATGTTGGTATTTGTTAAGCGCTTACTATGTGCAGAGCACTGTTCTAAGCGCTGGGGGAAATACAGGGTAATCAGGTTGTCACACATGAGGTTCACAGTTAATCCCCATTTTCCAGATGAGGGAACTGAGGCCCCGAGAAGTGAAGCGACTTGCCCAAAGTCACACTTAAAAATGACTTTTAAAAAAATGAAATAAACAGTGCTTGGCACTTAGTAAGGGCTTAAATACATGATTATTATTGTTATTATGAAGGAAAATTGTGAACTCTAGGCTAATCTACATCAAATCGGCGTAAACCCGGATCAAACGATTTACATGGCTATTAGATTGTCAGCTCGATCGAGGGCAAGGAACCCAAGTGCTCAGCAAATGCTCTGCAACCACTAGGCACCCAGCACAGCACACTACACCCAGAGGTGCCCGTCAGAGTGCTCCGCATCCAGTGAGTACATTGACATCCGACTCTCCCCTCTCCTTCATTGATTCTTTCCTCTCCTGACTGAGCACGGACCAACCTTACTATCCCCCAGTGACCCAACACGGACCATCCCACACCCCTGACTCCCTCCGTCACCCAGCATGGGCCTCTGTACAACCTCAACTCTTGCCTCTCCATCCCTGACCCTCCCCTCTCCATAAGTGACTCTCTCCTCAGTGACCCGGCAAAGGCCATCCAACACCTCTGACCCTCCCCTCTCCATCCCAAACTCTCCCCCATGTGACCCAGACCAGACCATCGGGGGCTTCTACATCTCCTTTCCTTCCCTGACTCCTCCTTGAGAGGCCCGACACAGATTTCCCTGCCAAACACCCCTGACTCTCCCCTCTCCGACTCCAACTCGACCGGCCTGGCATGGCCCATCTGAGACCTCTCAATCACTCCTGGACCGACCCATCCTCTTCTCCGACTCCCTTCTGCGTCGCCCTGACTTGCTCCCTTTACTCACCGTCCCTCAGCACTCAGGTTTATCTGTAATTTATGTATTTAGAGAAGCAGCGTGGCTCAGTGGAAAGAGCACGGGCTTTGGAGTCAGAGGTCATGGGTTCAAATCCCAGCTCGGTCGCTTGTCAGCTGTGGGACTTTGGGCAAGTCACTTAACTTCTCGGTGCCTCAGTTCCCTCATCTGTAAAATGGGGATTAAGACTGTGAGCCCCACGTGGGACAACCTGATTCCCCTGTGTCTACCCCAGCGCTTAGAACAGTGCTCGGCACATAGTAAGCGCTTAACAAATACCAACATTATTATTATTATTATTATTATTTATATTAATGTCTGTCTAGACATTCTAGACTGTAAGTCTGTTGTGGGCAGGGAATGTGTCTAATGATTATTATTATATTGTACTCTTCCAAACACTCAGTATAGTGCTCTGCGCACAGTCAATGCTCAATAAATACGATAGACGGATTGTCTGGCTGACAGAAAACAATTCTGCTCTGCCCAGAGTCCTTCCCCAGAAGCAGGTGATCCGTGAATGAGACCACATCCCCTCATCATTGCTACTGGGGGACATGTGACACGACCCATAAATCCAATCCACCTAGGCCCTCTGCACTGGCTCTGACTGAGCTCCACAAAGCAGCTGCCTCATCATAATTGTGTAGCTCATTTATAGGTCAGGTGTCATAATCCTACCAGCGCTTAGAACAGTGCTCGGCACATAGTAAGCGCTTAACAAATACCAACAATATTATTATTATTAAAGGGAGAAGCTTCATTCAAGAGGGTCTGAACTGATTAAACCCACTCCAAGTCCAGTCTTTTTTTTTTTTTTAATGCACTTACTATGTGCCGGGCACCGTCCTAAGCACAGGGATTGATAGAAGCTAATCAGGTTGGACACAGTCCCTGTCATTCATTCAGTCAGGAGTATTTACTGAGCATTTCCTGTGGACAGAGCACTGTACTAAGAGCTAGGAAAACTACAATACAGCCATAAAGAGTGACAATTCCTGCCCACAACGAGCTCACGGTCTAGAGTGGGGGAGAAAAGCATCAATATAAACCAATGAAATGACAGATATATACATAAGTGCTGTGGAGTGGGGTGGGAGGGGGAGGGGAGAGAGCAAGTCAGGGTGATGAAGAAGGGAGGAGGAGATAAGGAAAAGTGAGGCTGAGTCGGGGAAGGCCTCTTAAAGGAGATGTGCCTTCAGTAAGGCTCTGAAGGGGAGCAAGTCATTTTCTGGCAGATTGGAGGAGGAAGGCATTCCAGGCCAGAGATAGGACATGGGCCAGAAGTCGGCAGCGAGACAGGAGAGATGGAAGCACAGTGAGAAGGTTAGGACCAGAGGAGTAAGTGTGCGGCCTGGGTTGTAGAAGGAGAGAAGGGAGGTGAGGTAGGAGGGAGCCAGGTCATGGAGTGCCTTAAAGCCAACAGTGAGGAGTTTTTGTTTACTACCAAAGTGAACAGGCAACCACTGGAGATTTTTAAGGCGGGGGGTGACATGTCCCGAATGTTTCTGTAGACAGAGGATCTGGGCAGCGGAGTGAAGTGTGGACTGGAGTGGGGAGAGGCAGGAGGTTGGGAGTTCAACAAGGATGATGCAGTCATCTAGGCAGGATAGGATGAGTGATTGTATTAACGTGGTAGCAGTTTGGATGGAGAGAAAAGGGCAGTTTTTAGCGATGTTGCGAAGGTGGGGCCAACAGGACTTGGAGAAGGATTTAGTATGTGGGTTGAATAAGAGAGTAGAGTCAAGGATAATGCCAAAGTGACAAGTCTGTGAGACAGGAAGGATGGTGGCGCCATCTACAGTGACGGGGAAGTCCGGGAGGGGACAGGGTTTGGGTGGGATGATAAGGAGCTCTGTTTTGGATATTTTAAGTTTGCGGTGACAGGAAGACATCCAAGCAGAGATGTCTTGAAGGCAGGCGGAGATGTGAGCCTGGAGAGAGGGAGAGAGATTAGGGGAGGAAACGTAGATTTGGGTATCATCTGCAAAGAGATGGTAGTTGAAGCCATGGGAGCGAATGAACTCTGCAAGGGAATGAGTGTAGATGGAGAACAGAAGGGGACGGAGAACTGAACCTCGAGGGACCGCACAGTTATGGGATGGGAGGCAGAGGAGGAGCCCACCAAGGAGATTGAGAATGAACGGCCAGAGAGATGAGAGATACAGGAGGTACCTGGAGGTATCGGGAGATAGATATATATACATATAGGATACAGGAAGTATCAGGAGAGGTACAGAATCAGTGAAGCCAAGGATGGATAACATATCCGGGAGAAGGGGCTGGTCCACAGGGCCAAAGGCAGCTGAGAAGCCGAGGAGGATAAGGATGGAGGAGGAGCCCTTGAATTTGGCAAGAAGGGGATCACTGGTGACTTTTGAGAGGGCGGTTTCAGTGGGGTGAAGGGGACGGAAGCCAGATTGGAGGGGATCCAAGAAGAGAATTGGAGGAGAGGAATTTGAGACACCGGTTGTAGATGACTCCTGCAGGCAGTTTAGAAAGGAATGGCAGGAGGTGAGGACTGGAGGGAGCTGTGAGGTCAAGGGACTGTCCCATGTGGGACTCACAGTCTTCACCCCCATTGTACAGATGGGGGGAACTGAGGCATAGAGAAGTCGAGTGAGTTGCCCAAGGTCAAAGAGGAGGCACGGAGTAGAGTGAGATTAAAAATCAGGTCCTTCTGACTCCCAGGCCACTGGGCCATGCGACTTCCGTGCTCAGAAAAGTGTTTGAGCCAGAGGCACTTAACAAGCACCATAAAGAGAAAACTGAGAGTCGCATTTAGAGATCAAAGGGGGAGATCATTCAGTTCCTTTGCCCGCTGTCACCAACAACTGTTGCTATTATTCTTATTATCTGTACCACTGGGGGAGAGATTCAGGAATGGGGAGAATCAGGAATCGGATGGCCCATACCTCTCGGCGAGGATGCCGCAGTCAGAGTCCGAGCCCCGGCCCGGCCGGATGACCCGACGCCCCTACTTCCCAAATGGGCGCCGGTAGAGGCTGTAGCCATGAGAGGCCGGGACCTTTCGCCTTTCCCGCCGGGTGTTCTCAACTTGCCCTCTGGAAACCGAGCATGAGGCCTGCCGCTCGGTCCATCGCGATGAGGCTGAAAACTCCAGGAGGGCAGAGATCAGGTGGTGCGACCCGATGAGCTTTCATCTGCCACAGTGCTTAGTACGGTGCTTGGCCTTGTGGTTAGAGCACGGGCCTGAAAGTCAGAAGGACCTGCGTTCTAATCCCAGTTCCGGCATTCGTCTGCTGGTCGTCACTGGGTGAGTCACTTTACTTCTCAGGGCCTCAGTTTCCTCATCTGGAAAATGGGGATCAAACTGAAACTCCTTACCGTCGGCTTTAACGCTCTCAATCGACTCGCTCTCTCTTACCTTGCCTCACCGATTTCCTACTACAGCCCAGTCTGCACACTTTGCTCCTCTCACGCTACCTCGTTCACCGCCTCAATCTCGTCTATCTCGCCGCCAACCCACTTCCCCACATCCTCCCTCCGGCCTGGAATTCCTTCTCCCTCCATCTACACCGGACCGCTACTCTCCCCACCTCCAAAGTCACGTCTCCTCCAAGAGGCCTTCCCCAATTAAGCCTTTTTTTCCCCAGCTCGCTCTCCCTTCTGCCTCATCTCTGCACTTGGACCTGTGACCTTTGATCAGTCTAGGCAGAATGTGCTCCCAAGATCCTACCTGGAGGTGAAATAGGACCAATGGCTGGTGGCAGGGGAGGGGAAATCGGCTGGAATTTGGTTGAGGGAAGAGAGGTGGGGGAGAATCGAGGGGAGGGAATAGGGCCAGTGCCTGGTGTGGTCCGGGATTATGAGCCCATTACTATTAGTAATAATTATGATTATTAGGGTGTTTGTTAAGCGCTTATTATGTGCCAGGCACTGTACTAAGCACTGGGTTGGATACAAGCCAAGAGGGTTGGACAAAGTCCCTGCCCCGCATAGGCCTCACAGTCTTAATTCCCATTTTACAGATGATGGAACAAAGGCACAGGGAAGTCAAGTGATCTGCCCAAGTCCACACCGTAGACAAGTGACAGAGCTGAGATGAGAACTCATGACCTGACTCCCAGGCTCATGCTCTATCCACCCAAAACAGCCAAACTCCCATCTCTTCAGGATAGGGTAAGTGCTTGGATCTGTGGGGCAGCAGTTGCGATGGAGAGCAAAGAGGAGATTGTAGAAACGTGAATGTAAAACCTTGAGGATTTGGTGACAGGTTGAACATGCAGGGTGAATGAAGGATGGGCCGAGGATAATGCCAAGGTTACAGGCGTGAGGGGCAGGGAGGATGGTGGCATTGTCTACAGTGATGGGAAACAATGTGGAAGAGGAGTGTTTGGGTGGAAATAAGGAACAGTTGGGTGGGAATATGAGGAGTTCTATTCTGGGCCTGTTCATTTTGAGGCGGCAGCGGGACATGAAGGTAGAGACGTCATTCATTCTATCGTTCAATTCTATTTATTGAGCCCTGTGTGCAAAGCACTGTACTAAGTGCTTGGGGGAGTGCAATACAAGAACAAACGGACACATTCCTTACTCACGGCCTAGAGGACAAGCTCACGGGAAGGCAGGCGGAGACATGAAGCAACATGGCCTAGTGGAGAGAGCCCAGGTCTGGCAGTTGTAATCAAACGTGATTACAACTCACGATCAAATCAATCCCGGCCTAGATTTACCCAGGCCCAGCGAATCTCCCGAAACACACAAAACCACAGATTGTTCACCCCCAGATCAGTGCTGGATCCCAGGAATAAATATCCCTTTGGAGCCCAGAAGGATTGTTCCTTGTCATCACTCCCTCAAGACCTTTCTTCCCTAGACCCACTTGGTGATTTTCTGTGGAAACAAAGAAAAGGAGAGAGATTAATCCCGCTGTGCTGAGTCTAAGCCCATGGATCCATCTCAACTCTTCGTGCCCTTGAAAAAATACTTACAGAAGGAAAAAATAGAGGTGGTCCCGATTGTTAAGGGCTTCCTATGTGCCAGGGACTGCACTAGACACTGGGCTAGATACAAGTTCATCGGGTTGGCTACAGTCCATGTCCTATGTGGGGCTCATAGTCTTCATTCCCATGAAGATGAAGATGAAGGAACTGAGGCACAGAGAAGTGAAGAGACTCGCCTGAGGTCACCCAGCAGACAAGCTGCAGAGCCGGGATGGGAGCCTGAGTCCTTCTGACTCCCAGGCCCAGGCTCCATCCCCTAGGCCCCGCCACTTCCCTTCCCCACTGCTACACGGGCCAACTTGACTCCTCCCCAAATCCCTTCTCTGCTGTATCTGCCACAATTGCCATCTGCCAGGGGGCCGGGGAAGAGTTTCTTCCTTTCTTAGGGTGGCAGGAGGCTCACTGCTGAGCCCAGGGGACGGGGCTTCTGAAGCACGGTTCTTGAGGTAGACATGAGCTCATAGTGCAAAGGGAATGAGAGCCAAGAAAAAAATAAAACTCTGTTCCCAAGACGTCAAGGGGAGCTTCTGGTGTTCAAAACTCCCCTCTGCATCTCCATCCACTTCAAAGCCTCATTGAAGGCCCATCTCCTCCAAAAGCCCTTCCCTGACTAAGCCCTCTTTTCCTCTTCTCCCGCTCCCTTCTGCCTCACTCTGATTTGCTTGCTCCCTTTCTTCTTCCTCTCTCCCAGTCCCACAGCATTCATTCATTCATTCAATAGTATTTATTGAGCACTTACTATGTGCAGAGCACTGTACTAAGCGCTTGGAATGTACAAATCGGTGCCAATCAAATCGGTACAAAACAAATCAGTACAAAACAAAGGGCAGTCCCTGCCCTTCGACGAGCTTACAGTCTAATCGGGGGAGACAGACAGACACAAGAACAGTGGGAATAAATAGAATCAAGAATCAAGGGGAAGAACATCTCATTAAAACAATAGCAAATAAATAGAATCAAAGTGATGTACATCTCATTAACAAAATAAATAGGGTAATGAAGGAATATACAGTTGAGCGGATGAGTACAGTGCTGAAGGGATGGGACGGAAGAAGGGGAGGAGCAGAGGGAAAGGGGGGAGAAGAGGGTTTAGCTGCAGAGAGGTGAAGGGGGAGGGGGGGGGGAGAGGGAGCAGAGGGAAAAGGGGAGCTCAGTCTGGGAAGGCATCTTTTGGGCACATCTGTAAATTTATATTAGTGTCTGTCTCCCCCACTCCAGACTGTATGCTCACTGTGGGCAGGAAATGTGTTCTCCCTTCTTTTTTTATGGTATTTGTTAAGCACTTTATTACATGCCAGGGACTCTACAAAACAATGGGATAGAAACAAGATAATCAAGTTGGACATAGTCCCTGTCCTACACGGGACTCAGAGTCTTCATCCCCACTTTACAGATGAAGTAACTGAGGCACAGGGAACTTAGATAATAATAATGTTGGTATTTGTTAAACACTTACTATGTGCAGAGCACTGTTCTAAGCGCTGGGGTATACAAGGTAATCAGGTTGTCCCACATGAGGCTCACAATCTTCATCCCCATTTTACAGATGAGGTAACTGAGGCACAGAGAAGTGAAGTGACTTGCCCACAGCCACACAGCTGACAACTGGCAGAGCTGAGATTCGAACCCACGACCTCTGACTCCCAAGCCCGGGCTCTGTGTGACTTTGGGTGAGTCACTTCACTTCTCTGTGCCTCAGTTCTCTCATCTGCAAAATGGGAATTAAGACTGTGAGTTGATTCAGATGATTCACCCAAGGTCATACAGCAGACAAGTCAGGGACTGTGGCCCACCTAATTATTCCCTCTCTTCCCCTGGTGCTCAGGACAGTGCTTGGCTCATAGTAAGCATTTCAATAGCGCATTGATCTATTATGATTCAATGTAGGAAAGGTCACCACCTTGTCCTAGGGGAGACACAAAGGATTCAACAAGAGGAGAAGCAAAAGCAAGGAGCCAGAGATGGCCAGTGAAAAAGTGAGCAGTCCAAGTAGACTATCATATCCCACCAATCTACATACCAATATAGACCTATATGCAAGAGTTAGGGCGACAGACTTAAATGCCAATAGACCTATTGGGAATGCTGCAATTTAGGGTGTGGGGAATTAATCAAAAAAGGCTTCCTGGAGGAAGAGGAGGAAGAAGGGTTTCAGGAGGCTTTGAGGATGGGAGGCGATGTGGTAATGATAACAACAACAATCAGAGTGGTATTAAAGTGCTTACTTTGTTTCAAGTAATGTAATAATAGCAATTATGGCATTTGTCAAGTGCTTACTATGTGCCAGGCACTGGACTAAGCGCTGCTGGAGTAGATATAAGTCCCACATGAGGGACACAAGATAAGTCCTCATTTTACAGCTGATGAAACTGAGACTCAGAGAAGTGGTTTGCCCACGGTCACATAGCAGGAACGGGGAGGAGCAGGGGCTAGAAACAACTGTGGTTTTAGTTATGTGCTTATTTCTATTCATGTCTGTCTCCCCCTCTAGGCTGTGAGCTTGTTGTGGGCAAGGAACGTGTCCGTTGTTCTATTGCCTCTCCCAAGCACTTAGCACAGTGCTCTGCACCCAGTAAGCACTCAAACACGATTGAATAAGTGAATTAGAACCCACAACTTCTGACTCCCAGGCCAGGGCACTTTCCACTCAGCAACTCTGCTTCCCGATCCTCTTTAGAGAGGAGGTCACAATAGAAGGCAATGGGGAGCAGTTTGGACTATTGGAAAGAGTACACGCCTAGGAGCCAGAGGACCTGGGTTCTAATCCCAGATCTGCCACTTGCCTACTGTGTGACCTCAGCCAACTCACTTAATTTCTCGGGCCCTCATTTTCCTCATCTGCAAAATGGGGATTCAATCCCTGTTCTCCTTCCCCCTTAGACTGGGAGCCCCATGTGGGACAGGGACTGGATCCAAACTGATGATCTTGGATCTAACCCAGAGTTTACTACAGTACTGGGCAAAAAGAATAGATTATCACTGGGACAAAACACTGGTGAGCATTTGTAAGCTCCTTGTGGGGAGGGAGTGTGACTCCCAAATGTTTAGTACAATGCTCTGCTTAATTCCCATTTCACAGAAGAGGTAACTGAGGCACAGAAGAGTGACGTGTTCTCCTTAAAAAAAAAAAACCCCCAAAAAACAGGTGGCAAGAGAAATGAGAATAGTATTTACGCGGATCCATCTCCCACACATTGGCCAAATCAGACTTCCCGGATAATAATGGTTAGAGTTGAGAGACACGATCCCTGCCCTCAGTGAGCTTACAGTTTTCCTCCTCCCCTGCTCTCTTCGTCCTCTCCGCCTTCACAGCCTCTCTCTTCCCCCTTCCACTTTTGCTTTTCCCTTCTTCTCCCCCTCCCTGCCTCCCTATTCCCTCCCTCTTCCCCTCTTCTCTCAGCAAGGAAAAAGCTAAGGAGCAGACATTTGGAGATGACACCTTAAGGCCAGAGAATGCATCAGTCAATCCATCAGTGGTATTTATTCAGTGCACATTAGGTGCAGAGCACTGGACTAAGTGCTTGGGAGAGTACAAGACAATAGAGTTACTACTGTGCTCCGTTCCTAGTCAACGCTTCACAAGCCCAGGGAGACAACTGAGAGGAAATGCTGGTGGGTTTTTCGGGCTCATTCTAAGCAATGAGGGTTCATCGTGACTCTTGTTTTGCGGTTTCAGGGTAAACAGGCCAGGAGCGCCATTGCTTCCTTCAAACGGCTGGACCCTTATGAGGTACGTGTGACATAATAATAATAATGTTGGTATTTGTTAAGCGCTTACTATGTGCCGAGCACTGTTCTAAGCGCTGGGGCAGACACAGGGGAATCAGGTTGTCCCACGAGGGGCTCACAGTCTTAATCCCCATTTTACAGATGAGGTAACTGAGGCACCGAGAAGTTAAGTGACTTGCCCAAAGTCCCACAGCTGACAAGTGGCCGAGCCGGGATTCGAACCCATGACCTCTGACTCCAAAGCCTGTGCTCTTTCCACTGAGCCACGCTGCCACTGGGGAAAATAAAGGGCCACACATGACTTCTGGGATAAAGTTGATGCTGTTGTCTTAAACAATCAGTTTTCTTTCAGAAAGCTGAAAGATGGCCTGGGAGCTAAAACAACAGAATGTTTTCAAGGTCTACAAGCCTTAATTCGGGGGGTGGGAGGGGAGAGTTAGAAATGAAGCACAATATTGGGGTGTGCGGAAAAGGGGGAGCGTTCTAAACAGGTTTTTGAATTAAAGCATAATATTGGGGTGCGCGAGAAAAGGGGGAGCGTCCTAAATGCTGGAGGGGGGTTAGAAATAAAGCGCAATGTTTTGCTTGGCGGGAAAAGGAGGGAGCGTTCAAAATGGGGTTAGGAATAAAGTGCAATATTGAGGGTGGACGGTAAAAGGCGGAGCATCCTAAACGGTGGAGGAGTTTAGAAATAAAGCGCAATATTTTAAATGAAGCGCAATATTTTGATTGGCGGGAAAAATAGGGAGCATTGAAAAAGGGGTTAGAAATAAAGCGCAATATTGGGGGCGCGAAAATTGGGGAGCGCTCTGAACAGGTGTTTAGAAATGAAGCGCAATACTGGGGTGTGCGGGAAAAGGGGGAGCGTTCTAAATGTGGGGTTTTGAAATAAAGCGCAATATTGGAGTGCGCGAAAAAAGGGGGAGCGTTTTAAATGGCGGAGTGGGTTTAGGAATAAAGCGCAATATTCGGGTTCGCGAAAATGAGGAGCGTTTTGAGTGGGTTTCAAAATAAAGCGCAATATTGGAGTGCGTGAAAAAAAGGGAAGCGTTCTAAGCGATGGGATTAGAAATAAAACGCAATATTTGAAATAAATAGCAATATTTTGGTTGGCAGGAACAAGAGGGAGCGCTCAAAAGTGGGATAGAAATAAAGCGCAATATTGGGGTGCCAGCGAAAGGGGGAACGTTTTAAACGGGTTTTTGAAATAAGGCCCAATATTGGAGTCCGTGGGAAAAGGGGGAGCCTTCTAAGGGGGGGTTAGAAATAAAGCGCAATATTGGTGTACACGAATAAAGAGGGGAGCGCTGTAAGCGGGGCAGGCGGTTTAGGAATAAAGCGCAATATTCGGGTGCGCGAAAAATGGGGCGCGTTTTTAAGTGGGGGAGGGGGATTAGAAATAATGCACAATATTTGAAAAAATCGCAATATTTTTGTTGGCGGGAAAAAGAGGGAGCGCTCAAAAGAGGGTCAGAAATAAAGCGTAATATTGGGGTGCGTGAAAAAAGGGGGAGTGTTCTAGGCGATTCAATTAAGAATAAAGCGCACTATTAAAAATATATGGCAATATTTTGGTTGGCGGGAAAGAGGAGGGAGCGTTCAAAAGAGGGTTGCAAATACAGCACAATAGTGTGGTCAGCGTAAAAAGGAGGAGCATTCTAAGCGGGGGTTAAAAATAAAGAGCAATATTGGAAATGAATCGCAATATTTTTGTTGGTGGGTTAAAGGAAGCATTCAAAAGAGGGTTTTAAAAATCGCAATATTGGGGTTTGCGGAAAAGGGGGAGCGTTCTAAACGGCCTTTTGAAATAAAGTGCAAAATTGGGGTCCGCAGGAAAAGGGGGGCCTTCTGACTGGGCATTAGAAATAAAACGCAATATTGGTGTACACGAAAAAAGGGGGGAGTGCTGTAAGCGGGGCAGGCGGTTTAGGAATAAAGCGCAATATTCGGGTGCGTGAAAAATGGGGCGCGTTTTAAGTGGGAGAGGGGGGTTAGAAATAAAGCGACATATTTGAAAAAAATCGTAATTGTTTTGTTGATGGGAAAAAGAGGGAGCGTTCAAATGAGGGTTACAAATAAAGCGCAATATTGGGGTGCGTGAAAAGAGGGGGAGCATTCTAGGCGATTCGATTAGAAATAAAGCGCAATATTAGAAATATATTGCAATTTTTGGTTGGCGGGAAAAAAGAGGGAAGGTTCAAAAGAGGGTTGCAAATAAAGCACAATACTGTGGTCCGCGAAAAAAGGGGGGCATTCTAGCGGGGGTTAGAAATACAGCGCAATATTGGAAATGAATCGCAATATTTTGGTTGGTGGGGAAAAGGGAACATTCCAACAAGGGTTTTAAAAAGCGCAATATTGGGGTTCGTGGAAAAGCGGGAGCGTTCTAAACGGGTTTTTGAAATAAAGTGCAATATTGGGGTCCGTGGGAAAAGGGGGAGCCTTTGGAGCAGGGGTTACAAAAAAGCGCAATATTGGTGTTCACGAATAAGAGGGGGATCGCTGCAAGAGGGGCAGGCGGTTTAGGAATAAAGCGCAATATTTGGGTGCGTGAAAAATGGGGCACGTTTTAAGTGGGGGAGGGGGGTTGGAAATAAAGCGAAATATTTGAAAAAATCGCAATAGTTTGTTTGCCGGGAAAAATAGGGAGCTTTCTAAAGAGGGTTAGAAATAAAGCGCAATATTGGGGTGCGTGAAAAAAGGGGAGCATTATAAGCGATTCGATTATAAATAAAGCGCAATATTTGAAATCAATCGCAATATTTTGGTTGGCGGGAAAAAAGAGGGAGCATTCAAAAGAAGGTTGCAAATAAAGCACAATACTGTGGTCCGCGAAAAAAGGGGGAGCATTCTAAACGGCGGTTAGAAATAAACCGCAATATTGGGCGCGGGCGGTAAATGGGGGAGCGTCCTTTACGGTGGAGGGTTTTAGAAATAAAGCTCAACATTTTCAATAAAGTGCAATGTTTTGGTTAACCGGAAAACGAGGGAGCATTCAAAACGGTGTAAGAAATGAAGCACAATATTGGGGTTCGTGGAAAAAGGGGAGCGCTCTAAACGGGGGTGAGAAATAAAGCGTAATATTTGTAATGAATCGTAATAATTTGATTGGTGGGAAAAAAGATGGATCGTTAAAAAGCGGGTTACAAATAAAGCACAATACTGTGGTGTGCGAAAAAAGGGGCAGCGTTCTAAGCAGGGATTAGAAATAAAGTGCAATATTTGAAATGAATCGCAATATTTTTGTTGGTGGGAAAAAGAGGGAGCATTCAAAAGAGTGTTTAAAACGCAATGTTGGGGTTCGTGGAAAACGGGGAGCATTCTAAACGGGTTTTTGAAATAAAGCACATTATTGGGGACAGCAGGAAAAGGGCAAGCCTTCTAAGCAGGGGTAGAAATAAACCGCAATATTTGAAATAAATCGCAATATTTTGGTTGGCGGGAAAAAAGAGGGAGCGTTCAAAAGAGGGCTGCAAATAAAGCACACTACTGTGGTCCTTGAAAAAAGCGGGTGCATTCTAAGCGGGGGTTAGAAATAAAGCGCAATATTGGAAAGGAATCGCAATATTTTGATAGGTGGGAAAAGGGGAGCATTCAAAAGAGGGTTTAAAAGTGTAATATTGTGGTTTGAGGAAGGGGGAGCATTCTAAACGGGTTTTTGAAATAAAGCGCAATATTGGGATCCGCGGGAATGGGGGGAGCCTTCTGAGTGGGCGTTAGAAATAAAGTGCAATACTGGTGTACATGAATGAAAGGGGAGCGCTGTAAGCGGGGCAGGCGGTTTAGGAATAAAGCGCAAAATTCGGGTGCACGAAAATGGGGCGCGTTTTAAGTGGGGGAGCGGGGTTAAAAATAAAGCGCAATATTTGAAAAAATCGCAATATTTTTGTTGTCGGGAAAAAGAGGGAGCGTTCAAAAGAGGGTTAGAAATAAAGGGCAATATTTGAAATATATCGCAATATTTTGGTTGGCGGGAAAAAAGAGGGAGCGTTCAAAAGAGGGTTGCAAATAAAGCACAATACTGTGGACAGCGAAAAAAGGGGGAGCATTCTAAGCGGGGGTTAGAAATAAAGCGCAATATTGGAAATGAATCACAATATTTTGGTTGGTGGGGAAAAGGGAGCATTCAAAAGAGGGTTTTAAAAATCGCAATATTGGGGTTCGTGGAAAAGGGGGAGCATTCTAAACGGGTTTTTGAAATAAAGCGCAATATTGGGGTCCACGGGAAAAGGGGGCCTTCTGAGCGGACATTAGAAATAAAACGCAATATTGGTGTACACGAAAAAAGGGGGGAGCGCTGTAAGCGGGGCAGGAGGTTTAAGTATAAAGAGCAATATTCGGGTGCACGAAAAATGGGTCGCGTTTTAAGTGGGGGAGGGGGGTTAGAAATAAAGCGACATATTTGAAAAAAAATCGCAATCGTTTTGTTGATGGGAAAAAGAGGGAGCGTTCAAAAGAGGGTTACAAATAAAGCGCAATATTGGGGTGCATGAAAAAAGGGGGAGCGTTCTAGGCGATTCTATTAGAAATAAAGCGCAATATTTGAAATAAATCCCAATATTTTGGTTGGCGGGAAAAGGGAGGGATCGTTCAAAAGAGGGTTGCAAATAAAGCACAATACTGTGGTCCACGAAAAAAGGGGGAGCATTCTAAGCGGGGGTAAGAAATAAAGGGCAATATTGGAAATGAATCACAATATTTTGGTTGGTGTGGAAAAGGGAGCATTCAAAAGAGGG
Source organism: Ornithorhynchus anatinus (assembly GCF_004115215.2). Lineage (NCBI taxonomy): Eukaryota > Metazoa > Chordata > Mammalia > Monotremata > Ornithorhynchidae > Ornithorhynchus > Ornithorhynchus anatinus. Next base: position 38,882,036 of record NC_041728.1, read on the forward strand.
TTTTAAAAAGCACAATATTTGGGTTCGTGGAAAAGCGGGAGCGTTCTAAACGGGTTTTTGAAATAAAGCGCAATATTGGGGTCCGCGGGAATAGTGGGAGCCTTCTGAGAGGTGGTTAGAAATAATGCGCAATATTGGTGTATACGAATAAAAGGCGAGCGCTGTAAGCGGGGCAGGTGGTTTAGGAATAAAGCACAATATTCGGGTGTGCGAAAAATGGGGCGCATTTTAAGTGGGGGAGGGGGAGGTAGAAATAAAGCACAATATTTGAAAAAATCTCAATATTTTGTTTGGAGAGAACAAGAGGGAGCTTTCAAAAGAGGGTTAGAAATAAAGCGCAATATTGGGGTGCGTGAAAAAAGGGGGAGCGTTCTAGGCGATTCGATTAGAAATAAAGCGCAATAGTTGAAATAAATCGCAATATTTTGGTTGGCGGGAAAAAAGAGAGAGCGTTCAAAACTGGGTTCCAAATGAAGCACAATACTGTGGTCCGCGAAAAAAGGGGGAGCATTCTAAGCGGGGGTGAGAAATAAAGTGCAATATTTGAAATGAATCGCAACATTTTTGTTGGTGGGAAAAGGGGAGCATTCAAAAGAGGGTTTAAAAAGTGCAATATTGTGGTTTGTGGAAAAGGGGGAGCATTCTAAATGGGTTTTTGAAATAAAGCGCAATATTGGGGTCCGCGGGAATAGGGGGAGCCTTCTGAGCGGGCGTTGGAAATAAAGCGCAATATTGGAAATGAATCGCAATATTTTTGTTGGTGGGAAAAAGAGGGAGCATTCGAAAGAGGGTTAAAAAAGTGCAATATTGGGGTTCGCGGAAAAGGGGGAGCGTTCTAACCAGGTTTTTGAAATAAAGCTCAATATTGGGGTCCACGGGAAAAGGGGGAGCGGTCTACGCGGGGGTAGAAATAAAGCACAATATTTGAAATAAATCGAAATATTTGAAAAAAATCCCTATATTTTTGTTGGCGGGAAAAAGAGGGAGCTTTCAAAAGAGGATTAGAAATAAAGCGCAATATTGGTGTGCGAGAAAAAGGGGGGAGCGTTCTAGGCGATTCGATTAGAAATAAAGCACAATATTTGAAATAAATCGCAATATTTTGGTTGGCGGGAAGAAAGAGGGAGCGTTCAAAAGACGGCTGCAAATGAAACACAATACTGTGGACCGCGAAAAAAGGGGGGCATTCTAAGCGGGGGTTAGAAATAAAGCGCAATATTTGAAATAAGTCGCAATATTTTGGTTGGTGGGAAAAAGAGGAAGCATTCAAAAGAGGGTTAGAAAAAAGCGCAATATTGGGGTTCGCGGAAAAGGGGGAGCGTTCTAAACGGGTTTTTGAAATTAAAGACAATATTGGGGAGCGCGGAACAGGGGGAGCGTTCTAAGCGTGGGGTAGAAAGAAAGCGCAATATTGGTGTGCGAGAAAACAGGGGCAGCGTTCTAAGCGGGGTTAAGAAATGAAGCACAATATTGGTGTGCGCGAAAAAGGGGGAGCCCAGTAAGCGGGGGAGCGGGTTTAGGAAGAAAGCCAAATATTCGGGTTCATGAAAAATTTTGAGCGTTTTTAACGGGGGAGGGTTAGAAATAAAGCGTAACATAGGGGTGCAGGGGAAAAGGGGGAGCATCCTAAACGGGGAGGGGGTTTAGAAATAAAGCGCAATATTTCGGTTGGCGGGAAAAAGAGGGAGCGTTCAAAGTGGGGTGAGAAATAAAGCGCAATATTGGGGAACGCAGGTAAAGAGGGAGCATTATAAGCGGTGAGGGGTTTTAAAATATAATGCAATATTTTAGTGGGCGGAAAAAGGGGGAGCGTTCAAAGGTAGGTTAGAAGTAAAGCGCAATATTGGCGTGCGTGGGAAAAGGGGAGCGTCCTTAACCCGGGAGGGCGTTTAGAAATAAAACGCAATATTTTGGTCAGCAGGAAAAAGGGGGAGCTTTCAAAGTGGGTTTAGGAATGAAGCGCAGTATTGGGGGGGCGGGAAAAGGGGGAGCATCCTAAACGGCAGAGGGGTTTTCAAATAAAGCGCAACATTTTAAATAAAGCACAATATTTTGATTGGCGTGAAAGAGAGGGAACGTTGAAAAGGGGGTTAGAAATAAAGCGCAATTTGAGGTGCTCGAAAATAGGGAGAGCGTTTTAAGTGGCGGAGTGGTTTTCAAAATAAAATGCAATATTGGGGTGCGTGAAAAAAGGTTGAGCGTTCTAAGCGATGGGATTAGAAATAAAACGCAATATTTTAGTCAGTGGGAAAAAGGGGAAGCTCTCAAAGTGGGTTTAGACGCTGGAGGGGGTTTAGAAATAAAGCCCAATATTTTGGTTGGTGGAGGGATCGTTCAAAAGAGGGTAAGAAATAAAGCGCAATATTGGGGTACCTGGAAAAGGGGTAGCGTTCTAAACGGGTTTTTGAAATAAAGCATAATATTGGGGTGCACGGGTAAAGGGTGAGCATCCTAAACGCTGGAGGGGGTTTAGAAATAAAGCCCAATATTTTGGTTGGCGGGAAATAGAGGGAGCATTCAAAGTGGGGTTAGGAATAAAGCACAATATTGGCGGGGGGGGCGGTAAAATGGGAAGAGTCCTAAACGGTGGAGGGGTTTAGAAATAAAGCGCAACATTTTAAATAGAGCGCAATATTTTGGTTAGCGGGAAAAGGAGGGAGCGTTCAAAACGGTGTTAGAAATAAAGCGCAATATTGGGGTTCGCGAAAATAGGGGGAGCGTTCTAGGCGGGGGTTGGAAATAAAGCGCAATATTTTGGTGCGCTAGAAAAGGGGGAGCGTCCTAAATGGGGGAGTGGGTTTAGAAATAAAGTGCGATATTTTTGGTCGGAGGAAAACAGGGGAAGCTTTCAAAGTGGGGTTAGGAAGAAAGCGCAATGTTGGGGGGGCGGGAAAAGCGGGAGCGTTCTAAACGGTGGAGGGGTTTAGAAATAAAGCGCAATATTTTAAATAAAGCGACATATTTTGATTGGCTGGAAAAAGAGGGAGCATTAAAAAGGGGGGTTAGAAATAAAGCGCAATATTTGGGTGCACGAAAAGGGGGGGAGCGTAATAATCGGGGTATTAGAAATAAAGCGCAACATTTGAAATAAATCGCAATATATTGGTTGGCGGGAAAAAGAGGGAGTGTTCAAAAGAGGGTTAGAGATAAACGCAATATTGGGGTGTCCTGCAAAGGGGGAGTGTTCTAAGCGGGGGTTAGAAATAAAGCGCTATATTGGTGTATGTGAAAAAGGGAGAGCCCTCTAAACGGGGCAGGGGGGTTAGGAATAAAGCGCAATATTCAGGTGCGCGAAAAATGGGGAGCGTTCCAAGTGGGCGGGGAGGTTTAGAAATAAAGCACATTTGAAATAAATCGCAATATTTTGGTTGGCGGGAAAAAGAGGGATCTTTCAAAAGAGAGTAAGAAATGAAGCGCAATATTGGGGTGCCCGGAAAAGGGGTAGTGTTCTAAATGGGTTTTTGAAATAAAGCATAATATTGGGTTGCGCGGGAAAAGGGGGAGCATCTTAAACGCTGGGGGGGGGGGGGGGAGGGGTTAGAAATAAAGCCCAATATTTTGGTTGACTGGAAATAGAGGGAGCATTCAAAGTGGGGTTAGGAATAAAGCGCAATATTGGGGGTGGGGGCGGTAAAAGGGGAAGCGTCCTAAACGGTGGAGGGGGTTTAAAAATAAAGCACAATATTTAAAATAGAGTTCAATATTTTGGTTAGCGGGAAAAAGAGGGAGCGATCAAAACAGGGTTAGAAATAAATCGCAAAATTGGGGTGCGTGAAAACAGAGGGAGCGTTCATAAAGGGTGGTTTTGAAATAAAGCGCAATATTGTGGTGCACGAAGAAAGGGGGAGCGTTCTAAGCGGGGGTTAGAAATAAAGTGCAATATTTGAAATAAATCCCAATATTTTGGTTGGTGGGATAAAGAGGGAGCATTCAAAAGAGGGTTAGAAACAAAGCGCAATATTGGGGTTCGCGGAAAAGGGGGAGCGTTCTAAACGGTTTTTGGAAATTAAAGGCAATATTGGGGAGCGTGGAAAAGGAGGAGCGTTCTAAGTGTGGGTTAGAAATAAACGCAATATTGGTGTGCGAGAAAAAAGGGGCAGCATTCTAAGCAGGGTGAAGAAATGAAGCACAATATTGTGGTGCGCGAAAAAAGGGGGGCGCTGTAAGCGGGGGGAGCGGGTTTAGGAAGAAAGCGCAATATTCGGGTTCGTGAAAATTTTTGAGCGTTTTAAACGGGGGGGGTAGAAATAAAGCATAATATAGGGGTGCAGGGGAAAAGGGGGAGCGTCCTAAACCGGGAGGGGGTTAGAAATAAAGCGCAATATTTTGGTTGGTGGGAAAAAGGGGGAGCTTTCAAGGTGGGTTTAGGAATAAAGTGCATTATTGGGGGGGCGGGAAAAAGGGGGAGCATCCTAAACGGCGGGGGGGTTTGGAAATAAAGCGCAATATTTTAAATAAAGCGCAATATTTTGATTGGCGGGAAAGAGAGGGAGCGTTCAAAAGAGGTTTAGAAATAAAGCACAATACTGGGGTGCACGAAAAAAGGGGGAGCGTTCTGAACGGGTGGATAGGAATAAAGCGCAATATTGGGGTGTGCGGGAAAAGGGGGAGTGTTCTAATCGGGGGGTTTTGAAATAAAGCGCATTATTGGGTTCGTGAAAAAAGGGGGAGCGTTTTAAGTGCGGTAGAGGGTTTGGGAATAAAGCACAATATTCGGATGAGGGAAAAAGAGGAGCGTTTAAAAAGGGGGTGGTGGATTCAAAATGAAACGCATTATTGGGGTGCGCGAAAGAAGGGGGAGCGTTCTAAGCGGGGTTAGGAATAAAGCGCAATATTGGTGTTGCAGAAAAAAGGGGCAGCGTTCTAAGCGGGGTTAAGAAATAAAACACAATATTGGGGTGCGAGAAAAAAGGGGCAGCGTTCTAAGCGGGGTTAAGAAATAAAGCACAATATTGGGGTGCGTGAAAAAAGGGAACGCTGTAAGCGGGGGGGGCGGGTTTAGGAAGAAAGTGCAATATTAGGGTTCGCGAAAAATTTTGAGCATTTTAAACGGGGGGGGGTTAGAAATAAAGCATAATATGGGGTGCAAGGGAAAAGGGGGAGCATCCTAAACGAAGAGGGGGGTTAGAAATCAAGCACTATATTTCGGTTGGCGGGAAAAAGAGGGAACGTTCAAAGTGGGGTGAGAAATAAAGCGCAATATTGGGGAGCGCGGGTAAAGGGGGAGCATTATAAGCGGGGAGGGGTTTTAAAATTAAATGCAATATTTTGGTGGGCGGGAAAATGGGAGAGCGTTCTAAGGGGGGTTAGAAGTAAAGCGCAATATTGGCGTACGCAGGAAAAGGGGAGCGTCCTAAATGCGGGAGGGGGTTTAGAAATAAAACGCAATATTTTGGTCGGCTGGAAAAACGGGGAGCTTTCAAAGTGGGTTTAGGAGTAAAGCGCAATATTGGGGGGGGGCGTGAAAAAGGGGGAACGTACTAATCGGCGGAGGGGGTTTGGAAATAAAGCGCAATATTTTCAATAAAGCGCAATATTTTGATTGGCGGGAAAGAGAGGGAGCGTTGAAAAGGGGGTTAGAAAGAAAGCGCAACGTTGAGGTGCTCGAAAATATGGGAGCGTTCTGAACGGGTGTATAGACATGAAGCGCAATATAGGGGTGTGCGGGAAAGGGCGGAGCGTTCTAAACGGGGGTTTTTGCAATAAAGCACAATATTGGGATGCGCGAAAATGAGGAGCGTTTTAAATGGGGGAGGTGGTTTCAAAATAAAATGCATTATTGGGGTGCGCGAAAGAAGGGGGGCGTTCTAAGCGGGGTTAGAAATAAAGCACAATATTGGGGTGCGTGGAAAAAAATGGGAGCGTTGTAAGTGGCGGGTTTAGAAATAAAGCACAATATTTGGCTGTGCGGAAAACGGGGGCGCTCTAAGCGGGGGAGGGTGTTTAGAAACAAAGCGCAATATTGAGGTGCGTTGAAAAAAGGGGAGCACTCTAAGCGGGGGAGGGAGCTTAGAAATAAAGGGCAATATTGGGTTCGACGGGAAATGATGAGCGCTCAAAGCGGGGGAGAATGTTCACAAATAAAGCGCAATATTGGGGTGTGTGGAAAAAGGAGAGCTCTAAGTGGTGGGTGTAGAAATAAAGCGCAATATTGGGGGGTGCCGAAAAAAGGGGGAGCGTTTCAAGAATGAGAGTTTAGAAATAGAGCGCAATATTGGGGTGTGTGGAAAAAGGGGAAGGCTCCAAGTGGGGGGGTGCTCGGAAAAAAGGGGGAGTGTTCTAAACGGGGGGCTTTAGAAACAAATCGCAATATTGGGGTGTGCGGGAAAAAGGGGGAGCGTTCTAAGCGGGGAGGGGGTTTAAAATAAAGTGCAATATTTTGGTGAACGGGAAAAGGGGGAGCGTTCCAAGCTGGGGGCTAGAAATAAAGTGCAATATTGGGGTGAACGGGGGAAAATTCTAAACGGGGGGGGTTAGAAATAAAGCGCAATATTGGAGTGCACCAAAAAAGGGGGGAACGTACTACACGACGGGGGGAGTGTTGAAATAAAGCGCAATTTTGGAGTGCACGGAAAAGGGAGAGCGTTCTAAACGGGGGGTTTGGGGAAAAAGGCGCAATATTGGGGTGCGCAAGAAAAAGGGGAGCGTTCTAAGCAGGGGTTAGAAATAAATCGAAATATTGCACTGGGGTGTGTGGGGAAAGGGGAAGGGTTCTAAGCGAGGGAGGGGGGTTAAGAAAAAGCACAGTATTTTGGTGGGTGGGGAAAAAGGGGAGCGTTCAAAGTGGGGTTAGAAATAAAGGGCAATATTGGGGTGCGTGGAAAGGGGAAAGCGTTCTAAACGTGGGGGGTTGAAATAAAGCACAACATTGGGGTGAGCGAGAAAAGGGGGAGCGTTCCAAGCGGGGGTTAGAAATAAAGCTCAATGTTGGTGTGCCCGAAAAATGGGGAGCATTATAAGTGGGGGGGGAGTTAGGAATAAAGCGCAATATTGGTGTGTGAGAATAATAGGGAGCGTTGTAAGTGGGGAGGGGTTTAGAAATAAAGCGCAATATTGGGGTTCGTGAAAAGGGGGAGCTTTCTGGGGGGGTTAGAAATAAAGCATAATAGTGGGGTGTGAAGGAAAAGGGGGAGCGTTCTAAGCGGAGGGGATAGAAGTAAAGCACAGCATTTTTAATAAAGCGTGATGTTTTAGTTGGCGGGAAAAAGAGGGGGCGTTCAAAAGGGGGTTTGAAATAAAGAGCAATATTGGGGTGCGCGTGAAAAGGGGGAGCGTTCTAAGCAGGGGTGTGGGTTTAAAATAAAACGAAATATTGTGGTGTCCGGAAAAAAAGGGGGGACGTTCCAAGCGGGGGGTTAGAAATGTAGCGCGATATTGGGGTGCGTGGGAAAAGAGGAGCGTTCTAAGCGGGGGAAGTGGTTTAAAATAAAGCGATTCATTTTGCTGGGCTGGAAAAGGGGAGCGTTGAAAGGGGGGTTAGACATTAATTGCTATATTGGGGTGCGTGGAAAAAAGGGGGGACGTTCCAAGCGGGGGATTAGAAATAAAACGCAATATTGGGAGGCTCAGAATAATGGGGAAGAGTTCTAAACGGGGTAGGGGCTTAGAAATAAAGCACAATATTTCGGTGGGCAGGAAAAGGGGAGTGTTTTAAAAGGGGGGTTAGAAATAAAGTGCAATATTGGGGTGTGCCGGAAAAACGGGGAGCGTTCTAAGCGGGGAAGGGGGTTTAAAGGAAAGCACAATATTTTGGTGGGAGGGGAAAAAGGGAGCGTTCTAATGGGGGGTTTAGAAATAAAGCGCAATATTGGGGTGCGCAGAAAAAGGGGAGCGTTCTAAGCGGGGGGTTAGAAATAAAGTGCAATATTGTGGAGCACGGAAAAAGGGGGAACGTTCTAAACGGGGGTTAAGAAATAAAGCTCAATATTGGGGTGTGCGAAAAAACAGGTAGTGATGTAAGTAGGAGGTAGAAATAAAGCACAATATCGGGGTGTGTGGGGGAAAGGGGGAGCGTTCTAAACCCGGGAGGGGGTTTAAGATAAAGCGCAATATTTTGGTGGGAGGGAAAAAAGGGGAGCGTTCAAAGGGGGTTGGAAATAAATCGCAATATTGGGCTGCACGGAAAGGGGGGAGCGTTCTAAAAGGGGCGTTTTTGAAATAAAGCGCAAAATTTGGGTGCGCGAAAAAAGGGGAGCATTCTAAGCGGGGGGTAGAAATGAAGCACAATATTGGGGTGCGCAAAAAAGGGGAGCGCTGTAAGCGCGGCAGGGGGTTAGGAATAAAGCGCAATATTCGGGTGCGTGAAAAACGGGGAGCGTTTTAGGTGGGGGGGGTTGAGAAATAAAGCGCAATATTGGGGTGTGCGAAAAAAGGGGAGCTTTCTAAGCGTTGGGTTAGAAATAGAGCGTAATATTGGGGCATGCGGGAAAAGGGGGAGCGTCTTAAATGGGGGAGGGTGTTTAGAAATAAAGTGCAAAATTTTGGTTCCCGGGAAAAAGAGGGAGCGTTCAAAGGGGGGCTAGAAATGAAAAGCAATATTGGGGTCCATGGGAAAAGGGGGAACGTTCTAAGCGGGGAGGGATTTTAAAATAAAATGCAATATTTTGGTGGGCGACGAAAAGGGGGAGTGTTCAAAGGGGGGTTAGGAATAAGTGACATATTGGGGTGTGCGGAAAAGGAGGGAACCTTCTAAACTTGGGGGGGTTGAAATAAACCGCAATATTGGGGTGTGCGAATAAAGGGGAGTGTTCTATGAGGAGGTTAGAAATAAAGTGTAATATTGGCATGTGCCGGAAAAGGGGCAGCGTTCTAAGCGGTGGAGGGGGGTTTAAAGTAAAGCGCAATATTTTGTTGGGAGAAGAAAAGGGGAGCGTTCTAACAGGGGGTTAGAAATAAAACGCAATATTGGGGTGTGCGGGAAAGCGGGGAGCGTTCTAAACGGGTGGGGGTTGAAATAAAGCACAATATTGGGGTGCGCAAAAAAGGGGGGCGTTCTAAGCCGGGAAGGGGTTTAGAAATAAAGCGCAATGTTGGGGTGTGCGGAAAAAGGGGGAGCGATGTAAGCGGGAAGTAGAAATAAAGCACAATATTGGGGTATGTGGGGAAAGGCGGTAGGATTCTTAGCGGGGAAGGGGGTTTTAAATAAAGCGCAATATTTTGGTGGGCGGGGAAAAGGGGGAGCGTTCAAAGGTGGGTCAGAGCGCTGTAAGCGTGGAAGGGGGTTTAGGAATAAAGCGCAATATTGGGGTGCGTGGGAAAAGGGGGAGAGCTCTAAGCGGGGGAGGGGGCTTAAATTAAAGCGCAATATTTTGGTGGGCGGGAAAAAGGGGGAGCGTTCTAAAAGGGGGTTAGGAATACAGTGCAATATTGGGGTGCGCGGAAAGGGGGAGCGTTCTAAGCGGGGGGGTTAGAAATAAAATGCAATATTGGTGTGCGCGAAAAAAGCGGGAGCACTGTAAGCGGGGGAGGGGTGTAGGAATAAAGCGCAATATTGGAGTGCGTGAAAAAAGGGGGAGCTTTCTAAGCGACGGGTTAGAAATAAAGTGAAATATTGGGGTGCGCGGCAAAGGGGGAGCGTCATAAACGGGGGAGGGTGTTTAGAAATAAAGCGCAATATTTTGGTTGGTGGAAGAAAGAAGGAGCTTTTAAAGTGGGGTTAGGTATAAAGCACAATATTGGGCGGGGTGGGAAAAAGGGGAGTGTCCTAAACGGTGGAGGGGTTTTGAAATAAAACGCAATATTTTTAATAATGCGCAATATTTTGGATGGCGGGAAAAAGAGGGTGCGTTCAAAAGGGGGCTAAAAATAAAGCGCAATATTGGGGTGGGCGAAAAAAGGGTGAGCGCTGTAAGCGGGGGAGGAGGTTTAGAAATAAAGCACAATATTGGGGTGCACGGAAAAGGGGGAGCGTTCTAAACGGGTTTGGGAACTAAAACTCAATATTGGGGTGCGCGGAAAAGGGGAAGCGTTCTAAGCGGGGGGTTAGAAAATAGCGTAATATTGGGGTGCGCGGGAAATAGGGGAGCGCTGTAAGCGGGGGAGGGGGTTTAGAAATAAGCCGCAATATTTTGGTTGGCGGGAAAAAGAGTGAGCGTTCTAAAGGTGGTTAGAAAAAAAAGCGCAATATTGGGCTGCGCCAAAAAAGGGGGAGCGTTTTAAGCGGGGGTTAGGAATAAAACGCAATATTGTAGTGCCCGAAAAAAGGGGGAGCGTTTTAAGTGTGGGAGAGTTTTTAGAAATAAAGCACTAAATTCGGGTGCGCGAAAATTAGGAATGTTTAAACTGGGGGAGGGGGTTTCAAAATTAAGGATAATATTGGGGTGCCTGAAAAAAGGGGGAGCTTTCTAAGCGGGGGCTGGTAGAAATTAAGCACCATACTGGGGTGCGTGGGAAAAAGGGACAGCGTTCTAAACAGGTGTTTAGAAATAAAGCGCAATATTTGAAATAAATGGCAATATTTTGTTTGGAGGGCAAAAGGGGGAGCGTTCAAAAGAGGTTTAGAAATAAAGCACATTATTGGGGTGCCCGGAAAAGGGGAAGCGTTCTAAACAGGGGGGTTTAAAATAAAGCACAATATTGGGGTGTGCGAAAAAAGGGGGTGCGCTGTAAGCAGGCGAGGGAGTTTAGGAATTAAGTGCAATATTCAGGTGTGTGAAAAATGGGGAGCGTTTTAAGAGGGGGAGGGGGCTTGGAAAAAAGCACAATTTTTTAAATAAAGCGCAATGTTTTGTTTGGCGGGAAAAAGAGGTTGCATTCAAAAGGGGGATAGAAATAAATCGCAATATTGGGGTGCGCGAAAAAAGGGGGAGCTTTCTAAGCGGCGTGTTAGAAATAAAACGTAACGTTGGGGGGGGGGGGCGGGCAAAGACATCCTAAACGGTGGAGGGGTTTAGAAATATAGCAAAATATTTTCAATAAAGCGCAACACTTCGGTTGGAGGGAAAAAGAGGGAGCATTCAAAGGGGGGTTAGAAATAAAGCGCAATATTGGGGTGCGTGAAAAAAGGGGGAGCCTTCTGGACGGGTGTATAGAAATGAAGCGCAATATTGGGATGTGCGGGAAAAGGGCGAGCCTTCTTAAACGGGGGTTTTGAAATGAAACGAAATATTGGGGTGAGCGAGAAAAGGGGGAGCGTTTTAAGTGCGGGAGAGGGTTTAGGAATGAAGCGCAATATTCAGGTGCGCGAAAATGAGGAGCGTTTTTAAGTGGGGGAGGGGGTTTCTAACTAAAGTGCAATATTGTGTTGCGCGAATAAAGGGGGAGCGTTCTAAGCGGGGGGGTTAGAAATAAAACGCAATATTGGGGTGCGCGGTAAAGGGGGGAGCGTCCTAAACGGGTGTTTAGAAATACACCGCAATATTTGAAATAAATCGCAATATTTTGGTTAGCGGGAAAAAGTGGGAGCGTTCAGAGCACGGTCAAAAATAAAGCGAAATGTTGGGGTGCGCGGAAAATGGGGAGCGTTCTAAACGCGGGCTTTTGAAATAAAGTGAAATATTGGGGTGCGCGGAAAAGGGGGAGCGTTCTAAATGGGGGTTAGAAATAAAGCGCAATAAGGGTGTGCGTGAAAAAAGGGGGAGCGCTGAAAGCGCATTATTGGGGTGCACGGAAAAGGGGGGAGCGTTCAAAGCGGGGGTTAGAAATAACGTGGATGTTGGGGTGCGCGGAATAAAGGGGGAGCGTTCTAAACAGGGGAGGGGGGTTAGAAATAAAGCGCAATATTGGGGTGTGCGGGGAAAGGGGGAGCGTTCAAAGGGGGGTTAGAAATAAAGCGAAATATTGGGGTGCGCGGGAAAAGGGGAGCGTTCAAAGGGGGGTTAGAAATTAAGCGGAATATTGGAATGCGCGGACAAAAGCGGGGATGTTCTAAGCGGGGGATTAGAAATAAAGCGCAATATTGGGGTGCGCGGAATAATAGGGGAGCGTTCTAAACGGGGGAGGGGGTTAGAATTAAAGCGCAATATTTTGGTTGGTGGGAAAATGGGGGAGCGTTCAAAGGGGGGTTAGAAATATGGTGCAATATTGGGGTGCGCAAAAATGGGGGAGCGCTGTAAGCGGGGAGGGGTTTAGAAATAAAGCACAATATTGGGTGCGCGGGAAACGGGGGAGCGTTCTAAGCGGGGGAGGGGGGTTAAAATAAAACGCAATATTGAGGTGCGCGGGAAAGAGGGGAGCGTTCTAAACTGGGGATGGGGTTTAAAATAAATTGCAACATTCGGGTGTGCGGGGAAAGGGGGAGCATTCTAAGCGGGGGGGGGGGTTTACGATAAAGCGCAATGTTGGGGTGCGCGTAAAAAGGGGGAGCATTCTAAGCGGGGGTTAGAAATAAAGCGAAATATTGGGGTGCGTGAAAATGGGGAGCTTTTTAAGGGGGCCGGGGTTTAGAAATAAAGCGCAATATTCGGGTGTGCAACCAACGGGGAGCGTTTTAAGTGGGGGAGGGGGTTTAGGAACAAAGCGCAATATTGGGTGGGCGGAAAAGGGGGAGCGGTCTAACGGGGGTTAGAAATAAAGCGAAATATTGGGGTGCGCGAAAATTGGGATCTTTTTAAGCGGGGGAGGGGATTTAGAAATAAAGTGCAATATTCGGGTGTGCGGGGAAAATGGAGCGTTCTAAGCGGGGGGTTAGAAATGAAACGCAATATTGGGTGCGCTGAAAAAGGGGGGAGCATTCTAAACGGGGGTTTAGAAATAACGCTCAATATTGGGTTGCGCGAAAAAAGGGGGAGCGCTGTAAGCGGGGGAGGGGTTTAGACATAAAGCGCAATATTGGGGTGTGTGGGACAAGGGGGAGCGTTTTAAGAGGGGGCGAGGGTTTAAAGTACAACGCAATGTTGGGGTGCGCGGAAAAAAGGGGGAACATTCTAAGCGGGGGGTTACAAATAAAACGCAATATTGGGGTGTGCGGAATGAAGGGGGAGCGCTCTAAACGGGGGAGGGGGGTTAGAATTAAAGCCCAATATCTTCGTTGGTGTGAAAAAGGGGGATCTTTCAACGGGGGAGGGTTAGAAATAAAGCGTAATATTGGGTTGCGCGGGAAAAGGGGGGCGTTCTAAGAGGGGGAGGAATTTTACAATAAAACGCAATATTGGGGTGCGCGGAAAAAAGGGGGAACGTTCGAAGCGGGGGAGGAGGGTTTAAAGTAAAGCACAATATTTTGGTGGTAGGGGAAAAGGGGAGCGTTCTAATGGGGGGTTGGAAATGAAGTGCAAAATTGGGGTGCGCGAGAAAGGGGGGAGCGTTCTAAACGGGGGGTTAGATATAAATCGCAATATTGGGGTGCTCGGGAAAAGGGGGGCGTTCTAAGTGGGGAGGTGTTTTAAAATAAAACGCAATATTTTGGTGGGCGGGAAAAGGGGGGAGCGTTCAAGGGGGAGTTAGAAATAAAGCGCAATATTGGGGTGTGCGGAAAAGGGGGGAGCGTTCTAAACGGGGGGTTTAAAAATAAATTGCAATATTGGGGTACGCAAAACACGGGGAGTGCTCTAAGCGGGGATTAGAAAAAAGCGCAATATTGGGGTGCGCAAAAAAGGGCAGTGTTCTAAGCGGGGGGTTAGAAATAAAGCACAGTATTGGTGTGCGCAAAAAAGGGGGAAGCGCAGTAAGCGGGGGAGGGGATTTAAGAATAAAGAGCAATATTCGGGTGCACGAAAATGAGGAGCGTTTTAAGTGGTGTAGGGGGTTTAGAAATAAAGCACAGTATTGGGGTGCGCGAAAAAAGGGGGAGCGTTCTAAGTGGGGGGTTAGAAATAAAGTGCAATACTGGGGTACGCGGGAAAGGGGGGAGCGTTCTAAACGGGTGGTTTAGAAATAAAGCGCAATATTAGGGTGCGCGGGTAAAGGGGGAGCGTTCTAAGCGGGGAGGGGTTTTAAAATAAAACCAATATTTTGGTGGGCGAGGAATAGGGGGAGCGTTCTAAACGGGGGGTTAGAAATAAAGCGCAATATTGTTGTGCGTGGAAAAGGGGGGAGCGTTCTAAGCGGGTGAGGGGGTTTTAGAAATAAATCGCAATGTTGGGGTGTGTGGAATAAGGGGGGAGCGCTGTAAGCGGCGGAGGGGGTTTAGAAATTAAGCGCAATATTGGGGTGTGCGGTAAAAGGGGTAGCTTTCTAAGCGGGGGAGAGGGGTTAGAAATAATGCGCAATATTGGGGTGTGCGAAAAAGGGGAGCGTTATAAACGGGAGGGTTAGAAATACAGCGCAATATTGGGGTGCGCGGAAAAGGGGGAACGTTCTAAACGGGGGAAGGGGGTTTGAAATAAAGCGCAATATTTTGGTGGGCGGGAAAAGGGGGAGCGTTCTAAGCGGGGGAGTTAGAAATAAAACGCAACATTGGGGTGGGCAGAAAAAGGGGAGTGCTCTAAGAAGGGGAGGGGGTTTAGAAATAAAGCGAAATATTGGGGTCCGCGGGGAAAGGGGGGCCCTCTAAGCGGGGAGGGAGTTTAAAATAAAGCTCAATATTTTGGTGGGCGGGAAAGGGGGAGCGCTATAAGTGGGGGGTTAGAAATAAAGTGAAATATTGGGGTGCGCGTAATAAAGGGGGAGCGCTCTAAACTGGAGAGGGGGTTAGAAATAAAGCGCAATATCTTCGTTGGTGTGAAAAAGGGGGAGCGTTCTAAATGGGGGGTTAGAAATAAAGCGCAATATTGGGCTGCACGGAATAGAGGGGGAACGTTCTAAATGGTGGAGGGGGTTAGAAATATAGCGCAATATTGGGGTGCGCAGAATAAGGGGGGAGTGTTCATAGGGGGGTTATAAATAAAGCGCAATATTGGAGTGTGCAGGAAAAGGGGGAGCGTTCTAAACGGGGGGGTTGAAATAACATGCACTGTTGGGGTGCGTGGAATAAGGGGGGAGCGTTCTAAACAGGGCAGGGGGTTTAGAAATAAAGTGCAATATTGGGGAGCGCGAAAAAAGGGGAAGCGTTCTTAGCGGGGGTTAGAAATAAAAGAGCACGGGCTTTGGAGTCAGAGGTCATGGGTTCAAACCCCGGCTCTGCCACTTGCCAGCTGTGTGACTTTGGGCAAGTCACTTAACTTCTCGGTGCCTCAGTTCCCTCATCTGTAAAATGGGGATTAAGACTGTGAGCCCCACGTGGGACAACCTGATTCCCCTGTGTCTACCCCAGCGCTTAGAACAGTGCTCGGCACATAGTAAGCGCTTAACAAATACCAACATTATTAAATAAAAGGCAATATTGGGATGTACGGAAAAAAGGGGGAGCGTTCGAAGCACGGAGTTAGAAATAAAGCACAATATTGGGGTGCGCGAAAAAAGGGAGAGCGCTGTAAGCGGGGAGGGGTTTAGAAATAAAGCGCAATATTGGGGTGTGCGAAAAAAGGGGTGGCGTTCTACGCTGGGGTCGAGGGGTTAGAAATAAAGCGCAATATTGGGGTGTGCGGGAAAGGGGGAGCGTTCTAAGCGGGGGAGGGGTGTTAAAATAAAGTGCAATATTTTGGTGGGCGGGAAAGTGGGGGCGCGTTCAAAAGGGGGTTAGAAATAAATCACAATATTGGGGTGAGCAGAAAAGGGGGAGCGTTCTAGACGGGGGTTAGAAATAAAGTGCAACATGGTGGTGCGCGACAAAAGGGGGAGCGCTGTGAGCGGGGGGCGGGGTTAAAAATAAAGTGCAATATTGGGGTGAGCGGGAAAAGGGGGAGAGTTCTAGACCAGGGTTTAGAAGTAAAGCGCGATATTGTGGTACGCGGGGTAAAGGGGAGCGTTCTGAATGGGGGGTTAGAAATAACGTGTAATATTGGGGTATGCGGGAAAAGGTGGAGCGTTCTAAGCAGGGGTGTAGAAATAAAGCGCAATATTGGGGTGCGCGGAATAGAGGGGGAAGGTTCTCAATGGGGGAGGAAGTTAGAAGTAAAGCGCAATATTGGGGTGCGCGGAAAAGGGGGGAGCATTCTAAGCGGGGGAGGGGTTTGGAAATAAAGTGCAATATTGCGGTGCGTGGGAAAAGGGGGCGTTCTGGGCGTTAAAATAAAGCGCAATATTTTGGTGGGCAGAAAAAATGGGTGAGCGTTCCAAACGGGGGGTTAGAAATAAAGTGTAATACTGGGGTGCGCGAAGAAAGAGGGGCGCTGTAAGCGTGGGAGGGGGGGTTTTGAAATAAAGCGCATTATTGGGGTGCGTGGGAAAAGGGGGTCATTCTAAGAGGGAGTTGGGAATAAAGCACAATATTGGGGTGGGTGGAAAAAAGGGGGAGCGTTCTGAGCGGGGGGGTTAGAAATAAAGCGCAATATTCTAAGCGCGGGGAAAGGGGGCCCTCTAAGCGAGGAGGGGGTTTAAAATAAAGCACAAAATTGGGGGGTGTGTGGAAAAGGGGAGCGTTCTAAGCGGGGGAGGGGGTTCAAAATGAAGCGCAATATTTTGGTGGGCGGGAAAAGGGGAGCGCTATAAGCGGGGGGTTAGAAATAAAGCGCAATGTTGGGGTGCGCGAAAAAGGGTGAGCGCTGTGAGTGGAGGGTTAGAAATAAAGCGCAATATTGGGTTGTGGGGGGGAAAGGGGGAGCGTTCTAACCGGGGAGGGGGTTTAAAATAAAGTGCAATATTTTGGTGGATGGGAAAAAGGGGGAGCGATCTAAGCGGGGGGCTAGAAATAAAGCGCAGTATTGGAGTGCACGGCAAAAAGGGGGAACGTTCTAAACGGGCGGGTTTAGAAATAAAGTGCAATATTGGGTGCGCAGAAAAAAGGGGAAGCGTTCTAAACGGGGGGGTTAGAAATAAAGCCCAATATTGGGTTGCGCGGAAAAAAGGGGGAGCTTTCTAAGCGGGGGAGGGGGTTTAGAAATAGAGCGCAATATTGGGGTGTGTGGAATAAGGGGGGAGCGCTGTAAGCGGGGGTTAGAAATGAAGTACAACATTGGGGTGGTCGGGAAAGGGGGAGCGTTATAAACGGGGGGTTGAAATGAAGCGCAATATTGGGGCGCGTGGGAAAAGGGGGAGCGTTCTTAGCGGAGGGTTAGAAATAAAGCGCAATATTGGGGTGCACGAAAAAAGGGGGAGCGGGTTTAGAAATAAATAGCAGTATTGGGGTGTGCGAAAAGGGGGAGGCGTTCTAAGCTGTGGAGGGGGATTAGAAATAAAGTGCCATATTGGGGTGCACGGGAAAAGGGGGAGCGTTCTAAGCGGGGGAGGGGGTTTAAAATAAATCGTAATATGGGGGGTGCAGGAAGGGGGCGTTCTAAACGGGGTCAGAAATAAAGCGCAACATTGGGGTGCGGGAAAAACGGGGGAGCGATGTGAGCGGGGGAAGGGCATTAAAATGAAGCGCAATATTTTGGTGGGCGGGGAAAAGGGGGAACGTTCTAAGCGGGGGGTTAGAAATAAAACGCAATATTGGGGTGTGCGGGAAAAAGAGGGAGATTTCTAAACGGGGGTGTTAGAAATAAAGCGCAATATTGGAGGCGCGGGAAGGGGGGAGCGTTTTAAGCGGGGGCGTGGGTTTAAAATAAAACGCAATATTGTGGTGCGCGGAAGAAAGGGGGTCGTTCTAAACGGGGGGTTAGAAATAAAGCGCAATATTTTGGTTGGCGGGCAAAGGGGGAGCGCTCAAAGGGGGTTATAAATAAAGCGCAATATTGGGTGCACGGAAAAGGGGGGAGCGTTCTAAGCGGGGGGTTATAAATAACATGGATATTGGGGTGCGCGGAATAAAGGGGCAGCGTTCTAAACGGGGGAGAGGTTTTAGAAATAAAGCTCAATATTGGGGTGTGCGGGGAAAGGGGGGCGTTCAAAGGGGGGTTAGAAAAAAGTTCAATTTGGGGTGCGCGGGAAAAGGTGAGCGTTCTAAGCGGGGGAGGGGGTTTGAAATAAAGCGAAATATTTTGGTGGGCGGGAAAAAGGGGAGCGTTCAAAGGGGGTTAGGAATTAAGCACAATATTGGGGTGCGCGGAAAAATGGGGACCTTCTAAATGGGGGTTTAGAAATGAAGCATAATATTGGGGTATGTGGGATAAGAGGGAGCGTTCTAAGCGGGGGGTTAGAAATAAAGTGCAATATTGGGGTGCGCTGAAAAGGGGGGAGTTTTCTAAGCAGGGGAGGGGGTTTAGAAATAAAGCGCAATATTGGGGTGCGCGGAAAAAGGGGGCGTTCTAAGGGGGTTTAGAAAGAAATTGCAATATTGGGGTGCGCGGAAAAGGGGGAGTGTACTAAGCGGGTGGGGGGTTTAGAAATAAAGTGTAATGTTGAGTGCGCGGAAAAAAGGGGGCGCGTTCTAGGCGGGGGTTAGAAATAAAGCACAATATTGGGGTGTGCAGAAAAGGGGAGAGCTCTAAGCCGGGGAGGGTTTTAGAAATAAAGCGCAATATTGGGTGTGCGGGAAAAGGGGGAGCTTTCTAAGCAGGGGGGTTAGAAATAAAGCACAATATTGGGGTGCACGGAAAAGAGGGGGAGCGTTCTAAGCAGGGGGTTTAGAAATAAAGCACAATATTGTGATGTGTGGGAAAAGGGGGAGCGCTCTAAGTGGGGACAGGGTTTAGAAATAAAGCACAATATTAGGGTGTGCAAAAAGGGGGAGCGCTAGACCCCAGCGGTCTAGAAACTCGTTAATCTAGAACCTCACTGATATAGCATCTCGGTGATCTAGAACTTCGCGAGTGCAGGACTTCGGTAACCTAGAACCTCAGGAATCTAGAGCTCCCAGAGTCCACAGACGCCTCGGGAACCTAGAACCTCGGGGCACCTGAGCACCAGGATGCCAGGGCTACCCCAGGAACCTAGAGATTTTGGGAGTCGGAGCCATCTCGGGAACATATTGCTTCGGGGCACCATAGCCGCCTAGGGAACCTAGAGCCTCGGAATGCCGGAGTCCCAGAGCCTCCGGGACCTAGAGAGAGGAATCCAGTGGTCTAGAACCTTGTCAATCTAGAACTTCACAAATCTAGAATCTCGGTGATCTAGAACCTCACGAGTCTAGGACCTCAGTGATCAAGAATCTCAGGGACCCAGAGCCCCCAGAGACCAGAGCCGCCTTGGGAACCTAGAGCCTCTGGGCACCGGATCCTCAGGACGCCAGGGCCACCTGGGGAACCTAGAGGTTTTGGGAGTCGGAGCTGCCTCGGGAACCTAGAGCTTCGGAGTGCCCGAGTCTCAGAGCATCCTGGATCTGGAGCTGGGACCCCGGCAGTCTAGAACCTCGTTAATCTAGAACCTCACTAATCTAGCATCTCGGTGATCTAGAACCTCGCAAGTCTAAGACCTCAGTGGTCTAGAACCTCAGGAACCTAGAGCACACAGAGTCCAGAGCCGCCTCAAGAACCTAGAGCCTCAGGTCACCGGAGCCCCAGGACGCCAGGGCCATCTCGGGAACCTAGAGCCTCGGAGTGGCGGAGTCCCAGGATGGCGGGCCACCTTGGGAACCTAGAGCTTTTGGGATTTGGAGTCATCTCAGGAACCTAGAGTCTCAGGGTGCCGTAGCCGCCTTGGGAACCTGGACCCTCAGAGTGCCAGAGTCCCAGGATGCTGGGCCACCTTGGGAACCTAAAGCTTTTGGGATTCGGAGTCGTCTCGGGAACCTAGAGTCTCAGGGCACCGTAGCCACCTCGGGAACCTGGACCCTCAGAGTGCCGGAGTCCCAGGATGCCAGAACTGCCTTGGGAACCTAGACCCTCCGGGAAATGAAGCGGGGATCTCAGACATCTAGAACTTCGGCGATCCAGAATCTCATGAGTCTAGAAGCTCGGGGATCTAGGACCTCGCAAGTCTAGGACCTCCGTGATCTAGAACCTCAGGAATCTAGAGCCCCCAGATTCCAGAGCCTCCTCGGGAACCTAGAGCTTAGGGGCACTGGAGCCCCAGGATTCCAGAGCTGCCTTGGGAACCTAAAGCCTATGGGACCTGTAGCAGGGACCTCAGACACCTAGAAACCAGTGATCCAGAATCACATGAGTCTAGAACCTCGGGAATCTAGAAACACATGAACCTAGAGCCCCCAGAAACCAGAGCCGCCTCGGGAACCTAGAGCCTCGGCTGACTGGAGGCCCAGGATGCCAGGGCCACCTCTGGAACCTAGATCTATTGGGTTTAGGAGCCGTCTCAGAAATCAGGAGCCTTGGGGCACCATAGCCACCTCGGGAACCTCGAGCCTTGGAGTGCCAGATCCTCCTGGGCCTGGAGCGGGGACCCCAGAGGTCTAGCACCTCGTTAATCTAGAACCTCATGAATCTAGCATCTCGGTGATCTAGAACCTCACGCGTCCAGGACCTCGGTGATCTAGAACCTCAGGAATCTAGAGCCTCAGAGTGTTGGAGTCCCAGGATGCCAGATCTGCCTTGGGAACATAGAGCCTCCAGACCTGGAGCAGGGATCTCAGACACCTAGAATCTCGGCGATCCAGAACTTCACGAGTTTAGAACCTTGGGGATCTAGACCCTTGCGAGTCTAAAACCTCAGTGATCTAGAACCTCAGAAGTTTAGAGCCCCCAGAGACCAGAGCTGCCTCGGGAACCTAGAGCCTCAGAGTGCCGGAGTCCCAGAACCTCCGGGACATGGAGTGGGGAACCCAGCGGTCTAGAACCTCACTAATCTAGAACCTCACGAAACTAGCATCTCGGTGATCTAGAACCTCACGAGTCTAGGACCTCGGTCATCTAGAACCTCAGGAATCTAGAGCTCCCAGAGTCCAGAGCCGCCTCGGGAACCTAGAGCCTCGGAGCACCGGAGCATCAGGATGCCAGGGCCACCTCCGGAACCTGGAGCCTTTAGGAGTCAGAGCCATCTTGGGAACCCAGAGCCTCGGGGTGCGTTAGCCGCCTCGGGAACCTAGAGCCTCGGAGCACCAGAGCACCAGGATGCCATGGGCACCCACTGAACCTAGAGCTTTTGGGAGTAGGAGGCATCTCGGGAACCTAGAGCCTTGGGGCGCCTCGGAGTGCCGGAGTCCCAGAGCCTCCAGGACCTGGAGCGGGGACCCCAGCAGTCTAGAACCTCGTTAATCTAGAACCTCTCGAATCGAGCATCTCGGTGATCTCGAGCTTCGCGAGTCCAGGACCTCAGTGATCTAGATCCACAGGAACCTGGAGCCCCCAGAGGGCAGAGCTACCTCGCGAACCTAGAGCCTCGGGTCACCAGAGCCGCAGGATGTCAGGGCCACCTCGGGAAAGTAGAGCTTTTGGGATTTGGAGCCGCCTCGGGAACCTAGAGCCTCGGAGTGCCAGTATACCAGAGCCTCTGGGACCTGGAGCGGGGAGCCCCAGTGGTCTAGACCCTCGTTAATCTAGAACCTCACGAATCTAGCATCTCGGTGATCTAGATCCCCGCAAGTGTAGGACCTCAGCGATCTAGAACCTCAGGAATCTAGAGCCCCCAGAGTCCGGAGCCACCTCTTGTACCTAGAGCCTCGGAGCACCTGAACACCGGGATGCCAGGGCCACCCTGGAACCTAGAGCTTTTGGGAGTCATAGCCGTCTTGGGAATTGAGAGAGTAGGGGCATCGTAGCCACTTTGGGGACCTCGAGCTTCAGAGTGATGGAGTCCCAGAGTATCCACGACCTGGAGAGGGGAACCCAGCGTTCTAGAACCTCGTTAATCTAGAACCCCACGAATCTAGCATCGTGGTGATCT
Source organism: Ornithorhynchus anatinus (assembly GCF_004115215.2). Taxonomy (NCBI): domain Eukaryota; kingdom Metazoa; phylum Chordata; class Mammalia; order Monotremata; family Ornithorhynchidae; genus Ornithorhynchus; species Ornithorhynchus anatinus. Next base: position 38,903,603 of record NC_041728.1, read on the forward strand.
AGAACCTCACGAGTCTAGGACCTCGGTGATCTAGAACCTCAGGAATTTAGAGTCCCCAGAGTCCAGCACAGCCTCGGGAACCTAGAGCCTCCGGGCACCTAGTCCTGGGAATCAGAGAACTTGGGCTCTAATCCCAGCTCTGAGAGTTGTCTGCTGGGTGACCTTAGGCAAGTCACTTAATTTATCCTGGCCTCAGTTCCCTTATCTGCAAACCTGGGAGTCAATGCCTGTTCTCCCTCCTACTCAGACTGTGAGCCCCATGGGGGACTTTTGTGTCTACCTCAGCGTTTAGTACTATGCTCTTTTTTTAAAATGGTATTTGTTATGTGCTTCCTACATGACAAGCACTGTTCAAAGCATTGGGGTATATACAAAGAAATAAGGTTGGACACAATTCATGTTCCACATGAGGCTCACAGTCTTAATCCCCATTTTACAGATGAGGTAACTGAGACACCAAGAAGCTAAAGGATTTGCCCCCGATAACACAACAGATAAGTGACGGAGTCCACATTAGAACCCAGGCCCTCTGATTCCCAGACCCACCGACAGACCCAAGCACATAGTAAGTGCTTAAAAATATCAATAATAATAATAAACAAAATAACCACAATCCATAATACCAACCCTTCCTTTCCAAAATCCTAGAACGAGTCATCTACAATCGATGCTTAGAATTCCTTAACTCCCATTCTCTCCTAGACCCCCTCCAATCTGGCTTCTGTCCCCTCCACTCTACCAAGACTGCTCTCTCTAAGGTCACCCATGACCTCATTCTTGCCAAATCCAATGGCTCCTACTCCATTCTGATCCTCCTTGACCTCTCTACTGCCTTTGACACTGTCGACCATCCCCTCCTCCTCCATACCTTATCTCACCTTGGCTTCACGGACTCCGTCCTCTCCTGGTTCTCCTCTTACCTCTCTGGCCGGTCATTCTCGGTCTCCTTCGCTGGCGCCTCCTCCCCCTCCCATCCTTTAACTGTTGGAGTTCCTCAAGGGTCAGTTCTTGGCCCTCTTCTGTTCTCCATTTACACTCACTCCCTCGGTGAACTCATCCGCTCTCACGGCTTTGACTACCATCTCTACGCAGATGACACGCAGATCTACATCTCCGCCCCTGTCCTCTCCCCCTCCCTTCAGGCTCGCATCTCCTCCTGCCTCCGGGACGTCTCCACCTGGATGTCGGCCCGCCACCTAAAACTCAACATGAGCGAGACTGAGCTCCTCATCTTCCCTCCCAAACCCGGTCCTCTCCCAGACTTCTCTATCACCGTGGATGGCACGAACATCCTTCCCGTCTCTCAGGCCCGCAATCTCGGTGTCATCCTTGACTCGTCCCTCTCGTTCACCCCACACATCCTATCCGTTACCAAGACCTGCCGGTTTCACCTCTACAATATCGCCAAGATCCGCCCTTTCCTCTCCACCCAAACGGCTACCTTACTATTATGGGCTCTCGTTATATCCCGGCTAGACTACTGTGTCAGCCTTCTCTCTGACTTCCCTTGCTCCTCTCTCGCCCCGCTCCGGTCTATTCTTCACTCCGCTGCCCGGCTCATCTTCCTGCAGAAACGATCTGGACATGTCACTCCCCTTCTTAAACAACTCCAGTGGTTGCCTATCGTCCTCCACTCCAAACAAAAACTCCTCACTCTTGGCTTCAAGGCTCTACATCACCTTGCCCCGTCCTACCTCTCCTCCCTTCTCTCTTTCTACTGCCGCACGCTCCGCTCCTCTGCCGCCCACCTCCTCACCGTCCCTCGGTCTCGCCTATCCCGCCGTCGACCCCTGGGTCACGTCCTCCCGCGGTCCTGGAAAGCCCTCCCTCCTCACCTCCGCCAAACTGATTCTCTTTCCCTCTTCAAAACCCTACTTAAAAATCACCTCCTCCAAGAGGCGTTCCCAGACTGAGCTCCTCTTCCCCCTCTACTCCCTCTGCCATCCCCCCTTTACCTCTCCGCAGCTAAAGCCTCATTTTCCCCTTTTCCCTCTGCTCCTCCACCTCTCCCTTCCCATCCCCACAGCACTGTACTCGTCCGCTCAACTGTATATATTTTCGTCACCCTATTTATTTTGTTAATGAATTGTACATCGCCTTGATTCTATTTAGTTGCCATCGGTTTTTACAAGATGTTCTTCCCCTTGACGCTGTTTATTGCCATTGTTCTTGTCTGTCCGTCTCCCCCGATTAGACTGTAACCCCGTCAAACGGCAGGGACTGTCTCTATCTGTTCCCGACTTGTTCATCCCAAGCGCTTAGTACAGTGCTCTGCACATAGTAAGCGCTCAATAAATACTATTGAATGAATGAATGAATTTGCTGCCTGCATGATGCCTTCAGCATTTAGATGTATTCATTCACTAAGGCTTTTAATGTTAGGGAGAAATTGCCAGGTCTGATTGCGATGGCAACTTGCACCCAAATTGTAAGAACTTTACAATGGATCTGACGTTTGCTTTTAACAGCCTGTTCTGACAGCATGTCTTGCATTTGGTAAACGTGTGCAATTTGGAAATGTAGATGAAGAACAACTTTAGGAGGAAATACCGAAGTGTTTGTTGGTAGTAGTGTCACCCAAGTGTAGTGTCGGTATGAAATGGTCGTTCCTTCATTCATTCAATAGTATTTATAGAGCACTTACTGTGTGCAGAACACTGTACTAAGCGCTTGGGAGAGTACAATATGTCCATAACAATCCACAAGAGAAGGAATGGTAAGGTGGGCCAATTTGAAATAACATTGCTTACACGTGGAAACAGGGGCTGCCTGTCCAGCCACCAGAAAGAAGGTCCTATGGAGCCCTAAAGATTTCATGAATCAATCCATCAGTGGATAGTATTTATTATCAATAAATCAATCAGCAGTATTTGTTGAGAGCTTATTTGAGTACATAAGACTGAAGATCTAAAATTCCCCAGTTCGATCCCTGGTTTCAGCAGGTTGCTTCTGAGAAGCAGCATGGCCTAGTGGATAGAGCACGGTACTGGTAGTTAGAAGGTCCTGGGTTCTAATCCTCACTCCAAACCTGTCTGTTGTGGGACCAGGGGCGAGTCACTTCATTTCTCTGTGCCTCAGTTACCTAATCTGTAAAATGAGGATTAAAACTGTGAGCCCCATGTGGGACAGGGACTGTGTTGAACTTGATTACCTGGTGCCTATCCCAGCTCGTAGAACAATGTTTGACATACAGTAAGCACTTAACAAATACCATCATTATTGTCATTATTATTATTATTGTGTGCATTGTGTTCTTAGTGCTTGGGAGAGTATGATACAATAGAATTAGCAGACACGTACCCTGCCGATACAGAGCTTACAGTCTAGAAATTGTCTGAGACACAGACAGTAATATTAACAAATAAGTAATTAAAAATATACTTTAAAAAAATGTACATAAGTGCTGTAGAATTGGAGGTGGGGTGAATAACAAATATCCAAAGATCACAAATTCAAGTGCAGAGATGATGTGAAAAGGGAGAGTGAGCCATGGAAAAGAGGGTTAATTAGGGAAGGCCTTATGGAGAAGATGAAACCTTTGCTGAGTGTTTACTCTATGAAGAGCACTGTATTAAGCACTAGGGAGAGTACAAGACAAGAAATATGGTTGACAAGTTCCTCACCCACAATGAGAGGGGACAGAGGGAAGAAAACCAAAGTGGAGAAGATGCTTCCCCCAGCCTCCTCAGCAGCTCCTGAAATCACTAGACAGTTATGAGCTTGCTGTGGGCAGGGAATGTCTATTTTGTACTCTCTGAAGCGCTTAGTACAGTGCTCTGCACACTGTAAGCATTCAATAATTATGATTTAATGAATGAGTGAATGAATGCCCCATTTGGGACCCTTCAGGTATTGGAAGAGGGAATCTGGGAGATCGATATTCAGGCTTTTTTTTTTTATGGTATTTGGTAAGTGCTTATTATGTGCCAGGTCCTACTCTACGCGCTGGAGTAGATGGGACTCATTCCATTCCATGTGGGACTCACTGTCTTAATCCCCATTTTACATATGAAGGAACTAAACCACAGAGAAGTTAGGAGACTTGCCTAAGATCACACCATAGGCAAGTGGTGGAGTCAGAATTAGAATCCAGGTCTTCTGACTCCCAGGCCAGTGCTCTTTCTACTGGACTATGCTGCTTCTCCACTCCCAGGTTGAGCAGCAAGTCAAACTGTCCTGTTCATGATGCTGAAATGTGAGTTTAGAAATATCGTTATCCTTCTTTGAAGCTCTATGGAATCTCAGGAGTGGCAAAATGTAGATAGCCCACAAAATAAAATGTATTCCTTCCAGATTCTAAACTGAAATACCATTATCTAAATCCTCCAGCTGCCTGAATGGAACACTCCAGTCTGTCACTATGCCTCCTTTTTCAAAATCACTATGTTATATTGATTTCTAAGAAAATCAGATTTTATTTTATTCACCACTGTGGGGTTTATATTCTTTCTCTCCTAGGATGAAGGTGCTTGAAAGGGGATTATGAAGCTTAGAAGCAGAGTAGCTGGGTCACAGATAACACAAGAGACGTTAATAAATATTTGTTAGCACAAATACCATGAAAAAGAGAAAAAAAATGGCTATATTTGGGAAGCAGCATTGCATAGCAGAAAGATCACTGGCCTGGGAGTCAGAGGTCCTGAGTTCTTCCAACTCAGCCACTTGACAGCTGTGTGAAGTTGGGGAAGTCATTCATCTGCTCTGTGATTCAGTTACCTCATCTGTAAAATGGGCATTTAATTCTCCTCCCAATAAGCCCCATGACAGTCAGTCAGTCAGTCAATTGTATCTATCGAGCATTTGCAGTAGGCAGAGCACTGTACTATGTACTTGGGAAAGTACAATATAACAATATAACAGACATATTCCCAGTGGTACAGGACTATGGCTAACCTGATTATCTCGTATCTACCCCAGAGCTTAGTAGAGTGCCAGGCACACAGTAAGCACTTAAAGAGCCCGGGCTTGGAAGTCAGAGGTCATGGGTTCGAATTCCGGCTCTGCTGCTTGTCAGCTGTGTGACTGTGGGCAAGTCACTTAACTTCTCTGTGCCTTGTTACCTCATCAATAAAATGGGGATTAAAACTGTGAGCACCACATGGGACAACCTGATCACCCTGTCTCTACCTCAGCACTTAGAACAGTGCTCTGCACATAGCAAGCACTTAACAAATATCAACATTATTATTATTACTTAACAAATACCATAAAAAAAATCAAAGAGCTTCAACTCATTTGATAGGTTTTCATCTATTATTCTGATGGCAGAGCATCCTAAACTAGAAAAGGCTACTCAAGAAGCCATCTATTAAACTAAATTGACAATCATTCAGTCATATTTATTGAGTGCTTACTATGTGCAGAGTACTGTACTAAGTGCTTGACATCACTTGGGGCTGTATCTACACTCCACAGGGTATGTTAGTCCAAGATGAGTGTTTTTGGAGTCCACAAAGGGGAAAAAAACAAACCAGCAGCAGATAGCAGAAAACCCCTCCACTCATATAGCCCCCTTCTTGGGGAAGCCAATGATTAGAGATGTTTTCTCAGTTGATTTGCATTACAAAAGAACGCAGGAAATGCCAGATCGTTTCAAAACAATGGTCCATCTAGCCCCGCATTCTTAGCGGGGCAGTGATTGCGAGAGGCTTGATTCCCCTGAAGCAAAATGTTTGCGGAAATTTGAGATACCAAGAGACATACCCCAAAACCTTCTCACTATATTTCAGTCTTTTCTACCTGCCCCGACCTCTAACCCACGCCCTGTCTCTGGCCCTACCTTCTCATATCTGACACATAACTGCACTCCCCCTTCAAAGTCTTATTGAAGACACATCTCCTTCAAAAGGCCTTTCCTAAGCTCTCCTTTCCTCTTCTGCCACTCCCTTTTGCATGCCCTTACTTGCTACTTTTATTCATCCCCGCTCCGGGTCCCACAACACTTTTGTACATATCTGCAATTTATTTATTTATATTAATGTCTGTCTACTCTTCTAGATTGTAAACTCGTTATGGGCAGTAAATGTGTCTGTTGTTACAGTGTACTCTCCCAAGCTCTTAGTATAGTGCTTTGCACATAGTTGGGCTTGGGAGCCAGAGGTTATGGGTTCGAATCCTGCCTCTGCCTTGTCAGCTGTGTGACTTTGGGCAAGTCATTTCACTTCTCTGTGCCTCAGTTACCTCGTCTGTAAAATGGGGATTAACTGTGAGCCTCATGTGGGACAACGTGATTACCCTGTATCTATCCCAGCGCTTAGAACAGTGCTCAGCACATAGTAAGTGCTTAACAAATACCAACATTATTATTATTATTATTAAGGTTAAGTCTCAATGAATACAACTGAATAACGAATTAATGAACCCTCTTGAGCCAGTGTGATTTGTTTCTAGCAATACTTACACCTCTTTACACAGAGATGTATCAAATCCAATTGGAAAACTCATGGACCTGGGAGTCAGAGGGCCTGGGTTCTAATCTCCATACTACCAACTTCTTGCTGTGTGACCAAGTCACTTAACTTATCTGGACCTCAGTTTTGTCAACTGTAAAATGGCGATTAAACCCTAGTCTCTCCTACTTAGAGCATGAGCCTAAACCTGCATCATGATAAACCTGCATCTACCCCATCACTTAGAATAGTGCTTGACACATAATAAGTGCTTAACAAATACCATACCAGGAGTTTTAACCCACAGGAAAATACCTTGAGATGGCTCTCCATTCCGCTTCTGTTTGCTGAAAACATCATTTTGAAGTTCAGCGTGGCTCAGTGGAAAGAGCACGGGCTTTGGAGTCAGGGCTCATGAGTTCGAATCCCAGCTCGGCCACTTGTCGGCTGTGTGACTGTGGGCAAGTCACTTAACTTCTCCGTGCCTCAGTTCCCTCATCTGTAAAATGGGGATTAAGACTGTGAGCCCCACGTGGGACAACCTGATTCCCCTATGTCTACCCCAGCGCTTAGAACAGTGCTTGGCACATAGTAAGCGCTTAACAAATACCAACATTATTATTATTATTATTAAGTTGTTCATTCATCTTAACAGTACCTTTTTTTTTGTTTGAAGTTATGACCCAGAAACACTACCAATGTGCAAAAATAAGACAATTGCCCTAACTACAGAGGAAGTTTCCCTGATAGAGCCAAAAAAAATAGAACTCCTTAACCTAAACTCTCTAAACTGTAAGATTGCTGTGGGTAGGGGATATGTCTACTAACTCTGCTATATTGTACTTACCCAAGCGCTTAGTCAGTGGTCTGCACCATGTAAGTGCTTAATATAATACAATTGATTGATGGCACATCCATTGAGATCCACCTCTAGACTACAAGCTCGTGTGGGCAATGAACATGTCTACAACTACCAACTCTGTTATAATGTATATAATGGCATTTGTCAAGTGCTTCCTAGGTACTAGGCACTGCCTTAAGCACTAGGGTAGATACAAGTCAATCAGGTTGGACTCAGTCCCTTGTCCCACATGGGGCTCACAGCCTAAATCCCCATTTTACAAACAAGGTAAATGAGGCCCAGAGAAGTTAAATGACTTGCTTAAGGCACATAGCAGGTGAGTGGCAGAATAGAATTAGAACCCAGGTCCTCTGACCCCCAGGCCCAGGCCCTGAAGAGAAGCAACATGGCTTAGTGGCAGGAGCATGGGTTTGGGAGTCAGAGGATGTGGGTTCTAATCCCACCTCTGCCACTTGTCTTCTGTGTGACCTTGAGCCAGTCACTTAACTTCTGTGCCTCGGTTTCCCCATCTGTAAAATGGGGATTAAAAGTTTAAGCCTCACGTGGGACAACCCAATCATCCTCTATCTACCCCAGTGCTTAGAACAGTGCTTGGCGCATAGTAAGTGCTTAAATACTATTATTATTATTATTTCCACTAAGCCATGCTGTTTCTCCAAGCGCTCAGTACAGTGCTCTGCACACATTAAGTGCTCAGTATATACCACTGATGGACTGACTGATCTATCGGCAGGACAGGATTCTCTGCTTAAATACAGACCAGCCTCTCCTCAACACATGTAACTCTGGGGAGATGCTACAGCTTCTAAAATAAATGCTAAAAGATGACCCTACTATCATTATTTTCAAGAAGAAAAGTGAAAAACCAAAGAGCTACACTTGAATCAGCTCACTAATTGACTCTTTCGGGCCTTGCTAGCCACTGGTAGTTAGAATTTCTGGCTTTGGCTCCCAAGGTTGGGGTAGATCAGCTACTTTCTCTCTAGCCTCTGCAAAGCTTCCTGTAGGAGAGGAAACACTAAGCTCTTATGGTCAAAGAACATTCATTCACTCATTCAATTGTATTTATTGAGCACTTACTGTGTGCAAAGCACTGTACTAAGTGCTTGGGAAAGTACAATAACAATAAACAGACACATTCCCTGTCCACAACAAGCTTATACATACCAACCCTGCTGAAGTGTATATAATAGTATTCGCTGACTACTACCAGGGTGCTGAGTCTACAGGTAGGAGCCTTTGCTCCCTCTACATCCACTTCCTTGGAGAACTCATTTGTTCCCATGGCTTCAAAGTCAATGGAATGGAATGCAGATGATTCCCAAATCTACATTTCCAATCTTTACCTCTCTTCTTCTCTGCCACCTCACATTTCTTCTTGTCTCCAGGCCATCTTTACCTGGATGTCCCACCTGACACCTCAAACCTAGCAAGTCCAACACTGAGCTCCTTATCTTCACACCCAAACCCTGCCCTCCCCACATCTTTCCCATAACTGTAGACAATACCACTATCCTCTCAATCTCACAAGCCTGTAACCTTGGCATTGTCCTTGACTCATCTTCCCCACAAATTCAGGTTCACTAAATCCTGTCTGTTCTTGCTTCACAAAATTGCTAGGATCACAGTCACTAGTACAGCAGCTTGTTGTGGACTCACCAGTTTGGGTTGCTAAAATAAATCAAGTTGCAACCAGTGAGAAGCACAGTGGATTAGTGGAAAGAGCACAGGCTTCGGAGTCAGAGGTGGTGGGTTCTAATCCCAGCTCTGCCACTTGTCAGGGTATGACTTTAGGCAAGTCACTTAATTTCTCTGTGCCTCAGATATCTCATTTGTAAAATGGGGATTAAGACTCTGAGCCCCACAAGGGACAACCTGATCAGAACAACTGACAGTCCCAGTGCTTAGAAGAGTGCTTCGTTCATAGTAACCTCTTAAATACGATTATTATTATTATAAGCACTTAATATAGTGCTTGGCACACAATAAACACTTTACAAATACCTTTATTATTAATAAACCAGTAGCTCAACTTAATGAATATTCTAAGTCCTCAGGCACGCTTGTACAATCAGAAATTCCCAAAGTTTAGTCCATGGCAACAAGTGATTCCTAAATATCTTTCCATAAAGTGAAATATATAATTTCATATAGTAGGAATACTTCATTTAACTGAATTTTTAACAGCAAATCACTTCCTACAATGCACAAACCTTTATTTCTCCATAGAAAAATTTCAATTTTTTCCTCAATGAAATAAGTAGTCATTCCACCTCAATATATTTTAGTTAGCATCTTGGTCAGTATTAACATAGGCTAGAATTAATCCCACCTATTGGATTTTTCTAATTATTTCTAGACATCATTCAAATCCTGTGGCAAATGCAGTCGATATTTGCCACAGTCATTAGGGGGATCAGTTATAGTAATAGTAATAATAGTGGTATTTGTTAAGCGCTTACTATGTACCAGCCATTGTACTGGGTGGTAGCGCTGGGGTGGATACAAGCAAATTGGGTTGAACATAGTCTCTGTTCCACCTGGAGTTCACAGTCTTAATCCCCATTTTACAGATGAGGTAACTGAGAATAAGAGAAGTAAAGTGACTTACCATAGGTCACACAGCAGACACATAGCAGAGCTGGAATTAGAACCCAGGTTCTTTTGATTCCTAGGCCCATGCTCTTTCCACTAGGCCACGCTGCTCCTCTATAAAAATATGTAGTGAACGAATCCTAGGCCATTTTACACATATGTCATCCACAATTGATAGAGAACAATACACTACACTTACCTGCTTTTCACAATGTCTTCCTCTAAAACTTTCTATTTGAAGCATCTTGATTCCTCCACAAAACAATTTTCACCTTTCTCCTTAAAAACTTTTTCCACCTACTGTTCAGAACATTTTCTTTCCAGTCATTTTTCTAATTTGAGTCCAAGGAAAACACTTTCTCTCAATTTGGGTATGTCAAAATGGAAAGCAGTAATGAATGTTGAAGTGTACTTTCCAAGCACTTAGTACAGTGCTCTGCACACAGTAAGCGCTCAATATGAATGAATGCTGTGTTCAATGAGAGTATTATATTCTCTGATGCACTTAGTACAGTGCTATGCACACAGTAAGCACTCAATATAACTGAATGAATGAATGAAAGGTACTTGAAGTATAGTAAACTGACAACTGCAATCACCTGAATCCAGAGAACACTGGTGACATTCATGTCAATACAATAGGAAGTTCAGAGGCAAAATAAATTCCTTAGACAGAGTTATCATGATATCATAAGTGAATGTTGTTTTAGTCCTCAATGTAAATAGCTAGGACGTCTAAAAGAGCTTAGCAGGTAGGTGTCTTAATCCTGGCAAACTGGAATGAGCACATTCAACTCTGTTCTTAATTTATTTTTAATACTGTAGACAGAAATGCAAATCTAGGCCAATTTCTGGAAAAGTTCCTTTTTATTCAAAGTTATATTTTACCAATGAAACAGTACCAATAAGTAGACTGAAGAAACCATACATTTTTGCAGGAACCAGCTCTGGGTGATCATCCCAAAGCAACTCCCTACATCACATCACACCCAGGCTCTGGGGCAGTAAGCGCCATACTCCGTCTGCAATTTCCACATTTCTACATGGCCTGATTCCCATCTTCCTTCAAGACCTTCCATCTTGGCCAGAAGCTACCTTACACTGAACGGATAGTGCTGAGTTGTTGCTTGGCTTCCCCACTGCCTGTTATCCAAAGAATACAGAATTTTACCAATTTCTGAAATGACCAATTAGACTGACAACTCTTATGAGGGGCCCGACCTTCATTTCTATTTTACTGTACTCCCCCATATAGTTAGCACAATGCTTGGCACACAGTAGGTGCTCAATAAATATTACTTATGATGATGATGACTATGGGATACCAGAATGGAAAATTTAAAATCCACAGAATGCATCTTTCAGAGTGGGAGAGAGAACATACCCAATTCCAATTATGCCACTTTTCTTTGGTGAGAAGGAAGAAATTTCTTTAACTCCCCAACTCACAGCTATGTGTATTGAGAAAATAATCACACTTAGCTGAGAGAGGAAGAAAATAATCCCCAGATCTCAGAGGATCGAGTCCATAAGTGTTGGTATCAATCAATCAGTGGAATTTATTAAGTGACTACTGTGTGTTGACTGGTGTGGTCCTTTGGGTAGACATCCAGCTAAATGATGAATATTTTCTCATACAGACTATAATATGTAGATTTCAGTTTTCCAAGTACATTGATAGCAAAAATTCCTACAGACAAATTTAAAGGCCTTAATCAATGGTACTCATGTTGTAGTAGCTCTTGGGAGAGTACGATAATTGCAGAAGACAGTCTCTATCCTTGTGAAGCTTACAATTTAACAGGGGAAAGTGAGTCAGAGGTAAATTATACACAGTGGGAACAAGAGAGAGGACAACTGTTGGTAGCTGAATTATAGCAGGATAAATGGAAAAATAAAGTGCAAGTGCTAAGTATAGATGGAGAGGACTCAAGAGACCTGGCAACTTGAGAAGGAGAAGCTATATCAGGAAATGCCTCCTGATGGTGGGGTTTCAATAAGGCTTTGATAAAAGGGAAAGCTGTGATGTGGAGGTTCTGGAGGGATAGAGGGGCAGGTGAAGTTCCAGGCAGGACTAACTACAAACGCTTAGTACAGTGCTCTGCACACAGTAAACAATAAATACAATTGAAGTTAGCCAGCTCTTGATCAATCAATGGCATTTGCTGAGCACCTACCATGAACAGAGCACTGTAATAAGCCTTTGGGAGAATACAGGACAACAGAGTTGGTAGACACAGTCCCTGCCATCAAGAATTTACAGTCTAAAGATAGAACTGACACTAGAATCCTGATCTGATTAACAGTAGTCTTTCCACTGGATCAACAGCATGGGAAAAAAGGGGGTAGCTATCGTTATTTTTATCAAATGCTGGTGAGCCATTTCCATTTCACAGAGACTCTATGGATACATTTTCTCCAGAACATCCTATCTTCTCCCATAATCCGTAACCTTGCTAATGGTTCTTCCATTATCATTGTTATGGTCTTTAACCACCTAGCTGCTGATTTGCCTCTTCCAGGTTTTCCCTGGACTCTTCCTAGCATTAGTGTCTTTTCCAGACAATTAGTCCTCTTGATGAGGTGTCCAAAATATGCTAAGTCGTTTCGGCCTTCAACAGACCACATTGGCTTATTGTGCTCCAAAACCCATTTGTTTGTTTTTTGGGCAGTCCACGGTATTCGTAAAAGCCTTCTCCAACACCACATTTCAAAAGAATCGATGATTCATTCATTCAATCATATTTACTGAGCACTTACTATGTGCAGAGCACTGTACTAAGTGCTTGGAATGGACAATTCGGCAACAGATAGAGACCATCCCTGCCCATTGACGGGCTCACAGTCTAATCAGGGGAGACAGAAGGACAAAAACCAGACAATTTAATCTCGATAAATAGAATCAAGGGGATGGACACCTCATTAACAAAATAAATAGGGTGATAAAAATCTATGTAAATGAGCACAATGCTGAGGGGAGGTGAAGAGAGAGGGGGAGGATCTGAGGGAATCATACTTATGGAGCACTTACTGTGTGCAAAGCACTGTACTAAGCACTGGGGAGAGTACGATATAACAGTCAACGGACATGACGAGATTAGAGCCTAGAGGGGGAGACAGATATTAAAATAAATAAATTCCAGTGTGTACCTAAGTGCCGTGAGGCTGGGAAGGGGAAACCCAGGTCCAGCAACGGCCAGACCTGATGCTCTGTCTACTGTCTATCCTGTTTTTTCATTGTCCAGCTTCTGGATCCATACATTGTCACTGGCAACACCACAGAATGGATAGTTTGTATTTTTGTGGTAATTGTTATAACAAAACATACTGAACTTCTTTTTTATGAGTGGAGGGCTGTAAACTGAATGATGTTTTAGAGAGCTAAGCTATGAGCTAAGCTAAGGTATGACAGAGAGTCTTGGGGGGGTGAGCCAAAACAAGTAAGGATGCTGCTACAATATGTTCAGGGTCCACACTAGGATGGTTGCCATTTTCATGAAGAGAAAGAGGTGATTTTGGGAAATGGGGTGGAGAAAAAAGCACGCAGGATTTAGTGTCATGCTTTTCAAATAAACTTAGAAGTGTAAAGAAGAATTAAAATTTGGAAGAGGAGAATATACCAAGAAAACTACTAATCATTCAATAAGCACTCCTTTCAGGACATTCACCATTTTCTCCCAGTTTGGAAGACTGGATTCTGTCTAATGACAATAAAGAAGAGAGTAACTCAAAGTTATTTCAATCACTTTCTCCAACTTTCAATTGTCCTTTGGGGAAAATGAGTATGAAATGAAGTTTAGCGTGGTGAAAATATGAATCTTAAAAATAATTACTTTATTTCCAATTTATACATTATAATCATTACAGTGGATAATCGAGAAGTAAAGTCCCAATTTGAAGTTTTTATATATACACACATAATAATAATAATAATAATGATGGTACTTAAGTACCAAAGCCCTGTTCTAAGCACTGGGGTAGAAACAAGTTAATCGGGGTTTGGGATTATTACACATCTATACAAACAACTTGATTGCCAAGCTGTTTCAAGTACAAATTGACAATATCATTTCAAAATGCAAAGCAGAAGCAAAAACTTTACTCTGTACATCGGCATAAGTGATCAAAAAGAATGATATACAATCTTAGCTTTGGAAAACCCACGTGTTCCATTAACCATTTTTGAAATAGAAAATCCTAGAAAATCCAAACTGTTCCCCAAGGGAGCAGAGCAAAACAGAGCGAAACAAAAGCAAGACAACATTATCACGATAAACAGAATCAAGGGGATGTACACTGCATGTCCTCCCGCTGTCCTGAAATGCCCACCTCCTCACCCCCGCCAAACTAACTCCCTTTTCAAAGCCCTCCTGAGAGCTCACTTCCTCCAAGGGGCCTTCCCAGACTTAGCCCCCTTTTTCCTTGTGCTCACACTCTGCCCCCCCCTTCACCTCCCCTCAGCTAAGCCCCCTTCCCCCCCTTTCCCTCTGTTCCTCCCCCCTCCCTTCCCCTCCCCTCAGCACTATGCTCTTCTGCTCATTTGTATATATTTTTATTACCCTATTTATTTTGTTAAGGAGATGAACATCCCCATGATTCTGTTTATTGCTATTGTTTTTGTCTGTCTGTTTCCCCCAGTTAGACTGTAAGCCCATCAATGGGCAGAGATTGTCTCTAACTGTTGCCGAATTGTACATTCGAAGTGCTTATTACAGTGCTCTGCACATAGCAAGCGCTCAATAAACTATTGAATGAATGAATGAACGATCCCTGCCCACGAGGAGTAGCGGGGAGGAGACAGACAGGAAAGTAAAGTAGAGAAACAACGTGGCCTAGTGGCAAGAGCACAGGCTTGGGAGTCTGAGGACGTGGGTTCTAATATCTACTCTGCGTTCTAATATCTACTCTGCCACTTGTCTGCTGTGTGACTCTGAGCAAGCCGCCTAGCTTCTCTGTGCCCTCACTTACCTCATCTGGAAAATGGGGATGAAGACTGTGAGCCCCACGTGGAGCAACCTGATTGCCTTCTATCTCCTCAGGCGCTTAGCACATAGTAAGCACTTAATAAATACCATAAAACATTCTTTTTAAAAGTGCTGAGAACAGTGCTTGGCACATAGCAAGCACTTTACAAATACCATAATTAGAATTATCATCCTTTATTATTATTATCATTAAGAAATTGTGGGAAGTAAGAGAGTAGATGGATATGTTGATGAGGCATTTCTATCGCCTAAACTGCTGGCAGTAGGATGTACACGTCCATATTTCTCCAATCTTGTTGGAGCCATGGCCCCCACAGGTCATGGGACCGGAGGAGATGCCCGACGGTGTTTTAATGGGAAATATGTGCAATAGTCTCTCTCAAAATTACAGATTCTCATAGATGCAGTCTCACCAACAGTGTTCCCTTAGGACTGAGAGTCCAGTTGGGATCATGCACCATAAAGCTTTCCAGGAGGAAAGCAAGCAGTCACCAGGTGACTGTCCAGGAGCAACCAATGATTTTGAACCAGAATATCAGAATGCAGATATTCTTACAACAATCTTACCTTTTTCCCTTTCCCTGGGGGGGTGGAACTTTCTAATGAATTCTTTCCCTTCATTAGAAACAGAATTTAAAACACTGTTTATCTGAAATGTTTTACTGTCATTCGCTAAGCAGCATGGCAGAGCAGATAGAGCACGGGGCTAGGAGTCAGAAGATCATGGGTGCTAATCCCAGCTTTGCCACTTGTCTGCTCTGTGGCCCTAGCCAGGTAGAGCATGGGCCTGGGAGTCAGAAGGTCATGGGTGCTAATCCTGGCTCTGCCGCTCATCAGCTCTGTGGCCCTGGGCAAGTCACTTCAAAATCATCATTTACTTGCTGCTTTGCTAGATCATATACTATCATCATTGGAAATTATTCTGTCAAAAACAAACCACCTACACTATGGGCTACAAATTAGCAACCTGGTGCATCAAATTACATTCAAATTACCCAGCTGCAATTCACTTTTTAGGTCCAGAGGTGTAATCACATGTTCTCTTGCCACCTGGGAGAACTCTTCAAAATTCAGTTAGCTCCTTGGCAAGCTTGATCATCCTTTCCTACTAATTCATAAAGCAATATTTGTATGACTTTCAGAGGACACATTAATGCATTATCTTGATATTAGAAACATATTGATGTTGTCAGTACACGCTAAGCAAAACCAAAACAGGGCTGGAGAGTACCCAAATAATAATGATGATGATGATGATAGTAATAATAATAAGACATCCGTGTCTGGTCTATGAACTTGGGCAAGTCAATTCACTGGGCCTCAGTTAGCGCATCTGTAAAATGGGGATTAAGCAGCTTCTCTCCTTCATACTTAGTCTGTGAGCATCATGTTGGACAGAGACTCTATATGACCTAATTAAATTGTATCCACCCCTGTACTTAGAACAGTGTTTGCCATGTAATAGCAACTTGAATACCTTAAAAATATATAAACCTTCAGAACCTGCGGCATCTGAACCCTCTCTATACTGGTGTCCAGGGAGTGGTGATATCTCCAGAAAAGTCACTCATAACCAGAATCCCCAGCTACTCCTTATGCACTTATGTGTATATCTATAAATCATATTATAGATTTATGTCTACCAATGCCTGTCTCCCCCTCCAGACAGTAAGCTTGTTATGGACAGGGACATTTGTGCTATTGCTGTTGTACTGTACTCTCTCAAGCTTTTAGTGCAGTGCTCTGCCCATAGGAAGCACTCAAAAAGTACTACTTATTGAGAAGAGTCACTGGAATCCCCAGCTAGTTCAGACTAGCTAGACTGATTGCCGCATCCCTCATGACTAGGGAATGGAGGCTTTTTTTGTTATTTCTGTCACTCTCAGCACACTGCGAGTTTACAGTCTAATCTCTTTCGCCTCATCTATTCCCTTAGATCTGTGGCCTTTGGGCATTTGATATTCATCCCATCCCCAACCCCACAGCACTTAAATCAAACATTACAAATTAGAGAAGCAGCGGGGCTCAGTGGAAAGAACGCGGGTTTAGGAGTCAGAGGTCAAGGGTTCTAAACCCAGCTCTGCCACTTGTCAGCTATATGACCCTGGGCAAGTCACTCAACTTCTCGGTGCCTCAGTCACCTCATCTGAAAAATGGGGATTAAGACTGTGAGCCTCATGGGGGACAACCTGATTACCCTGTATCCATCCCAGCGCTTAGAACAGTGCTCGGACAGTGCTTAGAACAGGTACATAGTAAGCACTTAACAAATACTAACATTATTATTACAAATATTATATTACAAATTA
Source organism: Ornithorhynchus anatinus (assembly GCF_004115215.2). Classification (NCBI taxonomy): domain Eukaryota; kingdom Metazoa; phylum Chordata; class Mammalia; order Monotremata; family Ornithorhynchidae; genus Ornithorhynchus; species Ornithorhynchus anatinus. Next base: position 38,920,743 of record NC_041728.1, read on the forward strand.
TATTAATGCCTGTCTCCCCCTCTAGACTGTAAACCTCTTACAGACAGGGGTTGTGCCTGCTAATTCTGCTGTATTGTACTCTCTCAAGCTCTTAGTAAGTGCTCTCAACGTAGTAAGCACTCACTAAAAAGAGAAGCAGCGTGGCTTAGTGGAAAGATCACGGGCTTGGGAATCAGGGGTTGTGGGTTCTAATCCCTACTCCGCCACTTGTCAGCTATATGACCCTGGGCAAGTCACCCAACTTTTCCATACCTCAATTACCACGTCTGCAAAACGGGGATTAAGACTTGAGTCCCATGTGGGACAACCTGATAACCTTGTATGTCTCCCAGTGCTTAGAACAATGCTTGGCACATAGTAAGTGCTTAAATACCATCATCATTATTAAAAACCACTGCTTGACCGTTTGATTCACGTTCTCATGTTGCGTGACACTTCAGACAGCCACTTGGGTATGCCCCTTCAAAGAGTTTAGGTATCCGCTCACTCCAAATCCATAGTAACTATGTACATCTTGATTCTATTTATTGCTATTGTTCTTGTCTGTCTCGCCCGATTAGACTGTAAGCCCGTCGAAGGGCAGGGACTGTATCTGTTACCGATTTGTACATTCCCAGTGCTTAGTACAGTGCTCTGTACATAGTAAGCGCTCAATAAATACTATTGAATGAATGAACTTCACTTCTCTGTACCTCAGTTACCTCCTCTGTCAAACAGGGATTAAGACTGTGAGCCCCATGTGGGACGGGGACTGTGTCCAACCCGATCTGCTTGTATCTACCCCAGTGCTTAGAACAGTGTTAGGCACTTAGCAAGCACTTAACAAGTACCATGATTAGGAGTAGTAGTATTTCTTAAGCTTAATTATAAAAAAGTGTTCTATGACTGTTTCCACAATGTGAGTTAAAGATTCCATTTTTTGTGGCTATTCTATAGGCCCTAAATTTTGAATGGAGCTAAGAGTACAAGTGGGGGTGCTTGAAAGTAGAGGGCTAAGCCTTGCTTAGTAAAGAGCAATTACAGCCATTTTTCCTTGGTAAAGTAGGCTGGGCTAGGCCCAGGTGGAACTCCTGAGATCTGCTGGTGTTGGCAGCAGCAAGTTTTTCTCATCTGCTCTACCTGTTTCTGCTCCCCTTCAGCAGCTCTGAAGGCAAATGGTTATGCATGTCTAGGCCGGATTGGGAAGAGGGAGGAATTTGTGTAGGTGCTGTGTGTTTAGTGGTGCTGTGCAGCACGGGCAGAAATTTACAGGAGTATGTGTGAAGAAGTGTGGACCATAAGGGGAGAGGAAAGGGTTGCGTGAATGTGTTAAGGAGGGTGGGTTAAAGAGAGCAGGGATATGTAGGTGTGGAGAGCAAGGGCTTTATAGCTTGGCAAGGGTGTGAAGGTGTGGTTTCCAAGCCAGTAGGTACAAGGATGTGTGAGTTTTGCTTGCCTTCTACTTGGCCCATTATTACCCCAGGACCGCCAGTCCCCTCTAAACTGTAAGCTTGTTATGGGCAGGGAATGTGTCTGTCCTGTGGGTACTCTCCCTAGGGCTGAGTACAGTGCTCTGCATACAGGAGGCACTCCATCAATCCAATTGATTGACTGAAGGTGCAGAACTGCAGACACACTGGATTGGACACAATTTCTGGTACAGTACCTGCCTTCTATCCTCCCAGCCCACACCGCTAGAACTCAATTTCAGGCAGGAATTTGCACAACTCTGCTTCTCAGAGAGAAATAGGGGAGACACCCTGATCTCCTCCTGATTAGATTAGAAGCCACAAACTTCTACAATGAGTCCAAAAGGGTCCTTTCTCTGGAGAGTGAGGCTGTGCAGTGACTCTGCAGTCAGGACTGTAGTCCCAGAGAGGCTTGACTCATCTAGAGAATTAAGAGCCCTGGGTCTTCTCAATCCCAGGCAATTCAGACAGAACTAGCTTCCTGCACAGAGCCCAGGCCCCTGTTCTCCCATGAGTGGCACCTACCTCATCACTCTTCCTCCCCCCATTACACACACACACACACAGAGCCTTCTCTTTGGGGTAGCAATGTAGTCCATTCAGCAAGGGGAAAAATCTGGGAGTTGAGTCTGCCCACAGTCTAAGAGAGATGATCCTCGAGTCCAAGGAGAAGTACTGAGAAACTGCTCTGGAGAGATGCCCCTGGAACCAGAACCACTGTCGAGTCTGAGAGGAGCAGCCTGCTCAGTGGCAATAATAGGAATTCTGGGCAGCTGCGCCTATCGCCGTTGGTGGCAACAGGTATTGGCCTGGAAGGCTGCCCTTCTCAATAGCCCCATGGTGAAACTAGCTATTATAATATGAGGCTTTGCCTCTCTATCACCCCTGGGTGGCACTCATCTTTTTTATGGTGTTTGTGAAGCTCTCACTATAATAATACTGATGGTATTTGTTAAGTACTTACTTGGTGCAAAGCACTGTTCTAAGCACTGGGGTTGATACAAGGTAATCAGATGGTCACACATGAGGCTCACAGCCTTAATCCCCATTTTACAGATGATGTAATTGAGGTACAGAGATGTTAAGTGACTTTCCCAACATCACACAGCTGATAGTGGCGGGGTCAGAATTAGAACCCATGACCTCTGACTCTCAAGCCCTTGCTGTTTCTTCTAAACCTCGCTGCTTCTTTGTGCCAGGCACTTTAATAAGGACTGGGATAGGAAGAAGCCTATCAGCGTGGCTCAGTGGAAAGAGGCCGGGCTTGGGAGTCAGAGGTCATGGGTTCGAATGCCAGCTCTGCCACTTGTCAGCTGTGTGACTGTGGGCAAGTCACTTCACTTCTCTGCATCAGTTACCTCATCTGTAAAATGGGGATTATTCATTCATTCATTCAATAGTATTTATTGAGCGCTTACTATGTGCAGAGCACTGTACTAAGCGCTTGGGATGAACAAGTCGGCAACAGATAGAGACAGTCCCTGCCGTTTGACGGGCTTACAGTCTAATCGGGGGAGACGGACAGATGAGAACAATGGCAATAAACAGAGTCAAGGGGAAGAACATCTCGTAAAAACAATGGCAACTAAATAGAATCAAGGCGATGTACAATTCATTAACAAAATAAATAGGGTAACGAAAATATATACAGTTGAGCGGACGAGTACAGTGCTGTGGGGATGGGAAGGGAGAGGTGGAGGAGCAGAGGGAAAAGGGGAAAATGAGGGTTTAGCTGCGGAGAGGTAAAGGGGGGATGGCAGAGGGAGTAGAGGGAGAAGAGGAGCTCAGTCTGGGAACGCCTCTTGGAGGAGGTGAGTTTTAAGTAGGGTTTTGAAGAGGGAAAGAGAATCAGTTTGGCGGAGGTGAGGAGGGAGGGCGTTCCAGGACCGCGGGAGGACGTGACCCAGGGGTCGACGGCGGGATAGGCGAGACCGAGGGACGGTGAGGAGGTGGGCGGCAGAGGAGCGGAGCGTGCGGGGTGGGCGGTAGAAAGAGAGAAGGGAGGAGAGGTAGGAAGGGGTAAGGTGATGGAGAGCCTTGAAGCCTAGAGTGAGGAGTTTTTGTTTGGAGCGGAGGTCGATAGGCAACCACTGGAGTTGTTTAAGAAGGGGAGTGACATGCCCAGATCGTTTCTGCAGGAAGATGAGCCGGGCAGCGGAGTGAAGAATAGACTGGAGCGGGGCGAGAGAGGAGGAAGGGAGGTCAGAGAGAAGGCTGACACAGTAGTCTAGCCGGGATATAACGAGAGCCTGTAACAGTAAGGTAGCCGATTGGGTGGAGAGGAAAGGGTGGATCTTGGCGATATTGTAGAGGTGAAACCGGCAGGTCTTGGTAACGGATAGGATGTGTGGGGTGAACGAGCGAGACGAGTCAAGGATGACACCGAGATTGCGGGCCCGAGAGACGGGAAGGATGGTCGTGCCATCCACGGTGATAGAGAAGTCTGGGAGAGGACCGGGTTTGGGAGGGAAGATGAGGAGCTCAGTCTTGCTCATGTTGAGTTTTAGGTGGCGGGCCGACATCCAGGTGGAGACGTCCCGGAGGCAGGAGGAGATGCGAGCCTGAAGGGAGGGGGAGAGGACAGGGGCGGAGATGTAGATCTGCGTGTCATCTACATAGAGATGGTAGTCAAAGCCATGAGAGCGAATGAGTTCACCGAGGGAGCGAGTGTAAATGGAGAACAGAAGAGGGCCAAGAACTGACCCTTGAGGAACTCCAACAGTTAAAGGATGGGAGGGGGAGGAGGCTCCAGCGAAGGAGACCGAGAATGACCGGCCAGAGAGTTAAGAGGAGAACCAGGAGAGGACAGAGTCCGTGAAGCCAAGGTGAGATAAGGTATGGAGGAGGAGGGGATGGTCGACAGTGTCAAAGGCAGCAGAGAGGTCAAGGAGGATTAGAATGGAGTAGGAGCCATTGGATTTGGCAAGAAGGAGGTCATGGGTGACCTTAGAGAGAGCAGTCTCGGTAGAGTTGAGGGGACGGAAGCCAGATTGGAGGGGGTCTAGGAGAGAATGGGAGTTAAGGAATTCTAAGCATCGATTGTAGACGACTCGCTCTAGGATTTTGGAAAGGAAGGGTAGTAGGGAGATAGGGCGATAACTGGAGGGGGAAGTGGGGTCAAGAGCGGGCTTTTTTAGGATGGGGGAGACGTGGGCATGTTTGAAGGCAGAGGGGAAGGAGCCCTTGGAGATTGAGTGGTTAAAAATAAAAGTTAAGGAAGGGAGGAGGGCAGGGGCGATGGTTTTAAGAAGGTGAGAGGGAATGGGGTCCGAGGCGCAGGTGGAGGGGGTGGCACCTGCGAGGAGAGAGGAGATCTCCTCTGAGGATACTGCAGGGAAGGATGGGAAAGTAGGGGAGAGGGTTGGTGGGGGGGAGGGGAGAGGCGGAGGGGTGACTTTGGGGAGCTCAGACCTGATCGTGTTGATTTTCGTGAGGAAAAAGGTGGCCAGATCATTGGGGGTGAGAGATGGGGGAGGGGGAGGAACAGGGGGCCTAAGGAGAGAGTTAAAGGTCCGGAACAGTCGGCGGGGGTGACGGGCATGGGTGTCGATGAGGGAGGAGAAGAAGCTTTGCCTGGCGGAGGAGAGGGCAGAGTTAAGGCAGGAAAGGATAAATTTGAAGTGTGTGAGGTCGGCTTGGTGCTTGGACTTTCGCCAGCAGCGCTCAGCAGCTCGAGCATAGGAGCGTAGGAGGCGGACGGAGGAGGTGATCCAGGGCTGTGGGTTAGTGGAGCAAGAGTGGCGGAGGGAAAGGGGGGCGAGAGAGTCGAGATGAGTAGAGAGGGTGGAGTTGAGAGCGGAGACCTGATCGTCGAGAGTGGGAAGAGAGGACAGGGCGGCAAAGTGAGGAGAGATGCTATTGGAAAGACAGATGGGATCGAGAGAGCGGAGGTCTCTGTGGGGCAGTAGCGAAGATTTGCTGGGGGAGGGAGTGTGAGAGATGAGGCAGGTGAGAAGGTTATGGTCAGAGAGAGGGATTTCAGAGTTGGTGAGGGAGGAGATAGTGCAGCGGTAGGAGATGACGAGATCGAGGGTGTGACCGAGTCGGTGAGTGGGCGCGGTATGGTGGAGGAGGAGGTCGGCAGAGTCGAGGAGGGTTAGCAGGCGGGCGGCAGAGGAGTCGTCGGGTACATCCATATGGATGTTGAAGTCTCCGAGGATCAGAGTGGGCAGAGAGAAGGAGAGAAGGAAGGTGAGAAAGGGGTCAAGGTGGTTGAAGAAGTCAGAGGTGGGACCAGGAGGGCGGTAGATGACAGCGACAAGTAACTGGAGTGGGTGGTAGAGGCGAACGATATGGGCTTCGAAGGAGGGGAAGGAGAGGGAGGGGGGAGGAGGGATAGTGCGGAAGCGGCAACGGGGCGAGAGGAGGAAGCCGACGCCTCCTCCCTTACCGGTGAGTCTGGGGGAGTGGGAGAAGGAGAGGCCTCCGCTGGAGAGAGCGGCGGCGGAGACCGTGTCTTCGGGAGAGAGCCACGTTTCCGAAAGGGCGAGGAGGAGGAGAGAGCGAGAGAGGTAACTGAGGTAGAGGGAAGTGAAGTGACTTGTCCAGGTCACATATCAGAGAAGTGGCAGAGCAGAGATTAGAACTCAAGTCTTTCTGACTTCCAGGCCCAGGCTCTCTCCACTAGGACACACTGCTTAGCGCTTAAATGCCATAATAATACTAATGACATGGCTTCAGCTATCACATCAGTATGAATGACTCTCAAAGCCATCTCTCCACCCATCTGCTGTGTGAGAGTGGGAAAAGCTTTTTCTTTCAGGACAGTGTCATCAATTATGCTTCCACTCAACTATTTCCCCTCTCTGCAATTTATAGCAATGCCCGTCTCCCCCTCTAGACTATAAGCTCGTTGTGGGCGGGGAACGTGCCTGCCAACTAAGATGTACTAGACTCCTCCAAGCGCTCTGTATAATGCTCTGCACACAGTAAGTGCTTGATACCATTAATGAGCTCATCGTGATTATATAACAATTATACCACTTCCACAAATATTTAGATAGACTCACAGCAGCATCCAGAAATACCAGCAACCCAAAAAGTGATTATAAGAGAAAGATTTTGCCCTTCGGAATTGGAAAAACAGAAGCAATCAGAAATCACGGTATTAGCTCCAGGAGGGCCAGGGAATGTGTCCAACTTGATTTACTTGTGGCCCCCTCAGCTCCTGGTACAGGGCCTGGCACATAGTAAATACTTAACAAATACCATTATTAGTAATGTGTGGCTCAGTGGAAAGAGCATGGGCTTTGGAGTCAGGGGTCATGGGTTCGAATCCCAGCTCTGCCACTTGTCAGCTGTGTGACTGTGGGCAGGTCACTTAACTTCTTTGTGCTTCAGTTACCTCATCTGTAAAATGGGGATTAAGACTGTGAGCCCCTCATGGGACAACCTGATTCCCCTGTGTCTACCCCAGCAGTTAGAACAGTGCTCTGCACATAGTAAGCGCTTAACAAATACCAACATTAACATTATTATTAATGACAATAATAATAAAATGGGGATTCAATACCCCTTCCCCCTCCCTCTTATACTGTGAGTTCCCTGAGGGATGGGGACAGAGTCTGACCTGATAATCTTGAATCTACCCAGTGCTTGGAACAGTGTTTGGCACATAGTGAGCACTTAATAAATGCCATCATACTTATTATGCAGGAAGAGGTGGGGGCCAGCTGGCTTCTTATCAGATTTCTGTCCTTTCTCTCTCTCTCTCTCCCTTCCCCTGCCATGTTCACCAGAGGATCATGGTTTGGCTGGGCAGCCTGGACGTTGTTGAGAAGGGAACAAGGGAGATTATCAGTAGGGTTTATTTCAGGCAGACCACTTTACTAAGTGCTTGGGAGTGTTCAACAGAGCTGGGAGACACACTCGGTGCCTTCAAGCATCTTACATTCTACCTGGGGAGGCAGACAGTAAAATAAAGTTACAAGTAGGTGGGATATCTGGGGCACAAGTGTGTTTATGTGTGGGGAGGGGTGGGCATGCACACGTCAGCACTGTGCAGGTGGGCTACCTATACATGGGTGTGAATGTATTGGAGTTGTCTGCTTGGAGGTTCTTGCATTTGCCCACCTACGATGTCTTCGTTGTGTGTGTGTTTATTTACAATCCCGTCATGGGCTTCAGAATCAGTTATGGGTTCTAATCCCAGTTCCACCCTTGGCTGCTGTGGGACCTTGGTCAAATCACTTCCCTTCTCTGTGCCTTACTTACCTCATCTGTCATATGGAGATGAAGATAGTCATCCCACTGTGGGAAAGGGAGAGTGATGAACCTGATTTGCCTGTGTTCCACCCCAGCTCTTGGTACCGTACTTAGCACGTTTTGGGTGCTTAAATACCACAATTGATAACTTCCAGCTCTGCCCCTTGTCTGCTGTGTGACCTTGGGCAGGTCACTTGACCTCTTTGGGCCTCACTTGCCTCATGTGTAAAATGGGGATGGAGACTGTGTCCCTGTCTGGGACAGGGACTATGTCCAATCTAATTACCTTGTGTCTACCCAACCTCTCGCATTGGTACCTAACACATGCTAAGTACTTAAATACCGCAGCTGTCATTATTACTACTACTGTTACAGCAAAGTGAGTAGACACATTCCCTGCCCACATGGAGTTCACAGACTAGATGGGGAGACATACATGCATATAAATGAATTATGTATATTCTAACATTTAAGCACTTAATACCACAAGTATTGCATTTATTATTAGAAAAGGGGGAGAGGAAAGCAGAGACCCAGAGAGATCAAGGGACACCACTAAAGTCACACTGCAAGTCACTTAAATCTCTTCAATACGACTGACCGATTAACTGATTGACCACGTAGTGGAGCCTGGGACAGCCTCCAGGCTGAACCACTGCCCACCTAATCCCTGGTGCCCACTCTCTGTCTCCTGGGCCTAAGAGGGTCATGCCTTTGGGCCTAGCCCAACCTGCTAAAACTAATAGGGACAAGGAGAAATAATCTAAGATTCCCTCACCCCTGGGAGCCCCATTCTTCTGAAGACTCTCAGGCTGAGTCCGGGTAAGAGGAAAGGAGAAAAAGAGGGTGACATCACCCCCTCTTTGTGCACTTCCAAGTTTCCAGACCCCTTACCCTGACTGGCTGAGACTGAAGGAATGAAATGTGGAGGGAGGGAGGATGCTAGGTTGTCAATCTACATATTAGAAGCTGGTGACATCCTCCTGCTTTAAGTAACAGTGGATGCCCCCAAATTATAACCCTTTTGGGGAGGAGAGGCAGCTGCCACTGGATCAAGGGACTCGGTAAAGAGGAGAAAAGTATCCATTTTAATTTCATACAGATGCATTTGGGCTTACAGAGCCCAGGGTGCCAAGGGGACAGAGAGGGGAGGAGGAGAGGAGGGGGCCAGACCATACCATTTCTGTTGGTAGGATGGGGGAAAACCACTGTGCATCTTCCCACTCTAGCATGTGCTGCTAGGCCTCTCCCCTTCTCATTCTGCTCGTCCAGGAGAGATGGAGGATATAGGGTAGTCACACACGCATACACAGAGACAGGCACACCCCTGATTACTTCTGTCCCTGTATCCCCCTCCCCCAGGGGCACCCCCCTCGGACGGTAGAGGGAGTCTGTACTCTTGAAGCCAGAGCTGGGCAGACAGCTACCAATGAGATGGGCCTGGGCAGGAGGAAGTCGCACTGACTATAGAATTAAGGACCCCGGGGTGACTTCACATCAGCTCTCAGGTCCTTCCATGGAGCACCTGCCCGAAGCTCTAGACCCCTGTTTCCATAACCCTCTACCAGTCCAAAGAAGAGCAGCCCCTCTCACCCTGCTCTGGTCCCGGCCCTCACTCTCACGCATGAAGCACACACACACGCACACACCTCCATCCTCTCCTGGAGTTGCAAGGGACTGGTTTGGTACCCAGTGTTTGATGCAGTGTTTGACCCTTGACCCCCAAAGGAAATGGCATGGTCTGGAAGGAAGGGATACAATTGTGGGCTTGGAGGTGGGAGGGAGGGGGTGTCCTGGGGGCAGCAGCCCAGTGCCAACCAGTTGCCTGACAGGGGGGCTGGCGCAATCTATCAGTGTCCATAGCATCCAGTGGGTAGCTGGTCAGTCCTCCGCCGTCCATGGGGTCAGTGGTCTGGTTCAGGGCTGCGCTATGGCTTCCTGGGGATGGAGGTGACTGTTGGTTGACTGATGAGGTGTGCCCCAGGCCCCCCATTGGCAGAGTGCCAGCCTATCAGAGTTGGGGCTGGGGAAGACTTAGATGGGTCTCCAATGGGGATCCCATTCCTCCAGAGAGGGAGCAGGAAGTTGGATGTCGGGTAGGAGCCTGGTCAGGGGTCACTACTGAGCGTGGGGGGATTCAATCACTGCTCTGGTTTGTGGACTATAAGGATGCAGTGGACTATAAGGATGCAGTCAACTATGTGTGTATATATGTGTAGCAAGAGTTAAGGTTCCCTTCACCATACTCTCTCAAGAATTTCACCTGGTGCTCAATAAAAGGCCATCGATTCCTTCCACTTGCCTGCAACAAACCCAGAGAGCCCCAAGCTTCAAGCATAAAGAACTCACCCTCCTGTCCAGTCTTGTCTGCGCCATCGTGTCCTTGAGGAAGCAGGGTTGGAACAGGGGGCCAGGTCTCCCATGATGCACCTGGAGCTCAGGCTCCTTCCTTGGCCCTAAGGATAAAGCCGGTCAGGTCTCAGGGTAATCTTGCTCGGGGCCCCCGCTCTGGTCAGGGGGTGCTACAGTCAGGGCCCAGCCCCATCAGTGCCCCATGCTGTAAATGGACTGTCCCCTGCAGGCTTACTCACACCAGAATTGAGAGTGAGCATGAGAGAAAAAGAGCAAGAGAGAGAGAGAGAGAGAGAGAGAGAGAGAAAGAATGAGTGAGAAAGAGAGAGAGCTAAAAGAGAACAAGAGTGAGAGAGCGAAAGAAAAAGAGCAAGCAAGAGTGAGAGAACGAGAGCAAGAAAAGTGAGAGAACCGGAGATGAGGGGCGACCCCTCTGTGACATGAGAGCAGCTGCCATTCGCACACCCTGCAAGGGAGGACCTGACTGGCTTTGTCAGTCACACCAGGCACTCTGGGATTCCCCAACAGACTCAGCTACTGCAGACCCTCTCCCCACCCCCCCACCAGCCCCCCAATTCCCCAGCGTCTTACCTGTGAGCAGGATTGTCTCAACACTTCTCCAGGGCACAGAAAGAAGCTGGGCTGCTGCCCTTTCTCTCACGCAGCCAAGGCCTTGAACACTTACCTGATGCTAATCTGGTCCTTCACCTCTGCTCCTCTTCCTGTCTACCAACAGTAGACCCAGATGGGGCAACTGACCCCATGTTTGGCCTGGAGCGAGACCATACCCTCTTAAGCACCCTCTTTGGCCAACTTGGTGTAGGAGACACAGGCCCTGCCCACTGGGAGCTTACAGTCTAAGTCAATCTGCCAGTACATTGCACTGGAGCTCTTTCCATGTGCAGAACACGGTACTCACCCCTTTGGCACAGTACTATAGAACCATGCAACTACCATGCCCCAACAAGCTCACAGCTTAGAAAGGGAAGCATTGACTTTGGAACAACATGGTGAGAATACTTCAAGGACTTTAGCATTACATAGTACACATGGCCCTGTTCTCAAGAAGCCTCCGGTCTACATGACAGACATTAAAATTGATACACACAGGTGGAACGGCACATACAAGTTCAGTAGATGAAGTTTTACACCCTAAACCCACGATAAGTTTGAATCGGCATTAAAAAAAGTAAATCAATATGTAGAGTGAAGGGTGGCAGTGTTGCATTAAGACAGCAAATAGTGTTTATTGAACTCCATTAGACAGAGCACCCTACTAAGAGCACAATGGGGGTGAGAGGCCTCAGTCATTCAATAATATTTGTCCAGCTCTTATCGCAGATTATAATATAACCATCAACGGATTCTCTGCCAACTATGCGCTTACCATTCGTACAGACATTAGTATGAATAAATTACATCCATTTGAGTCAGTTTCATGACAAGTCATGAAAATATTCTGTAGACTAGATTCCAACTCAATGAGACATTTGCACTTGGTAACTCAGTCTCCCAGGCATGCATCTAGCAAGTACTCATCAACTACTGTTGGAGACTCAGTTTCTGCTTCCCTTGTGTCTCCCCCAGCACTTGGAACAGTGCTCTGCACATAGTAAGCGCTTAACAAATACCAACATTATAATATCGCCAAGATCCGCCCTTTCCTCTCCACCCAAACGGCTACCTTACTGCTACGGGCTCTCATTATATCCCGGCTAGACTAATGTGTCAGCCTTCTCTCTGACCTCCCTTCCTCCTCTCTCGCCCCGCTCCAGTCTATTCTTCACTCTGCTGCCCGGCTCATCTTCCTGCAGAAACGATCTGGGCATGTCACTCCCCTTCTTAAACAACTCCAGTGGTTGCCTATCAACCTCCGCTCCAAACAAAAACTCCTCACTCTAGGCTTCAAGGCTCTACATCACCTTGCCCCTTCCTACCTCTCCTCCCTTCTCTCTTTCTACCGCCCACCCCACACGCTCCGCTCCTCTGCTGCCCACCTCCTCACCGTCCCTCAGTCTCGCCTATCCCGCCGTCGACCCCTGGGCCACATCCTCCCGCGGTCCTGGAACGCCCTGCCTCCTCACCTCCGCCAAACTGATTCTCTTTCCCTCTTCAAAACCCTACTTAAAACTCACCTCCTCCAAGAGGCGTTCCCAGACTGAGCTCCTCTTCTCCCTCTACTCCCTCTGCCATCCCCCCTTTACCTCTCCGCAGCTAAACCCTCTTTTTCCCCTTTTCCCTCTGCTCCTGCACCTCTCCCTTCCCATCCCCTCAGCACTGTACTCGTCCGCTCAACTGTATATTTTCATTACCCTATTTATTTTGTTAATGAATTGTACATCACCTTGATTCTATTTAGTTGCCATTGTTTTTACGAGATGTTCTTCCTCTTGACGCTGTTTAGTGCCATTGTTCTCGTCTGTCCGTCTCCCCCCATTAGACTGTAAGCCTGTCAAGCGGCAGGGACTGTCTCTATCTGTTGCCGACTTGTTCATTCCAAGCGCTTAGTACAGTGCTCTGCACATAGTAAGTGCTCAATAAACACTATTGAATGAATGAATGCTATTACAACCAGGCTTGTGTTGGTGGTGATCTGGGTAAGGCCGGCGTATTTATTGAGCTCAGAGTACTGTATTAAGCACTTTGGAGAGCACAAAGTAACAGACATTCCCCGCCCACGACGAGTTTACAGTCTATTCCACACGGGTGAAGCTACTGAACCCCAACTCACTGCTGGGCTTTTGGGGGGCTGTTATGGAGTCCCACGGCGGCGGAACGGGAGATTGTACCTCAGGGTACAGGAATTGGGAAGCCCAAAAGGAGTCCCCAGCCAGCTGAGGTCAATACAATACTGCACTCAAGGAGTACATGACAGTACCACCACCCCTTCCCCCTCGACGGGTCTCACTTCCTGCCCCAAAGGGGCTCACGTTCTGATATTCCAATACCGTCGCTTCCAGGACCGACCCACGGCGCTGAATTCACTGAGGAGGGTGGAGAGTTGGGGTGGGGAAGGTTTCCAATGGACAAGGGCGGGAGGTGTACAAACCTTGCAAAAACAGCCCCCCACCTTCTAGCACATTTCAGGCACAAAGTCCCAGGTGGAGGTTGTGGAAGGTTACTGGCTTGGATGATTTTATGGTTGAGTGGGCAATACTAGCTAACTGGGGCTTGACCAAAGCCCAGGAAGAGAGCTTGATGACAGAGACACACAAGACACACAGAGAGACACAGAGACACAGAGCCAATGAGCATGCACCATACACCCCATCATTTCAGCCCCCACGAAAACCTCACCTCTAGACCCAGAACAGCAATCATTCCCCCCCAAAACAAACACTTCATTGCATCACACCTCCTCAAATTCTTCTACTCCTGAGAACCAAGTCAGAGCTCAGCTACAAACACTCTTAATCAGATTGGACACATGAGTGTGGTTATCTTCTACCTACCGCAGCAGTTACAACCCATACTAAGTGTCTACCAAATACCATCATCTCATTGACAGGATCAACAAGTAAATGATATCAAACCTTCTCCTCCCACCTTCAGCCCTCTCCATTGCATAAACATCATTAATCCCAGTGACACAGACTCTCCAGCCCCATCACACACACATCAGTTTTCTTCACCCCCCCCCCCCTTGAATAATTCAATACAAGAGATATCATTTATCCCAAGCCTACATTATCAACTCCAGTCATTGCTATAACTACTTACCTTGTATCCAGTCCAGCGCTCAGTACAGTGCTTGGCATATAGTAAGCATTTAACAAGTACAATTATTTTTTATCAATAATACAAAGTCAATCATATTTATGGAATACTTACTGAGGGCAGAACACTGACTTAAGGACTTGGGTGAGTACAAGGTAACTCCTAACTGCAGCCCTTTCCTGCAAAGGGCTACCACAATTATGCCAATTATCCCAAACTTGGATCTCCCTAGCCTACCCCTTTAATTCATACCCTCAGCCTAGCCCCTTCTTCAGTCCCCTCAATCGCCATAATCAATAAAATCACTAATATCTCAAGCCTCAACATTCAAGTCATTGCTGAGTCATCCATATAAAACCAACTCCCCTCATAAGTCACTCCATCACCACTGGAGTCAACATCACTTAGCCCAGCCTTAAGTTGTCCCCCCAAAGCATCAATCCAACTCACTGCTGAACCCTCAAAACCAAACCATTTGCCCTACCCACCTCAGCAGCACTGGCATAAGCAACAGGTAGAGAAAGCCAACTTTGGGGGGGCGCTTTTAATCCAATACATCAACTACCACAGCTGAACTACCAAACCAAAAACTATCACAGCTAAACAAAAGATAGGCTAACCAAGGAGACAGCACAAACCTCACTCACCAAAATCCAAGAAAAACACTCTCTGTCTTCTCTCCAAAACCTACAGCAATAGGTACTAGGTAGAAAAAGGTACCTGCCTCTGGGGCTTTAAAGGGCTAGTGCCATGCCCTATTGTAGGGCACCTAATGGAGAGACTGGGTTGCCCGGGAGAAGGGGGGAGGGGGGAGGGGGGGCAGCCTCTAGGAGCAGGGAAGAAAAAGAGGCAGAAGGCTATTAAAGAGAAAGGGATTTGCAGCTGCTTATTGTTAAAAGGATCTGGAAAAACATCCCTAATTATAGACACCTGCAACCCCTTCACATACTCCTCGAGGATGGGGTTTAATTCTCATCCAGGGCTATCCCAGCGCCTAGTACAGTGCTTTGCACCCAGGAGGATATTCAATAAATAGGAATGAATTAGCAAATGAATAAATGAATCAATCAGTCAATAAACTCAATTTCTTCCCTGAGATCTCCACAGTCCCCAGGCCCCACTGTACCCTCCACTCTTGACCTCCTTTTTGTTTTCTTTTTAATGGTATTTGTTAAGCACTTTCTGTGTGCCAGGCACTGTGTGCTGGGCACCACGGTGGATACAAGAGAGGTTGGACACGATCATTGTCCCATGTGGGGCTTGTCCTCTTGATACCCCATTTTACAGAAGAGGTGACTGAGGCCCAGAGAAGTGAAGCTACTTGCCCAGGGTCACACAGCAGATGGATTGTGGAGCAGAGGTTGGAACCCAGGTCCTCTGACTCCCAGGCCCAGGCCCATTCTGCTAGGTCACACTGCTTCTTTCCTCCCTCAGGAAAGAAGGCTTCTTTCCTTTCCTTTTAGCCTCAGAGGAAAGACTGTTAGTAAAAGAAGTAATTAGAGGAGGCCAAGTTTGGGGGCCTCTTCATCCAAGAACATGGAGAAAGTGGAGGGAAAAGGCAGGGAAGGTGAAGAAGACAGGAAAGAAGGACAGGTCAGGCCACTTGGGTGGCCACTGATGGCCCTTGCAGATCTTGGACCAACAGATAATAATAATGGTATCTGTTAATAGCTTACTTTGTAGCAAGCACTGTGTTAAGCCCTATTGCCCAGGGTGTCACGTGTCTCACAGAACACTTTTTTAATGCTATTTGTAAAATGCTTACTATATGTTCAACACTGTCTTAAATCTTGGGGTAGAAACAAGTGAATTAGTTCAGAAACAGTCCCTGTCTCTTATGGGGCTCACAGTTTAAGAAGCAGGGAGAACAGGAGAAACGAGGCCCAGAGAAGGGGAGTGACTTGGCCAAGATCACACAGCAGACAAGCGGCAGAGCCAAGATTAGAATTCTTGACCTTCTGACTCCCAGGGCCCTGCATGATTGACTTTTTTGAACCTCACAGTATTGATCTTTTCCTTTCCACTCATTCTTCAGCTTGCCACTATTTACTCAAATTTACCCTTTATCTGTGCTCCTCATTTTAGGGAGGTGGAATTTAGGGAAAATAGGGGAATTTTATGGTTCCTTTAAAGGCACACCTCCTCCGAAAGACCTTCTCCGATTAAACTGTCATCAAACCTGGGGAAATGGGGAATTTTATGGCTCATTTAAGGTACATCTCCTCCAAAAGGCCTTCCCTGACTGAGTCCTCATTCCCTTTTCTCCCACTCCCTTCTGGGTTGCCCTGACTTGCTCTCTTTATTCACTCCCTCCCTCAGTCCCACAGCACTTTTGGCCATATCCATAATTTCTTTATTTATATTAATGTTGGTCTCCCCCTCTGGACTGAAAGCTCTGTTTGAGAAGGAAATGTGACAGCCAGTTCTCTGTTGTACTGTACTCTCCCAAATGGTTAGTACAGCACTCTGCACACAGTAGGCACTAAATAAATACCATTCATGGATTAGATTGAAAGATTAGATTGAAAGCCTGGAGCCTGGACAATGTCCCTTGATGCTTTCTCATGCTGCCAACAGACACCTCAATGGTGGGAAACAGTTTCCGGGTTCCAAGTGGGACAGAAACTTTGTCTGAGGTGATTGTCTTCTGATCTAAAAATTTCCTGTATTAGAGGCCACCCCATTTATCTTGCCCCTCATCGTGTGCACGAATGTTTGCAATCTGTGGTTAGATTGCTATCTTTCATTCAATAGTATTTATTGAGCACTTACTATGTGCAGAGCACTGTACTAAGCGCTTGGGATGAACAAGTCGGCAACAGATAGAGACAGTCTCTTTGAAGTGGCTTAACTAATTCCACAGAAAGTAATTTTTTTCAGCTGGGAGATTTTGGTCAATGAGTCAAACTGAAAAATTGCTAAGGGCTCTTGGCCCTAAGCTGAAACCAATCCAGGAATTGCAAAACTGATAATTGACCTCTGGGATGTCAGTCTCAGCTCAAGTCCATGTATATGCCTAGCTTGTCACTAATCATTCTATCAGTCAATGGCATTTACTGAGCCCTTACTATATGCAGAGCACTGTACTCAGCATTTGGGAGAGAACTATAGGACAGAATTGGTAGATACACTCAAATCGATCTATTAGTGTTTATCGAGTGCTTACTGTGGGGAGAGAACTGTACTAAACTCTTGGGAGAGGACATTAGAATAGAGTTGCTAGACGCGTTCCCTGGCCACAGGGAGTTTATGGTGTAGAGTGGGAGACAGACATTAATCTAAATCAATAAATTCCAGGTATATGCATGAGTGCTGTGGAACAGAGGGAGGGGTGAATAAAGGGTGCAAATCCAAGTGCAACTGGGAAGCAAAAAGAAATCTTCTATCTTGTCCAACCTAGGCCAAGTTTTTAGGTGCAAAGCAAGTGCTTAATAAATACCATCATTATCATACACACCTTGCTTCTGCTGCAGGCACATGGGACAGTTGAGGGGAGTGGGAATACACACCCACACCCACACCCACACACACACACACACACAACCGTACACACCCTCCCTCTCCTGCTTCTCCCCCTTTCTCTGTAGCTCATCGTGAAACTCCATTTCTTCCCTCTGCTTATGAGGTATTGTAGTGTCCATCTCTCCAACTAGATTTTAAGCTCAGAAGATATTGTGTCTTCACCTTTCAGCATCCCTTGCTCCCCACTTGTGCTCTTAGAGTGTGAGCCTCCAAGTCTAATTCCCACCTGTGCCTTCTCTTCCCGTGCTTAGTACAGTGTTCTGCACACAGTAAGAATGTAATACCTTTACTACAGCTGCTATTGTTATTATGGCACAGCTCCAAGCTCATTTCCTCCAGGAAGCCAGCCCTGATCGACTCCATCACCTTTCCTGCCATCCCAATACTCTGTGTGACTCATGCCATGAGCGTCCCGCTCCGGGAGTCAGAAGTCATGGTTCACCGGTGAACGTGTGTGACCACGGATGAGTGTGTGGTCCGGATACCATGAAGGGAGTGATGCCCCGACTTGTACATGAGGATCTGGTTCCGAGGTTGTGGTTGACGTGTGCCGCCCATTCCTCCCCCTGGGCCCTGTGCCCTGAGGAGATGCTCTCGGCCTTGTCCCTCTCTAGGACCCAGATGGCCACTGGCCTGCGAGCCTGGGCCTGTCCGGACAGATACCAGTGTCCCCGGCAAAATTCTACCTCTAATCCTCATCTAGAGTTGTGGAACCCCATCTTGAGAGATGAGTGGATTACTGATACGGGGGTCCAGAGTCTCTCATCTGGCTTCCTGGGGAACCTAGTCCCTTGTGGGCTCCTATTTCTTTCAGGAGATAGAGTGAGTGTGCCCTGGGGATGCCCTGTGGTAACGCCCACCCACCCCGCCCTGGCCAAGGGCACCTCCGCCAAGCTGGGGCCTCTTCCCCAGCAGCCAGGGTTCAGGGCCCATCTTCTGGGCCCTGGCCTGAGTCTGAGCTGGGCTGGATAGGTCATCCCAGCCATGCTGCAGATGTCCAGCAGACCTGGGGGGAGGGGCGTGGAAGGCCTGCGGGGAGAGAAGTGGGAGTGTCTGGACGGGGCACGGCTGTGCAGATCACCATTTCCTTCACCCTGATGATTGGGGCAGGAACCACATTGCTGGCTGACGTTAGTGGCCTCGGGAGGAAGCGTGGGGGCAGGCGCGGTTGGTGGGGGGAGCGCAGTTGGTTGGGGGACCCTCTGGCTCAGTCCAGGTGGGAAGAGGGGAGGGTGACACAGCAACCAGGGGATGAGGGTGCCATTCGTTCTGCTCAGTGCACCAACTTGGCTGTGGCCCTTGCCTCTTCACCTGGCAGTAGAGCAAGAGGGCCCGCGGGCATAAGGGAGTGGGGGAGACAAGAGCCAGGATGGGGAAGGGGAAAGAACCAGGATGGGAAGGGGGTAGGCTCCTCACAGCCTCTCTCCATCCCCTGGTAGTGTCCAAGCTCAACTACAACCCCAGAGAGAGCCTGTTTGAACAGGCACCGATGCACCTGCAGTCCACCGGTGCAGCCCTGACTGCGATGGGCCTGGGCTTCTTGCTGTCCATGCTCTTCTTCATCGAGCAGTACATCGTGGTGTCGCTGGACAATCCCCCGAGAACAGGTACAGACTCTCCCCCTTCCCCCCCCGACCAGGCCGGTCCTGACTTCCCTCCACCTCATCTTTTGGATTGAGTCAGAGGCAGTTCCAGTGGGAGGAGGCAGTGCCAGGGACTGGGGTCCCCAGGACTAGAGAAGCAGTACAGCCTAGGGGAGAGGGCCTGGGAGTCAAAAGGACCTGGGTTCTAATTCCACCTCCCCCACTTGTCTGATGTGTAACCTTGGGTGAGTCCCATCACTTCTTTGGGTCTCAGTTACCTCATCTATAAAATGGGGATTAAGACTGTTCGCCCCACGCGGGATAGGGACTCTGTCCAACCTGACAATATTGTATGTACTCCAGCACTTAATATGGTGTCTGGCACATAGTAAGTGCTTAACAAATACCATTAAAAAAATAAAATAAGTTGGGGAGTGAGCCTGAGAGGCAGAGGCTGTGGGACCCTGGGGCAGCACTCTCCCTTTCTGTTGTGCCTCCTCGTTTAGTAAGGGAGAGAGGGGGTCAGCTCAGTCCCTCCTTGTATTATCATGATTACTGGTGATATTAGTATTAGTATAGGTATTAAGGTGTTAAGTATAGGTTTCTATCTGCCAAGCACTGTTCCAAGCACTGAGGCACTTAGAAGATAATCAGGTCGGACAGAGCCCCCTGCCTCCCCTCCCCAGGGGACTCACAGTCTAAGTAGAGGGGAGTAAGATTTAATCCCCATTTTACAGATGAGGTAACTGAGGCCCAGAGAGGTGAAGAGACTTGCCCAAGACCACCCACCAGACACAGAGACGGAGAGCTGGGATTAGAACCCAGGTCCTCTGATTCCCAGGCCCGGGCTCTTGCCACTAGGCCCCACTGCTTCCTGCATGGTTTGTAGAGTGGGTGTGTGTATGTTTGTGTGTGTGTGTTTTGGGGGTGCCTGACCCTGGATGTCTATGGTTCATACCACAGGTTGGTGAAAAGCACAGGTGAGAGCTGCTGCTGGTGGCTCTGATCAACACGAGGCTGTCCCAGTTTGGTCTGCCCTGGATCCATACTGCCTATCCCCACTCCCCCATGCACGTCCGAGCCCTGGCCTTCTTGGAGGAGCATGTGGAGAACGGGCACATCTATGAGACGTGAGCACCCCTGTCCCTCCCCAACCCTTGTCCCCACTTCCACCCCTTCTTTACCCCAGCACCAGCCCCCCACATGAGGCCTGGGCAGGTGGATTGGCAGGGGATAGTTACGGGGCAGCAGCCCCTTCATTCATTCATTCATTCATTCATTCAATCATATTTATTGAGCGCTTACTGGGTATAGAGCACTGTACTAAGGACTGAGGAGAATACAATAGAACAATATAGCAGGCACATTCTCTCCCTACAAAGAACTTACAGTCTAGAGGGGAAAACGGACATTAGCAGAAAGCAATAAATAGCAGATTCTGGACAGAAGTGCTGTGGGGTTGGGAGGGGGGATGAATCAAGGGAGCAAATTGGGGTGATGCAGAAGGGAGTGGGAGAAGAGGAAAGGGGGGCTTAATCAGGCAAAGCCTCTTGGAGGAGATGGGCCTTCAGTAAGGTTTTGAGGTAGGAGAGAGACATTGTCAGATTTGAGGAGGGCTGTGAAGATGAAGATGGATTGGCCAGGCCGGACCTCCCTCTAGGAGCAAATTCCTCCTTTTCCAAATAAAATATTATCTCTTTATTCTTTACTAACAGGCCTTGAAGGCCTGAAATGGACTAATGCACAGGAGATGTTTCTACATGGAGCCAATGTCTCCTTTTCCAGTTCACATATTTTTTCTTCAGGCCTTGAGGACCTTAGACAGATCTTTAGGAGAGCATTTGCATGAAGCCAATCTGTTTGCATGAAGAAAACCTGTCCTATTTCCCCACAGACATTCTCCATTGGGGTCGTGAAGACCTCAGGTAGAGAAAAGAAAGTGGAACATGGTTTGCATGAAGCAAATTTCTTCTCTTAAACCTCAAAGACTCTTTTTTCAGGTCTTGAAGACCTGAGGGACAAGAAAGGAGGAGATGGTTTTCCATGAAGCAAATTTCTCGATTTTCATCTCCAAGATTCTCTTTAGAGGCCTAGAAGACCTTTGGTAGAGAACGAAAAGTGGGAGATTATTAGCATGAAGTAAATTTGCTTCTTCTTTTTCGCCCAAGTATTCTTTTTTCAGACCTTGGAGACCTTAAGGGGGGGACAAATGTGAGCAGGAGATGCTTTTCATGAAGCCAATTCCGCCTTTTAAGCCTCAAATGTTTGCCATGGAGGCAGTTTCTCCTTTGAAGCCGCAAATGTTTGCTTGGGAGGCCTTGAAGACCTCAGAAAAATAAAAGATGGAGGTTGTCCAGATGAGGCCAATTTCTCCATTTACACTGTGAATGTTCTCTTTTAGGGCTTTGAACTCCTTAGATAAAGAGGGAAAAGCTGGAGATTGTTTGCATGGAGCAAATTTCTCCTTCACCTCAAATAGTCTCTTCCCAGGCCTTGAAGACCTTAGACAGAGAAGGAAAAGCTGGAATTGGTATGCATGAAGCAAATTCCTCCTCTTGCACCTCAGAGATTCTCTATTCATTCTCAATTAAAAGTCCTTGAAGGCCTGACGTGGAATCATGCACAGGAAGTAGTATCTGCGAGAAGCAAATTTCTCCTTTTGACCACTGGAAATAGTCTCTTTTAAGATCTTGAAGACCTTAGGGAGAGAAACAATAGCAGGAGATGGCATCCAGAAAACTCCTTTTGCATCACAAACATTTTCTTTTCAGGTCTTGAAGACCTTAGGAAGAAATACAAAAGCAGAAGGTTTTTTCCATGAAGCAAATTTCTCCTTTTTTCACTTCAGATACTCTCATCCTCTCCCCGACTTCCCTTGCACTGTGGACGGCACTACCATCCTTCCCGTCTCATAGGCCCACAACCTTGGTGTCATCCTTGACTCAGCTCTCTCATTCACCCCACGCATCCAATCCATCACCAACACCTGCCAGGCTCACCTTTACAATATAGCCAAGATCCATCCTTTCCTCTCCATCCAAACTGCTATCGTGCCGGTATAAGATCTCATAATGTCCCAACTGGATTATTGTGTTAGCCTCCTTTCTCTTCCCCCTTTCTCCTGTCTCTCCCCTCTGCAGTCTATTCATTCTGCTGCTCGGATCATCTTCCTTCAGAAATGCTCTGGGCATTTCTGAATCAGCAGAGAAGTAGTGTGGCGCAGTGGAAAGAGCACGGGCTTTGGAGTCAGGGCTCATGAGTTCGAATCCCAGCTCTGCCACTTGTCAGCTGTGTGACTGTGGGCGAGTCACTTAACTTCTCTGTGCCTCAGTTCCCTCATCTGTAAAATGGGGATTAAGACTGTGAGCCCCACGTGGGACAACCTGATTCCCCTGTGTTTACCCCAGCGCTTAGAACAGTGCTCTGCACATAGTAAGCGCTTAACAAATACCAACATTATTATGTCACTCACCTTCCACCTTCCACAGTCCAGTGGTTGCCTAACAACCTTCACATGAAACAAAAACTCCTCGCTTCTGGCTTCAAAGCTCTCCATCACCTGGTCCCCTCCTACCTCACCTCCCTTCTCTCTCTCTACTGCCCACCCTATACACTCCGCTCCTCTGCTGCTCACCTCCTCACGGTCCCCCATTCTCGCCTGTCCCACCGTTGACCCCTGGCCCACACCCTACTGCTGTCCTGGAATGCCCTCCCTCCTCACATCCACCAAACTAACTCTCTTCCCTTCTTCAAAGCCCTACTGGGAGCTCACCTCCTCCAGGAGGCCTTCCCAGACTGAGCTCCCCCTTTTCCTCTGCTCCTCCTTCACTCCCTTCCCCCCACTCTCACCCTCTGCTCTTCCCCCTTCCCCTCCCCTCAGCACTGTGCTCATTGGTATGTATTATTTATTACCCTATTTATTTTGTTAATGAGGTGTATATCTCCTTGATTCTATTTATCTTGATGATGTTGTCTTGTTTCGTTCTGTTTTGCTTTGTTGTCTGTCTCCCCCATTTAGACTGTGAGCCCACCATTGGGCAGGGATTGTCTCTATCTGTTGCCGAATTGTACATTCCAAGTGCTTAGTACAGTGCTCTGCACTTAGTAAGTGCTCAATAAATACTATTGAATGAAAGATTCACAGGCCTTGAAGTCTTCAAGTGGAGTAACGCAGAGACGATATTTCGGCATGAAGCAGACTTCTCCTTCCTCACTTCAAATCTTCTTTCTTCAGGCCCTGAAGACTTTGAGGTAGAGAAATAAAAGGGGATTTGTTTGCACGAAGCAAATTTCTCCTTTCCACCACCAACATTCTCAATGAACTGTCTTGTAAAAGGCCTTGAAGGCCTTAAGTGGAGTAACACATAGGAGATGTTTCTGCATGAAGCAGACTTCTCCTTTTCCATTTCATATATTTTCTTTTCAGGTCTTGAAGACCTTAGGTAGGTAAATGATGAGGTGAGTTTTTCTAGGAGACAAATTTTTATTTCTTTAATCCTATATATTAGTCTTTCCAGCTCTTAGGAAGAGAAGTAAAAGTGGGAAATGGCTTGCGAAGAAAACTTGTACTTTTTGGACACAGATATTCTCTTTCTGGGTCTTGAAGACCTTCAGTAGAGAAACCAAAGTGGTAGGTGGCTTGCCTGAAGCGAATTTCTCCTTTTCAGCCTAAGTATTTTCTTTTGAGGCCTTGAAGACCTTAGTTAGAGAAATAAAAGTAGGAGATTGTTTGCATGAAGCAAATTTCTCTTCTTCCTCCTCAAATATTCTCTTTTCATGTCTTCAGAGAGATAAAGGAAAGCAGGAGCTTGTTTTCATGACACAAATTTCTCCTTTTAAGCCTTAAATATTTTCTTTTAGGTCTTGAAGACCTTAGGTAGAGAAATAAAAGTAGGAGATTGCATGAATAAAATTTCTCCTCTTCTGCCTCAAATATTCTCTTTTCAGGTCTTTGGGTGTATAAATGAAAGCAGATGCTTGTTTTCAAGATGCAAATTTCTCCTTTTAAGCCTTAAATACTTTCTTTAGAGGCCTTGAAGACCTTAGAGAAATATAGAACCCGGGTTTAGATTGTGAGCCCTTGTTGGGCAGGGATTGTCTCTATCTGCTTCTGAAGCACTTAGGACAGTACAGGACAGAATCATCGAGGTTCTAAACTGCTGAGGTTCTAGATCACAGAGGTTCTAGACTCGTGGGGTTCTAGACCACCAAGGTTTTGGGTGCCTGAGGTCCCTGCTCCAGGTCCCAGAGCTCTAGGTTCCCTATGTGGCTCCAGTGCCCCGAGAATTTAAGTTCGCAAAGCAGCTCCAGCACCGCGAGTATCTAGGTTCCCGAGGTGGCTCCGGCGTCTGGGGGCTCTAGGTTCCTGGGGTTCTGGATCACCGAGGTTCTAGGTGTCTGAGGTACCAGCTCCAGACCCCAGAGGCTCTAGATTCCCAAGGCAGTTCTAGCATCCTGGGACTCCGGCACCTTGAAGCTCTAGGTTCCTGAGGCAGTTCCGGCTCCCCGAGGGTCTAGGTTCATGGGACGGCTCCGACCCCCAAAGCTCTAGGTTCCTGAGGCGGCTCTGGCATCTGTGGGCTCTAGGTTCCGGAGGTTCTAGGTCACCAAGGTTCTAGACTGCTGTGGTTCTAGATAGCTGATGTGCTAGACTTGTGAGGTTCTAGATCACCGGGGTTCTCAGAGTGCCGGAGAGTGTCTGATGTCCCCGCTCCATGTCCTGGAGGCTTTGGGTTCCCAAGGCAGTTCTGGCATCCTGGGACTCCAGCACTCCAATTCTCTAGGTTCCTGAGGCGGCTCTGGTATCCTGGGGCTCGGGTGACCCGAGGCTCTAGGTTCCCGAGGCAGCTCCAGATTCTGGGCGCTCTAGGTTCCTGGGGTTCTAGATCACAGAGGTTCTAGAGGCGTGAGGTTCTAGATCACGTAGGTTCTAGGTTTCTGAGGTTCTGGATCACAGAAGTTCTAGACTCGTAAGGTTCTAGGTCACTGGCCTCCTCTGAGTGTCGAAGGGTGTCTGAGGTCCCTGCTCCAGGTTCTGGAGGCTCTACATTCCCAAGGCAGTTCTGGCGTCCTGGGGCTCGGGCACCCGGAGGCTCTAGGTTCCCGAGGCGGCTCCATCATCTGGGTGCTCTAGGTTCCTGAGGTTCTAGATCACCGAGATTCTAGACTCCTGAGGTCCTAGGTCAGACTGCCGCGGTCATAGACTGCTGCGGTTCTAGATCATCAAGGTTCTAGACTCGTGAGGCACCTCGCGGCTCTAGGTTCCCGACGTGGCTCCGGCTCCCCGAAGGTCTAGGTTCCTGAGACAGCTCCGACTCCCAAAAGCTCTAGGTTCCCGAGGCGGCTCTGGCATCCTGGAGCTAAGATGCCCCGAGGCTCTACGTTCCCAAGGAGATTCTGGCATCTGGGGGCTCTAGGTTCCTGAGGTTCTAGATCACCGATGATCTAGACTCGTGAGGTTCTAGATCACCAAGGTTCTAGACTCATGAAGGTTCTAGATCACCGTGAGGGTGTCTGAGATCCCCGCTCCCAGAGGTTCCCAAGACAGTTCTGGCATCCTGGGACTCCGGCACTCCGAGGCTCTAGGTTCCCGAGGTGGCTCCAACTCCCAAAAGCTCTAAGTTCCCAAAGTGGCCCTGGCATCCTAGGCCTCCGGTGCCCCGAGACTCTAGGTTCCCGAGGCGGCTCCGGCGTCTGGGGGTTCTAGGTTCCTGGGATTCTTGATCACCAATGCTCTGGACTCATGAGGTTCTAGATCACTGAGGTTCTAGACTCGTGAGGTTCTACATCACCGAGGCTCTGGGTGTCTGATGTCCCCACTCCAGGTCCCAGAGGCTCTAGGTTCCCAAGGTGGCTCTGGCATCCTGGGGCTCCAGCACCCCGAGAATCTAGGTCACCGAAGCGGCTCCGGCGTCTGGCCTCTCTAGGGTCCTGACGTTCTTGATCACCGAGGTTCTAGGTGCCTGAGGTCCCCGCTCCAAGTCCCAGAGGCTCTAGGTTCCAAAAGCAGGTCCGGCATCCTGGGGCTACGGCATTCCGTGGCTCTAGGTTCCGGAGGAGGCTCTTTTATCTGGGGGCCTCTAGGTTCCTGAGGTTCTAGATCGTGGGGGTTCTAGATTCGTGAGGTTCGAGACTTGTGAGGTTCTAGATCACTGAGGCTCTAGATTGCCAAGGTTCTAGACTGCTGAGCTTCTAGATCACCGAGGTTCTAGATTTGTGGGGGTCTAGAGTCATGAGGTGCTAGATCACTGATGTTCCAGACTCGTGAGGTTCTAGATCACCGAGGTTCTGGATCACCGGGGTTCTAGACTCGCGAGGTTCTAGATTGCTGAGGTTCTAGATACCCGAGGTTCTAGATTCGTGAGGTTCTAGACTCGTGAGGTGCTAGACAACAGGTTCTAGATACCCGAGGTTCTAGATTCATGAGGTTCTAGACTCGTGAGGTGCTAGATCACCGAGGTTCTAGACTCATGAGGTTCTAGATCACTGGGGTTCTGGACCACTGAGGTTCTAGACTCGTGAGGTTCTAGACTGCTGAGGCTCTAGACTCGTGAGGTTCTAGACTCGTGAGGTTCTAGGTCGCCAAGGTTCTAGATCACTGATGTTCTAGACTCTGGAGGTTCTCGATCACTGAGGTTCTAGACTCGTGAGGTTCTAGACTGCTGAGGTTCTAGATCTCCGAGGTTCTAGACTCGTGAGGCTCTAGATCACCGAGGTTCTAGACTCGGGAGGTTCTAGACTGCAGAGGTTCTAGTTCACCGAGGTTCTAGACTAGTGAGGTTCTAGATCGACGAGGTTCTAGATCAGTGAGGTTCTAGATTGCTGAGGTTCTAGACTGCTGAGGCTCTGGATCACCGAGGTTCTAGACTCGTGAGGTTCTAGACTCGTGAGGCTCTAGACTGCTGAGATCACCGAGGTTCTAGACTCGTGGGGTTCTACATCACCGAGGCTCTAGACTGAAGTTCTAGACTGTTGAGGTTCTAGACTCGTGAGGTTCTAGATTGCTGAGGTTCTAGATCGACAAGTTCCTAGACTTGTGAGGTTCTAGACCACTTGGTTCTCGATGTCTGGGATCCCCGCTTCAGGAGGCTCTAGGGTCCCGGAGGCTCTAGGTTCCCAAGGCGGCTCTGTCATCTGAGGGCTCTAGGTTCCTGAGGTTCTAGATGGCTGAGGTTCTAGACTCGTGAGGTTCTACATCACTGAGGCTCTGGGTGTCTGAGGTCCCCGCTCCAGGTCCCGGAGGCTCTAGGTTCCCAAGGCAGCTCTGGCATCCTGGGGCTCCGGCTCTCCGTGGCTGTAGGTTCCTGAGACGGCTACGGCACCCTGAGGCTCTAGGTTCCCAAGATGGCTCTGAGTTCCAAAAGCTCTATGTTCCCGAGGTGGCCCTGGCATCCTGGGGCTCCGGTGCCCCAAGCCTCTAGGTTCCCGAGGTAACTCTGGCACCTGGGGACTCTAGGTTCCTGAGGTTCTAGATCACCAGGGTTCTAGACTCGTGCGGTTCTAGATCACCGAGGTTCTAGACTGTTGATGTTCTAGATCACAGGGTCTAGGTCACTGGGGTTCTAGACTTGTTAGGGTCTAGGTTACCAAGGTTCTAGTCTGTTGAGGTTCTGGATCGCTGGGGTTCTAGGCTCACGAGGCTTTAGACAGCTGAGGTTCTAGATCTCCGAGGTTCTAGACCTCCGAGGTTCTGGATCTCCGAGGTTCTAGACCTCCGAGGTTCTGGACCCGTGAGGTTCTAAATTACCAGGGTTCTTGGAGTGCCGGAGGGTGTCTGAGGTCCCTGTATGCAGTGCTTTGCACACAGGAAACACTTCATCATGTCTGCCGTTGTGAGGTGTGGTGTAATGGGATCTGGTCCCGGAAGACTCGCCTGAGTGAGTGACTATGGAGGCCCGAGTCTCCCCATCCTGCCCTCCACCCGCTAAGAATCACATCTGTTGGACACTTCAGACTCCAGGAGAGCCATTTGTCTGATAGAAAGGGAGAAATGGGAGGAGAACACCATCTAGGTTACAAACACGAGTCTCCCTGAAATGTGGATTGCCCAGGAGAGGTGAGGTTTGACAATTGCAGCTATGCCATCGTGGCTTAGTGGAAAGAGCACGGGCTTGGGAGTCAGAGGTCATGGGTGCTAAGCCCGGCTCCGCCACTTATCAGCTGTATGACTCTAGGCAAGTCACTTAACTTCTCTGTGCCTCAGTTACCTCGTCTGTAAAATGGGGTTTAAGACAGTAAACCCTACATGGAACAACCTGATTACCTTGTATCTATCCCAGAACTTAGAACAGTTCTTGGCACAGGGTAAGTGCTTAACATATGCCATCATTACTATTATCTCCCAAGCAGTGTGGCTTAGTGGAAAGAGCATGGGCTTGGGAGTCAGAGGATGTGGGTTCTAATCCCATCTCTGCTGTATGACCTTGGGCAAGTCACTTAACTTCTCTGTGCCTCAGTTGCCTCATCTGTAAAATGGGGATTAAGACTGGGAGCCCCATGTGGGACAACCTGATTACCTTGTATCTATCTCAGTGCTTGGCACATAGTAAGCACTTAACAAATACCATAATTAATGTTATTATTATTATTAAGCAGACTACTACATCCTGCAGCTCAAAACCCTTAACTAACCCCATCTTCATATTCCCAAGTCCGTCAGTCATTCTCCAGGGACTGGATGCCCAGAACAATGAAAGACTGGACAGAATTCAGTCCCTGCACTCCTCCTCTAGAAATGAAGTTCACACTGCTCTGTAACAGAGGAACAGGAGTGACATACTAATGCCACCCTGTCCTATTCCTGACACTAGACTTCTCCCTTTCCCCACCCCACCAGAAGCTCTCCACAGAGGAAGAGCGATCCTGTTAGCCTGGCATCCTTTGCCACATATTCCTAAAGATGATTCGGTGAGTCTCTCACTGCCCTGAACAAGTGGAGCCTGCCTCCTTTTCTGGCATTTCGTTTTTATGGATTATCATGCCCAGAGATTAAACACTGTTACATAGGCAAAGATTCCAAACCTATGGCATGTGATGGTGGGCTTTCCCTGATTTCGGACAATTGATAAGGTTACTCTTCCCTTTGGCAGGCCTGGAAATTGCTCATCTCACTCCTCCCACCCCAATCCCTTCTCTCCGTATTTCATACTTTTTGTTGCTGCCACCATCTTTTCATTTTGTCTGCCTCAGCCTCCTGTTGGTTGCCTTCTGCCGATGTCTGAGAGTGCAG
Organism: Ornithorhynchus anatinus; assembly: GCF_004115215.2. Taxonomy (NCBI): domain Eukaryota; kingdom Metazoa; phylum Chordata; class Mammalia; order Monotremata; family Ornithorhynchidae; genus Ornithorhynchus; species Ornithorhynchus anatinus. Next base: position 38,949,797 of record NC_041728.1, read on the forward strand.
CTCTGCCTGTGTGGATGCTAGTTGGATGGGGTGCTCCCAGAAGTAGACAGGTTAATTCTCTGAAAAATATCAACCTGGGTTTGATCACAGACTACAATATAGGTTTTATTCAGTTCAGCAGGAATTATTTTCCAATTGTCATACAGAGTCATCTGTCAGATGATGTGCAAGAACTGGCTTTTCTCTCTGCTTAATATAAACTCACTTGGAATATAAACCCAATTCCAGTAGTCAGGAGACTGAACTGTTCTAAACCAGGGAGCCTTGACTGGGGATATTTTATTCGTTCTTTTTAAGGTGACATGAGGTAAATTTCCTTTGGAAATTTACAGTAAGGTTCAGTTATTTACCTTCTTTTGAGATTTCTAACAATACTAGGTATTTACTCTTATTTTCCTTATTACATCTTCCTAATTAAGGCTCCCCATAACTCCTAGCTCTCCCCTGACTGAATTTTAAGGAGTAAAAGCAATATCCTAACCAGAGTTCTTTCTCCTGAAAAGGGATTGGAGAAATATTCTGTGAGGAAAAGTCCAAATACATTTTCATCATGAACATAAAAATGTGAGAGAAATTTATCAGATTTCAAATAATTTGATATTAGCAGAAAATGTTTCCAAGTTTGCTCTGGATAGTCTATGTTGAGATACTTATCTTTTTCTGGTGGACAGATCAACTCCCATCTTCTCTCAGGGTGTCCTGGTCTCCATGGGTCGGTTTGATTCCCCAATCCCTTCTCCTTTGTCCTATTCCTCATTGGTGCAGATCTCTCGACTGCATTCCTCCAGGAGGTCTCTAAAAGCCAACTCAGGTGACAGTGGCTTGTTACCTTTGTTTTGGATTCCTTACAGATGTTGAAATTCTTTAATTTCTACTCCCAGAAAAAAAATAAATTCAAAAGTTTGAAGAGTGCATGTCATTTCCTGGATACCTAAGTAAACAGTCAATCCCTCCCACCCGTAACATGCCTTCTGTCTCCCTGAGTGAGTGCATGTAATAATTTCCCTCCAAAATGAAGATTTTCTCCTACAGTTTTGCTTGTCATTGCTGCTGCTGTGATCTCCCTGGCTGGCTTGGTTTTGGTTCTGGTTTAGTTGGCACAGGGGTGGCTGGGGCATTAAAGTCTCCTTCCTCCTCTGGGACTTCTCCTCATCTCCTGGAGCCTTGGGTGAAGTGGGCACTTCAAGTTTACCAAGAGAGGCTAAACCTTGGTTTGAATGCAAAGGGCAATGGGGTTTTTCTAAAGAACGGTAGGAATTCCTTTCCAAAGTCATTTCTAATTCATACTGCTACAAGGCATGTTTAAGTCATTTATTTTCTCTTTCTCCATATTGATCAAAACCTCAGAGGGACAAGGATCCCATTGCAGGAAGTCAGGAGAGAGTGAGAGGCATTAAAAGATGGAGAGCCACAGAATAAGATATTTCAGTTGCTTTCTAAGTAGATATGAAGTAAGGAAATTTACACTAAAGCCCATTTTATCATTTGGACTTTCCCATTCCTGTGGTGTGGCAAAATTCATATTGGCTAGAAATACACTTTTCAAATGAAGCTCTGCCAAGTATCTCATTAAAACTTCCTCACAGACCAGGAGTTGAGGTAATTATTTCTTACTTTTAGAGACAGTCACCTCTCTTTCTCTCCTCAAACAGGCCTGAGGTCCACAGCCTGACTTGAGGCCTCATCCTCTCTTCTGTTCCTGCTCTCTCTGAAATGAATCCCTTCAGGATAGAACTGAGTGACCCAAAAGAGCATTTGGAATTAACATTCATAATCCATGGATTGGGGAAACCACCTCCCCCCTTGCCGCCCACCCCTGCACAGGACGTCATTTCAGAGACCGTCATAATAATAAAAATAATAATAATGTTGGTATTTGTTAAGCGCTTACTATGTGCCAAGCACTGTTCTAAGCACTGGGGTAGATAAAAGGTAATCAGATTGTCCCACGTGGGGCTCACAGTCTTCATCCCCATTTTATAAATGAGGTAACTGGGGCACAGAGAAGTTAAGTGACTTGCCCAAGGTCACACAGCTGACAAGTGGCAGAGCCGGGATCATATCTTAGGTTCATCCCTCCCACAAAAACGAGTCTCGTTACCTAAGACCTTTCCATTCCTACGTCAATTTTCTCCTAAAATCAGATCGGCCAGTCGAGTTGCTTTGTCCTTTCTGAGAACTTTATTCTCACATGTCGACGCACCTCCCCCCAGCCCTGCCAAAGGGCAAAAGGCACTGAGAGGGAATAATCTAGAATGCCGATTTAGAGCCACATTCCGAATTGTACATTCCAAGCTCTTAGTACAGTGCTCTGCACATAGTAAGTGCTCAAGAAATACGACTGAATGAATGAACATCATTTCTTAAAATCACATCGAACCTCTGACAAGCCAAACAAATGAAATTTAATAATGTTGGTATTTGTTAAGCGCTTACTATGTGCAGAGCACTGTTCTAAGCACTGGGGAAGATATAGGGTAAGCAGGTTGTCCCACGTGAGGCATACAGTTAATCCCCATTTTACGGATGAGGCAACTCAGGCACAGAGAAGTCAAGTGACTTGCCCACAGTCACACAGCTGACAAGCGGCAGAGCCGGGATTCGAACCCATGACCTCTGGCTCCCAAGCCCATGCTCTCTCCACTGAGCCACACTGCTTCTCAATTTACCAAGGGGAGGGGCCCCAGAATGGGTGCTGGCATCTTTTAGTTCCTGTGGGCTAATAGGTTTTTTTTTCCCTCTTGTTCCTGAACCTGCCATCCCCCCTCAGACTGAGTTTGTGGGAGCCAGCGGCTTTTTGCCCTCCTCTCCATCCTTATCAAGAGGCTGCCCCTCCCTCTCAGCTCTGCCCGCTCCAAACTGAAAAACTGGGCCGCGGCCTCTTATAGTCGGTGCTGGAGGGGCGTGTGGGGCAGAGCCCAGGATGGCTCTCGCTTTGGCTCCACTTGGAGGCCATCTGCTTCTCCCGCTTCCTTCATCCTCTTAAAGCACGGGAAAGAGAAAAAAACCACCCAAAAATCTCCTCAGGTTTTCCCAACGGTCTCCACCCCCGTGACTTCGAAACTGTGGATTTTTCTATTGCAATAGAACTAATTTTGAGCCTGTTGGGGAACTCTACTGATCTTCCTTTTGGGGGAGAACATTCTCCTTAGGATAAAAAAAAAAAATGTGATTAGGTTTCGGTAAAGTTCTGTAAGAAAAATGACGACTCAGTTGATTCATCTTTCATCTGGTAAGTAACGGGAAAATGACAAAGGCCAGATTCACTTAAAAAGACATCTTCAAAAAGAGCGCAAAAGGCTAGAGAATGCTTCTTTGGGAAATTGTTCAGGCAGTCCCAGTTTTCTCTACATGTATTTTCGCCTCACACTTCCAGGACCAGAGCGGGCAGACTGAACTGTGAGGGAAAGCACGGCCCTTCTGATCACTTTTCAGTCATCATTTCAGCCTTCTAGGAGCAAAAGGCCGCCACGTAATGGTTGCAAATCCAGCTGGCGTTTTTGAAAGGCAAATCCCGTCGAATTCCCCGAAGAGAAGGGACATTGTGAGCAAGCCAGTATTTTTTTGTTTCTCCGGAATAATGTTTTCGTCTCGATATTATTAGGACTTATTCTTTTCCTCCAACTCCCTTTAGTGCTGAAGCCCCTTTTCCCCTTCTCCTCCCCTGTGCCCTCTGCTTACCCATCACGGAAACCTCTCGACCAGCTAGTCAGTGACTCGGTGACCCGCTGCATCAACAATGGATAAAGTCGGGGCCCGAGTGACCCTGTAGGTCACCAGGAGGTCGGGTCGGTGCCTGAGTGACCCAATAAGTCACCAAGAGACCAGGGTGGCATCCGACTGACCCTATAGGGTCACTGGCTCAGTGACCCAATGGGCGGAGCCAAGGCAGTCCCTCTGACTAGTGCATTCCCCTTCCCCACATAGTACCCCAACTGGGAAAAAAAGAAACATTTTCTATCTATTCTTTTAAATCTGATTAATTCTGCCTTTAGATATCAAAATAACCCCCCAAAACTGCTACTATATTGCAGGTACCGAAACATATTCATCAGTATGCCACCCAAGACAGTTTTAGATTTCTGTAATGAATATTTTAATCAAACCAATGATCAAATTTAAAAAACATGAATGAAATGGGCCTTTTTTCCTGCTCTGGATTAAGGTCTCCTTTCCCCCATTCCTTTTCCTTCTGTGTCATCTAGGCAACTGGATTTGTAATCTTTAAGCACATTATTAAGATTTTGAAAGGCTACAATACGGTTGATAGACTGTCTCCAACCTGATTACTTTGAGAATATCCCAGAGCTTAGAACAGTGCCTGGCACATAGTAAGTGCTTAAGATATACTGTTTAAAAAAACAAACCCAAAACCAAAACCAAAAAACTCTCATCTGCTGTATGGCCTTGGGCAATTCTCTTGTCTTGGTTAGTTACCTCACCTGTAAAATGGGGATGAAGACTGTGTCCCCTTTGTGGGGCATGGACTGAGTCCAACCTAATTGTCTTGTATCTACCCCAACACTTAGTAAGTGCCTACCATATTTCGTGCACTTAATGAACACCGTCAAAAAAAAAAAGACCACTTTCCCAATTGGTTTCAGTCCCTTGGAATTCCACTCATCTTCCAAAGAATCAGTGATTTCACCCTATTTAATAATGCTGGTATTTGTTAAGCGCTTACTATGTGCAGACCACTGTTCTAAGCACTGGGGTAGATACAGGGTAATCAGATTGTCCCATATAAGGCTCACAGTTAATCCCCATTTTACAGATGAGGTAACTGAGGCACAGAGAAGTTAAGTGACTTGCCCACAGTCACACAGCTAAGCGGCAGAGCCAGGATTCGAACCCATGACCCCTGACTCCCAAGCCCAGGCTCTTTCCACTGAGCCACGCTGCTATTTAGTGCCATCTAAAAATTGGATGAGCATTCTATTGAATCCTTAAAGTGAACAATAAAGATCAATGAATAGATTTGGTTTCAGGATTGATTCCTGTGGGAAAAAAAAAAATCACTCAACAACTATCCCCTATTTCAATACTGAAGATAGGTTTCTACCTAACTGTAGTATGATCAAGACTGTATTTTGTATGATCAAGGTGTGCAAGAGGTGGGCAGTGAGGTAGAGGAGATCGAAATACCGTGAGAAGGTTGGCATTAGAGGAGTGAAGTGTGCAGGCTGGGTTGTAGTAGGAGAGTAGTGAGGTGAGGTAGGACGAGGCAAGGTGATTGAGTGCTTTCCTAGATTACAGTGCAAACCTTAGGTCAAGAAAAGCTAACCCTCAGTCAGCCCTGTTTTTCCTGAGGACCCTGAGCTCTTTGGAAGAAAGAAGCTCTACATAAATCCAAGGCATTATTACTTGGGATACACTATTAAGACCAGGAGCGTAGATACAGGTAACATCTTTTTCTCTGTAAAACGGTGTCAAAATAAGGAGCTGCAGGAAGACAGACTTTAGAGGGAGAAAGGATCTCTGCTCTCACACAGTGAACAACAATACAACCAGGAGTTTAAATGTTTATTTAACAGAAACGCCAAACCACTCCACCCAGACCCCTTCAAATAAACGAACAAACAAGAAGTATGGCTAATTCTTTGGCAAAAGTGTCAAAGCAGAGGGTTATCATTCCAAAGCAATCCTACTGGGAAAATTACAAAACACTAACTAGCACTGGAGGCAGGAGAGGAGGGGAAATAAAAAGCAGGACAAAATAAAAATGGGATTGGCTGCAAAAGACCATCCAAAGGCACTTATGCCTGTTCACACTTTCCTCTTCATCCAGCACTTGGCTGCCAAGTTTGAACAGATTTCTGATTGCATAGCGGGCTGATGCTTAGGTCATCAGCTTCTCCCAGGCACACTTTGGGTAAGTGCAAACTGTTTTAAGACATGCATCAGGGAGGGAAGCACAAGACATCCTCTTCCTGTTGCATCCAAGGGCTTGAGCTCTCAGCCAGATGCAAAGGAAGCCTGAGCTAGGCCGGGCTTCTCAACCGCAGCAGACAGGCTGCTGGAAGACAACGACCATTGTGATGGCTGCTGGGAAAACCATTTCGAGACCCAGCATGACTCCTAAACTCTTCCACGCTCACTTACTTCTCAGTCTCAGCAACGTGACCAATTCCTTCCTCGCCGTGGAGGGAGCAATACTCAGGTTTCCTATGTGGTCCCGACTTCCTGGGCCCACCCACGTGGCGCCTAGGAGAGCGAAAGGGACGGGGGCGGGCAAATCCGCCCCCAAATCAAATCTGCACTGACGCAGCTGACCAAATCCCATGGCGGGCAGCATCATTACCAGCACTGTTCTGAGCAGAGACCACGTACTTACCCATCTCATTCTAAACAAACCCCTCAGGCTACTTGAGATGTGAGGCAAGAGCCCCCTTGGCATCTCCCTCTCACCTACAACTCTTAAAAGAGAACTGGTCGCCTCCTAAATATAGCTTCTAGGTTCGGGCTGCCTTTGAGTTTCGGGGTGCAAAAATTGAGACTACGTGGGCCCTCGTCAGGACTGGCAGTCCGGATCCAAAGCCAGGTGAACAGCAGGATAGGGGAAGGCTTCTCTGGGTCCCGGGCTGTCGCTGGTTCATCTCCCTCCACTTGGCAAGCTTCACTCAGCCTAGGCTGCACTTCCGATGCCTCAGGGAGGGGCAGATTCAGCAATGGCCAGGGAAGAAAAGCTGTAGACTCGCTAGGCAGGACTTGGCTTTGTAAAACCCCAAAGGAAAATAAAATACTGACAAGACACACTGAGGCAGAGGGTGGTGTCGCTGGTGTCGGGCCTGAAAGAGAAGCAGCCATAGTAGCAGAGCCCGGGAAGGGCCTCCCTTTAGGAGGAAGTCTGGGGAGGCTCCAGGCATCCTCCAAGAAAACCCAATCTTGGACAGCCAGGGGAATCCGCATACCCAAATGCCAACTTTGCTTGGAGGTGCTAGAGGGACCGCCTCAGTCTTGAGGTCTTCCTCCCCAGCCGCCCCGGCTCAGCTCCTGAAACGGGAGACATCGCCTCAGAGAGCCCGGCCATCTTCTGATACTGTAAAGTCCCTTCCATCCCAACCAACGCCTGAATCTTTGTCCAAATGTCTCAGGGGTGCAACTGCCAATCAAGGAGGATCCCATCCTCCCTCCCCTACTCCACCAGAGGAGCCTCAACTGAATTCCGGAAGAACAGCACTCTAAGTCCCTTTTCTTCCCCTTCCCGTCCAGCACTCAGGGTGCCCTGAGGATTTTGGGCTTCAGACAGTAACTCCCAGGGTGACTCTCGAGAATCGTTTCCCTAGTCTCAGTGCTCCCGTCAACGGCCACAATGTCTGGTGATGGCAGAGTATCCTTCCCCGCTGTTTGGTTGGCTGGGGGAGGCCTGGAGCCCAGCCCCAGCCCCACCCCCCAGTTCCTGACAAGTTACTTCAGGCTTTCCACTTTCCCCTCCCACACCAAGAGGTAGAAGAGACCGCCGTGAAGTTCCCAAGGGCAGCTCCCAGGGAGTAGCAAAATCAAGCCACGGGGTACATTTGCCTCTGACGGTGGGATCGACAGTTGAGTTGCGGAGCCGCCGCTGCCATGGGGAAGGGGCTGCTGCAGAAAAATCCCGGGCCTCACAGTCGTTCCCCTCTCAAAACGACCATAAGAAAAAAAAACACGACGAGAAACGACGCCCCTTCCCCACCCCCCGCAACAAGTAAACCCCCCAAAACCAATACCCACTCCTAATCCTTCTCTGAAAGGAGTCGTTTCCCTCCAAACGTTCCCGGAGGCCTTTTGGAGCCTCCTGCCTTGCTCCCTTTCTGCCAGTGAACTGAAGCAACAAAGCCGCTCTCTGCGTTCAGTTAGCGTGCTGTGAAGTAGTATGGATCCCAAGTTATTGGAGGTGCACAAGCTCAAGAGACTAGAGGCCGGATCGCAAGGAGTCTGTTCCCAGGAGGCACCAGGAATCTGAATCCAAGTCGGGCTTTGTATCTGTTTCCATCTCTTCCTTTGCCGTCTGGGTTCTTCTGGAATGAGTCTCCAGCTGCCCAAACAAAAAAGAATTCACACGCATTCATACACAACAGTGCACATTCCTGATTATAATGGGCCTGACTCAGAGGCTTAGAAAACTTCATCCCCCCAGTAAAGACTTGCTGCTTCCATGCTGGGAAGGCATTAGAGGGTAGGCAGGAGCTGGACATCCAGACTCTGGGCACTACCAACACTCCCTCCCTGCTGTCTCAGTTTTACCACTGCCCCTTACAATGGCTCCACCACAACCCTTCATAAATACTGCCAAATGAGGATGGAGACAACAGCCCGATCCAACTGCCCGGACCCAGTTTCCGGGGGAGCCAGGGCAGAGACTGCCCCAGTCAGGTTGCCTTTTGGATAAGCCAATGAGAGGGCACATGAAGAGAGCTGACAGCTGGCCCAGAACCCTAAGAAACGACATAGCCTAGCGGATAGAGCAAGGGCCTGGGAGTCAGAAGGACCTAGGGTTGTAATCCCGGCTTTGCCATTTGTCTGCTGCATGAGGTTGGGCAAGTCACTTGACTTCTCTGGGCCTCAAGTTACCTCATCTGTAAAATGAGGATTAAGACTTTGAGCCCCATATGGGACAGGGACTGTGTCCAACTTGATTAGCTTGTATCTACCCCAGCGCTTAGAACAGTGCTTGACCCATAGTATACACTTAACGAATACCATTATTGTTGTTGTTGTTATTTCTCCTGCTGCGGTCGAAGAGACCAGTGCACGTGTCAGTCAGGGCCCTTTCCTCACCACCCTGGCAGGGAGGACCCTGGAAAGGATGAAACCTGAGCCGCCGATCCACCCACAGAGCAATCTGAGGGTGCCTCAGGTCCCTTCAAAGTTGTGTTTCTTAAGGGGGGTTTTCACCTGCTGCGTTCCTTCCATTCCCTTTTGAAGTCTCTGGAGCTGGGAACAGATTCGAAGGTTCTCCTCTTGCAGCAGCTGCTGTTCAGCCAAGCACTTCAACACCAGTCCCCTTAGCCGCTCCACTTCCACCTGCAGAGAGCTGCACACACAGGCTGCAGCTGGAGGCACTCCTTTCCCTACACACCCCGGAGCTGGGGTCAGCCGGGGGGGCTGCGGACACAAGAAACCCAGAGGCCAAACTGTTAAGGAAGCGGCTCCCATCACGCCCACTTGCGACAGCCCCCATCTAGTCATTAAATCGTATTTATCGAGCACTTGAGGTGTCCCCCAACTCTGTTGAACTGCACTCTCCCCAATGCTTAGTTCAGTGCCCTGCACACAATAAGTGCTCAATAAATACCACTGACTGACCGATTGACAGCTACCACCCCCCCCCCAGCGCTATGAAGGGAACCTAATCGTTCTAGGTAACAGCTAGGCTGTCAGACGTACCATTCTCACCAAAAGAAGAGCAACAGGCAGGCAATGGGGCACTATGACTTGCAAGTGGGGCGGGGAGCGGGTCAACCCGACTCTGCCAAAGAATCACCAGACAGCCAGGCAAAGGCTGTGCACAGACCCCCTCCAATTGCTAGAGCTTCAGGTCCTCGATGGCAAAGGGGAAAGGCAGGGCTACTGAGCTGAGAATATTACCCTGTCCGCTCGGGGGCTTTGTGGGGCTTCATTAAGGTTTTAAAACAGCATGGAGAGCAATTGGAGTGGAGACTCCTTTTGATCCAGCAAGTTGGGACAGACCCTTACAGTCGTGCACTGATGCACAGATTCCAGAGTCCAAACGGCCGCTGTGCAAGAAGCACGCAAGGTCAAACTGTCCACAGGATGTCACGGAGTTCAGCATGCCAACGTGTCCAGCTAAAGGGCTGCAAAGTCGCTCGGGCACTGTAACTCCCTTTATAATGTTATAAATGGAAACGTGGTGGGGGTCACTTGATAAAGATCAATATTTATATCAATTATCAGTATCACTCATAGCCTAGTGGATAGAGCATGGGCCTAGGAGTCAGAAGGACATGGGATCTAATCCTGGCTCCACCACTTGTCTGCTCTGTGACTTTGGACAAGTCATATCACTTCTCTGTGCCTTAGTTACTTCATCTGTAGAATGGAGATTAAGACTGAGAGGCCCTTGGGAGACAGGGATCATGTCCAACCTGATTTGCTTGTTCCACTCCAGCTAAGTTTTTCTGCTTTGCCAAACCTTCTCGCATCCATAATAAGTCCAAACTCTATCATAGCCAGCCAGTCTACTGATTTCCACTGTCCTCCTGTTGCTCCATAAAGCAGCCCTGCTTCTTTCATGAGTTGCAGAGTTTTCATCACACTTCATTTCTCTCGGGTGCTTAAAATCCCAATGACTACTTCTTCTCCCCAACATTCGTCCAAGTCCTGGCAGGTACTTAGTAATTGATGATGACAAAGAGACTCGTTTTGAAACCATTAAGTAAAGGAAGTAGCAAGCCCTGGCGGACACAGCACAAGCCTTGCCTGCTGGACGACTCTGGGCAGGAAAGTCACTTAACTTCTCTGTGCCTCAGTTCCCTCATCTGAAAAAATGTGGATTCGATACCTGTTTTCCCTCCTTCTCAGACTGTGATCCCTGTGTGGGGGAGACTGAGCTTGACCTGATAAATATGAACTTACCCCAGTGCTTAGCATAGTGCTTGATACATAGTAAAGCACTTAACAAATACCTTAATCACCACATCATCATATCTGATCAGTCCCTACACCACTGGGCTCATCAAGCAAGTCTAAATACACTATTCCACACTGGCCCTGAAAAATAACCAGAGGCTCCATAGAATCAGCCAGTATTGGTACAAGCGTCAGAGAAGTCACAGACCCAATGGGATTTGCGGAAATGTTGCCGTTGCTTGCCGCTGAACTTAAAGACTAAAACCCCAGATCCTAAATGTTACCCAGGCTTCCGTGGTAGGCTTGTTGCATTCTGCAGGAGCTTCTGAGGCTACTTTGAGGCCTTGCAACTCCTCGTAAGGGAGGGTTTCTTTCTCAGGCTCGGAAAAAGCAGCACTCAGGGGAGAAGGACTGTCAGGCATGGGGATGAACTCGGCATTTTCTAGCTCCTAGAAACAAAGAAAAGCATCAGCGTGTAACAGCTTCTTTTCACAAAGTCTTCCCTTCCTGACTACGGCTAACCCCACTGGCAACATGATAGTACTCTCTAGTGGTAGCTGTGGTTAGTGGCTTTCTTCTACCTCCCAGCCTTCTATCCTCCAAGTGGGTGGAAAATAGGTTCGTAACTGACAGCATTCTTGCAGGAAGGTTGCCAGGGTTGCTCATTCCTACAAGGGATCTCTGAGCACGAGTGAAACCTCACAACTTGATCACATGGCTGTAGTAAGGCAAGCTGCCTGGAGGACAGTCCTCTAGACTGTTCGCTCCTTCTGGGCATGGAACGTGTCTGCCAACTCTCCCAAGTGTTTAGTATAGTGCTCTGTATACAGTAGGTGCTCAGTAGATACCAATGACTGATGGAGGACGCAGGGTGAGTCAGCAGGTGTATGTAGCTCCTGCTCCCTCCTTTCGCTTCAAAGAGCACTTAAGATTAAAGTTCAGGGCAGGATAACTGTGGGTACAGATACCGGCCGGTGGGGGAAATGGGAGGAGGGAAAAACCTCTTTGATGGCAATCGAATCAGATAACGGGGTTGTGGCCAGAAATTCAACTGGAAGTGCCCAAGTTCGGAACATCTGGCTGAAGATGTTCCAAAGTTTCTGCCTTTCATTTTGCAGCAGGGGATCCTGACCTCACCCTGAGGAGCTCACTCTTCTCCCAAAGCCATTACCTTCCGCAGCCAGCCCGGGCAGGAGCTGCTACCCACGCTGCTGACCCCCATGGCCTCGGGGGGGCTCAACAAACCCCCAATGCCCCGGTCCGCCTCCATGGTACCCCGGAAGCCGCCGCTTGGGTCAGGGGTCTCGGACACCCGTTGGGTTTCCTCCTCTTCGCCACTACCATTGCCACCTTGAGTGGAGCTCTGTGCCCCTGACGCATAAGAGACAAGAGAAGTACAGAGTTTCAACTGGCCACAAGAACTGCCATGCCAAGGGACACATTTTCCCCTGCAAAATAAGTAGTGTGATGTCTGGGGCACACTGCTGTGGAAGGGGCAGGAAACTGGCCCGAACCATTGGCAGAGTACACATTTTGTCCGGTGCTAACATTTAAACGAGGTTCTAGCTCATTCGTGGTCTTCATAATGCTTATTATTCTCCACCCTTTTAAATCTCAAACCTACCTCACTGGCTTAATCTACTGAGCTAAAATTCAAGCTTGGCTTTGGCAACCTACCTGCTCCCTGACAATAGTTCATCTAACTAAACCCTATCTGACTGCTCATCTAACTCATCTTAACAGCTCCAATGAGCTAAGTTTTTCTCCTTTGCCAAACCTGCTCGCATCCATAATAAGTCCAAACTCTATCATAGCCAGCCAGCCTACTGATTTCCACTGTCCTCCCGTTGCTCCATAAAGCAGCCCTGCTTCTTTCCTGAGTTGCAGAGTTTTCATCACACTTCATTTCTCTCGGGGGCTTAAAATCCCAATGACCGCTTCATCTCCCCAACATTCGTCCAAGTCCTGACCCTTTCCCTACTTCTTCTTCTGTTTGCCTAGCATTCAGAAATGACCTCTCCTACCTCAATAAATCCTTTGATCTTCAAGTCCCTCTGAAATTTAACTCTCGCTCCTTTCCAGTAAGCATCCTGTTACTACTCAGTGCTTAGAACAGTGCTTGGCACATAGTAAGCACTTAACAAATACTATTATTATTATTACTATCATGGAGAGGGACCACTGTTTTTCACCTTAAGTCTATAACCTGTTTCAGCTAATATAACTTCCCCAAGATCCAGTTTTTCCATCCCCAAGTTTCCTATCTGAATATGAGGATAATACAACAAGCTGGTGACAGAGCAAGTGACCTAGGCAGAAAGGGAAATTTGGTCAGCAGTGAAAGACACACCTGAGGGATCCATTAACATGGAGTCACAGATGCCTTTAGCAACCAGAAGAATACCAACAAAACCAAAGTAAGATCTCTACTGCTTCCTTTCTTGAGGCCTGAGCCGTAAACAGAATTTTTATTTCTATCGAGTCTGTCCTGTCCACTAAGATCTGAGAGACCGCTAGGTCTGGTTATCACATCTTAAGGGGCTTCACTTGGTGGAACCAACTTAGAACCTTTTCCCTCACTGAATACTAAGAAGTGGAGATTGGAAGATAAAGCAGAGCAGATAACTGGATGACTTGGGCCTGATTTTCCCAGGGACCTTTAATGCCGAGCTGCCTTTTTATTAGAGATTTTGATTTTTTCCCCTAAGGAACTGCCCTGCAGGATGATCTTTCCAGGACGTGCCAGTGTGGAGGGGGAGAAGATAGATACAGGAGAGCCTGCAGCACTGGGGGATAAGAGAGTAGACTGAATCATGACTCTCATTTCTCCCCATCTTCAAATCCCTCCTAAAATCACTTCTCAACCATGCCACCTTCCCCAACTAAGCCATCCCTTCTGCATCACCCACACACTTGGCTCTGTACCCTTAAAGCACTTGATATTCACCTCACAACACTTATGATCTTCCACCACCCCATCTGTAATTTATTTCATGTCTATCTCCCCCTATAGACTGAAAGTTCCTTGTGGGCAGGCACCATGTCCACTAACTCTATTGAATTGTACTTTTCCAAGCCCTTAGTATAAGCCTCTGTTCCTAGTAAACGCTCAATAAATACCACAGATTGATTATGGCTAGGAGGCTCTTAACTTGGCTATGAAAACTACTCGAACAAACTATGACTCTTTCTCCTACAGATAGACACTTTCCACTTTCCTTCAGTATTTCCTGAGTCTGCCCCTCTTATTTCACCTCCCCATAATCACGAGAAGCACTGGCTGCCTAAAATTTGGTTACTCACCGGTTCCAATGGACAAGCCACTACTGTTGGAACGGATAGTCTTAGAGTTCAACACTTTCTCTGAGGAAAGAACAATTCTGTATTAGAGATGTGTGGGGGTAGGAGGGAAGGAAAGAAAGAGAGATGTCCCCTTCATCCAGAAACACTTCATTATGCTTTATGCGGAGTTGTGTACAAGAACCCAGTTCCTAGGCCCCCTTTAACTTTAGAAGGGCCCAGTGGGCCCAAACTAGTCCTTGTGGGTCTAAAGAGTTCCCCATACAATCCTTTTGAAAGGGAGGGAGAGGGAGAGAGAGAGAGTGAGAGAGAGAGTAAGTGAATGAATGAGTAGGTATATGTGTAAACAGGCAGAATACTTAGTGGTGACCTAGTTCTCTTAGGACAAGAGGAGAAACACTCCTGACCACCACCAAAACCTCCACTGATCATAAGAAAGGCAGGAAAAAACAGAGTTAAATTCCACAAATGGCTATCTCCTGTACAAGACTGTCAGCAACAGAAGCCCTTGGAATGTAAAATTACCACTCAGAAACAAAACTATGGAACTAAGTAGGCCCCAACGATTCTCCCTCTCCCCTGGGACATCCCTGAACTGGGACATTTGGCATTAGCACCTTGAGGGATGATTTCTCCCACTTTCACCTCCATTTCAGTCCCACCACCACCACCGACGTTATGCGCCTGCTCCATTTACCAACAATGAGAATGGTGTGCCAGCCTCGGCAAGACAGGTCCGGGACATGATGCAGGGATCCAAAAATAGGCCGAGGCCACGAGGTACAGATATCAGAGCCGTGAGGTTTCTCCGTAGGGGTCATTGCAAGGCGGCCGTTCCCTCCGTTTCCCCAAGCAAAAATGTGATTATCTGGGAAAAGAGTGGAGGAACCAAAAGTTGAACACCTCGCTGTCCTCTCCCTTCTAATCAAGCTTCCCGGACCTCACTCTACTAGCAACTGTGGTCTCCCGGTTTGCGCTAGTTATGGGATAGTCTCTTTTCCAGATAGTGCCATGTGCACAATAGAGACATAGTAAAGACTCCTGAGATCTCCAAGGAGGTCAATCAAACAGAAGCATCCAGATTTTCCATTTCCCCTACTGACCTCCGGTAACCCAAAGGATCCGATCTGATCCAAAAAGACCAGATCAGGAACAAGGAAGCATTACTGAATAGCTTTTGCCCGCTTTGGGGTTTCTGTTGCTCTTGGACTTTATCCCTCTTGGAACAGCTGTACAAAATTTTCCCTCCCACTTTTGCTGTCACTTCCCTGTGAAGAGTGTGAGTGAGGAAAAGGAGAGATGGGGAATCAACCACTGACACTTCAAACTCAATATACCTATATCTAACTGCTCATCTGGCCGCCAAACCCACTCCTCCTCCTCCTCCCTTTCCCATGTACGCTGATTGCACCAGCACCTTCCTCATCCCAGAAGCCTACAACCTCAGTGTTACCTGGGACTTTCTGCTATCTTTCAATTCTCATGTTCAATCTAGTTACAAGTTCACCCATTTTGTCTTGCACAGTGCCTGAAATGCCCCTTCCTCTCCAATATAACAGTGACCACCCGGTCCAAGGTCTGGTCATCTGGCAGCCAGACTCTCGCATCAGCCTCCATGCTGGTCTCCCTGCCAAGAGCCTCGAGCCTCTTCCCTCTTCCCTCTCCCATTTGGACTGCTATATGCTGCTGTGTGGAACACCTCCTTGGGGAGTTGCTCAGCACACCTCTCTCCATTGTTTTCCTGTGGCCCTCCGAATTCCTCACACTCAGCTGCAAAGTTCTCGACCAACTCGCCCCATCTCACATTTCTGCGCTCTTTATCCATTACTCTCCCTCTGGCTCTCTCTGCTCCTCTCAACCTCTCGCCTTCATCTTTTTACCTAAGCTATTCCTCTGGCCTGGAATTCCCTCCCTCAGCAAATCCAACAGATCATAGCACTCCCTACAACACCCTCCTAAAACAAAACTTCCCTGACTAGTTCACAGCACCCTAAGTGCTGCAATCTCCAGTACTTATTTATTCCCATCCTGAACACTTTTGCATATATGCTATTCACAGTTATTCCTGTTGATTATGCTGCTTGTAAACACATTCACTTCTGTCACGCCCATTCGCGTGTAAGCTCCCTGTGGGTGGGGAATGTGTCATTTTTTTGTTTTGAACTTCTGGAGTGCTTAGTACAGCGCACCAAACTCAGTGGGTGCTCGATATATGTTACCACTCCCTCTACGCTTCTTCTGAGTGCAAGAGCTTATTACGGAAAAGTTTCTCAGATGATCCCCTGCGCTTAGTCCCTCAGTCAACAAACCCTTCCTTCTTGGGACCTGCTCACTCAAGGAAAGTAGTTACAAAATCTTCTATTCAAGGAGATTACTGCCTCAAAATGCAGGAAGGATAAATGTGAAATGTGACCTCAAATAGCCACCCCCACTTCTCTCTCCAATAGCCAGCCCCAGAAGACTCTCGGAATGACGGGCACCCAACTCCCTTCAGACTTACCATCCGTAGCAGCTATGGTAAACTCATCACCACACGAAACCCTGATCACCTGCTTCCCACCAAGGGGCCCCCCCAGAAGATTGATTCCCAGGCGCTTCTTATAGTCCCCGACTCCTAGCTGCCCACACTTGTTGGAACCAAAGGTCAGCAGACGGCCCCGTTCTAAAAGGGAAGAAATGATAGCAGTTATCTGGAGCCTGGAAAAGGCAGGTTGAGGATGTCCTGTGGAAGCCGACAACAAAAATGCTGGGAGCAAAACTGAAAACATTGAGGCAATTGCTGGGAGGCCTAAAAGATAACCTCAAAAACTGCTCCCCAATCCTGACCTTGATCATTATCCTCTCTCGGCCCAATGCATCTTCTGTGTTGGACCCTCTCAAAATGCCCTGCTCGACTGTGGGTTCCAAGGCCTTAGCTAGAGGGATTATACTGTCTGGAAAGGGGTTACAGCTGGGCCAGGATTAGAAGGATACAAAGATATGGAGAGGACCAACCACGAGCAGGTGTCAGAAGCCCTCTGCCACTGCAAACTGGCAGCCTGCCATGCCAACACCAGAGGGCCCATGGACAAAAAGTCATCTCCTGATGCCCCAAGCCTTCCAACAACCGGGGTCTGCCTGAGCTGCCTCATTCTCCTGGTTTAACCTGACTTTGTCAGTTCCCTAAGGATAGCAGGAGAAAAATGCTATTCAAATAATGTCCTCTCCAAAAGTTTCCCTCCCCCTTGGGAGCCTGCTGTTGCTGCTTCCTCCTGCTACCTTCCTGTCCCTGTAACTCACCCCATAATTGATAGGGCTTTGAAGGTTTAGCTTCCGGTTTGCCAGAAGGAAAATTAGAGGATCCCGTTCTGGGTCCCAGAGCTTAGAGATCACAGAGATCTAGAAAGCAGACAAGATAGCTAGATGTTACTAAAAAACAGATGGTACCACGGGAGAAAGCAAAAGTTTTTTTTGTAACTGGAATGGCGAGGCACTTCAAACTGCCACTGCCATCACTCGAGGTTGTGGTGTTGTGTGGGGTGGGAGCGCTGCCTGGCCTCACGCCACAGTCCACTGAGCGCAGTGGAAACCCCATTGGTCCCAGCTCAGGGACTGCGTCCGGCCAATCCAAGAAGCACCATGACATAGTGGATAGAGCCCAGCCCTGGGAGCCAGAAGGACCAGCGTTCTAATCCCAGTTCCACCACTTCTCTGCTGTGGGACATTGTCACTTCACTTCTCTGTGCCTCAGTTACCTCATCTGTAAAATGGGGATAAACTCTGTGAGCCCCATGTAAGACATGGACTCTGTCCAACCTGATTAGCTTGTGTCTACCCCAGGTCTTAGAACTGTGCCTCGCACATAGTAAGCGCATAATAAATACCATTAAAAAAAAAACAAAAAACAAACCTCAAAGAAGCCAGAGCAGGAGGGTGGGGTGCCCGACCAGCCCAGCCCTGGGATGGCCCTAGTGACCACCGCGCCCGCCAGAGGAGCACGTGGTGCTGCTGGTGGTGACCTACTGCCTGCCTATATCCAGGCAGGTAAGGCCCCATACCACAACTTCTGGGTGGCACCACATTGGGATCTAGTCTGCTCTTTCGCACACATTACTATGAAAGCCCCCAAGCCGGTGAGGGGAGGTGCATGCATTGTTATTAGAGCCCCAAGCCAGTGAGGGTTGGCCCAAGCCATGACACTGCTGTGGATTCCCTCATCCAGACTTGCCAACTGTGGCTCTATGCCACCGATGGGGGGGAAGGGGAAGCATCCACTTTGAACCGAGAAGTAGCGGGGCCTACTGGAGAGAGCATAGGCCTGGGAGCCAGAGGACTTGGGTTTTAATCCTGTCTCCATCACTTGTCTGCTGTGGGACCTTGGACCTTCGCTTCTCTGGATCTCTGTTATCTCATCTGGAAAATGGGGATTAAAACTGACAGCTCTTTGTGGGACATGAGGTGTGTTCAACTTGATTATCATCTGTCTACCCCAGCATTCCATACAGTGCCTGGCATGTAGTAAGTGCTTACCATAAACACACATATAAAATAATTAATTTGTACTGAAGCAACTGCACTGGCACTTACTGTCTTACCAGTACGGCGTTCCAGACGCTTCTGGCCAACTGCCATCTCTGGACAGTAGCAAGAAGTAAAAAAGCCAGTGCAAATTTAACTGGTTTTCCCACGGTTCTCCCAGTTCATTCTTGGGGAGAAAAATGGAGTACCGGAGAGATCCCTGTGGGGGTTTAAGCCATCATTCATTCATTCATTCAATCGTATTTATTGAGCACTTACTAGGTGCAGAGCAGTGTACTAAGCACTTGGACAATTCGGCAACAAATAGAGACAATCCCTACCCAACAATGGGCTCACGGTGTAGAAGGCAACCCACTTGCTCAAAACTGTGCCTCCCCCAGGAAGTGTAGCAGAGCCCGGAACAATTACAGACATAGTTTAGTCAATCGCCAGAAAGGGCAGGTAAGCATTCTTCCCTTAGGGGTTTTATACATGGTGTGACAGGAGAAGGCATTTCCTACAACATGGAAAACATTGATTAAAATCCTACATGTGCATAGTACACGTAGGAGACTAAGAAAATACATTCCCTGCCGCCAAGAAGCATCTCAGGGTGGGAAGCCCTGGGCTAGGATCTGTGGTGCGGGATCTGGAGATTATCTCACCATCAATAGCTGCAGTATGAGTCTTGCCTGGGGCAATGGTACGGATCTTGTAAAAAGACAACTGCTTAGCCAGAGTTAGTGAGGTTGTGTAGGGAACTTCATGGTAAGCCTAGAAGAAAAGATAAAACACAACCAAAGATCCTAGGATGAGGGAACAGTCCAAAGAGGCTGGAAAAATGGATCTACGAAGGTCAAAACAACTGACATCATTTGGAGCAGGAAAGAGAAGGCGGGGTGGGTCGGGACTTAACAGTATTCGAGATGGGAAGGATAAAGGTAACCCGTTGGAAGGGGACAGTGAAAAGCTAACTATCCAAACCAGGGCTATCAAAATGACCAACTATCAGACCCGAAGCTCGTTGGGATGACTGAGGAAAGTGCAGATACTCAAGCAAAACTGGACATGAGCATGACCAAGCTTGGTCAACTATCCTCAGGTTCCTTCCAATTTTTGAAGCCATCCAGCCTCAGTCCTAAAATAATCCATCAACTTCTGCTATATTCTCTATCTCCAAAATACGTGCTGACATGGAGGCAAAAACCATTTCGGCAATAAAAAGTCCCTTGACACTCACGTGTTTTTCGTACTATTAGCTGTGGCGATGGTCTCTGGTTCCTGTGCTCAGCCCTTGGTGTTTGCTGCCTCTGCTCACAGAAACCTCAGCTCTGCCCCTCTGGCAGCCGGCTGGCCCTGCCCAACTAGGAAGCCCAGTGGAGTAGGCAGACGGGGTGGGAGGGTTATTGTAACGGACCAACATACAGATGGTTCCTGAGGTTTCACCTGATTAGAAAGGCTTTCTCTAACCAATCCCTTGTAATTGAGGGATGACTGTAAAGTAACCAACGTGAAAAATTTTTCAGATGCCCAAACAGGAAAATTTTCCAATTCCTCTCTCATTTTTAAACTCTTTCAAAAGTTTAGGGACTTTAAGACTCCCTCCTGCTCTTTCTCCCTCTTTCTCTTGTTCACGCTCAGTTCTTCCGGTTCCTTTATTTAGATAATCCACCAGTTTGTGACACTCCGCTGAGTCAAGCTGGACTTCACCTGGGCTTCTTCGCTGTCCTGTAGTTAACAATCTTTTCCCTTAGGAACACTGATGGGACCCCAGAGAAATTCTAACCGGACAGAAGGCACAGCACTCACTTCATGGTTGATGATTCCGGACATGCACTGATTCAGTCCCAGTTTGTTGAATTCGTTGAGTCCGCAGGCTAACACTTTGCCAGACTGAGTCAAAAGAAATGACCCATCACAACTGCACTGAACGGAGACAATTACCAAGGCCTTGGGAACATCCACCTAGGGAGAGGAATCAGAACAGAGTTCCAATTGCACACAAATTGATTCTGAGAACTAGTGAACAGATTTCCAACTCAGGGATAATAGACCTGGAACCCCAGGTATAAAGACTAAGATCAAATGGCTGCTCCATTCCTCTCGCTTTACCATGTCATCTAGTAACGGCTGCTTTTCCAGAAAAAGCGCAAGGGTCCCCATGCAGAGCTGCGAGGCCGGGATGAAGTGAGACAGAGGTAAATAAGTACCAAATAAATTGATAAATAAAGGTGGCAAATCTGAATAATGAGGTGGCTGGAGGGGATGGCTTCTTTGCTGGTTCCTCCTCCTTTTCTTAGGTTGTGAGGTCTCCTTTCCCGCCGCCCAACCCCAAGGGATAGGGAACATTCTTAATTCCCACTTGTGTATTCTCTCGCAGCACTTCGTACAGGGCTCAGCCCATGATAAGTGTTAAACAACTATTACTTCTCCTCCCTTCTTCACCCTTTAATTCTTCGACTCTCTATTTATCTTCATTCTCTCGGGGATCTCATCTCTTGGCTTCGGTGTTATTCTCGACTCTTTTCTCTCATTCAACCCAAATATTCAGTCATCAAATCCTGTTGGTTCGACCTTCACGCGTCGCTAAAATCTGCCCTTTCCTCTTCATCCAAAGTGTTACCATGCTGATCCAAGCACTTATCATGTCCTGCCTGGAGTACTGTATCAGTCTCCTTGCTGACCTCGTCACCTCCTGTCTCTCCCCTTCCAATCCTTACTTCACTCTCTCCGTCTGGATTGTTTTTCTAAAAAAGTTCAGTTCATATCTTCTCATTCCTCAAAAACCTCCAATGGTAGCCCGTCGACCTCTGCATCAAACAGAAACACCTTACCTATGGCTTTAAAGCACTCAGTCAGTTCACCACCTCCTATCTTACCTCATTGATTTCCTACTACAACCCAGCAGACATGCTTTGTTCCTTCAACACCAACCTATTCACACCTTGATCCCTTCTACCTCACCATCAACCCTTTGCCCACATCCTCCCTCTGAGCTGGAATTCCCTCCTTCTTCATAGATGAGAGTACCACTCTCTCCACCAGCTCGTTGTGGGAATGTGGGAAGGGAATGTGCCTCCCAAGTGCTTAGGACAGTGCCCTGCACACAGCTAGTGCTTAATAAATATGATTAGTTCCAAGCCGTATTAAAATCACATCTCCCCCAAGAAACCTTCCCCAATTTATCTGCAATTCCCCTACTTCCTCTCCCTTTTGTGTTGCCTATGCACTTGGCTCCCCCGATTAGACTGTAAGCCCGTCAAACGGCAGGGACTGTCTCTATCTGTTGCCGACTCGTTCATCCCAAGCGCTTAGTACAGTGCTCTGCACATAGTAAGCGCTCAATAAATACTATTGAATGAACTTGGCTCCATACCGTTTAAGCCCTTGATATTCATCCCATCCTCAACCTCACAGAACTTATGTACACATCCATAATTTAATGTCTACCCTGACCCCCAAAGCATGTCTGCCTTACTCTCCCAACCATTTAGTACAGTGTTCTACATACAGTCAGCACTTAATAAATACCAGTGACTCATTGATCTCTCAGCTATTATCACTAAGGGGAGGATGCCCATATCTACCAGTCCTGAACTGACCTTTTTTTATTTTTAAATGGAATTTGTTAAGCGCTTACTATGTGCCAGGCACTGTACTAATCACTGGATTAGATACAAGCTGATCAGGTTGAACACAGTCCCTGTCCCACACAGGGCTCAAAGTCTTAATCTCCATTTTAAAGATGAGGTAACTGAGGCACAGAAGTTAAGTGACTTGTCCAAGGTCACACAACAGAGAAGTGGCAGAGCCAGGATTAGAACCTAGTCCTTCTGACTTCCAGACCTGTGCTTTATCCATTAGGCCACGCTGCTTCTCATCTGACATACAAGTGTGTTTTCTCCTTCCTCCAGGACATCTCCACATGGATGACTCGCTGGCATCGTAAACTTAATATGGAAACACTGAACTCACCTTCCTTCCTAAGACTCCTCCTCTTCCTCCTCCCTTTCCCCTGAGAACCAATATCTCTGATTCTACTCTCTCTCTCATTTCCCACATTTAGTCTGTCTCTAGTTTATCCTAGTTTTTCTTCTACGACATTTATCTTTCTCAACCCCTCCTTAGGGATGCCACTCTGCTGGTGTAAGCCAACATCTCCTGGCTAGACTGCCGCAACAGCTTCCTTGCTGATCTCCCTGTCTCCAGGCACCCCACTTTAGGCTACCCCTAAGCTCAGCTGTTCAGATCATCTTTCCCATTCAGAACAAAACATGCCCCTCATCAAATACCTGCAGTGGCTACCCTACCCTACTTCCCTCTGTATCAAACCCAAACTCATAAACAATGTTTTAAGGCCCTTCACCAGCTGCTCCTTCTTACATTCCCATGCTTTTTTCCTGGAGTACCCCAGCTCATACTCTTTGCTCCTCCCAAGCTTATTTTATGTTACGCCTCAATCTCATGGCTCCTAATTCTGACCTTTTGCACGACTTTTCCCTTAGACGGCACTCCCTCCCGACTTAAATCCCCCAAACGACACACATCCCTCCCGCCTTCAGAGATCTCCTCAAATGCCCACTCTTCTGGAGGCATTCTCCACCATTAGCACTCATGTTTTTGATTCCACTGATCTGGGCATTTATTTACTATAAATTTTCTGCTTCCATTTTTGCCAGTTTTTATCTTTTGACCTTTGTACGCATGTTAACTCTGTCTGCAACTCTCCCCCACTAAACTGCAGACCCTCAAGGTCAAGGACCATGTCCCCTACTTTGACTGCATGCTCATGCTCCCAAGCTTCTACTACCAGTAATAATAATAATAATTATTATAGTACTTGTTAAGCGCTACATGCTAAGCACTGTTCTAAGCACTGGGATAGATAGATAGATAATCAGGATGTTCCTTGTGGGGCTTACACTTTAATCCGCATTTTACAGATGAGGTAACTGAGGGACAGAGCAGTTAAGTGACTTGCTTAAGGTCACACAGCAGACAAGTGGCAAAGCCGGAATTAGAACCCATGTCCTTTGACTCCCAAGCCCGGGCTCGTCCATTAAGCTACGCTGCTTCTCTAATGGACTCAATCTATACTGAAGATGACTGGAAGGAGGGAGGGAGGGAGGGAGTGTGGTCTGGTGAAACTGAAGGAGGGGGTTCCCCGGGAGAGAGTTTCAGGAATCAAAACCCTTCAAATGGAGTCAGGGAAAACAGGTCTGATCACTGGGCAGCCTTTATAACCATGACAAATCCTGGGAGAAGTAGTTGATGCATTTTTACCTTCTGTGGAGTATAAAAATCCTCTTCTGAATCCAAGCCCAGTCGTCCTGGAATGTGTAAAAAGAGAAAGAGAAACAGAGAGAGAGATAAAGAGAGAAAGAAAAATAGAAAGAGAGAGAGCAAGAAAGAAAGACAGGCAGACAGACACACACACAGAAATAAATTGGATACCACTCAGGCTTCTTTTGCCTAAGTCGATTTCCTGAAGAAATCTCCCTTTCTGAATTATCAATGACTCAGAATAATTTAGATACAGCTGCTTTCCCCTTTGCCCTTGCACTGGGATAGGACCCCAGGTGGCTCATTTTCCCAATTTTTGCATTTCTGTTTCTCCTCAAGAACTCAGGCAGGACTCTTAAAGCAAACGGTCAATTAAATTAGGAAACACGTGTATGATTGAGTCTCAAACAGCATGCAGGTCAGGCTCGAGCCAGGTCACGTGCACATAAAGAGTAGGCTGCACCTACCGTATTCCCCACAACCCCATGAATAGACTTCTTTGTTTCGGGTCAGAACCACCACATGATTATCACCACAGGAGACCTGCTCCACTGGATTGTTAAGGAAGAAATTCAGCTGCATAGGCTCCAGCACCTCAGACCCAGCAACCTTGTCCATCCCCATGCAACCGTAGTAATCTGAGCCAAAGGCATACAGCTGGCCCTCATCTGGACAAAAGAAAAGAATGAATCCATCAGTGTTCGGAATAGCTAGCCTAAGAGGAGCCAGTTTTTCACTTTGAGCATGGAGCACGTTCAAGGGAACGGGGAGGATGGGAAGAGGAGGAAAGCAGAAAGGGGAAGAGGAAGGGGGAGGGGAGTGAAAGGGGGTGAGCAAGAGAAAACCAAAAACACTGACTCAGGCTGCTCCTCTTTGGTTGCCTTTCTAGTCCTCGCCAGACCTGGGGACTGGCTGTGAGAAATTCCTCTCACCAGCCTCCCCCTCTAGACTGTAAGCTCGCTGTGGGCAGGGAATGTGTCTGTTATTGTTGTATTGTACTCTCCCAAGCACTTAGTACAGTGCTATGCACACAGTAAGCGCTCAATAAAAACGACTGAATGAAGGAAGCAGACTGGGGTTGCTCCACTCCAGCGAATGCGGTGGCAGCGCATGCCTCATGGGAAAGCACAACCGCTATGTCACTTGGGGATGAACATCTGCTGGAGGTAGGTGTGGCTGCCCAACGACACTGGCCTTGGCTGTTGGAATATGGCCCGAAAGCAATCCAGGATTTGTTCGCCCGGCCAGACTCCTCAAATCCAAGTCCTACCCTCCCCAGTGGATCCCCCAGGTTGGCTGCGGGGAGCCGCCATCATGGTCCCACGTCTGGTCCTTTTCCAGGTCCAAGGGGTGGGGTGGGCTCCTGCAGCTGCCCTGCGGACCACAATGCCCCCCTTGCTCCTGAGGAATCAGAGCTTTACAGAATTTTATAAAGAGTGTGCTCAGTTATTGCTGGTGATCAACGCAACGCCCAGATCCACCCAGATGGCCACACCAAGCCAGGAAGAGGAGTCATTAGACTATTTATCGAGACAGACACTTAGATTAGATATATCCAGGGGATACACGTGGAAATTGCAAAATCTAGCCTAAAGCCCACACCATCTTTAACATGGGGAACTATAAAAAGCAAGCTCAAATTTTCTGACTGAAGCCCCTAAAAGTGCATTATCTGGCTTTTACTTTTCACATCACTGAGACCCTTCCCTCCAAGGTCACCCGTGACCTCTTTTTGATCAAACCTCATGGATTCCCCACTGTCTTAATGCATCTCAACCTCTCAGCTGCCTCTGACACGATGGACCACTTTCTTCTCCTGGAAAAACAATCTAAGCCAGGTTTTCATGTCCCTTTCTCTTCTGGTTCTCCCCTGACCTTTCTGGCTGACCCTTCTCAGTCTCGTTTGCTGGTTCTTCCTCTGCCTCCCACCCTCTGTGGGAGGCACTCCCTTGGGGAGCTAGTCTGCTCTCACAGCTTCAACCACCACCTCTATGCAGAAGATTACCCAGTCTACCTTGCTAGCTCCAACCTCTCTTCACTGCAACCTTACATTCATTCATTCAATAGTATTTACTGAGCGCTTACTATGTGCAGAACACTGTACTAAGCGCTTGGAATGTACAATTTGGCAACAGATAGAGACAATCCCTGCCCAATGACAGGCTCACAGTCTAAACGGGGGAATTTCCTACTGTCTCCAGGACATCTCAAAGGTAGATTTTGAGCACTTAATGTGTGCAGAGCACTGTACTAAGCACCTGGAAGAGAGCACTATAACAGAGTTGGTAGACACGTTCCCTGCCCACAATGAGCTTACAGTGCACAGCTCTACATGGATGTTCTGCTGGCACCAAGTACAACGTGTCCAAAACTGAACGCTTCATCCTACCTCCCATATTATCTCCTCCATCAAACTTTCCTGTCATGGTCAACAACACTTTCATCCATCCATCTCTCAAGCTGGTACACATCCTTGACTTCTCTCAATAACACTGACATTTCTCTCTCTCTCTCTCCCCCTCACTCCCAACCAATATTCAATCTAATACCAAATCCTTTGAGTTCTTCCTCAGTAACATCTTCAGAATCCTCCTCTTCCTTCATCCAAACTGCCAATTTGCTGGTCCAAGCACTAATAATAATTATGGTATTTGCTAAGCACTTACTATGTGCCGAGCACTGTTCTAAGCACTGGGTTAGATACAAGGTAGTCAGGTTGTCCCATGTGGGGCTCACAGTCTTAATCCCCATTTTACAGATCAGGTAACTGGGGCACAGGGAAGTTAAGTGACTTGCTCAAAGTCACACAGCTGATAAGTGTCAGAGCCAGGCTTAGAACCCATAACCTCAGACTCCTAAGACCATGCTCTTTCCACTAAGCCACGCTGCTTCTCCGAGTTGCACTCTATCCCGATTACTGAATCAGGTTCCTCATGGACTCCCCTGCCTCTACTCTTTCTCCTCTCGAGTCCATACTTGATTCTGTTGCCAGGACAATTTTTCTGAAGCGACACTCTGCCCATCTACCCAGACCTCAAAAACCTCCATTGGTGACCACTGTGGCTTTAAGGCACTCCATCAACTCTCTTCCCCCTATTTGTTCTTGCTCTTCTTCCACTCCACCCCAGTTACATGCTTCATTCCTCTAAAATCAACCAACTCATTTGTCCTCATTCTCCGCTCCCTTGCTCGTGCTTTCCCTTTGTCCTGGAACTTCCTCCTCCTCCTCCTCCACAGCCAGCAGGCCACTGCTCTCCCCATCTTCAAAGCCCTTCTGAAATCACATCTGCTTTCCTGATTAATCTTTCAACACCACCCCCAAAACTGCTACTTCAGCTGTTCCATGGGTACTTAAATCCCTTGCTGAACTGTAAACTCCTCCAAGGAAAGAGTGCCTACAACTTTAACTGCACTCTCCCAACAGCTTAAGGCATTCAAACTACTATTGACTAATTGTGAGCTATGGAAAGAAAACAACCTCCCTCTCTCACTCTTCTTCTGCTGAAAGCAAGGATGGGAGAAATTTCACTGTCAGCTTTGTTTTCTTCCATACTGGACAGCCTGCAAGCCCTGTGTGGGACAGAGATTGTGTCCCATCTGACCATCTTGGCTCTACCCCAGTGCTTGGCACTTAGTAAGGGCTTAATCAGTATCATTATCATCGTTACTGAGGTGGCATTACTGGGGAGCCCCTTGCAAGGACCTCATGACGGGCAGAACCTCTGGCCGCATCCACCAGCCGGAATGCCACCAGACAACTCCAAACAGCGATAGCCTGAAGCCTCCTTGGTTGAGAGCCTTGAGTGAGGACTTGGGAATAATATCCTTGAGCTGCGTGCAGGAGGATACACACTCCTCCCCAGAGCATGGATGGAATTACATCAGTCAGGGAGTTTGGCTACATCTTGGCCTAGCTTTTGGAGGTCCACTTGAGGTCCATCTTTAGTTCTTCTCAATTATTCATTCATTCAATCGTATTCGTTGAGAACTTTTTAATAATGTTGGTATTTGTTAAGCGCTTACTATGTGCCGAGCACTGTTCTAAGCGCTGGGGTAGACACAGGGGAATCAGGCTGTCCCACGTGGGGCTCACAGTCTTAATCCCCATTTTACAGATGAGGTAACTGAGGCACCGAGAAGTTAAGTGACTTGCCCAAAGTCACACAGCTG
The DNA here is from genome assembly GCF_004115215.2 of Ornithorhynchus anatinus. Taxonomy (NCBI): domain Eukaryota; kingdom Metazoa; phylum Chordata; class Mammalia; order Monotremata; family Ornithorhynchidae; genus Ornithorhynchus; species Ornithorhynchus anatinus. Next base: position 38,977,616 of record NC_041728.1, read on the forward strand.
ACAAGTGGCCGAGCCGGGATTTGAACCCATGACCTCTGACTCCAAAGCCCATGCTCTTTCCACTGAGCCACGCTACTTTGTGTGCAGAGCGCTGTACTAAGCGCTTGGGAGAGTACAACAATAAACAGGCATATTCCTTGCTCACAGTGAACTTACAGTCTAGAGGGGGAGACAGACCCAAATACACATCAATAAACTACAGATATGTACAAGTGTTATGGGACTGGGAGAGGGGATGAACAAAGGGAGCAAGTCAGGATGATGCAGAAGGGAGTGAGAGAAGTAGCAGTGCTTCTTAGTTCACCAGGGCCTCACGCACTAGTTTTGCAACCGGGCTCATGGGCATCTATTAGGCTGATGCTCCCGAGGAGTTTCCATGCAAATGTAAAACAGCCATTCTCACCCTCGGAGAAACTGGGATTGGTGGTAGCTACAATAATGACAAATACCACCTTACAGTCAACTAGAGTTTCTCTCCAAGAACTCACAGTGATAAACAGCCATTCTCTCATTCAGCTTTACAATATCCTTAAAAGGAATGGGACAGGTATAAGAATCCCTATTTCATATATGCAGAAATTGACTCAACAGAAGGTATAAAAGAGGGTCAAAACAAAACAGTGGCAGAGTCAAACAGAAGTCACTTCACCTGCTGCCCTGTCCAGTGCCCTATTCACAAGGCATGGCGCCTTTCCATGCTCTACCCTGGGCCCAAGAAAATGCTAGATGAAGGGTGCGGGGCTGAAGCAGGGCCAGGTTGGGATCCCCTCAAGGTCACATTGAAAAGACCTGTCAAGGGACGGGTTTGTGGAAAGGGGGGTCTGAGGAGCAAACATTTCTTTTTTTCTGTCCTGCCCCTGTCCTATCTTGTTTCCAAGGGCTCCGTGTTAGTAAAGTCTTCTGTGAACCACTCGGCCCGATACGGTCAACCCGGTGCCCACAGGGGTCCCTAAAAACGGAGGCCTGGGCCTACAGGGGCAGAAGCAGCCTCTCCACCTGACCCTGGGGTGCCTCACCGGTGATGCAGACTGTAAAGTCGTCTCCACAGGACACCTGATGAATGGCCTTGCCCTGCAACTTCTCCACGTGCTTTGGCTGCCGATACGAGGCTCTGTCTCCATGGCCCAACTGCCCGTGGAGCTTGGTACCCCCTTGCATATTCTGTAAGGCAAGGAACGCTTGTGAGGATTACTTAACCATCTCGGCTCTCAACTCCAATCATCTTGCAAAAGCCACCCTGAAGGACTGAAGCTTGATAGAAGGCTGGCAGGAATAACCCCTAACACTAATGTTGTCAGATGCGACATTAAGCACTCTTATGTCAGTAAAACTTCCAGGCAACGGACATAGACAGAACTTAAACCAGCATCCACAGAACTGCCCGAAGAGGGCAAATCCCGAACGTCAGGAAGCAGTGTGGCCTTGTGGATAGAGACCTGGCCTGGAAGTCAAAGGACGTGGGTTCTAATCCCGGCACTGCCACTCGTCTGCCGTGGGACCTCGGGCAAGTCACTTCAATTAGATTGTAAGCCCGTCAAAGGGCAGGACTGTCTCTATCTGGTACTGATTTGTACATTCCAAGCGCTTAGTACAGTGCTCTGCACATAGTAAACACTCAATAAATACTATTGAATGAACTTCACTTCTTTGAGCCTCTGTTACCTCATCTTTAAAATGGGGATTAAACCTGTGTGTACATTCTAATTAGCTTATAGCCTAGTATGGTGCCTGGCACAAAATAAGCACTTGACAAATGCCATTAAAAACCCCACCAAAAACAAAAACTATCACAATCTTCCAGAAGGTGAGATCTTAAAATGGTGAAAAAGCTGACATTCCCCTGAAGGTAGTTGTGAATGAGCACCCAAATCTGGGTAAATAGGTACGTTGTTTTTAAAAATCAACCTTCAGATCATTTTGCGGAAACTCTGCTTTTCTTGAAAACCATGACGACTAAATACCTAACCCAATCTTATCAACGCTTTCATGGGTCAGGGGCTAAATAGCTATTCTCTCCCCTAAACTACTCATGATGCCCTGTGAGAAAGCAGCATTGAAGTTTGGTTTAGATTAGGTTACTCGGCATTAGCCCATTCTCTCCTCTGCCAAATGATGACCACTTTCCCCCTGCTGGCCTTCAAACACTCTCTGGGATGTGGTTTCTACCGAGCAGAGCAACTACCTCTCATTATGGTTCTTTTGGCATTTTTCTTTAGGGATTGAAGTCCCAGAGGCTATCAGTTTTAAGGTTTGGGAACACCTTGCCCATCCAGCCTGCTTAGGCACAGGGACGGCCCCAGGTTCTTGCAGAACTATCTTGGGCAGCGATGACCTGGTCCAAATGACTCACCCCTGCCCCGTGACAATGTGTTCTGCACCATATTCAGATTTTTATAAAAGACTAGAAGTTCAAGCCTGGAGGTAACAAACTGAGGCAGCGGGGGTGGTCGGTAACGGTTGAATAAAGAAGAAAACCTCAGTGGTGAGGTGCTAAAAGGTTTTACGAACTTCAGAAATCCAGACTCCTCATATTCTGGTAGTCTGGTAGGACACACAGGCCCTAAGTGGTCCTCTTCAGCCCTCCTTGCTCGCAGCTAGAACTCTGGAAGCTTTCTGGTGGTATTGTAGCAAGCCAGAAATTTTGAAGCTTTCCAGCTGTATTCTAGTAAGCTGCTGCATGACTCCTACAGACAGAATGCTAGATTGTAAACTCCTTGAAGGCACGGACTGTATCTACCAAATCTGTCGTGCTCTCCCAAGCGTTCAAAACACAGCAAATGCTCAGTAAATACCACTGGCAGACCGTTTCCCGCCTAGCTTGGCCCCAGGGCCCCAATTGGCCCAGGTCTGGCACGTCAAACCCGGAAGATAAAGAAGTTTAACTTACCACCCAGGTGTACAGCTCTTTCTCCACCGTAACTACGGCAAAGTGGGTATTGCCTGCACACACTTGCCGGGCGCTGCAGCCACTCTTGATGACATCCAGCTTCTGAGGAGTGGATTTCCCACCTCCCCAAACATACACCTCACTCGTGCGAGAGGTCACCACAGCAATGGGCGTTTCATTCGCAGTACTGGACCTGCACAAGCACCACGAAAGGAGACACATTTAGCCCGGGCCCTCAAACGAAGCAAAGAGCTTTCTGCTTTTTTCTTCGAATAGGATCCTTAGGCTTGAGGCGGGCAAACAAATAGCAACATCCTTCTTTGCCAAGCAAGTGGGCTTGCTTTGTTATTCCAGCCTTGAAGTCTCCATTATGCTGTGCCAAGGCTCTTCCACTCTGGTTCACAGCCTGCGTCACCTGGTCTTTCTTCAACCTCTCTGGGTTCAAACCTATTTGGGGTTCTGCCAAGACCCCTGCTTCCTCCAACTTCTTCAAACCTCCTGCCCCCAAATGTCTCTTAATCGTTTTAGCTGACGATGCCTCAGGTTAGGATTTCTGGCCATCGGCTCCATCCAAACAGAAAGAGCACGTCAGCTGACAGAACAGATGGGTTCTTCTGTATATTATAATGCGTTCCCCGGCTGTATAGTTCTAGTTCTAGATTATAAGCTCATTATGGGCAGGGAATGTGTCTGTTTATTATTAAACTATATTTTCTCAAGTGTTTAGTACACTGGTCTGCACAGGGTAAGCGCTCAATAAATATGAATGAGTGAATGAATGAATACTGTCTTGCGTTTAACATTATAGTATTACTCTGCCCTCTGCTCCTTCTAATGCTAAATCAGTTGTCCTTTTATGACTCTCCCCCCTTAGATAGTAACCTGGAGGCCAGGGGTAATGTCTTCACTTTTATTGAACGCTTCCAAGGGCTTATTTAGTACACGCCCTCTATTCAGCCTAATCAATCAATGATTAAGCCTGAGGAGAGATTCTTGAGCAGGCCCTCTGATATTTTTCAACAAATCATTAACGTGTGCCTGCGCCTCTCTTCTGTAAGCTCTTTGCGGCAGGGATTGGGTCTATCTTTTCTACTGCACCAAGTGCTCGGTATATTGCTCTGCACATGGTAAGTGTTAAATAAGTATCACTGATTAAGTGACTGATTGATGGATTTCCCAAACACTCCCTTCTATAGTGGCAAGTTACCTTGGTCTTTTGGTTGGTCCATTAAGCAGTGCGACTTTTTCTTCCATCTCCCTGTAAGGAGAAAGGCAAAGAAACATGAGAGGATAAGTTCCTGGAGGACAAATGAAGTGCCGCTTCTTGATTCTGTACTTCCCATTTTCAGTATGCTGCACCAAGTGGACCGTCAATAAATCTACTACTATATTACGTGAAACAGTAAGAGGCTACTACAGGTCTTCTCTGTCTTACCCCGATGCGCTTTACAGATCTCACCTTTCGAAACCTACTCCTCATCCCCATTAGGCAGACCCGCACGACTGGAGGGAATGGAAGCAGGATAACCTAGGGAATCATTTTGCCTGGCCCTAGTGGAAAGGCAAGCTGAGATGTGAGCAAACTGCACATTCCACATAGAATCTGGAGGAAGAGAGGCTCAATTAAAACTCCCACCTCCAGACTAAAAACCTCAGGCCGCAGGCTCATCTGATTCAATATGGGGAAGTGCAGAGAGTGACCATCCTGGCCCCGACCCCACCCAGGGAGGATATCAGAGAGATCAAGAACAGGAGGTTCTGCTTTTCTTCAACCAGAGAAGGCACTGTGACTGCAGATATACATTAGCCTCACTAAGCCTTTGCACTGGATCCTCTGAAGTCCAACCCTGCTATATCCATGACAGGAGAGTGGATTTACGTGCTGCATTTACCTCCTGTGTTTCCTGAGAAGAGGGCGGTTGAGAAGTTCATCAGCAGTGGGCCTTTTCTCAGGGTCCTGTTAAAGATAATCAGGAGGTCAGTTCTGGTTGCAAGGGGCTTCCAGTGCAGACATCTGCCCACCCCTCAGAAGAGCCCCAGTCCAACAAGTCAAAGGTCACCTGATGATACGGATGTAGACTGTAAACTCTTTGGGAGGCAGGCACGGTATATCTCTCTACTTTGTTATACTATATTCTCCCAGGTGCTTAATTCAGTGCTCTGCACAAAGTAAGTGCTCAGTAAACACCATTTACTGACATATTACCAGTCTTTATTTTCAAAGTGGTCTCAGTAGCTTTATTATTTCCAGTACTAACTGGCTAGAAGTGATTGCACATGAACAGTAATGGTTTGCATGGTTCCCTTGACACTCTCCCTCTCCCTCTGAGAATCAAGGGCAACAGTAGCAAAAAAGAATTGATAGCTTCTAAAGTAACATGCCTGGGTAACTGTGAATTTAGTTCACCAGTATTTTTATTATTAATCAATCAATCAACATTTCCAGAAAAATTAACAGACTCGGAAATTTCTATGGTAGAATTTGGGGATGTAAATAGGTGGTAAACAATGTAATCTGGAGTTCAAAGCATTTAAATGCCTTTTATATGTTCCTGCTCCCTTCAGAGAGGTACACAGGGCAGTTGATTTGGATGATGAGGCTGTTTTCTGGACAGGACTTCAGGCTCAGTGTCATACTGTCTTATTTACATAAACTTCATTCATAACTAGTTTGACTATCAAACACCATTTGCTTAGCAAACTCTCCCTTTCTCTCAGTTTAATTTATATAAACTTCAGTCCGAACTAGTGTGTCAACCAAACACCATTTGTTTAGCAATCTCTCTCTCTCTCTCTCTCTCTCACACACATACACACACACCATGGAATAAGGAATAATAAGTCCAGAACACCATAGGATACCAACAGAAAGCACGGCTTAAATCATCCCAGCATTTCATTTGGCACAAAGAACCTGCCAATCTAAGCTTTTTGTGCACAATCATGAATACACCTCACACCAGAGATGAAGAGGTGTGTTTTTCAAGTATGAGTATATCAGACTTTCTCCCCAACTCCTTTAACTTGAGGGTTGAGGGAGAGCAAGATAAAGAATGAAAGAGAAAGACTGCATCACACCCACCTGATCAAGACAGGTATGGACCATCTGGATCAGCTCTAGAGAATATAAGCTGGAATCAACCTCCATGGCCCGGATCCCCTGAACAATCTTGACACACAAGTTCAGGGGGTTCTAAAAGAGAAGAGTTATGAGAGAGACAAATTTCCAAATGGAAGGAATGCTAATAATTCAGTGTACATTAGCTTGAGGTTTCTGCCCAATCTTCATTACTCTCTGGCAAGGGAAAGGACGGCAACCCAACATCCCTGTGCCTTTACATCACCGCTGCCCCACATACTGCAGTGGGCAAAGGAATTGAATTCAGTGTACTGGATGGTACACTACAAAAACAAGTCTCCCATTCCACTGGAAAAGAGAAGTAATAATAATAATAATAATGTTGGTATTTGTTAAGCGCTTACTATGTGCCGAGCACTGTTCTAAGCGCTGGGGTAGACATAGGGGAATCAGGTTGTCCCACGTGGGGCTCACAGTCTTAATCCCCATTTTTTTTTACAGATGAGGGAACTGAGGCACAGAGAAGTTAAGTGACTTGCCCACAGTCACACAGCCGACAAGTGGCAGAGCTGGGATTCGAACTCATGAGCCCTGACTCCAAAGCCCGTGCTCTTTCCACTGAGCCACGCTGCTTCTCAGCGTGAGACAGGGGTTTGTGAATTATAACAAGAAAACTAGTAAAAGAGTAAAGTTCTTCCTCAAAATAATAAGAATCTCTGGCAGGAGGAACTGCTTCTGGTTGGGGGAATAAAAGCGCCACGGGGCACAGAGGAGGTCAGGAACTTGCACGGGGTTTCAGTCAGCTATGGACTTAGCCAGATTTTCTAAATCCAGGGCTAGGTTACCCTGCTGCCCTCAGAGGTCCAGGGCATCCAAAGCAAGGGGCCTGGAGCTCTAGGGTAGTACAGAAGAATGCTGGGTCTATAATAAACCTGCAATTTCCTAGCCACTAAGATGATCTCAAAATGAGAAAACTGTGGTTAAAAGCAAATCAATTACCCCCACGAGCCCAATGGCAACGACGTAGTGGACAATGTGGAGAACAACGAGCATCTCGGTCCGCATCAGCTTACCGTAGCATCAAAAGTCCTCTTCAAGGTGAGCAGCTCAAAGATAACACAGCCCACTGCCCAGATGTCAGACTTGAAATTGTACTTCACCCCTTGGCAGAGTTCTGGAGACATGTAGTATGGGGTTCCCACAAGCTGACCACCACAAGAGAGCACATAAACAAAATCATTCACCCGCTAACCAGTCCGATCTCTTGAGATGGCAGGATCACCATTTCAGCTGCTCCGTCCTATTGACTGGGAGCTGACTCTCAAAGTTCTCCAAATTCTCGCCTGTAGAAATGGAATCTGGGATACCGAATGTGCGGTGCCATTTTCCCAGGGCGGCATCAACCCATTTCGGCTCAAGTCATCAGAGCCAGCTTGCCAGGAAATATCTGGAATGGGGAAGGTGGCAAGGCTACTTGGAAAATCCCAGGGACCGCCTGAACCTCGGACTGCAGCAACCTTGGATGGGTAGTTAGTCCAGGGACATTTCAAACTTCCAAAACCATTTCAATTGCCAAAACATACCCTAAGAAAAGAAGCTACAGTGTTTTGAGGAGCCTGGGTGGGTGAAATGGCACACGACTGTTATCACAGAAGTGATTAACAACCCACAGTTTCAGTTACTTCTGCGGATGTGGATTTTCTTGGTTTTTACTCCCATTATGAAAATATTTCTAAACAAAGGGACAATCAATTCTAGAACTGTCTCCATCCCATCATTCAGCCCTTCTTCCCAAGGGCTCAGAATGCCCAACAGGATTCTGGCCAAATAATTCTACCCAAATCCACCTCTTCCACTCAGGAGGGTTCGGGGCATTTTCCAGAGTGGCCAGTCCAGCTGCTGCCTCTTCTTGACCCGGAAATCAAGGGCAGCCGCAAAAATCCATCCTCGCCCGAGGGGCTGACCTTGCCTGCAAGCCCCCTGAACCGCCCTCACCTCTTAATGTTCTCTGGCAATCCCCGAGAGAAGTCTTAGGTCGATTTTTAAGAGATGGTTTCTTGAGATTGGGGAAGAGAGGAGTCTTGTAGCTCATCCTGCCCCTGACAATTCAGAACAAAATGTTCTGGGGCATTGATTCCTATTTGAAATTTATGACTCCTTGAACTAGGAATTCTGAAAGAGACACTTGGAGACATCTTGATCAAACACATGTCCTGATCATATACATCAAAAGACAGGGAAACAAGGAATATTTTGCAAATATTCTGACTGGGGTTTGAGGGATATTTGGTTGTTTTCTGAAAAGTCTAAGACTGGTGGAAAGGGGAGAGGACTGCAAGGGGAGGATGACTGACAAGGCCTGTAAAAGTTTGTCTGTAGCCCCACAAAAAGGCCCTTCAATTAATTGTTAACAAGAGAACCAGCCTGAAGGTTGGGAGAAATGTACAAGAGTGGAAGGGAGAGCCCGAGGAAACAAGTTTTAGTTACTTCACAGAGGAAGGAGAAAAGAGAAAATCCACCCACTTAACCCAAGAAGGAGGAACCCTCACCGTTTCAGCCATGGAGTATTCAGAATTAAGTTTCTTTGCCAACCCATAGTCTCCTAGTTTGATCAGGTTTGCTTTGGTTAGGAAAATATTTAATGTCTTTATGTCTCTGAAAAAGAAAGGTAGATGTAGATCAGTCTTAAGCCCACACATCCCAATTTCTTTTCCTAGTCACCTAAATTCACTGGGCTTGGTGCCAGGGCCTTCATTATCCTAGAATAAGTATGATGTTTTTGCTCAGATCGCCTCATCAAACCCTGACCAATGGAGTAATCATCACTAATGTATTTTCATATCTAAAGTGGAGGGTAGGCAGCAGATGGTAAAGGACTCCCCACTGCAGCAATGTCTCCCATACTGGAGCCCTGGAGAAAGGAGGGTGATAAAAACACAGTTCTTAGAAATTGTGCCTTCTGGAGGGGACACTCCTTCTACCAAGCACAATCCACTGAGAGCCACCAGAGTGGCCTCCTTTAACATATCTAATCCCCAGATTATTTAAACAAATGAACAGAAAAGGGGAAGACTATATGTTCCAGCACATAAAGTGACTAGGCTGCTTGGACCAAACTGGAAGAGAGAGAGAGAGAGCACGGCAATATCTGTAATAATAATTTTGTCGTAAGTAAGCTTGTGCTTACTTTAGGCACTGGGGTAAGGTATAAAAATATTCACTCAGATGGTGGTCTCTGGTCCAGAGAGGGGGCTCCCAATCCGAAAATCCAGGGATCAATCTTTTATCCGAGAAGGGTCTGAAGGCTGAAAATGGTTTTGGGGTGGTTAATCAATCCACTGTATATACTGAGTGCCTACTCTGTGCAAAGCACTGTTCTAAGCACTTGGGAGAGCACAAAAGAATTAGCAGAATAATCCCTGCCCTCAAGGAGTTTACAGTCTATTGAAGGCACTCTCTCTTTGCTAAAAAACACAAAGAGCTGGACTTTCTGATTCTGGCACAGTTACACATGGATTTCCAGTGCCAACCCAAAATGTAGGTAAATGGCAAATCAACATAGAAACAAGGGCAGCTCAAAATGCTATCAGGAGAATGTAAGGCTTTTGGTAGCTCACAGAACACAGTTGATTAAGTGCTCCACCTAACCTGATAAAACCATACAAGCAATGTTTTCCAGTAGTAATCTTGGGTATTTAATCTCTTGGGAAGAAGCTGTGTCTGGATTACAAATGTAATTTCTAATTCAAAATGCACAAACTAGGCTAGGGTTTAATCCCAAGAGCCAAACCTGACATTAATCCAACTCTGCTATATCGCACTCCCCCAAGAGCCTAGTTTAGTGCTCTGCACACAGTAAAGTGCTCAATAAATACAACTGATAGATTACTCATCTTTTTAAATGCAAATGACTCCTCCTGGAGAAGTGTCTTTTCCATTCCACCAAGGAAGTAAAAGGGTATGTACAGGCACGCAGAGGACTGGGCAATTACCAGGTTGAATCTGAACCACCAGAGGTTCCTTATTTAGTAAAATTGGAGGCCAATGAAGACTTTGGGGCCCTGAATTACCCAACTGAGAGACAACATTGAGCCAATTGATCAATGGTAGTTGAGCACCAGTAGCAGAGCACTGTACTAAGCACTTGGGAGAGTATAACACAATAGATTTAGCAGACACGTTCCCTGCCCACAACAAGCTGACAGTGGGTAACGGCTCAATCCTCTACTCCCCTTGGACTAGACAGGAGCAGAGGGGGTGGGTGTGAAGCAGGAAGCGTGGCCCAAGCCCTCTACTGCAGAGCTTCTCGGCCTCAGCCCCATTTTCCCAGGAAGCCAGACCCTACTACTTGCAGCACTCCAGCCCCACTCCCTTTACTGAGACAAAGGGCACCGGCTGGTGACCCAAGGCCTTTGTATTAAGAATGTTGGGGATGGTCCTATTGTTGGAGAGTGAGGGGGGAAAAAGGCTCACCTCCTCCAAGAAGGCTTCCCAGAATGAGCTCCCCTTCTCCCTCTGCTCCCCCTCCACCCTCTGTTCCTCCCCCTTCCCCTCCCCTCAGCTGAGCCCTCTTCCCCTCTGCTCTCCCTCCCCTCCCCACCCCATCACCTGCTCTTCCCCCTCCCCCTCAGCACTGTCCTCATTTGTATATATTACCTTATTTATTCTGTTAATGAAATGTACATCCCCTTGATTCTACTTATCGTGATAATGTTGTCTTGTTTTTGTTTTGTTCTGTTTTGCTTTGCTGTCTGTCTCCCCCAATTAGACTGTGAACCCATCACTGGGCAGGGATTGTCTCTATCTGTTGCCAAATTGTACATGCCAAGCGCTTAGTACAGTGGTCTGCACATAGTAAGCGCTCAATAAATACTACTGAATGAATGACCAAAGCTACCACATGTAAGCTCCGATGCTGTTACCTGTTTCTCTGTCTGCCGCCTTCCTCCCGAGACTGTAATCTCTTTGTGGGCAGGGACAGACTGTGATTTACCTCGTCTCTGTACCCTTCCAAGAGCACAAAGCTGTGCCCTAAGTAAGAGCTCCACAAATGTTAGTAGAAACAAAGGACCTCAAAAGTGTGTTATTTGCTTACTGTAACTCACTGCATCTCCATGCCTGCCATTACCTGTGAAGGATCCCAGCTCTGTGGATGCAGCTCACTGCTGATACAATCTGAAACAGGTACCAGAGCACCATCTGCACGAAGAGAAATCCAAATGTATAAAAATAATAAAATTAAACCTAAAGACATTAGTTCAATTAACCTGCAGCCAAGAGGAAATTTTTTTTATGGTACTTAAGTGCTTACTAAACTCTGGAGTAGATAAAGACTAATCAGGCTGGACACAGTCCATGTCCTACATGGGGTTCACAGTCTTAATCGCCACTTTACAGATGAGGTAACTCAAGCACAGAGAAGTTAAGTGACCTCTTCCAAGGTCACAGAGCAGATAGATGGCAGAGGCAGGATTAGAACTCAGATTCTTCTACTCCCAAGCCCATACTCTATCCACTAGGCCACGCTGCTTCTCTCTGGTACAGGATGAGAATGGGGAGATGGTAAATACATATATTTAATGGGGCATTTTTTAGAAAAAACCTTCAGTACTTTCAATTCCCACTCTTCACAGGACCGATATAAATCAGCAGCAATTTTGATTTGTAATCATTTGTCTGCAATAGGCATCTGAAACTCAAAACCACATAAAATGCAGAGAAATGATGTGGCCTTAAAAGGCAGTAGTACTTCCATAGCTGAGTCCATTCTAGAGAAATAACACCAATATTAATCCAAAACATTGGAAAATGTTATGAATTTACTCTACTACCCGATACTTTGAATTGGTCTAATATCATTAGGTATTAGAAGTTGGGCATTTCTCAAAATTTACCTCAGTCTCTAGACAGCAGCCCCACACAAGTACTTTCAAGGGCCTCAATAGCAACTTATTTGCCTACTGCCAATAAATTGAAAATGAAGGGACTGGAGTAATAGTAATAACAGTAATAATTACAAATAATAATTGTGGCATTTAAGTGCTTACTATATGCCAAGCACTGTACTAAGCGCTTGGGTAGATACAGGATAATCAGGTCCCACATGGGGCGTACAGTCTAAGTAGGAAAAACATTCCTCCTTAAAATCAGCAGCATCATCTCCGGGAAAGAGCCCAACCCTGGGTGTCAGAGGACCTAGACTCTAATCCTGGCTCTGTCACTTGTCTACTCTGTGCGACCTTGGACAATTTTCAACTTATCTATGCCTGTTACCTCACCTGTAAAATGGGAATTAAGACTTGTGAGTCCCAAGAGGGACATGGACTATGTCCAACTTGGCAATTTATTTCTAACTGGCTCACAGTAAGCTCTTAAGAAATACCATTTTAAAAAAAAAAAAGCTGAAACCTTCCACTTACCTTGAGGGTCCCCAGATTGAATGTTTTTTGAACAAGGACAGGAATGCCATGAGTCAGTTGAGGCGATAAGGAGGTAGGGAAGTTATACCTCCTAGAGAAGTATGGATGGAACCTCCACTATGGAAGAATTTCAATGGTATAGCTCTAGGTCTGAGGCCTCAGCAGGGGTCTTGTATGCTCCCAAGCACTTAGAAGAGTTCTCTGCACACAGTAAGCGCTCAATAAATAAAATTGATTGATAGTCCTGGGACCTCAAGCCGTCAGCCAATCTCTGCAAATACGAAGCGCTGGCTGGGACGAGGCAAGGTGATCATAAAGCTTATGCCAGGGACCATGGAAAACATTCTCCCCTTGCCTTGGAGGTCACCTTCCTGGAAGCAGAACTTTGTAAATGTGAGAGGAAAAAGTAGAACCGGGAAACATCATCCTAAGTGTGCCATAGTGGTTCAAACTCTGGTGACTCTGTATTAAGGAAGCCCAGGGAAAAACAGAACTAAAGAAAATTAGGTACATCAATATCAAAAAAATGGAATTTGGGAGATGGGGCGGGGGGAGAGGAGGATGGCCAAACTTTGGGAAAAGGACTTCCCTCTAGACTACAGACAAGAAAGGGTACAAATAAAAGGAAGAGCCATCACACTCCATAAGAGATATGTTATGTTAAGATGAGATAAAGAACTATTAAGCGGAAGGAAATTTCAGCCCTGTCCATTGTAGTCTGAGTTACCTCTTCTTCAAACAACTTGTCCTTCTGACGCAGAATTTTGTCATATAGGTTTCCTCCTGCAATTAAAGGTAAGAGGGAAAAGTCAATTTAGAATCAAATGCAGCTTGGTTAATAGTGATCAAAGCTTAGAGCCAATAGCTCTAAGAAAGTTATCAATCCACATCAGAAAATAAAACTGTTCCAAATCCTGTCCTCTCTTAAAAAGAAACCCTTTCTTCCATCTTGACTCTCCACTGAGGTCTTCAACTTTTCACTTCCAGAGTTCTCAACAGTTCTCATGGTTCTCCCTCCTTTTGCCCAACCGACAAAAAATGATCACAGAACAAGCAAAACAACACCTAGGCAGCAAGTTTATCTTAGCTCCCCTCAAACTTTTGCATAGTTCCCTTTCTCTAATTACCTGTATTTCATTGAAAAACAAACATCTCACTCTGAGTACATTACTCTGATATCTCACCATTTAGGAGATATTCACCTTGCAGCCGCCTATCCCCTCGAACTTGGCCCCCACCCGGCTCTCCTCACCTCAGCATGGGGTGAGGACAAGAGGCAGCCTGGCACCTTCTGCACTTTTGGAATGTTGGGTTATGATGATGATGATTATTATGGTATTTGTTAAACACTTACTGGGTGACAAGCACTGCTCTAAGCGAAGGGGTAGATACAAGTTAATCAGGTTGGACAGAGTCCCTGTCCCACACATGGCTTACAGTCTAAGTAGGAGAGTGAACAGGTATTGAATGCCCAGTTTACAGTTGAGGAAACAGTTATTGGGGATGTGGTTCATAAGACTGCTGGACTCTGAACCACCCTGTTTGGGTGCAAGAAACTGTAACTGCAAAGGTATTTATTCGTGTCTTTTTCTGTTATTTTCCTTGGATGTCACCAGCCCTCGCCACACTGCTCACATTCTTAGACTGGGAGCTCCTTGAGACCCAGGGTTCTTCTGTATCAAGGTTATTTCTTTCCACAGCTTAGTGCAGCATGGCATAATGGAAACAGCATGGGCTTGAAAGTCAGAGGTCATGGGTTCTAATCCCGGCTCCATCACTCATCAGCTGTGTGACTTTGGGCAAGTCACTGACTTCTCTGTGCCTCAGTTATCTCATCTGTAAAACGGGGATCAAGACTGTGAGCTCCATGTGGGACAACTTGATTACCCTGTTATCTACCCCAGCACTCAGAACAGTGCTCAGCACATAATAAGTGCTTAACAAATGCCATTATTATTCTTACAATCCTCAACACAGACTGACTGCTATTACTTTTACATAAATGACATCTCCCTTTACTTTTTAATGAGATGCCATAGCATCCCCATGTCCCATATAACCCAACAATTCTCTTTCCCACCAATACCTCAAACTCATCTATGTCAAAAACTGACCTGAATTCCTCCTTCCTCCCCCTCATTTTCCCCACAGTTGACAAAAACATGCTATTTCTGAAACCCAAGGTGATAGCATCTTCAACTCCTTGTTCCTTCAAAACTCACATCCAATCTGTCACAAAATCTTGGTTTTTTCCCCCACAACTTCTGCCTCTTCCTTCCCAGCCAAATGGCCATCACCCACTCATCATATCCCAGCTAGACTCCTGGTTCAGCCTCCTTGCGTGTCACCCCACCTCTCCTTACTCCAATCACTCTACTTCCTAAAACACCATTGGGCACATTTTTTTAAATGGTATTTGTCAAGTGCTTACTATATGCCACAAAAATACAAACTGTCAACTCTGGTATTTTCAGTGACAATGTATGAAACTGAAAGCTGGACAGTGAAAAAACCGTATAGAAAGAACATCAATTCTTTTGAAATGTGGTGTTGGAGAAGACTTTTGCAAATACCATGGACTGCCTGAAAATACACAAATGGATTTTGGGGCAAATTAAATCAAAGTGGTCTTTGGAAGGCTAAATGACTCAACTGAGATTAGCATATTTTGGACACTGAATAATAATAATATTGTTGGTATTTGTTAAGCGCTTACTATGCGCAGAGCACTGTTCTAAGCGCTGCGGTAGATTCAGGGTAATCAGGTTGTCCCACATGAGGCTCACAGTCTTAATCCCCATTTTACAGATGAGGTAACTGAGGCACCGAGAAGTTAAGTGACTTGCTCAGAGTCACAGAGCTGAATGGTGGCAGAGCCGGGATTAGAACCCATGCACTCTGACTCCTAAGCCCGTGCTCTGAGCCACGCTGAATCAGGAGGAGTAATTCTCTGGAGAAGACATTAATGCTAGGAAAAGTCCAAGGAAAACATGGAAGAGGCAGACCGGCAGCTAGATGGATAGAGACCATAACAACAATAACAGAAGAACCATTAGAAAGGCTGTGGATTATGGCAGAGGACAGGACGTTCTGGAGGAAGTATATCCATGCAGTCGCCATCAATCCGAAATGACTCCACAGAATTTAATAATAATAAATGTGCCAGACTCTGTACTAAGTGTTTGGGTAGCTCTCTGCCGCTTGCCAGCTGTGTGACTTTGGGCCAGTCACTTAACTTCTCTGTGCCTCAATTACTTCAACTGTAAAATGAGGATTAAAACTGTGAGCCCCACATGGGACAACCTGATCACCTTGTAATCCCCAGCGCTTAGAACAGTGCTTTGCACAGAGTAAGTGCTTAACAAATACCACCATTTATTTATTTTTTTACAAGCTAATGAGTCCATGTCTCACATGGGGCTCATAGTCTTAATCCCCATTTTAGAGATAACAGAGGCGGGGTCGATCTGAAGTTAAGTGACTTGGCCAAGGTCACACAGCAGACAAGTGGCAGAGCTGGGTTTAAGAGCCCAAGTCCCTCTGACTTCTGAGCCGGTGGTCTATACACTAGGCTATGCTGCTTCTCTAGGCACGTCTCTCACCCGTCAAAGACCTCCAATGGTTATACACTGCTCTCTGCATCAAACAAAAACTCCTTATGGTTGGCTTTTCGGCACTCCATCTGCTCTTTCCCTCTTACCCAGCCACCCCAGTCTGCACTCTCCATTCCTCCCAAGCTCACACTGTCACTGTGCCTTGCTCACAACTCCGCCACCTCTGATCCCTGGCTCCTGCCTTCCCTCCTGTTACGAACTTTCTTCCCCTTCAAATTGGCCAGACCTCAGCTGATCCCCATCTTCAAAGCCCTTCTGAAAGCCAATCTCCTCCAGGAGGTTTTCTCTGAATTTTCTTCTCCCCAGGTCACAGCCTCCCAACCCTCATCTAAGCCTTTTGACACCAGCTTCACACTTATTCCCTCACAACCTCCTGGGACATTTTGGCAGGATATAACGATTTACATGTCTGCTTTTTAAATTGTTCTGCTGGTCTGGAACTCCCTCTTGCTTTAATCCTACACACCACAGCAGTCCCCACTTTCAAAACCTTCTAAAAATCTCACTTGTGTATATACATATAATCATATGAACCATTGTTTATTTTCTCTAACTTCCCTATTTGTTAATAGTTTTATGTCTGACTCCCCTATTAGAAGGGAAGCTCCTTGTGATCAAGGAATCTAGGATATTTACTGAGTGCTTCACTCCCTCCTGAATGTAAGCTTGCTACGGGAAGGGAACCTGTCTATAAACTCTGCTATATTGTATTCTCCCAAGCGCTTAGTACAGGGCTTAATACAACCAATTGATTACTGTGTACAGAGCACTCTACTAAGTGCTTTGGGGAGTTTAATACAATGAAATTGGTAGACCCGTTTCCTGCCCCCCAGGAGCTTACAATCTAGCAGAGACAGACATTGAAAAGAGTTACAGATGACATGTCCCGTGCTTCTTTTGTATTTTCCCAATTATTTAGTATAGTGTTTTGCATCCAGGGGGTGCTCAATGCATCCTATAACTACTACTACTACTATTATTATTGCTATTCTTTCTTAAACATATCTTCTTCCTGTTGGTAAATATGTTTATGGCTGTCTTGAATAGTGTATGCCCATGCACACACACATGGTAAGGATGGGTATAAATAAACAATGCATGTGCTAGAAGAGGATGTAGTGTTGATATATTTTGGGGTGTTGAGAATCAACTGGGGATGGCTAGAAGGAGATAAGATTTTGGATGCTGCATTAGTGTTTTGCTTCATCTTTCCTTGTATATCTGTCTCCAGTCCTCTTCCCTCTGGTTTATTTTTAGATTATGAGCTTCTCAAGAGGCAGAGACCAGTCTGACCCAGTGCTCTGCACACAGTAAGTGCTTAATAAATACTATTACAACTAGGCTCAAAGGAAGAGATATGGTCTAGCAGATTGGGGGCTAGAGGGAGGAGGAAAGAGGGAGTCTTCTGCCAGGGGACAACAGTGAGTGAGGGTAGGGACCGTATCTTCTACCTCTACTGTACATGCCCAAACATTTGGGAGAGAACTCTGCATACAGTAAGCATTACTGACTGACCGACTGATAACACTGTCAAATTTCAGGTGATCTGTAGTCATTCCCTAAATTTTTTTTCAACTACGAGTAGTTTGTATTTATTTCCTTCCCAAAGCATAACCCATCCATCATTAGCATTACCGAGCAGCTACTACAACACACTGTAACAAGGATTGCGAGAAGCATCCGACCCGATTTGCTTGTATCCACCCCAGTGCTTAGTACAGTGCCTGGCACATAGTAGGAGCTTAACAAATATTATTATATGTAAATGATTTAGATTTAAAGTAAAGGGTCGGGTAGACAAGTGCTACGGAAAGTTGAGAGTACTTAAGTGATGAGGTGGCAGAGAGGTGATGAAGTGGCAGTGGGGGTGTGGACATACCCAAGTGGGAGGGGAAATGAATCTGGGAGGCCCTTAGAGGGGGTGTGATCTCAGAAGGGCTTTGAAGATGGGGATTGATGACTTGAAGGGGGAAGGCATTCTTGGCAGGGATGGGGGGCGGCGGTGGGCAGTGAGATGAAAACGATGCCAAGTGAATACGGTAGCTTAAGAGGAATGAAGTGTGGGAGAAGAGAGCGGATACATAGGGAACGGAGAGCTGAGTTCCTCGAAAAGCTGAGGGTCAGGAGTTTCCAATTGATGCGGGGAGAGGTTGGGCAATCATTCGAGCTACTTAAGTAGTGGGGAGATGTGTGCAGGACAATGTTTTAGAAAGCAGAGTGAAGTATGGAATGGAGAGGGGTGAGAATGAAGGCAAGGAGATCAGTGAAGAGGCTGATGCCATAGTAGCACGAGGACATCGGTCAGTGGTATTTATTGAGTGCTTACTGTGTGCAAAGCACTGCTGTACTAAGTGCTTGGGAGAGTACAATATAACAGTGTTGGTAGATACATGCACTGCCCACAAAGAGCTTAAGGCTGGGACCACCTTGGTGGAGAGAAAATGCTGGAATCGCTGTGGAGGAAAAACCGACAGGATCTGGCAACCAACTAAATATGGAGGTTCAAAGGCAGGGAAGACTCAAAGGTAGTTATGTTTTGGACTATTCATCCTTTGTCCCCTGCTAGTAATAGTAAATCATTTGCCCCTGCATACTTTTACTTCCTGCCTGGGTTTCTAACTTGATCTTTGCCCTCTGATTAACTCTGAAATGCTCTCTTTCCCTGCCGTTTAGCACACAAATGCTCCATTAAATTTATCATTTCCTCTCACTTCTCCCAACCACAGATGAAAAAGTTAAACACCTTATGAACCTTCCATTAACTCAAGAAAGTACTACTGATATTCCCCTTGGCCTGTGAGCTTTGACTACTTTCTGATCTGACTGGTGACAGCCGATAACCCGAGCCGATGAGAGTAAATATCCTAAGTGATTTTCCCTGAGATGCCGCAAAATAATTCAGTTCAGCCCTATTCAGCGTGGCCTGGTGGAGATTGCCCGGGCCTAGGAGGCAGAAGGATCTGGGTTCTAATCCTGGCTCTGCCACTTGTCTGCTGTGTGACCTTGGGCAAGTCACTTTACTTCTCTGTGCCTCAGTTACCTCACCTATAAAATGGGGATTAAGACTGAGTGCCCCATGGAGGACAGGGACTGTGCCCCACCTGATTAGACTGTATCTACCCAGTGTTTAGAACAGTGTTTGATACATAGTAAGTACATATTATTAAGAAAATGATGACAAATAATGTTATGTATTAATGTTATTTGTTTACTATGTGCCAGGCACTGTAATAAGCACTGATGAATATCAGCATCATCATGGCCTGAAATTTCTAATCCACTCAAAAGACGATCAGATTGATTAGAAACGGATAAAACCTCTAATTCTAAAACATCTTGGGGGAGATGAAGCTAGGTCAATGGGACAGAAATTAACGTCCTAGAAATCTAATAGCCTTACTCTTGATCATTTGGTATGTGTTCAGAATGCTGCAAGGACTGAGTTACTTCCCTTGAAACTTGAGTCGCATTTCAACTCCAGACAAAAGAACTTCCCTCCCCTCCATTTATGGGTGTGTTCATTTTAGTTTGGAGAGAACACACTTTGGTTTGGAGATATCTTCAAAAGCCCAGGCTGGTCCCAATCTCAAAAGCCGCAACAGCTCAAGCCTCACCATTGCAGTACTCCAGTTCAATGAGCAGGGTACTGTTGTCCATGAAGTGATTGTAGTAGGCAATAATGTTGTCATGCTGCAGGAGAGCCAGAATCACAATCTCGTTCAGGGCATCACGACGCTCCTTCTCCAACAATCGGGTCAGATCCACTTCCTTCCATACCACCAGTGAGTCATCCTGGAACACAGAGACATTCATTCAATAGTATTTATTGAGCGCTTACTATGTGCAGAGCACTGTACTAAGCGCTTGGGATGAACAAGTCGGCAACAGATAGAGACAGTCCCTGCCGTTTGACGGGCTTACAGTCTAATCGGGGGAGACGGACAGACAAGAACAATGGCAATAAACAGCGTCAAGGGGAAGAACATCTCGTAAAAACAATGGCAACTAAATAGAATCAAGGCGATGTACAATTCATTAACAAAATAAATAGGGTAACGAAAGTATATACAGTTGAGCGGGAGGGTAGCCTGCTTTCTCCCTGCCTGCCAGGGCAGGAGTCCACCACCAACTCCCCAGGCCTGGGAGAAAAACTTTCCAGATAAGGAGACGCTGCTTTGAAAATCAAAGCGAAGAAACTTTAGCCACAGTCTCTGCACACTCGTGAGCATTACCACTGATCCCAAGGGTGGGAAGAGCACTGAACAAGATCAAGAGACTCTCTGCTCCCCCTGTTATTTTGACAGAAAACAAATTCAACTCCAACTATAAAATCATGACCTGGAAGCCCACGTCAGAGAGGTGGAGAACTGGGGGAGGGAGAGGAAACAGGCAAAAGTGGGTAGGCGAGCACCTAGTCATTCTAGCACTGAATACTGAGTTTATTTGGTTCTGATTTTAGAAAAATGAAAGGCAACCAGGGGCTTCAATTTCTCCTTCAGAGCACATGCAGATTCCTTTTTACCGTCAAGTCATCTGCCACACTAGTCTCCCACAACAACCCCGCTTCTCCCCTTCAGCCGGACAAATCGACAGACCTCTCTCCTGCCTCTTAACCTTTATCCAAGTTGTCCTTCCCCACTGCCGACCTATAACTCTTCAGTTCATCAGAATTCAAATCAAAATCCGTCTCTTCCCTGAGTTACGCAGGACCACTTTACCTGGTCTTCTAACTTTACTGTGCTTCGTTCTGTGTTCTGAGCACATTAAGTGCTCAATAAATGCCAGTGATTTAAAATTTGTGTCACACAAACATACTGCTCCAACCTACCTGCACTTCTGTGCACTGTTGGTGCTAGCTATATATTCTGAGTAGACTACGCAAGTTTTTTTTCTACTTAATCTTTGAATTTACATCATAATTGTGCTTTACCTCATGAGGTCCTTGTGCGTAACTCAAATGTTTGGTGATGATACCACCATCATTAGCCTTGGGGATACATTGATATTTAATAATCAATTAATCGATGGTACTTATTGAGCACTTTGTGTAGGGGGCTGTAGTAGGCTCTTGGGAGACATGACCATCACCATCAGTGGTATTTACTATCTGCTTACTGGGTGCGGAGTGATGTACTAAGCATGTGGGAGAGTACAACAGAGTCAACAGACTATGCCCTCAAGAGAAGAAGCATGGCTCAGTGGAAAGAGCCCAGGCTTGGGAGTCATGGGTCATGGGTTCGAATCCCAGCTCTGCCAGTTGTCAGCTGTGTGACTGTGGGCAAGTCACTTAACTTCTCTGTGCCTCAGTTACCTCATCTGTAAAATGGGGATTAACTGTGAGCCTCATGTGGGACAACCTGATTGCCCTGTACCTACCCCAGCTCTTAGAACAGTGCTCTGCACATAGTAAGTGCTTAACAAATACCAACATTAATTAATTAATTAAGAAATCAACATTAATTACAGGAACAAATACAGGGAAGCAACTGAGTACAAAGAAATGTAGGCAAATGCTGTAGGGGTGGAGATGGAATGTGAGGGTGGGAGTGTCTAAGTGCTTGGAGTGGGCTGGGACTGACCACGTGGGTGAGGTAATAGGGAGGGAATAAGGGGTAAGGGTGATGAGAGCTGTCAGGCAAGACTTCCTGGAGGAGAGATGATTTTAGGAGGGCTTTACAGAAGAAAGGGAGAAGAAGGGGAGAGTGGTGATGTTGGATTTATAGGGGGAAGGAGTTCCAGGCAGGAGGGAGGGTGTGAGCAAGGGGTTGACAATGGGTGAAGCGACGGTGAGGGACAGTGGGATGACTGGCATTAGGGGACCAAAGTGGGGGGGCTTGGTTGTTGTGGTCTAAGTAAGGAGGAGAACTGATTGAGTGCCTTGAGTCCAATGGTGAAGAGTTTCTGCTTCGTGTGAAGATGAATGGGCAACTGTTGGAGGTTCTTGAGGAGAGGGGACACCTGGGCAGAATGATTTTTCGGAAAAATGATCCAGGCAGCCGAGTGAAGTACGGATTGCAGAGGAGTGAGACTGGAGGAAGGGAGGTCATTCAGGAGGCCGATGCAGTAGTCGTGGAAGGCTATGACAAGTGCTTGAACCAGTCTGGAGGAAGCGAATTCTGCAGATGATGTACAGATAGAATCCTCACATTGGGGCAACTGAATATGTGGTTTGAAAGAAGGAGGTGAGTCATGGATAATACGAAGGGTGTACACTTGTGAGACTGGAAGGATGATGGTGTTATCATCAGTAACTGGAAAATAAGGAGAAGAGGAGGATTTGGGAGGCAAGATGAGGAGGTCAGTACTGGCTATGTTAGTCTGAGATGATGGCAGGACAGCCACATAGAGATGCCCTGAAGGCAGAAGGTAATGTGAGACTACAAAGAAGAGTAGGGGTTAGAGAGGTAGATTTGGGAATCATTCCCTTAATAATTATGGAATTGTTTAGCACTTACTATGTGCCAAGCCCTGTTCTAACTACGGGAAAGATACAAGTTCATCAGGTTGGACACAGTCCCTGTCCCACATGGGCTCACTGTCCTAGTCCCCGTTTTATAGATGAGGTAACTGAGGCCCAGTGAAGTGACTTACCCAAGTCTCAGAGCAGACATGTGGCAGAGCCAGGATCGGAACTCAGGTCTTTCTGACTCTCAAGCCTGCGCTCTATCCACTAAACCACGGCGCTGTGGATAGGGAACTTGTCTACCAACTCTGTTATATTCTACCCTCCCAAGCGCTTGGTACAGTGTGCTGAATGCAATAACTGCTCAATAAATAAAACAGATGGAGTGACTGATTTTGATAATTGAAGCCCGGGGAGTGGATGACCTCCCCAAGGGAGTGGGAGTAAATGATGAACAGAAGGGGGCCCAGAACCAAGCACTGAGGGACAATAATATTCCATTCCCACCTTTATAATCTACTAGATGCAGTAGTCTGGGAATTTGATTCCAGGCCCTGCTGTCTACACTCCGTCCCTGACCTACTGTGTGAGCCCAGCAAGTCACTTAACCAATCTGTATATCAATTCCTCTATCTGTAAATGGAGATAACACCCATTTCTTCCTGATCACAGGGAGATTGGGACATCGGTGAGAAAACAGATGAGAATAATAAATTCTTTGAAGTTAGTGTTCTACAAAAATTCAAAAGTTCAGGATTACCATCTGCTACTAGTGCTATTCTACTGAAGAAAAAAACATCCTCCTGAGTATTCCTCTTTTTAAAGACTGATGAATTTTTTTACGGTATTTGCCGAGCGCTTACAAAGTAATGGGCACTGTACTAAGCACTGGGGTAGATGATCTCTTTCCCTCTCTGCAGTCTCACATTTCCTCTTGCCTTCAAGACAGCTCTACTTGGTAAGCTTGAGGTGACAGCAGGACATCCAAGTCTGAAACAGAATTTATCTTCCCACCCAAACCCTGTCCTCCCCCTGACCTTCCATCACTGTACATGGCACCATCATCCTTCCGGTCTCACAATTCCTTAACCTTGACTCCTCTCTCTCACTGAACCCACACATTCAATCCATTACTAAATCCTGTCGGTCCCACTTTGACAACGTTGCTAAAATCTCCACTTTCCTCTCCAGCCAAACTGCTACCATTTTAATACAATCACTCCTCCTATCCTGCCTGGATTACTGCATCAGCCTCCTTGCTGACTTGCCAGCCTCCACTCCAGTCCATACTTCACTCTGCTGCCCAGATCGTTTTTCTACAAAATCATTCAGGACATGTCACCGTGCTCCTCAAAAAATTCCAGTGGTTCTCCCTACACCTCCGCCTCAGACAAACTCCTCACCATTGGCTTTAAAGCATTCAATCACTCCACTCCTTCCTACCTCACCTGGCAACTGTCCTTCTACAACTCAGCCTACCCGCTTCGCTCCTCTAACGCTAACCGTCTCACTGTGCCCCGATCTCGCCTATCTCACTGCCGACCCCTCACCCGTGTCCTGCCTCTGGCCTGGAAGCCCTCCCTCCTCACAGTCGACAGACAATTACTCTCCCCTGCTTCAAAGCCCTAGTGAGGGGACATCTCCTCCAAGAGGCCTTCTCAGACTAAGCCCCCCTTTCCTCTTCTCCCACTCCACTCTGTGTCATCCTGACTTGCTCCCTTTGCTCTTCCCCCATCCCACCCCCACAGTATTTATGTACCTATGTGTAATTTATTTACTTGTACTGATGTCCGTCTCCCCGGCTCTAGACTGTAAGCTTACTGTGGGCAGGGAACGTATCTGTTTATTGTTGTATTGTACTCCCCCAAGCACTTAGAACAGTCTTCTGCACACAGTAAGCACTCAGTAAGCATGACTCAATGAACACAAGCTAATTAGGTCGGGCACAATCCACGTCCCACATGGGGCTCACAGCTCACAGATGAGGAAACTGAGACCCAGAGAAGTTAAGTGACTTGCCCAACATCACAGAGCCAAGTGGCAGAGCGTGTATTAGAACCCAGGTTCTCTGACTCCCAGGCCTGCGCTCTTTCTACTAGGCCACGTTATTTCCCTAATATTGGGCGAGACTCCACAACTCTATGCCAACACTAAAAAACCTCTAATTATCAGAAGAGGTTTAGAAAACCTCAAAAGATGCAGGCTTTGTGGATTAAAAGATTGACTGATTGAATCCTCTTGCCCTCTCCTACCTCACCTCGCTCCTCTTCCACTACAACCCAGCCCGCATGCTTGGCTCCTCTTAATGCCAACCCTCTCACACTGTACCCCGATCTCGTCCATCTCGCCGCCGACCGCTGGCCCACGTCCTGCCCCTGGCCTGGAAGGCCCTCCCTCCTCAGATCCCCACCCCACAGCACTTATGTACATATATCTCTAATTCTATTTCTTTATAATGATGCCTGTTTACTTGTTTTGATGTCTGTCTCCCCCAGCACAGATTGCAAACCCGCTTATGTACATATATCTCTAATTCTATTTATATTGATGCCTGTTTACTTGCTTTGATGTAAGCTGTTGTGGGCCGGGATTGTCTCTCTCTACTGTGGAATTGATTTTCCAAGCCCTTGGTATAGCGCTCTGCCCACAGTAAGTGTTCAATAAATACAACTGAATGAATGACCCTGCCCCCTTCAGGACCTTAGTGAAGGCACATCTCCTCCAGGAGGCCTTCCCTGACTAGGCCCTCCTCTCCTCCCCATCCCTTCTGCGTCACCGGGAGCGGGATCAATATCGGGATCGGCTGGTCCCCGGGAGTGGGGTTGGGGTGCTGCGGGGTGGGGGAGTTGCGGGGCCGGGGGGGGTTGAAAGGTCGGGGGAGTTGCGGGGTTAGATCGTGGCTCAGTGGAAGGAGCCTGGACTTGGGAGTCAGAAGTCAGGGGTCCGAATCCCGGCTCTGCCACTTGTCAGCTAGGTGACTGTGGGCAAGTCACTTCACTTCTCTGGGCCTCAGTTACTTCATCTGTAAGATGGGGATGAAGACTGTGAGCCTCACGTGGGACAACCTGATGACCCTGTATCTCCCCCGGCGCTTAGAACAGTGCTCTGCACGTAGTCAGCGCTTAACAAATACCAACATTATTATTATCAGCGGGTCCCCAGGGAGCGGGGTCGGAGCCTTGTGGGGTGGGACGAGCCCGGCTCTGCCACTTGCCGGCTGTGTGAACGTGGGCAAGCCACTTCACTTCTCTGGGCCTCGGTGACCTCACCTGTAAAAGGGGGATTAACTGTGAGCCTGACGTGGGACAGCCTGCTGACCCTCTATCTCTCCCAGCGCTTCGAACAGTGCTCTGCACATAGTCGGCGCTTAACAAATACCAACATTATGATTACGAGCGGGTGTCTGGGGGCGTTGCAGGGTGGAGCGATCCCGGCTCTGCCACTTGTCAGCCGTGTGACTGTGGGCAAACCACTTCACTTCTCTGGGCCTCGGTGACCTCACCTGTAAAATGGGGGTTAAACGTGAGCCTCACGTGGGACAGCCTGATGACCCTGTATCTATCTCCCCCAGCGCTTAGAACAGTGCTCTGCACACAGTCGGCGCTTAACAAATACCAACATTATGATTACGAGCGGGTCTCTGGGGGGCGTTGCGGGGAGGGATGAGTGGGTCCCCGGGGGCGGTAGGGAAGCAGCGTGGCTCAGTGGCAAGAGCCCGGGCTTGGGAGTCAGAGGTCATGGGTTCGAATCCCGGCTCTGCCACCTGTCAGCTGTGTGACTGTGGGTGAGTCACTTCACTGGGCCTCAGTTCCCTCATCTGTAAAATGGGGATGAAGACCGTGAGCCTCAGGTGGGCCAACCTGATGACCCTGTATCTATCTCCCCCTGCGCTTAGAAGAGTGCTCTGCCCAAAACAAACAGCAGCTTATTGTTATTATTACCTCGGTGCGGCGGTAGAGCGTGGCCTCCCCGAAGGCTCCGCGGCCGAGGACGCGGATGGGGATGTAGTGCAGCTCCTCCTGCTCGGCGCCGGGCCCGGGGCGGGGGCCGGAGCCGGGGCGGGGATGAGGGTCGGGGTCGGGGCCGCTCCCGCTCCCGAAGTCGGAGTTGATGGAGTCGCAGTGTCGCTCGTACTGGCCCAGCACGGACATGGCGGCGGGGTCCGGGGCGGCAGGAAGAAGCGGGGAGGCGGGCGAGCGGGCGAGCGGGCGGGGGCGCCGCGGGCAAGGACTGGCCGGACGGGCCGGGCCGGGATGGGCCGGGATGGGCCGGGAGGGGAGGGGAGGGGAGGCGAGGGCCGGGCCGGGCCGGGCCGGACCGGGAGGAGAAGGGAGGAGAAGGGAGGGGAGGGCCGGGCGGCACTGCCCTCAGAAGAGGGCCCGCTCCTCCGGCGGGCCCGCAGCCCGTCCAACCTCCATGGCGGCCTGGGCCAGCCCCGGAAGCACTGCGGCCGCCTTCTTCCGCCACAACCAGGAGCCCGCCCACTTGCCCGCCATCGGCCCGCCCTCATTCCTTCTTATCCTTTCCTCTCTCCCTCTCTCTTCCTCATCCGTCCTTCTCCCCTTCCTCTCTCCTTCCCTCATTCTCCTCCTCCTTCCCCTCCCTCCTTCTTTCTCCTCTCACCCTCCTTCCCTCCCTCTCTCCTTCCCTCATTCCTTCTCTTCTCATCCCTCCCTCTTCCTTCCCTCATCCCTTCTCCTCCTCTCATCCCTCCTCCCCTCCCTCTTCCTTCCCTCATCCGCCCCTCCCTCCCTCATCCCTACTCCTCCTCCCCTCTCTCATCCCTTCTCCTCCTCTCATCCCTCCTCCTCCTCCCTTTCCTCTTCCTTCCCTCTTCCTTCCCTCATCCCTTCTTCTCCTCTCATCCCTCCTCCTCCCCTCATCCCTTCTCCTCTCCCCCCTCTTCCTTCCCTCATCCCTTCTCCTCCTCTCATCCCTCCTCCTACCTTCCCTCTTCCTTCCCTCATCCCTTCTCCTCCTCTCATCCCTCCTCCTCCTACCTTCCCTCTTCCTTCCCTCATCCCTCCTCCTCCCTTCCCTCATGCCTCCTCCTCCCCTCATCCCTCCAAGCAGCGTGGCTCAGTGGAAGGAGCCCCGGCTTGGGACTCAGAGGTCGTGGGTTTTAATCCCGGCTCCGCCACATGTCAGCCCTGTGACTTGGGGCAGGTCACTTCACTTCTCAGGGCCTCTGTTACCTCATCTGTAAAATGGGGATTAAGACTGTAAGCCCCACGTGGGACAACCTGATTACCTTGTATCTACCCCAGCTCTTAGAACAGTGCTTGGCACATAGTCAACCTTCTTCCCCTCCCTCATCCCTCTTCCCCTCCCTCATCCCTCCTGTTCCTCTCCCTCCCTCCTCCCCTTCCCTCACCTCTCATTCCTCCTCCTCCACTCCCTCATTCCTTCCCTTCCTCCCCCTTTTCCATCCCTCCTCCTTTCCTCATCACCCTCCCTCTCTCCCTTTTAGACCTTCTCTCCCTCTTTCCACCTCCCCTCCCTTGCCTCCTTCCTTTCATCGCTCCCTCCTGTCCTGCCCAGGGCCTGGTCAGAGGCCGTGGATCAACCACTTTTCCCAGCCCTGGCATTTTCATTCTTTTTGTTGTTTTATTGAGCACTTACTATGTGCAGAGCACTGTACTAAGCGCTTGGGAAATTACACTACAGCAATAAAAAGAGACAATCCCTGAGCACAACCTCACAGTCTAGAGATGGGGGGAGAGACCTCAATACAAATAGACATCAATATAAATAAAATTACAGATATATACATAAATGCTGCAAAGAGGGGAAAGGTGGGGAGAGCAAAGGGAGCAAGAGGGGGAGATGAAGAAAAGTTTCCAGGGCCCACATGGGGCTCAAATCAACCAATCAATCAATGCTTACTGCTTACTGTGTGCAGAGAAGGTTGGGGGGAGTGCAATGGGACAGAGTCGGGAGACACAATGAGCTCACAATCACTTTGATCAATCAGTGGGATTTATTGAGCCTATACTTTGGGCAGAGCACTGTACTAAGCACTTGGGAACAGTTGAAAGTTTCTCAGGATTCTGACCTGGCTCTGAAAGATGTAGCTCTCTTAACTGGGAGCTCACTGTGGGTAGGGAACGTCTGTTAACTCTGTATTAATGGACTCTCCCCAACACTTGGTATGGTTCTCTGCCACACCGTAAGTGCTCAATAAATACGCCTGATTGATTATGGAGCTGGTAGATGTGATCCCTGCCCACAAAGAGCTTACAGTTGATAGGGGACAGCAGATATAAAAATCAATTACCCGGCAGGGGGAAATAGTAAGGGACGTGAACATAAAGGATGTGTACATAAATGCTGTGGGGCTGGGATGTCAAAGGGCTTGAGCAGAGAAGCAATGTGGTCTAGTGGACAGAGCATGGACCTGGGAGTGAGGACCTGCGTTCTAATCCCAATTCCTCCACTTGTCTGCTGCATGACCTTGGGCAAGTCATTTAACTGTGCCTCCATTACCTCATCTGAAAAATGGGAATTAAGCCTGTGAGCCCCAAGTGGGATTTGGACTGTGTCCAACCTGATTAGCTTGTATCTAATGCAGCACTTTACACATAGTAAACCCTGAAGAAATACCATTTAAAAATATTTTTTTAAAAAAAAAGTCTTAAGGGGTACATAGCCTAGTGCATACTCAATGCCCAGGGGAGGGCAGACAGGAGAAAGCCGGCCTTAGTCAGGGAAGGACTCTTGGAGGAGAGGGGATTAGAATCCAGGAGGGTTCTAACCAGGAGGTTTTTGACAGTGGGAAGTGGATAGGAGGATTCCCAATCCAAGAGGGGAGGGAAAACAGGTATTGAGTCATTTCGGAGATGAGGAAACTGAAGCACAGAGAAATTCAAGTGACATAGGCAAGAGCCAGTCACCAATGTCCACAAATCCAGTTAACCTGGAACTGTTGAAGGGCTATCGAAATTCAGACCAGGAGCCAAAAGATGTACTGCTAAGTGATTGGGGGTTTATCCAGTTTGATCGCTCTTCACCTTCTGATGCAAAAATCCCCTCTTCTTAAATATCTCACCCAAGAGAAATTAGCTTGTAACCACGGCTTTTCAGGTTGTGAATTTGAAAGTAATGTAAGCTTGTTTACGAGACATTATGAAATATTCAAAGCCCCCATTCTTCAAGGAATAAAATGGGGATGCTATATCTCAATTATGCATTTTGTGGGATAAACCACAGATCTACAACATTTCAACTGACCAAACTTCAGTGATTCAAACAAGCAGAAATATGACTGCAAACCTCTCACCTGTCAATGAATGGTTAAGATTCATTAATTCAATCATATTTATTGAGCACTTACAGTGTGCAGAGCACTGCACTGAGTGCTTGGGAGTGGAAAATACAACAATAAACAGACATATTCCCTGCTCACAACAAGCTCACAGTCTAGAGAGTCTAAGATCGGTATAGGTAGGTTTCTGTGAGGGCTCTTTGAACCATGTTTGATTTTTTTTTCTTTTATGGCACTTAAGTGTTGGGGTAAATACAAGGTAATCCGATTGGACACAGTCCATGTTCCAATGCTTTGGGGCTCAGAGTCTTATTCTCCATTTTACAGATGGGGTAACTGAGGCACCAAGAAGTTTAAGCACCTCACCCAAGGTCTCACAGCCGACATGGAGCCAGAATTAGAACCCCGGTCCTTCTGACTCCCAGACCCGGGCTCTGTCCACTAGGCCACATTACCTCACCCAATGTGTTCTAAGAGGGCAGTGACCTTAACGGCAGGGCTGCTACTTGCAATGTGGGTTCCTTGGCTGTGAACCAAAGGAAGTTTGTTTCCTTGGCAATTTCTCTTCTAGAAATCAACTTTGTGGAGACTAGTAGTGTAACACAAACCTTCCTTTATGAAGTGCCCTCGTCTCAATTAGTCAGATATTTACGGAGCATTTACTGTGAGCTGAGCACTGTACTAAATGCTTGGGAGAATACAATGCAAGAGAGTAGGGAGACATGATCTATCAATCGATCGTATTTATTGCGTACTTTGTGTGCAGAGCACTGTGCTGAGAAATTGGAAGTGTGAAACATACACGGTCCCTGCCCTCGAGGAGCCTATAATACAATCATTAAATCATATTTGTTGAGCGCTTACTGTGTGCAGAACTAAGTGCTTAGAAAGTACAATTCAGCAATACAGACAATCCCTGCCTACAACGGATTTACAGTCCAGAAAGGGGAAGACAGACATCAAAACTAGTAAACAGGCATCAACAGCATCAATATGAATAGAATTATAGATACATACAGAGCAAAAGAAGTAAACAGGCATTAATATAAGTAGAATAATAGATATGAACATATATAGACAAGTGCTGTGGGGTGGGGAGGGGGCGTAGAGCAAAGGGAGCAAGTCAGGGCGACGGGGAGGGGGAGCTGAGGAAAAAAGGGGCTTTGTCTGGGAAGGCCTCTTAGAGGAGGTGAGCCTTCAGTAGGGCTTTGAAGGGGGGAAGTATGACAGAAGGGGAGACAGACGTTAATATAAATTACAGATAGATACATAAGTGTCATGGATCTGAGGGAGGGGTGAATAAAGGGTGCAAATCCAAGTGCAAGAGTGATGCAGAAGGGAGCGAGAGGCCTAGTGGAAAGCACAGGTCTGGGAATCCAGAGGTCCTGGGTACTAATCCCAGCTCTACCACTTGTCTGCTGGGTGACCTTGGGCAATTCACATAAGTTCTCTGTGCCTCAGTTTTCTCATCTGTAAAATGTTCATTCCAAGCGCTTAGTACAGTGCTCTGCACATAGTAAGCGCTCAATAAATACTATTGAATGAATGAATGAATGAATAAAACTGGGATCAAGACTGTGAGCCCTCCGTGGGAGGGGGATCGCGTCCAACCCGATTATTTTGTATCTATCCCAGGGCTTGGCAGAGTGCCTGGCACACTGTCAGCGATTAACAAATACCACAATTATTATTAAGAGGAAACGAGGGCTTGGTTGGGAAAGGCCACTCGAGATGTGCTTTAAATAACATCTTGTAGTTAGGGAGTGATCGTCTGTTGGGTATGAAGAGGGAGGGTGTTCCAGCCCAGAGGCAGGAAGTGGGCAAGAGGCAGTCGGTAAGATAGAGGAGATTGACTTACAGTGAGTAGTTGGCATTAGAGGAGCCAAGTGGGTGGGCTGGATGGTAAGTAGAAAATGAGGTAAGGTAAGATGGGCCAAGGTGATTGAGTGCTTTAAAGCAGGGGGTAAGGAATTTGATGCGAAGGTGGGTGGGCAACTACTGAAGGTCCTTGGGGAGTGGGGAAACTTGGAATGAAGAAGGGAGAGAGATCAAAGGGGAAAAGGCCGGGAGGTCAGCGAGGAGGCTGATTCAGTAATCAAGGTGGGATAGAGTAAGTGCTTGGATTAACATGGTAGCACTTTGGATGGAGAGGAAAAGGCAGATTTTAGCAATGGGAAAGTTGTACCCACAGGATCTGGTGACAGATTGAATCTGTGGGTTGAATGAGAGTCGAGGATAATCCCAAGGTTACGGGCTTGTGAAACAGGAAGGATGGTGGTGCTGTCTATATTGACAGGAAATTCAGGGGAAGCGACAGGGTTTGGGTGGGAAAAAGAGTGTTTTGGACATGATTCATTTGAGGTGATGGCAGGAAATCCACATAGAGATGTCCTGAAAGCATGAGGAATTGTGAGACTAGAGGAGAGAAATCAGGGCTGGAGATGTACACTTGGAAATCTTCCTCACAGAAGTGGTAGTTGAAGCCAAGGAAGCAAATGAGTTCTCCAAGGGAGTGGGTGTAGATGGAGAGCAGAAGGAGACCCAGAACTGAGCCTTGAGGGATTCCCAGTTAGGGGATGGGAAACAGAGGGGGTGTCTGCATACATAAGAGACTGAGAATGAGTGGCCAAATTAGAAAAAAAAAAAAACCAGGAGAGGACAGTGTCATTCAAGCTGAGGTTGGATAATGTTTCCGGGAAGTGTGGTCAACTGTGTCAAAGACAGCTGAGAGGTCAAGGAGGGTTAGGAAGGAGTAGAGGTCGTTAGATTTGGCAAGAAGATAATTCGTGACCTTCTAGAGGGCAGTTTCTGTGAAGGGGGTGGAAGCCAGATTGGAGGGAATCCAAGGGAGAACTGGAGGAGAGGAAGTGGAGACACCAGGTGTACTTGCTCAATGAGTCTGGAGAAAAATGGAAGGATGGGGCTATAACTGGACTGCGCCATGGGATTACAGGAGGGGTTTTTTAGGATCGGGAGATACCAGCATGTTTGAAAGCGGTGAGGAATAAGCCAGTGGAAGGTGAATAGTTAAAAATGGCAGGGAGGGATGAAGGGAGGAGACAAGTGCTTTGATAAATTGTGCAGGGAAGGAGTTGGAGGCTCACGTGGAGGGGGTGGATCTGGTAGTATGCTGAAAGGCGGCTTTTTTTCTTTAAGGGAAAATGAAACCAGACAGAGGCCCGCTGAGCTCATACGTCACCATTGCCAGGCTGTAGTTCCATTGAGGCTGGGGCTGTAGCCGCCTACTCTGGGGCTCCTCCTCCTCCATCAGAGTCCTACAGTTCCTGGAGTGGAGTCACACCGCCCCCACCTGCCATCACCGGGGTGAGATTCCACTCTGAAAAATCAATGTGGCCAGATGACACAGGGCACATCTGTTGAGAAGGTTGGGCCAGCTGAACTAGGCCTGACCCTCCCAAGGTGGCCAAAAAACCTGGAAACTTCCTTCAATGGTAACATCTTGTAGCTTTTATTACTATTCTTCATTATGGTTTCTGCTCTACCAATCCTGTTATTCATTCTTTCATATTTATTGAGCGCTTACCTATGTGCAGAGCACTGTACTAAATGCTTGGAATGTACAATTCGGCAACAGATAGACACAATCCCTGCCCAACAACGGGCTCGCAGTCTAAATGGGGGAGACAGACAACAAAACAAGTAGTTTGGCGTCAATACCATCAAGATAAATAGAATCATAGATATATACACATCATTAACAAAATAAATACGCACAAGTGCTGTGGGAGGGGGGGAAAAGGAAAGAACAGAGGGTAGGAGAAGGGGGAATGGGGAGGGGGAGCAGAGGGAAAGGAAGGGCTCAGTCTAGGAAGACCTCCTGGAGGAGGCGAGCTCTCAGTAGGGCTTTGAAGAGGGGAAGAGAGTTAATTTGGCAGATGTGAGAAGGTAGAGCATTCCAGGACAGCAGTAGGACGTGGGCCAGGGGTCGACGGCAGGACAGGCACGAATGGAGGACCAGGAGGAGGTTAGCGGCAGAGGAGCAGAGTGTACGGGGTGGGCTGCAGAAGGAGAGAAGGGAGGTGAGGTAGGAGGGGGCAAGGTGATGGAGAGCTCTGAAGCCACGAATGAGGAGTTTTTGTTTCCTGTGAAGGTTGATAGGAGGTTTTTAAAAGGAGGGGAGTAACCTGCCCGGAAGCGTTTCTGTAGAAAGACGATCCGGACAGCGGAATGAAGAATAGACTGGAGCAGCGAGACACAGGAGGACGGGAGATCAGAGAGGAGGGTGACGCAATAATCCACTCGGGATATTAGGAGAGCTTGTACTCTCTCCATGTGCATGTATCACTAGCTCTCCAACTCTTTGTCCGGGAGCCCCCTGGGGGCCAGGGACCTTGTTTCTTTCCCTAGAGCTTTGCAAAAAACGCTTAAATGTAATACATAGCAATGATGTCAAGGGACAACTAAAATGGTTTCCTCCAAATTTTATTTGAGAAAATTTACACAAAAATCCCCAATCCAATACTTTACAGGTAATCTGTACAAATCCCATATGACTTTTCCCTAAACAATAGCTAAGGAATGAAAACAGCTGCAAGACAAAAGTGTCAAATTTATGACCATAGTACAGCAAAACCTATCATCAACCATTATCAACTCACGTTAGAGAGATCATTTTGTCTAAAGCATTAGGGGATGGGGGGAAAGTAGAACTCGGAAATTCACACTCCTTTAAGCAGACTCATTTCAGCATTAACTTTCTTTTATAGCCACAGTGAGTCCCGGCCCTCCCCTCCGCCCCCTCCCAGCACCACGCACCCTAAGAAAATGCAGGCATATTTTTAATTACCTTTAAAAATTAAAAATGGAAACCTGGGAGGCTCTGAGTAAAATTCTAGGTATAGCTTTGCGTGAAAGAGGTGGGTGAGGATGACGGGGGCAATGGGAGGACGAGACGGAGAAGGGATAAATATCTGGACTCTAAATACATAATTCAAATTCCCCAGGGAATCTCATTTAATGAGAAATAAGATCAATGGAAGGAGAATTTCGCCTTGGATTCAACTTCACAGACGGATGTGTTAGCTCACTGGAAGCGCTACCCTAATTTAGGTCCAACCTAGCCATGAGGGTCACTCAGTTGGAAAAAGCCTCTTAGCCAAGGGAGAGTTAAGGAGACGGGAGGGGAGGCCAGGCCAAGGTTCAGAAGAAGTGCTGTCAGTTCTCCCAGAAACCAATGAGGGATGTACCCAAGGAACAGTTTGGTTTTCCTTCTTCTGCCTAGAGGCCAGTGAGTCACTCAGTCTCAAGTCATACCGTTCTGTGTAATACCACTAATGGGCTCTCATCTGCTCGCTCTCCCTTTGTACCAAACTACCCAGCGCAGGGTTGGTGAAATAAATGGCTGGGGATTTCTCCCATACCGGACTCATCCATCCTAACAGCAAGAGACGAAGTTGCACAAGTTATTCGGAGCCACTCGACTTCAGACAACAGATTCCAGGAGCAGCCAAAACACTTCCCCCGGCTGCTTCCTGTCCAACCTGGAGTGGTGAACTCTGCACACTGAGCCCTCTCAGCTCTGAGAATACCGCATATAACCTCTTGGGTTCTACATCACCTCCGGATCCAATGTGTGAGAACGGGCGTTGATGCAGAGCAGCGAAGTAGGGGAAAAAAACTGGTTAATTTTCTCTAGGCCAAGGACCACAGTCAGCTCTGTTTGTTACGGGAGGCCAGAATCGAAGACCCTAATTCTTTCATCAGCAAGTTTCCCGCAGGAGATATCAGAGCTTTAACAGGACGCTGCACGTTCCATTCTTTTAATAGCCCTGGATTTATTAAGATGATCCTCTAGAAGCTTCCCTACACCCACCTTTGTCTTGAGGGGAGACTTAATGACTGGGGTGGGGGGAGGTGAGGGAGCCTGGGGGGGGGGGGGGTGTCATCGATTAATAATTAGAAAGGAGCAAGCTTAACATGGTCGTTCAAATCTTGGTAACAGGCCAAGATGGAAGCCAAAGAGGGCAAGGGGGAGGGGATAAAGAGAAGGAGGAGGAAGAAGAGGAGAAGGAGGAGGGGAGAAGTCACAAGATTCAAACAGATCATTGAGGAAACCCAGTGCAAACGCTGGTTCTGGCATTGTCTGAGAAACCTCTATTTCTTATCGCAGGTGACCCTAATGATAGTCCCATAGTTTGCAAAACCATCCCAACCCCCACCACCCACAAAGTTAAAAAGAGTCCCCTTGATAGGCCTATGGAGTCTAGGTGGTTCTTCCCATCCCCATCTTCCCACCGCTCAACCCCAGCGCAGGCCGGTTCTGGCGAGAAAGCTCCGGGGTCGGCCAATGGCTTGCTATAATGATGCCATCTGAGGGCGACTCGGGCTAGGTACGTCCCAGCGGTGTCCTGCTGGCTCAGAGGCGGGGGTGGGAGGGAACTGCCTCGTTACTCGATCAGCTTCTTGGCCTTGAAGAAGCGGCGCAGGTAAAACACCTGCCAAGTGGCCAGTCCGATGAGGCAGAACATGGAGAAGATGCTGAAGTACAAGACCCGGGTGTTTGTCGACTCTGAAACACAAACCATCTTAGATGCACAGAGAGCATGCTGAATGGCTGAGGGGAGCACGGTTTACAGACATGACAGGTGGGAGAAGAGTTCTAACGACAGTCCCTTCCTGGCTTAAGGCCCTGCTTCAGGTTCCCCCATTCATTCAATCGTATTTACTGAGCCCTTACTGTGTGCAAAGCACTGTACTAATCACTTGGGAGAGTACAATACAGCAATAAACAGACACATCCCCAGCCCATGTTGAGCTTACAATGGGGATGACATTAGCACCACTCCCTACAACTGAGGTGACGCACATCCAGTGACTGTGAACGGCTTTGCAAAGGGGACAAAACGTAATAGATGTTCATTCTAATACTACTTTGGAAGTCATCAGTCAACTGAGAAAACACCCACATGGTAGAGGTAGGACTTTTCTTACACCACTGCAAATCTCAAGCTGCCATGGGCTAGGAGAAGCAGCGGGTCAGCTCACCTGAAGCAGGCACTGTTGGAAGGTACCCTGCCTTCCCTCCAGGCTTGCCCTGGTGTCCTGCAGATCTACTTGTTTCTAATTTATTTAATACCTGTAATTTATTTATTTATACTGATATCTGTCTCCCCCTCTGGACTGTAAGATCACTATGAGCAGGGAATGTGCCTGTTTATTGCTATAGTGTACTCTCCCTAGGGCTTAGTACAGCAAGTGCACACAGTAAGCTCTCAATAAATACAACTCTCATTGGTCTCCTTGCCTCTTGGACATCAGCCGTAACTGACCTCCCTCTTATCTGTTGCTACTGTTGGGGCTGGGCAAGGAAGAAGAAGGGCATTGGGACAAGCCAGGACAAGCACAAGCTTAGAGTTGAAGCCACCTACTCTTTCTTGCTCCAACGAAAGTGTCACTGCATAGGTCAAACCAGGTCACTGTCGACCAGATGCACTGGCTCTATGCCCACCA
Source organism: Ornithorhynchus anatinus (assembly GCF_004115215.2). Lineage (NCBI taxonomy): Eukaryota > Metazoa > Chordata > Mammalia > Monotremata > Ornithorhynchidae > Ornithorhynchus > Ornithorhynchus anatinus. The sequence continues at coordinate 39,014,752 of NC_041728.1, forward strand.
CTTAAAACACATTCTGAGTTTCCCGTTTTGGTGCGTTTTCATGGTTTTTTGGAGGGGAAATTTCTTCATTATGTTCCTGGTCAAGGGGAGCAGAGAGCGCGGATTGCTGACGGGAGGGCACACCTCGGAGAGAGGGGCAAAATGGCATCTCACTGTGGTGGCTCAATTCACACTATAGTAGTTGAGGTGGGGTACTCGTCTGCCAGGGTTCAAACCAGCCCGGCGTGGGGTGGGGTGGGAGGAAGGGGTCAGTTTTCCACGCCTGTATTGCCATCCTAAAGCTGCCTCATCCGCTCCCAGCAATCTTCTTGGCACAGGGACCCTGCCCCAAATTCACTGCCATATCGGTCTCTGTGACCAGTGCCAATCCTGGGGGAGGAGCGAGCAAACTATCATGGCACTAAGCGCAGGGATGTGATCAGTTTGTTGTTCTTTTCAGAGTGTCCAAATCTTCTCCTCAAATGCAGAGAAGGGGGGGATGTCTCCTTTCCCGTGTCCTCCCACAGCCAGGTCTGGAGAGTTGTTCAGGAGAACAACTAAAGACTCGAACGAAGGGGGAGGAGGGAAGCTGAAGCCCAGGCTTCTTTCTAGCCAATGCCCTGTAGGAACCCAGACGGTAAAGAATCCGCCCCACTCCTTACTACTCTTAGGCAAGTTCCCCCGTCCAGGGGATATGGTCCCTGTGTAATTCCTCCCTGCAGATCCTTTCCCAGTAAGCGCACGATAATTGCTTAAGAAGTACCATTATTACTGCTACTCCAGATAATAATAATAATAATAATAATGGTGGTATTTGTTAAGCACTTACTATGTGCACAGCACTGTTCTAAGCACTGGGGGCATACAAGGTGATCAGGTTGTCTCACGTGAGGCTCACGGTTTTAATTCCCATTTTACAGATGAAGTAACTGAGGCACAGAGAAGTTAAGTGACTTGCCCAAAGTCACACAGCTGGCAAGCGGTGGAGCCGGGATTAGAACCCATGACCTCTTGGACTTAGTCCAGTGACTCCCATTGGTCAGCCCCGGCCTGAGTGCATTTCCCTGACCTTCTCCCATTGGCTCGATCTGGGGAGCCTCTAATCTCCTCACTGCCACATGTGTAACACTCGACAGCTTTCCTGGATGTGCGGCTCAGGTCTCTTTCTGATCCTGGCTGAATCCGCTCTGATCTGGGGTGACCTGGGTGTCTGGGATGGGTTCCGGATGCAATGAGGATATCAGAAAAGTTCACAGTCAAGAGTGGGAGGTGGCACTGGGACACCGGAGAGGGTCCCTGTCAATTTTAAGGGCCTCTGAGGATTATTGTAGATAATACTTGAAATTGCCTGGCTAAGCTAAGCAGAGTGCCATCTTTAGGAATCCCAGACCTGTTGAGGAATAAAAAAGCTGGCTTCCACTTACCATTGGTGTCCCTCATCTCTTCCTCCCGTTTCTTCATGTAGGCAAAATCATTAACAATAGACTCTGAGAGGTCCTCCAGGCGCCGCAGTTCCACCTCGAGGGGTTTCAACTTCTCCACTTTAGCAATCTGGAAGAGATGAAGGGGGAGAAATTGATAACACTTTATCAAGGTTGGAGTCATCTACCCCATCTTCAGAGTGCTTACTTTGACCTTCCTAACACTCTTTTTAAGCTACACCATGCTCTTCCATTAACACACCACGCCCTTTCTCCCAGAATCGATCAATCAACAGCATCTGCTGAGCACCTATGAACGTATTAAGCATTTCTGGAGAGAATGACAGAATCAGCGTATACGATCCCTGCCCTCAAGGAGTTTCCGATCCCTGATGTCCGGTATCGGAAACCACATTCAGTTCTCCCCCTCTACTTATCCATGCTCCTCTCCCACTACAACCTAATCAATCAGTCAGTGGCTTTACTGAATGCTTACTGTATGCAGAGTACTGTACTAAGTTCTTGGGAGAGTACAATACAACAGGACTGGCAGATATGTTCCCTGCCCACAACAAGCTTACAGCCTTGGGGTGGGGGTAATTTATAAATATGTACACAACTGCTGTGGGGCCGAAGGTGGTGAATATCAAATGCCCCAGGGATCCAAGTGCACAGATGATGAGAGAGAGTCAGGGAAAGAGGGCTAAATCATGAAGGTGTTTCGGTGGGGAAAGTGATGGTCTGGCTTATGTGGAGAGGGAAGGCATCCCAGGCCAGAGGGAAACATCCTAAAGTGGTTGGCAGCTGAGACAGATGAGATCGGGGTGCAGTAAGCAAGCTGGTGCTAGAGGAGCAAAGTGCGTGGGCTGGGCAGTAGCAGGAGACCGGGAGGGGGAAAGCTGACTGAGCACTTTAAAGCCTAGGATAAAGAGTTTCTGTTTGATGAGCAAGTGCAGCGGATGGGCAACCACTGGAGGTTCTTGAGGAGTGGGGAGACGTGGGCTGGACTTTTTTTTCAGAAAAATGATCCATGCAGCAGAGTGATGTAGAGACTGGAGTGGGGAGAGACAAGAGGTGGGGGAAAATCAGTAAGGAGCCAAATGCCGGAGCTAAGAGGGTTAGGATAAATGCTTAGATCAGGCTACAAACTTTACTTCTCTAGTGCCAATCTACTCACTGTGCCTCTCTCCTCTCTCTTGCAGGGAGTCCTTGTTCACATCCTCCCTCTTGCCTGGAATGTTCTTCCTCTTCACATCTGACAGACCACTATTTGCCTCCATTTCCAAGCTCCACCAAAATCAGATAATACTAATAACGATGGTATTTGTTAAACGCTTACTAAATGCCAGGCTCTGTATTAAGAGCTGGTGTAGATAGAAGATATTTGGGTTGGACACAGTCCCTGCCCCACAGAGGGTTCACGATCTTAATCCCCATTTTACAGATGTGGTGATCGCCTTGCCCCAAGGTCACTCAGCAGACAGGTGGCCTAGCTGGGATTAGAACCCGAGTCCTTCTGACTCCCAGTCCTGTGCTCTATCCACTAAACCATACTGCTTCACATCTCCTCCAGCAAGCCTCTCCTGAGTAATCTCTCCTATACCCATTCTATTTCCCCCCACTGAACCATCATATATTCACGAGTCCTCGACCTCAAAGCACTTAAAATACCTCTCTTCAAATTCTGTTGCTTTTCCTATTTGTAACTTATTTTAGCCGCCAGCTCCCCTGCTTGGAGACAGGGACTGTTTCTACCGACTCTGCAAGTGGATTTGCACCTTTTATTCAGCCTTCCCTCAGCCCCAGGGCACTTACGTATGTAGGCTTAGTACAGTGCGCTGCACACTAAGCACTCCATACAAACGACTGATTGATTCCTGGACTCTTCCAAATGTTTAGTGAAGTGCTCTACTCAGAGTAAGCTCTCAAATATCGATTAAATGTGTCCGTTTTATTGTTATGCTGTACTCTTCCAAGCACTCAGTACGGTGCTCTACGCACAGTAAGTATTCAGTAAATATGACTGGTTGATTGAGAAGCCTGATGGATAGAGCATGGGTCTGGGAGTCGGAAGGACCTGGGTTCTAATCCTGACCGCCATCTGTCTGCCGTGTGACCCTGGGCAAGGCACTTAATGTCCTTTTTCTGTGTCTATTATCTCATCTGTAAAATGAAGGTTAAGACCGTGAGACCCACGTGGGACAGGGACAGTGTCCAACCCCATTTGCCTGAATCCACCCCAGCACTTAATATAGTGCCTGACACACAGTAAGCCCTTAAAAGACACTGCCATTATTATTATTGTGATTATGAATTGTAATATTAGTAAAATAACACCGCCTACCTTGCTGGCCATCCACATACATACGGTCCTTCCTTCAGCCTCTTAAGTACCCACCCCAAGGGGGGCGGTGCTGACCCACTCATTTCAATGTCTGATGAGACCTCACAGTTTCTAAGTGGGGCTTGAAAAGATGCATCTGGACCTAGTACCTGGTAGTACTTCGAATCTCATCCCCTTCCTCCCACGCGCAAGATGATAGGTTAGGACCTACCCATCTGCCCTTTCTCCCACTTGGAGAAACAAAGGCCCAGAAGGTGCTTTTTATGAGGAGATAGGTTGGAAGGCTGCAGGCCCAGTGCAATAAAGTGGCAGAGGCGCAATCGTGTGAGGTCAAATCTGGCTTTAGAAAAGTAAATCGTGGCAAAAAACATCTAAGCGCTCTGAGAAGGAAAAAAAAGTGCACAAAATGGAAAATTCTATGCCAGGATTAAAAAAGAATTCAAGTCGACAGGCTGGTGAATAGCTCTGAAACTCCAGGTTAAACAGTGGTTTGCGTGCCACTTTCGGGTAAACTGCTTGGATACCTAGCGTGGGCTAGTGGATACAGCGCAGGTCCGGGAGTCTGAAGGACCCGGGTTCTAATTTCGGCTCCGCCACTTATCCACAGTGCCACACTGCGCAAATCATTTAACCTCTCTGTGCCTCTGCTACCTCATCTGCAAAATGTGAGCCCCATATGAAACATGGATTGTGTCCAACCTGATTAGCTGGTACCTATCCCAGTACTTAGTACGGTGTCTGGAACATAGTAAGTGTTCTAACAGATACCATTTAAAAAATTCCATTCCCCAAGGATGAAGGGCAATTTCCAATGACCTTTTTCCCCACTAGAAACCTCTGCACCACCAAGGGGAGGAGAAAGGAATGTCTCCTCCGCTGTAGCTGGCCACACTGTGTTCAGGACCTACCCTGAGAGACTTATCAATAAATATGCTATGAAAAAAGTTACAAATTAAAATAGAAGGAGATAATCTCTTGTATTTTTCTCTCTTGAGGTTAAAGGTGCTGAAAGAACCATAAAAGTCCATTTTATTCCATCGTGGGTGGAAATCTCAGGAAGAAGGGGAAATCCACAATGATTCAAAAATGACTGACCACAAAATAAATGGTAGCAAGTAGCGACTTCTCAGTGTGCTGCGTCCAAACGATTGAATCATCGGAATCTGCAGTGATAAGCATTGGGGTATAAGGCAGGGGAGAGGGGAAGGACAGAACCAGGCTCTTTTGCAAATTGATGATTCTGAGACTATGGTGTTCAGGGAATTAGCAATGACCACTAGGCACTTAAACTGGGAACAAGTTCAGCATTTCAGAGATACAAATGAAAACAATGTAAAGCTGCAATCTGTCTTTTGATTAAAAAGCCAGGTGAACCACACATTTCTTTTCCACAGAACAGATATTTCTTTGCTGCAGAACAGAAGAGGGTAAAAATTAGACACAAACCGAACCAGGCTCCAGAAACAAGATTACCTATATTAGGTTTCCATCTAACTTTTAGTGAATTATACCAGCAGAGGGTGATCAAACCTTGGAAGTTTAAAAAGAGGGTGGTCCTGTGAGATGGGTGTGGGTAGAAGAAGTCAGGAGGGCTGATTCAAAAGCTTTCCTTTACCGGATCAGTAATACACATTCAACACTGAACATACACATTTAACGCTCAATATACACTGCCCTGATTTCCAGTCATGAGAAGCAGCGAGGTCTAGTGGAAAGAGCATGGGCCTGGGAGTCAGGTGATACTACACCAGCCCTCCCCCCAACAAGCTTTTTTAATGCCATTTGTTAAGTGCTTACTATGTGCTGCCAGGCACTGTACTAAGAGCTGGGGTAGATACAAGCTGGTCAGGTCGGACAAAGTCTATGTCCCACATGGGGCTCTCAGTTTTAACTTCCATTTTACAGATGCTGCAACTGAGGCACAGAGAAGCTAAGTGACTTACCCAAGGTTATGTTGCGGACAAGTTGGCACCCCTGCCAACTGCCTGCTGGGTGACCTTGGGCAAGTCGCTTAACCTCCCTGTGTCTTTGTTTCCTCATCTATAGAATGGGGGTAAAATACCTCTTCTCCTTTCTAGTTAGACTGTCAGGCCCATGTGGGACAGGGACTATGTCCAGTCTGCTTAGTTTGTAACCTCCCCAGCACTTAGAAGAATGTTTCACAAAAGTAAGCACCTAATACGTCATTATTATTGTTATTATTGTCGAGACACGACTAAAAGGAAGATTCAGCAAATACACTTGAATTGTAGCGTTGTAAAGGTCAAAAAAATCACTGTGCTATCTACAGGGACTGCCTTGCTTCACACAACCCAGAGGACATAGAAATGGTCCCTCCCCTACCGCTCAAAACCCTGATAGCCAAATGTACTGCCGCGTGGATATAGACATTAAAAAAAACTATGTGGACTGTCCACTAGATGGGGCCACACTACCAGGAAACGACAGTGCTCTGCACATAGTAAGCGCGCAATAAATACTATTGAATGCATAATTCAATCACTAACTCCAGCACCAAACACTTACCAGGCAATCAATCAATGGAATTTACTGAGTGTTTACTTTGTACACAACACTGAACGAAGCATTTGGAAGAGTGCAGTGTGTTAAGAGTGATCGGACATTATCCCGCCCACAAGGAGTTTGTAATCTAATGGGGGAAATCAAGTAGATAACCCACCTAAGGGGGAACTATACTAAGAACTATAGCAAAGCAGGCTAAATGTTTAGTCTCTCATTCCCCCGAACAGCCTTTCTGAGAAATCCTACCCGAGCAGTCTCAAGTTCCTGGCTTCGCCACTTGCCCACTGTGCCACGTTGGGCAAGTCAGTCAATGGTATTTAATGTGGGCTTACTGTACGCAGAGCACTCTACTAAGCACTTGGGAGAGTACAATGTAACAACATAAAAGACACATTCCCTGCCCACGAGTCTAGAGCGGGAGATGGACATTATTATAAATTACAAATATGGACATAAGCGCTATGGGGTGGGAAGGGAGAAGGAATGAAGGGAGCAAATCAGGGCGACGCAGAGGGAAAAGAGGAATGGAGGGCTTAGTTGGGAAAGGCCTCTTGGAGGAGATGTGCCTTAAATAAGGTTTTGAAGGGGGGGAGAATAGTTGTCTATCGGGTTTGAGGGGGGAAGGCGTTCCAGGCCAGAGGCAGGACGAGGACACGAAGTTGGTGGCGAGATAGATCAGACGAAGTTAGAGTGAGGAGATTGATAAAAGAGGAGTGAAGTGTGTGGGCTACACTGTAGTAGATGAGTAGTGAGGTGAGGTAAGAGGGGGAAAGGTGATTGAGTGCTTTAAAGCCAATGGTGAGGCGTTCTCTGGACTTCCACTTCTTCAGCTGTAAACTGCGGGAGGGAGTCAATACCTGTTCTCCCTCCTACTTAGCCCGGGAGCCCCAAGTGAGGTAGGGACTGTCGGCCCTGATTATCCCATAAGTACCCCAGTACCTAGTACAGTGCTTGGCACGTAGTGAGCACCTAACAAATACCACATTAGTCATGAAGTCCCATTTAAAGCACACCCTTTCCTTAATCCCTGGCCCCTCCTCTGCATCTAATCCCTTCTGTTAGCCAGCCCCCACAGGCAACCAGAGAGCAGAAGCAACCAGGGCAGGGGAGAAGAGAAGCTGCCTCTACTGTTCCCATCACCACCAACTTGGAAAAGCTGGGCTTTGAGGCGACATCTTGATGCGCTCCTCTTGGTAGAGGCGTGAACTCTGGCGAATCTGTGCTCATGGAAGTTACAAGAGAAACACCTGCTCACTGGCTCAGGCTGCTGTAGCTTCATATCTTGCCCATCACCCGTGACTTCTTGCCATGTCAGGACTCTTGCTTGCTGTGTCTTTCCCATACTTTCAAAGTTTATACTGGGCCCTTCCCTGGGTCTCCTTGTGAACTCCAGCTTGATTAGTATTTACAACAGTAGAGTTGCCTCCAAGCAGCCTGAGGACCTGAGGAAACAGGCTTTCAAGGAACATGCCAGGATTATTGAAAGGGACAGAAGATTTTCAGATGATAATGAGGCAGCGTAGCCTAGTGGGAAGAGCTGGTGCCTTGGAGTCAGAGCACCTAGGTTCTATTCCCAGCTCCGCCACTCGTCTGCTTTGTGACCTCGGGCAAGTTTGTTTCTGCCAGTCAGTCGTATATATTCTTTACTGTGTATGGTATTTGTTAAGCGCTTACTAAGAGTTAAACACTGTTCTAGGCACTGGTGTAGATACAAGTCAATTAGGTTGGACACAGTCCCTGTCCTGCATGGGGCTCACAGTCTAAGTAGGAGGGAGAAGAGAACGGAGGCAGAGCAAGTGAAGGGACTTGCCCAAGGTTGCTCAGCAGGTAGGTGGCAGAGATGGCATTAGATCCAAGTTCCTCTGACTCCCAGGCCTGTGCTCCTTCCACTAGGCCATGCCACTTCTCACTTCACTTCTCTGTGCCTCAGTTCTCTCATCTGTAAAAAGTGGATAAAGAACGTGAGATCCATGTGGAACAGGGACTGTGTCCAACCTGATCAGCTCAGGTTGTATCTATCCCAGAACTAAGTACAGTGCCTGCCACATAAGAAGTGCCTAACAAATACCATTAAAAATTATTTTTCCAAATTTCTTTTCCCCACTATGCCTCTCTTCCACACCCTTCTCGACCCGGGACCAGCTCTGCTACTTGTCAGCTGTGTGACTGTGGGCAAGTCACTTAACTTCTCTGTACCTCAGTTCCCTCATCTGTAAAATGGGGATTAAGACTGTGAGCCCCACGTGGGACAACCTGATTCCCCTGTGTCTACCCCAGTGCTTAGAACAGTGCTCTGCACATAGTAAGTGCTTAATAAATACCAACATTATTATTATTATTATTACAATTCCTAGCCAGCACAAGAACCAAAGAAAGAAGGAGTTTTCCCAATAGAGGTCCCACAGCCACATTAATAATCATTCCCTATACAGCCAGAGGGAGCTCCTGGCCTTCCCACTATCTACCAAACTCCTAAATCTCAGCAGAGGGAGAAAAAAAAATCAACCATTGGGCCTCACTGAGCACTATGTGCAGAGTACTGGACTAAGCACTTGGGAGAGGTACAATAGAATCAGTACACAAAATCCTTGCCCTTAAAAGACCTCACAATCAAGTGGGAACTACCGTCACTTAAATCAACTACAGGTAGGAGGAAGCAGTATAGGATAAACTTTTTAAATATTAAAGTGCTATGACAGCCAGGGGGCCTTGAGCGCCCAAGTGCTTAGGTGATATGAAAGTGGTAAGGTGGCCATTGTGGGTGGGGATATAATGTGGTCAGCTGAGCGATTAATCGAGGAAGGTCTCCAGGAGACGATGTGATGTCTCAGAAGGACTCTGAATGCAGGGAGAGCAGCTGTCTGCCGGATATGCAGGTTGGAGGGAATTCTGGACATGAGGATGGGTATTTCTCGTTCATAATGCCTAATCTTTGTCACCCTAACCGATGGAAGCAGACGAGAACATAACTTTGATCACTATTCCCAACACTCCACTTCCCGTGAGCAGAGGCAGCACAGAGAGAGAGGGCTTTCAATTCACCCCGGAATTCTGGCAAAATCGCTCTACAATCTCAAGGGACATGCCTCAGGAGAAAGACCTCACTCTCAAGCCAGGACTACTCAAAGGAGGCTTCATCACTTCAGCCTTGGACCTACTTTCCAAGGGGTTAGGATACTTTCTCAGAATTGACTCAGGATGATGGCAATGAGAGCTGCTGACTGCTTGATCTAGCTCAGCACACACATGCACGCACATCTGCCCTCCCCACCACCTAAAGAAACTCTCAGGATAAAACACTTGTACTTTCACCTGTGGTGAAAATCACACCCCACCCTGTCCTAAGAGCTAACTGACAAATAAACAATCGATCGGATTTAATGAGCTCTTACTGTGTGCAGAGGCCAGTACTAAGCACTCGGGAGAGCACAATATTGAGAGTTGGTAGAGACATTCCCCACCCACAGCGATCTTACAGTCTAGAGGGGAAGACAGACATTAATATAGATTACAGATGTGTACATAATAATAATAATATTGATGATGATAAAATGGCATTTGTTAAGCACTTACTATCTGCCAGGCATTGTACTAAGTATGGGGCTGAGGGAGGGATGAATAAAAGGAGCAAATCCCGGTGCAAGGGTGACGCAAAAGGGTGTGGGAGAAGAGGAAATGAGGGACTGGTTGGGGAAGGCCTCTTGGAGGAGATGTGAATTTCAGAGGTTCTAAAAGGTGAGAGGTTTTAGCCCTAGCACTTTTCTTCTGACTCACTGATGTTCAGAAAAAGTAGCTTTCAGGAAGCTCATGGCTATTTCCCCACAGGGAGCAGACGTGGATACACAGACACTTCAAACTTCGAAAACAAAACTCCCTTAATCTTTCCACCCAAACTTGGCCTCCCGCTGGCTTTCCCATCACTGAAGATAGGGCCACCATCCCCCATCTCACAAAACTGTTACCTTGGCATTACCCTCAACTCACCTCTCTCATTCTACCCACATTTTCAATCTGTCACCAAATTCCACTGGTTCAACCTTCACAACATCACTAAAATCCGCCCTTTCCTCTCCATCCAAATTGCTACCATGTTACTCCAAGCATTTAGCCCATCCCACCCTGATGACTGCATCAGCCTCCTCGCTGACCTCCCTGCCTCCTGTCTCTCCCCACTCTAGTCCGCACTTCACTCTGCTGATCAGATCACTTTTCTACAAAACCACTCAGTCCATGTTTCCCCAGTCCTCAAGAACCCCCCCGTGCTTGCCCAATGACCTCTGCATCGAACGGAAACTCCTTACCAACTCCTTATCTTGGGCTTTAAAGCACTCAATCACTGTTTCTCCTCCTACCTTACCTCCCTGATTTCCTACAATCCAGCCTGCACACTTCGCTCCTCTAATGCCAACCTACTCAATGTACTTCGATCTCGTCCATCTCGCCGCCAACCTCTCGCCCACGTCCTTCCTCTAGCCTGGAGCATCCTCCCTTTTCACAGCCAAAAGGCGATCACTTCTCCCCCATCTTCCAAGCCTTATTAAAAGCACATCTCTTCCAAGAGGCCTTCTCCGACTAAGCCCATATTTCCTCTTGTTCCACTCCCTTCTGCACTGTCTCCGCACTTGGATTTGGACCTTTTGTTCACCCCTCCCTCGGCCCCACAGCACTTAGGTACATATCCGTAATTTTATATTGTCTGTCATCTCCTCTAAACCGTAAGCTCGTCGTGGGCAGGGAGTGTGTCTACCAACTCGGTTATATTGTGCTCTCCCAAGCACTCAGTACTGCAAACAGTAAGCATTCGGTAAATTTAACCGATTGATAGATACAGGTCCCAGATCAAGAGGATGTTACCTCACACCAGGATGATTCCAGAGGATAAATAATATTAGTAGAGGGGGTGAAGGAGAACCCGACCTGCAGGAATCCTGGTGGACACTGCTTTCTGAAAAGCACTCACATCCCAGAGTAAGTCCTGACCATCATATTCCCATAAAACACTCGCTCAAATGCAGAGACTCCCACAGGTAACTGGAAATGCGACAATTTTCTCCCAGAAGTAGCAGAGTAAAAGCATGATCTCTGGGACATATCACAATTATTCCCCTTTTAACCGCTACTATTTCTGTGAGGCTGCTGGGTTGTCCCAGTACAGTCTACTGTAAATGGTCTTTGAGTGTGAGGTAAGGAGGAGGCAGGGGGATGGAGAGGGCTTCTTTGCTGAGAAGCAGAACCACAGAGCCGTGTTGAAACAGTCTGCGCAGAGCCCAGCTGAGGACGTGCCAGACATCCAAAGCAGGAAGCAGGCAAAGGAAGAGCTTGTACATTGTGGTTTCCTCTCGGTGAGGGACTCCCCAGCAGGTTAAATGGAGGGTCAAAGGAGACAAAGACCCCTCGTCCAAAATCGCTGAGACCGATGGACCAGAAATACAGGCAGCTGGAATTTCCAGGAGGTACCAGACCAAGTCCACCTAGGGCAACAGAGCCAAGGCCGGGACTAAAACAAACACCATCAGAAACCACATTTGTCACCCACTGAATGTGGAGTGGGGGAGACAGAATATGAATTGTTCAGAAACTTGCTCATCCTTTTTAGCACTGCCAAGAAAGTGAAGTAAACAGCTGCAATGTCCCCCTCCCAACCCAACACACACACAAATCATGGGATGGTTTTGTATGACGATCTTTACCCCTAAAGCACTGATATTCCATCCCACCCCAAGCCTCATGGCCCTTATATTCTGCCTCAACCCCATCTGTAATTTTAGTGCCTGCCTCTCCACGCAAGATGACAGTTTCTTGAAGGCAGGGATGCCTACCACCTCTATTGTACTGTACTCTCCCAAATGCTTAGGACAGTGCTCTGCATACAGTAAGGGCTCAATAACCACTGACTGGCTCCCAAGCCCACTGCCCTGGACAATTCAAAAGACTCTCAGACCCAGGGGAGATTCTATAGTCTGAGGCCACTTGGGGAATTCTAAGCCAATTTCAGGCTGGTCTCATTCCAGAGGGCCATAAATACCATTGGATTGATTGATTGATTGATTGATTGAAAGGGCCTGATTCAGGGTTGCTTTTGGCTTGTGGGGGGGAGTGGGGGTTAAAGTATGTTAAGCACTGTACTAAGCGCTGGGGGAGATTACAAGATAATCAGGTAGGACACAGTCCATATCCCTCATAGGGCTCACAGTCTTAATCCCCATTTTACAGATGAGGTAACCGAGGCCCAGAGAAGTGAAGTGACTTGCCCAAAGTCAACCAGCAGATAAGTGGCGGAGTCGGGATTAGATCCCACGTCCTCTGACTCCTACATCCATGCTTTTTCCACAAGGCCACACTGAAAAAGCTCTGGTTAAGATTGGCAAAAGTCTCCTATCTACTGAGGTCCCTGGCTTCACAGGACAAAAACGGTTCTACATGGGGGGATGGGAAGTAGGAGGTAGGAGTGAAGGGAAGGCTGGTGGGGGAGCATTTTCATGGGAGGAAATCTTCAAATTTTAAGGGGGTGGTTTGGTGGGATGGGGGGGGGGGATATCCACCCCAAATCATGGACTCCTTCCCTCGTCCCACAACTTCACTGCTGCATTTTGCCAATTTTTTAAGGAAAACATCTTTGGGGGCCAGTACCGAAATCAGGGTAGGGTTGGGTACCCAACATGGCAGCAGGCATATGCAGTTCATTACTCCTGGATGAGGGATACAGGCTGGTTATCCCCCGTAATGGAAGAAAAGTGGCATCTGATTGGGAGCTAACAAGCCAAACACCCCGCTCCGATTCTGTTGCTCTGTTTGGGTCTTATTTCGAAGGACAGGGGCAGGGAACTACAAACTGGAAAAAACATCACTGTATTCCTTCTCTATAGTTCTGTGGGTCAGGCTAAAGGATCTTTTTGGTTTACCACCAAATAAAGTGACGCTTCAGTCCCACTCCACTCTACTAACCAGACTCCAGACAGGAACAAATACGCCGATGTCTCCACCTCACTGGGTATTTAGTCACACATCACCTTCCATTTGGTGACTGGTCATCTGTTCCCATCTGCCGCTGCCCGTTGTTAACCAAATGCAGCTTCGCTCTGTCTGCTCTTCGCTCTGATCTAATTGACCCTCTGGGGTCTGGTGTGCAGGATCCCAAGGAACTGCGCTCCTTATTACCTCTCCTTTAGACTGTGAGCGTCATGTGGGACACAGACTCTCCACTTCCCCTTGTCTGCGAACTATCTAGTCCCTTCCAATTTTTCCCATTTCAGTTCCCTCCCCTTCCGATGTCTTGCTCCATTCAAAGATAACTTCACAAGTGCTTAGGCTTCCACTATTTCCCTTGAGATGTTCCTCGGAAGGCCTTGCTGGGTTTTTCGACATCGGCTTCCGGTCAGTTACTCTATCCCACCACTCCTAGGAAGAGAGATGACCTCCCCCACGGCTGGGCAGCTAGATTACTGGGAAAATCCCGGTGGAGCTGTGCTGAGCACAGCCAAGAGGGAAGAGCTGATTGTGGGGCTAACAGGAAGTGAGCCTCGGACCAAGTAGGGAATTGCTTGGGAAACACTGAGTGGTTGCTGGGGTCAGTAGAGCTTTCTTGCTGCTCAAATCCCCTCTCCCTGCTCCCTCCCTCCCCCCGTCAGCCCCCACCCAACCCCCCTCAGCTCCCACCCAACCCCCCTCACCTCTCAAACTTCAACCAGGGCCAACCAACCGGTTTTCCAGTAATGTTTTCTGAGCTGGTTCAGTCCTGAACACCCCTCCCCGACGTCCCTGAGATCTTATAGGCTTCAAAAGTCATTTACATTTCCGGTTGTCAGCTTAGCAAGCCATGTTTTCTAGGGGTCTTTAGCCTGGGGTGGTCCTGGATGTCTTTTCTTAACAATTCAACTCTTCTAGGTTATTCTTGCCACTCCTGCGTTTCCCAAATCAGGCTTTCCATAAAGTCTCAGGACTGGCTTTGATAAAAGAGAATTCGGGCCCTGGGCTCCCTTCGACCTTCCAACCTAAGACTGTACCTACTTTTCTGTCCAACGACACCCTGAGGTCTCTCTCAACTTTCCTCGGTTCTCTCCTTCTACTGTTGATCTGTGTGTCTGGGATTCCTTTTCGACTCTCTCCCACTTCTGATCTTTTGTTTTTTTCAAAGGCAACGTTGGTCTCAAGACAAAATACCGCGGAATTCATGTCCCCAAACCAGCCGTCAGCATTCAGAAAGCTTAGGAATTCAAAACAAATTCCTTTTCCCAACCTTGGTCTGTAACTCGGAGAGACAAGTTCCAGCCTTTAAAATTAGAACCGTGTACATCTGATGCCTGCCCTGAGAGAGCTCACGGTGAGCATTTGAAGGCTTTGGCACACCAAGGTTTCCAAGGGCCTGTCAACTCAGGCCCCTGGCTGACACTGCAGTCCGGCTGTCGTTCAAATCTGTTAAATTAACTTTCTAGATTAGTAAGAGGCTCAATTACAAACAGCTGGCTGTCACATGACTGCTGAGAAAAGCACAGCCTTCTGGGCAAAGCCCGGCCTATTAGTCTGGCAGGGTCAGGAGGCCCCAGTAGCATAACAGGCTGCTGCTGCCTCCCCTCCGTGTCACTGCAGGACGTACCTCCTCGTAATTCTTCGCTTCCACTCCATGCTTCATGTCTAGGATCACGAGCTGGTCAGGTGTCCGCCCTGTTCCTGGAAACGCAATGAAAGGATTCATTGTGTGGAATATTTAACATTCCAGGAAATCACCCACCCACCCGCTCTTTACCCCAACCCCCTCAATAGGGGGAAACAGACACGAGCCCTCTCCGCTATCCAGCTGCAGATAATTCCTGGCTCGGCCTAAAATCACAAGCGTTCCAGACAAAACCTGGATCTGTGTGGGACTCCGGAAGGCAATGGGAACAGGCTGCTGGCAAACAGTCCTGCGCGAAGGACACAAGCTACTGCAGCTGGGGCTGCAGAGGACCTGGGTGGGAGGGGAGGAGAACCAACACACACACATATTCACGTGCAAGCTCCTATGCCTTCGAAATCAAACAAATCAAGGCATCACCAAGCTACAGTACTTGATCTGGGGGGGAGACAGACCCCTCTCACAATAGGTCAGAACTCTGTTTAGTCTCAGGATCGAGCCTTCAGAAATGAATAGGCACAACCCCAAATCCAGTCAGACAGGCAGGCTTGGGTGACTCCCTAGTGCCCCAAAAGGAGCCTGGTGGAAAGGTCGGACTAGATCAAGACTACTCACTTTAAACTTCTCAGGGAATTGTCCCGGCCGCCTCCCACAGCAAAGTAACCCTTAACTGATGTTAAAGGCGACAGGCTCAAAACCATCAGAGCACAACAGATCTGATCTTGGGAAACAGGACCCTCCAACAACAGTCAATCCTAATCCAGGCACTTTGGTCAACTTGCCATCTCGAGGCAACAAACTTCATTCTTCAAAGAAGAATGGCTGTGAGTTCATCGTGGCCAGGGAACATTAAGCGTACATTAAATCCGACTGATTGATTCAAAGGGAAGTAGTTCGGGCCTACCCCCCATTCTGAAATCTGTAAGGCAAACACTCAGAGCCACAGAGCTCCTCCCAGACAGTTCAAAAGTTAGACCAAATCTCCCGGCGACGGAATCCTTGGCAAAGAGGGTACGGCCTGCCACCGGACCCGGCCAGAAGGCAAATGCCTCGGAACCTGAGCCGCAGCCAGCCTCGGGCCAGCTTCAAATGGCCCTTGGCCCCTGGGGTCCCTGACAGCCAAAGTGGGCAAAATCTAGAGCGAGCACAGGCCAAACCAGAAGTGGTCCTGGTGGGTGCTGTAGCCCAGGGTGGCCGGGGCAACTGGCTTAGCAGACCATGGGGCAACTTCACACTCATCCCAGTTTGTCCCCTGGAAGAGAGTCCTGGCCCAGTCCTGATTGGGAATAGGCTTGCTTCCACCTTGGTGGGTCTAAAGAAGATCCCGGTGTGGTCCAGGCCCCCAATAGAGAGGACACGCATCTGCAGGCTGTGCAGAGTTCTAGAAGAGGGGGGCATCTTCCCAGCTATGGGGCCCACAAAGCATTTTGCACAACAGACAAGAAAGTCAACCTCTTCTGACCCGAAAAGGAGGGATGGAATTCTACTCTTTATTAATACAGTAAAGGAGAGATTCAAAACCTAAAAATTCACAAAGCTTGGCTCCACCAACTTCCTTATTCACCCAACGGGAAGATGGGGCACTTGTTATTTCCCCAAAATGGAAAAGAAATCTCAAGGCCCAACAACCCCAAAGTGAGAGGAAGACTGAGGGGCCTGAAGTCTAATGGAATCCATCACTAGTATTTATTGAGCACTTACTGTGTGCAGAACACTCGGGAGAGTACAACAGAACTGGTGGAGGAAGAAGGTAGGAAGAAAGAAGATGAAAGACTTTTATTCCTCTCCAACAAAGTAAGTATCTAGTAAAGACATATTCTCTGAGGGGGAAAGAGATCCTTAGGAATGTATTGAACTGCCCAGTGGAAAAATGACACTCTGTTTGCACCCAGCTAAGAGCAAGATGCTATTACCACATCTGTCTATAGGAGGTGAAATGCAATGCTGTTTCTCATTTTCCCCTTCTTGGTTCGAGGGATTGTGAAATTGCAGTTGCTTACCCACCCACCTGGTCTAACTGCTCAGGATATCCTCTCCTAACAGTTTCTTCCCACGATCTCCCACTTTCTCACAGCTCGGCATTATTACACAAACCACAGCCCCCTGGCCTAGTCTGGCTCCAGACAACTCAACCCTCAGCAGGCCCTCAGACCTTCACTTTTAAGAGACTCCTTGAGGCACGGTAAATAGGTGGGGTCCAAGTGGTGACAGTGTGGTGTACGGTAGAAATGGGGACCAGCCAGCAGAGGTCCAGTGTTGGATCATCCTACGAGAGAAACTATGATGCGGGACATACACTTGATATTCCCCCCACGCTCAACCCCACAGGACTTACGTTCATATCTATAAATCACGTACTTTTATTGATTTATTTATATTAATGTCTGTCTCCCCCTCTGGAGTGTAAGCTCTTCTGGCCGGGGAATGTGCCTGCCGACTCTGTTGTAGAGCTCTGTCCCAAGTGCTTAGTACCATGCTCTGCACATAGTAAGTGCTCAATAAATGCCATCGATGATGATGATGATGGCTGAACATTCATTATGGGGCAGAATACAATTTACTCCTCCCTTCACCCCAGTCCCCATTCTAATCGACCAATCCATCAATGGTATTTACTGAGCACTTGTTGTGTGCAGAGCACTGTACTAAGCATCTGGGACAGTGGAATGAAACAGAATTGGCAGAAACATTCCCTGGCCAGAAGGAGTTCCCACTTTAGAGGGGCAGAGAGACATAAATATAACTTACGGTTGTGTTCAAAACTGCTGAGGGTGGGTGAGTATCAAGTGCTTAAACGGTAGAGATCCAAGGGTGTAGGTGACAGAGGAGGGAGAGGGAAGAGGGGACATGAGGGCTCAGTCGGTGAAGGCCTCTAAGAAGTGATGTGACTTTAATAAGGCTTTAAAGGTAGGGAGAGTGGTGATCCCGCTCATATTTGGAGCGGGAGGGAGTTCCAGGCCAGAGGAAGGACACAGCTAGTTAGATGTGACTGAGGTACAGTAACTAGGTTGGTGTGGGAGGAATGAAGTATGAGGTCGTAGTAGGATATCAGCTAAGTAAGATAGGAGGGGGTGAGCCGACAGTGCTTGAAGCTAAAGGTAAGGAGTTCCTGTGGGATATGGACATAGATGGGCAACCATTGGAGGTTCTTGGTGTAGGGAGATGTGAACTGAACTTTTTTTAGAAAAATGCTCTGAGTAGCAGAGTGCAGTAAAGACTGTAATGGGGTGAGACAGGAATGCAGGGAGGTCGAGGAGGAAGCTGATGCAGTAGTCAAGGCAAGACAGGATCGGTGCTTGAATCGGCACAGTAGCAGTTTGGGTGGAGAAGAGAGAGTGGATTTTAGTGACGTTGTAAAGGCTGCACTGACAGGATTTGGTGACAGACTGAATATGTGGGTTGAATGAGAGCGATGAGTCAAGGATAATGCCAAGGTTACGGGCTTTTGAGGAAGGGAAGATATGGTGGGGTCTAGAATGATGGGAAAGACACAGGGAGAACAGGATTTGGGTGGGAAGATGACGAGTTCTGTTTGGGACACGTTAAGCTTGTGAGTTGTCGGCAGAACATCCAAGGAGAGATGTCGTGAAGACAAGAGACTGCAGGAGAGGTAGATTTGGAAATCAATGCACGTATCTTTAAAATACATATTAAAAATTATTTATTTACATTAATGTCTATCTCCCCCTTTAGACTGTAAGCTCATTATGGGCAGGGAATGTGTTCACCAATTCTGTTGTACTGTACTCTCCCAAGAGGTTAGTACAGTGCTTTGCACACAATGCTCTGCTCAATACAAGACAATGATTGACTCATTAACTGAATCATCTGTGTAGAGGTGGTAGTTGGCATGGGAGCAAATGAATTCTCCAAGGGAGTGGGTGTAGAGGAAGAATAGAAGGGGACCCAGAACTGAGCCTCGAGGGACTCCCACAGTTGGAAGGCACAAGAGGAGCCTGCCAAAGACTGAGAGTGAGTGGCCAGAGAGACAAAAGGAGAACCAGGAGGACGGTGTCAGTGAACCTAAGGCTGGATAGTATTTCCAGGATGAGGGGGTGGTCGACAGTGTTGAAAGCAGCAGAGAAGTAGAGGAAGATTAGGATGGAGCAGAGGCCATTGGATTTAGCAAGAAAGTCATTGGTAACCTCAGAGAGGGCAATTTCCATGGAGTGAAGCGGGCAGAAGCCAGAATGGAGGGGGTCAAGGAGAGAAATGGAGGAGAGGAAATGGAGGCAGCGGGGGTAGATCACTCGCTCAAGGAGTCTTAAGAGGAATGGTAGGAGGGAGATGGGGCGATAACTGGAGGGCGCCACTTGGTCCAGGGAAGGTTTTTTTTAGGATAGAGGAAACACGAGCATCCTTGCAAGCGGTGGGGAAGAAGCCACTGGAAAGGGAACAGCTGAAGATGGCAGTCAACAGAAAAGAAGGTTGGGGACAAGTGTTTTCAATTGGTGTGCAAGAATACGATCGGAAAATCTTCTCTTGAGATACTCCCAGGAAATAGAGGAGTAGGACAAAGGGCAGGAGGGAGGAACTGGAGAGGAGCAGGGGAAATTTCAGAAAGAGCACACCTGATTGTTTCAAGTTTCTTAATAAAGTATAAGGCCAGGTCACATTAGGGACAAGAGATATGGAGAGAGGAGAGATGGAGGGACACAGGGTCTGAGTAATATAAGAGAGTCGGTAGCTACCGTCCCAGCCCACAGAGAGCTTACAGTACACCGTCAACTCTGCAGCTAAACTGTAGATGTTCCGCTGAATTGGTTCTTGGTGACTTGGTGACAATAACCAACATTCAATACTCCGCTGACATAGGATAAACACCTCCTCCAAGATGCCTTCCCCAACTAAAGCCTCATCTCCCCTCCCTCCTGCAGTCACCTGCGCATTGAACTCTGCATCCCCCAAAGAACTTAGGCACTCAGCCCACAGCTCTCATGTACATATCTTTCTACTTGCATGCATGTCTGCCTCCCCCACTCAACTGCAAGCGCCTTGAGGGCAGGGAATGGGTTTACTTACTCTCCACCACACAGTCATAAAAACCAAAGACTATTTGTTTCAACATCTCATGATGGTTTGGGGGCAATTTTGGCATTCAATCCATTATCTAATCGGGTGGTTTACAATATTTCAAGAACCACAAAATGCTTTCAAAATTTCATCTCATTTCATGAAATCAGTCTAAAACCACTGTCCTAGAATAGGATTCTAAAAATAAAATTGTGCTGAAAAACTATTCCTACTATGCCTATTGGTTAGCGCTGAAAATACCACACAAGATACTTAAAAAAGGTGGTTCAGAAAGATACTCATGCCCGTAGTGGGCAGGGATTTTCTCTCTTTTAGGCTGAACTGTACTTTCCAAGCACTTAGTACAGCGCTCTACACACAGTAAGCACTCAATAAATAACGACTGAATGAAAACTTATTTTTCTGAAATTTTGGGTCAAATTCCAGGAGACATTCTGATGGATCCTAGGCTCCATGGAACAGAGTTTAAAGTCATTGTCATCATCATCATCAATGGCATTTACTGAGCACTTACTGTGTGCAGAAGACAGTACTAAGCGCTTGGGAGAGTACGATGCAATGGAATCGGCAGAGGTGTTCCCAGACCGCAGCGACCTTAGTGTCCGAGATCAAATTCCATACTCTGCATTCTGCGTGCTCTAATTTACCCGGTAGCGTCAAATGGCAAGGGCTTTTTCACTTCCTGCCCTAAAATGTTGCAATATAGCTTATCTGGTTTACAGCCTTAAGGGTCATTGAGTCTCAGGGAAGAGGTTCCAGTTATATGAAATAACTGCTGAAGTTCACTTTTTCACAGGGTTCGCAGCAACTACCAGGTGGGCTTCCTGGAGCACCCGAGTCCTGGAGGGTGAGAGAGAAGCCACAGCTCTGAAGAACAGGCCCTGGGATACTCGACTACCGAAGAAGCCAAGTCCCGAAGCCCATGAACTGAGAGAGAGGTCAGGACCCTAAATTCTAACCCAGAGGGGAAAATGCATCCTACAGCCTGCTCCCTAAGGTCTGCTGATAAAAGAAAATTATGCTTACATACTGATGTTGCATGCGTACTTAACTTGACCCCTGTGGAAGTGCGTCACGACGGCCCAGAAATGCTCGCCTCTGTCTAGGAGGAAGCTAACCGATTGGCCAACTTTCACTGAATGCGCATGAAGCTGGAGGGGACGTAAAGCTTTCACTTCTCCTTCCCGCCATCGCCAAGACAGAGGACGCGCAGACCCGGGCCCACTTCCACGACACTGGGAAAACCAGTGAGAGAAAGAAGAAGGAAACAAAAAGCTCAAAGAGAATTGCTTCTGTCTACGTACCCTTGCTCTCAAAGCATGCCTCAAACATGTCATAGTCCTCGGTGGTGAAGGCAAATTTCCCCTTGGTTGCATCCTCCTTGGAGTACAGGATGTGACCAGCGGAGTCTGTAATCTGAAAAAGAAAACCAGGTAAGTGTGTTCAGCTGGTATAGCCCTGGTAGGGAGGATCGAGACATCAGAGAAGGGTAAGGACAGCCGAGCCCAGGGGAGCGAGTCCATTTCTGCCACATCTGAATAACTTGCTCTGTTCCATCCACCTGAAAAGGGCCTGAATGGACTCGGAGAGCAATATACGGTGCTCCTTCTCCCTTCAAACAGCCCGACCACAGAGGCCGAGTGAACCCCCAACTGAACCCCTTACCCTGGCCCGGCCCCCAAGGCATACCGCACAGCAAACCAGCTGCCCACTCCCAGGTCACTGGAAGTCCCATAATCCCCTGCTCCAGCCTGGGAACGACTCGCAAACCAGCTGCGTGAGGCCACCTCAACTTCTAAGACATTTGGGAATGCTCCGGGTGGGGCAGTGACGACAGCTGGATTGAGCTGGGAGGAGCCTAAAACTCTGTTCCTCTATCCACAACCCACTACTTACTGCTCCCGTCCTATTCATCGTGACCTTAGTCTTCACATACGTTTTCATTTTTTCTTATTTCTGTCAACATCTTCTCCCCATTACTCTTACCCTGGGAATCCCTTGGGGGCCAGGGATTGGCTCAATGTGTCATCTGTATAATTCTTTCCCAGAGTTTAGAACGATGCTTTGTACATATTAGGGGTTTAATACTATTACTGTTATTGAGCGCTTACTGTATGAAGCTTTTGGGAAATACAATACAATTAGTAGACAGGATTCTGGCCCTCAAGGAGTGAATAATCTAGTGGGGGAGAGAGACACTGGAAAAAAATTATATGCAAGAGGAAAGAAAGGGGACATGTTACATGAGTTACTGTTTACATAACAGGGTATGTAAGATATGCACAGATTTGCTATGGGGGGGGGGGGGTGAGGGGCCCTTGATGGTTGGGCTCTCTCCCTCGCTCATAATGACAGAGGAGAGGGAGAGGCAGGGAGGTAGGTAGGGAGGGAAGGAGGAGGAAGAGAGGGGGAGAAAGAGAACAATGTAAAAAAAAAAAAACAAGAGACCAAGAAGAATCAAAGGCATTTATTGAGTGCCTACAATAGTCAGAGTACTGTACTAAGCGCTTGGGAGAGAACAATATAACATTCCCTGCCCACAGTGAGCTTACGGTCCAGTGGGGCAGACATTAATATAAAGAATTGCCGAGGCTACTGACAGCGTGAAAGATAGAATGGCAAGGCAGAGATCTGATTACAAAGTAAACACAAGACAAGTAGATACTAGAAACCCGGAGAAGAACAGCAGAGGACAAGAGCAGGGAAAAAGAAAGAAGAATTGGTGGTGGGGGTAGGGGTGCCAATAACTCAGCCTTGTCTTGGGCTAAAGCTAGACTAGCCTGCCCTGCCCTGCTCCTCAGACACATGAGGGCTGGTAGGGAGGAGCTAAACCATCAGCCTCAGTTAGACCCCAGTGCTGGCAGGCCTCAGCTTCTCTCACCCTGGCCGAGGCGGGGCTCTGAGAACGAGCTGGGGACCCACTTTGCCAGGCAGCCTGTCAGGTGCCCCAGGGACCCCTATTCCTCCCCATTCCCACTTCAGGCTCCTGCTCCCATCCCATCCTAGTCTGATCCCCTGTTTAGCCTGGCAGCCTGACAGAGACTCTGGGGAAGAGGAGGAGGCCCTCTCACCATTACTCCTACAGCTAGTGAGCGTATTTACTGAGCGAGGGCCCCCTGGGTGCGATGTACTCTGTTAAACGCTTGGAAAAGCCCAAGTCCCTCGTTCACCAAGAGCTCGCACTCCTGGGTCCTCTGAAGCCGGCTGGGAGGTCCCACTCCCCTTGGGCCATCCTGGCTCCCTGGCTCGAGTGTCAAAGGGAAACAGGAGTGTCAGGGGCTCCCTTTTCCTCCGGTATAAGGGGGAGTATAAGCAGGAACCCTCTAGGCCGGGATAAGGGCTTTTTTCTCTCTCCCACCAGACCCTGGGGCTAGCCAAGGGGAGAAAGGGATGGAAAGCTGGGCTTCTGTCTCTGGAACAAGACCCCATATTCCCCACTCTCAAAATTAAGACTCGGTCAGTCAATCGTATTTACTGAGCACTTACTGTGTGCAGAACACTGTACAAAGCACTTGGGAGAGTATGGTATACCAATATAACAGACACATTCCCTACCCACAACGAGCTAACAGTTTAGAGGAGACAGACAATAATATAAATAAATTCCAGATATGTACACAAGTGCTGTAGGGCTGGTCAGGTTTGAGGGGGGATGAATAAAGGAAGTCAGGGCAAGGCACAAGGGAGTGGGAGAAGAGGAAAGGAGGACTTAGGAAAGGCCTCTTGGTTTTGGACGGGGGGAAGGGTAAATATCTATTGGACATGAGAAGGGAGGATGTTCCAAGCCAGAAGCAGGACGTGGGCGAGAGGTCGGCGGCGAGATGGATGAGATCAAGGTACAGTGAGCAGGCCGGCATTAGAGGAGCCAAGTGTGAGGGCTGAGTTGTACTAGGAGAGTAGTGAGGTGAGGTAGGAGGGGGCAAGGTGATGGAGTGCTTTAAAGGCAATGGTGAGGACTTTGTTTTTGACGGGGAGGTGGATGGGCAACCAATGGAAGTTCCTGAGTGAGAAAACACAGCCTGAACGTTTTTGTACAAAAATGATCCTGGCAGTAGAGTGAAGCATGGATTGGAGTGGGGAGAGACAAGTGGGGAGAGATACCTAACATCAACCCCCTCATGAAAGCTCCACCAAAAAACCTCATTCAAAATTTCTAATCTGGGCTACACTCTGGTGCTTCCACCCATTTTAGATACATTTGGTACTACTGATACACTTCCCGTCTGTCGGCATCGCACCTTATGTGGAAACAAGATTCTCTCTGGACCCGCTGTTTGCTTCCAATACGTGTGCTGCTGCTGGACCGAGGTCTCAGGCAAAACAGATAGTTTTTGAGGCCAACGATGACATGATCACTTGCCTTTCCTAAGTACTGCTGCTATGCTGAAAACGAGGGAACGGATTAAACAGGCTAGGCAGCTCCTGGAGTCCGGGATCCAGCCTTCAGGGTGTATAGAGGAAAGAACCATCCAAAGTCCTAGTTTTTAAAAAATACACCTCAGCTCCACCTTGAACCCCGAGCACTTCGAGAATTGGATACTTCCTTCACCTGCCACTATAGCCGCCAGAAATGAATGAAACACCGTCTCCAACCTGCGACTGGCGTTCCACTGGCTGATCAGAGGACACCCCGGCAGAGATCTCTTGACCTCTGGCAACAGGTCTTTCTCTCTCTCCCATGGCCTTTGGGGGCTGTTTAGCAGCTAAACTATGGCTCTTCAAAAAATTCCCACCTGGCAGGCCCATTCCACAAAACCAGCAGGAAGCTAAAATTAGAAAGAGTAGGAAATTGGGTCGAGCTAAATGACTAACCAGAGTTGGCAAAAGACATCAGGCTAAAATGATTGCTTTTAATTTTCTTTAATTAAAATGCTGACTACACATCAACTTAGAAGGTCATCTGGTTTCCCAGGCGCTTCCATTGAGAAATGTGCTATTTTCTTTCTTTCACACTACCAGAAGGAAACATTCTGATATTATTCTGAACCCCTTAGCTTTCCATTTCCTTCAACAAAAGTGGCTATTTTACATTTCCCCCTCAGCAGATATTAAATCACAAGTAAGAAATATATCAGCTCTCCCCCTATATTACAACTAATTTAGAACAATAGAACTTGCCTTGGCTAGGTTACCTTTCCCAAATGATAACCAGGTAAAGAAAGTTACAGAGCCTTCTTTCCCGCTAACTTCCTGGGGAAAACAAGCGGAAGGGAAAGGAGTAACACCTCGAAAGAGTGGGAGGAGGGGAATCTGTTACTGTAATTAAATATCCAGGCATTCCCACAATTAACCGATTCCAGGAATATGGAATATAAAGGACAATGAAACTGAAAAATGAGCAAGGCGAGACAGCGATTGCATTAGATTACTGCAGGAAACATGGTGTGCTGGGGAAAGTAATGATAATAACAATAATTACGGTATTCGTTAAGTACTATATGCCAGAAAGTGTACTAAGAGCTGCAGTGGATACAAGCAAATCGTGTTGGACGAGTTCCTGTCCCGCATAGGGCTCACAGTCTTAAACCCCATTTTACAGAGGAGGTAACTGAGGCACGGAGAAGTGAAGTGACTTGCCCAAGGCCACACAGCAGAGTGGCAGAGCCAGAATTAGAACCCACGACCTTCTAACTCACAGGCCCGTGCTCTATCCACTACACCAAAAAATATCCAAGAGTGCATTATACTTTCCCTTTTCTGACCATGATATACAAGGAACTAGTGAATGTGGTCTTTGGGAGAGAGAAGGAAAGGGATGTTATAAACTACAAAAGCATCTAAGAGTAGGACTTGGGGTCACAAGGTTGAACTATTAGCCACCCTCCCCAAACCCAGGCTGGCCTTTTTGATGGTGTTTTTAACTTCTTAATAAATTCACAGTGCCTTACCTTCATAGCAGAATAATAAGAACTGTGATAATTAACTCCTTCTAAGTGGTAGGAGTTGGGACAGATAAAGGATAATCAGATTGTGCGCTTTTCCGGTTCCCCTAGAAGCTCAGTCTAAGGGGAAGGGAGAATAGGAATTTCACCTCCATTTTACACGAGGAAACTGACTTGCCAAACAGGGTCACCCAGCAGGGAAGGAACAGAGCCAGGATTTTAACCAACAGTCTCCCAACTCAGTGACAGCTTTCAACTTAACACTGTCAAGGAAATTTCAGGCGGAATATAGGGAACTGTGGTAATCATCCGCAAGGCCAACGTATGGTGCTACTTCTGCAAACTTTGGGCAAGCCAAACAACACATTCAACAGCATGAGAGTAGCTCCACGATGACCATCTCTGAGTTTTGGAAGACATTCAAAGTTTGCTGCTTTGAAAACATTTCTCACACAACTGCGAAGGCATTTTTACTGCAGCTTCTAGGTCTACAATGCGTTCAACGCAACTGCGTAAATCAAATGGAATGGATTAGTCTTATTACACATCCCTGTTTCACTCAACTGATAACAGGGAAAGTAAGAGAGGGCACCATCAACACGACATCCACAAGAGGCTTAAAGTAAAATTTAGCAATATCAAGATTCTCAAGAGACTGAAGGTCAATAGGCCAGCAAAGAGTGTGGTACATGCAGGCTGGAGTTGAGTTGGCAAGGCCTAGACAACCCTCATGACATTGGGGACAAAGGAAAGAACAGATAGGGAATGTTTAAAAGAAGAAACAGCAGACATGCAGTGTGACCTAAAGGAAAGAGCCCTGGCCTGGGAGTCAGAGGACCTGGGTGTATCCTGGCTCCGCAACTCATCTGCTGGGTAACTATGGGCAAGTCAATTAACTTCTCTGTGCCTTATTTAGACTTAGACTCTAAGCTCAATGTGGGACATGAGCTGTGTCCAACCTGAATATCCTGGATCTGTCCCAGCACTTAATACAGGGCCTGGCACATAGTAAGCACTTAATTAGCACCAATAACAATGGAAAAAAAGAAAGAAAAAAGCGATTTTGATGGATGTAGCTTTACAAACAGCATACAGTGCTGTTTTCATAATGATGCTGAAGATGACACAAGGACAGCAGGAATCTAAGATGACTTCACAATTTCAAGTTTGGACAGGAAAAATGGGGCTCTTTCTGACAGAAATGAATTTGAGCAAAAGGGGAGAGTTTGGAGGGTGTAATTTCATATTAATGGCAGTCTCCCCCTTTAGGCTCATTATCAGTAGGGAACGTCTGCTAATTTGGTTGTACTGTACTCTCCCAAGTGCTTAGTACAGTGCTCTGCACGTACTAAACACTCAATACCATTAACTGATTGATTATGGAGAGGTGAAGTGTGGCTTAATGGAAAGAGCAAAGGACTGGGGAGTCAGGAGACCTGGGTTCGAGTCCCAACTCTGATGCTGGCCAAGTCACAACCTCTTTGGGTCTCAGTTTCCTCACATGTGAAATGGGGAGAAGACAGACTGTGAGCCTCAACTGGGACAGGAACTGTGTCCAACCTCATAATCTTGTATCTACCCCAATGCTTAACATATAGTCACTGGTTAATAAATGTCATAATTATTACTACTACGAAGCTTTATTCTGCCTCTTTGCCAGGAGGGCAGAACAGTTCACATCCACACCTCATGTGGGACCTCACCTCTTTCTTAATCATAATATTTGACTCCAGAGAAAATAATACAAAGGAAAAGAACAAAGGGGAAAAAAATTCCCTCCATTTCTGACAGGCCACCATTGTCTCCACCTTCAAAATTTCATTAAAATCACATCTCCTCCAAGAGGTCTTCCCCAACTAAGCCTTCTCTCTCCTTTCTGTGTTGCCCATGCACATAGATCTGTTCCCTTCAAGCACTTGATACTCACCCACCCTCAGGCCCACTGCATTCATGTACACATCTGTAATTGATTCATGTACACATCTGTAATTGATTTTAATGTCCGTCTCCCCCCTAGACTATTAGGTCCTGGTGGACAGGGATGTTCTTTACCAATTCTGTTGTATTATGCTCTCTCAAGCGCTTAGTTCAGCACTCTGCTCACACTAAGCACCCAATAAATACTATTGATTATGACTGATTGACTAAAAGAAACCATGTGACAGTTTCCCTCCTTGATACCCTGCAACCCTTCTTTCCCCCGACTATATTCTTAACTGATCCTCTACTTACTTATATCGACCATTTGTTCCTGATTTCATCCAAAACCGTCTTATGTCAACTGTCATTTTCTCCCTGCACAGCTTCTTGCTTCTATGTTTCCTTTTGTTTATTTCAAACCTGCCACCTTCCACCTTCAATGGCTGTCCCTTCATCCCAGAATCATGGGATTTGGTGAACAATTTCCATGCTCCAAGTTCTACAAAAATCAAAAGTTCAACCTTGCCCCTTCTAAGCCTGCATCTTTCCAGAGTGAAGAGTACCAACTCTCAAGTCTTTCCTTAAAGGAAGATTCTCCACTGTCACCCTCATCTTGGCTGCCCTTGTCCATACAGCCTCCATTCTATTCTGCCCTTACAGCAGTCCACATGTGAAGGACAAGTCCAGACCATAGAGGCCACCAGCTGACTGTAATTAAGAGATCACACTGAGACTGAAGTTAAGAGAAAGACAAACTGGGGAGGGACCACCAGAACAGTCCACATCTCCACCTGAAACAGAATTCAAACGCAGTCGCTTTACTGGCTGGACAAAGAAGAACGGCCCAATCAAAGTTCGTATATTTATCACCCATCAAGGAGGCCGGGTGGCACCAAAACTAGAAATGGCCTTTCTCCCTGGCAATGGCAGGATACTGGGCAGAGGTGGCCGGTGCTCCGGTCCTTCACTCAGCATTTGCTACGCTGCCTAAGGACAGACAACACGTCACTTCGGCTCATTGTGGAGTGAGCATCAAAGACCGGTTGCTGCCCAGACCACGCAACTGAGGAGGCGAAACAGATCAAATTTTTTTCCTGTGGCTCCAGCATTATTTTCGGTAAAAACCTTCAATGTGACCCTTTCAGGAACAAACAAAGCCTTGTTCTCCCAACAGATATTTCCTTGATTTCCCACATGGCTATACTAAACAATGAGGTGGGAGCACAGGATAAGGCAAATGACATCAGTCCCGAGCCTTGTTAAAGAGCCCCAGATTCTGGCTCCGGGCCAGCTGGCACATTCACAGAGGGCTCTACTCTCAGCTCTGCCATGCATGCATCTCTTTCCTCTTTCTCCATTCTTGTATATAGGGACCAATCCCAGTGATGAATCTTAGTCAGCCCTTAATATAAAGATCGCACGCACGCTGGAGTCTCGGACTTTCTAGACTCTCTCGACCTTTCTGGACTTGATAGAAGCAAGCTCAAAGGTAGAATGGGATGAACTCAGACTCTAAGGAGGCCTTTCCCTTCTAGCATTCCCCCAAAGAGTTAATAGGTTGAACATAAACAATTTACCATTCTTAGGGGGATAGTTTAAAAATTGGGCTCCTAAGAGTCTTTTTTAAAAAAGAAAAATAACTCAGGGACTCCAGAAATGCTCACATTTTCAAGAGGTACTCATGATTTAGAGATTTAGAGCTCTGTAATCTGTAATAGAGAAGCAAAGTGGCTCAGTGGAAAGGGCCCAGGCTTGGGAGCTGGAGGACACGGGTTCTAATCCCGGCTCCCCCACTAGTCTGTTGTGTGACCCTGGGCAAGCCACTTAACTTCTCTGTGCCTCAGTTACCTCATCTGGAAAATGGGGATTAAGGCTGTGAACCCCATATGGGACAACCTGATTATTCTGTGTCTACCCCAGCATTCAGAACAGTGTTAAGCACATAGGAAGTGCTTAATGCCATGATAATAATAATAATAATAATAATCGAGATGCCAGCTTTTCTTGCCCCTTCATTTCCTCATATGGGCTAATTCTATTTTTTAATGGTCTTTCCAAACTCAAAAAAAAGTCTGAGGAAATTTAAGGGAGAGATCAAGATCAATAACTAAGATAAAAATGTCTTTTTCCTTCCTTTTCTCATGCATCCTATCTTCAGAGCAGAGTGGCTCTGAGTCTTGGAATAGTTTTCCACACATCTTTGACAATTCTTAACTAAGATATCAGGTTTTGACAACCCAAAAGGCCCTTACTATGTAGTAAACATTGGGGTTGATATAAGGTTACGAGCTCAGACATAGTCCCTATCCCACAGGGTCAAAGGATCTGGGGGTTGGGGTAGAGAAGCCCCTCATCTAGCTGCCAGTTTGCTGCTGCTGCCTGTTACTGCAGCCCACACCAGGCCAGCTGTTGTGGAGTCAGGCACCTGTCAGCTTCACTGACACTGTTTTCTCCAGGCTCTCCTATCTCTCTGACCACTTATTTTCACTCTCTTTCGTGGGCTTCTCCTGTTTTCCGCCCCCTAACTGTGGGTGTCCCTCAAGGTTCATCTATATCCACTCCCTTGAAAAACTCATTTGCTCCTATGGCTTCCACTACCACCTCTATGAAGATGATACCCAAATCTTCATCTCAAGGCCTAATCTCTCTCCCTCTCTGCAGTCTGGCTTGTCCTCCTGCCTTCAAGACATCTCCACTTGGACGTCCTACCATGTCCAAAACAGAGCTCCTAATCTTCCCACCTAACCCTGTCCTCCTTGTGACTTTCCCATCACTGCAGATGGCACCACCATCCTTCCTGTCTCACAGGCTGGTAACCTCGGCATTATCCTTGACTCCTGTCTCTCACTGAACCCACATACTCAATCCACCACTACATCCCGTCGGTCCCACCTTCACAACATCGCTAACGCCCCACCCCCTTCCTCTCCATCCAAATTGCTACCTCATTAACCTAAGCATTTATCCTAACCCAACTTGACTACTGTATCGGCTTTCCTGCTGACTTCCATGCCTCCTGTCTCTCCACTCTCCAGCCCATTCTCCACTCTGCTGCCCGGCTCATTTTTCTACAAAAACATCCAGGACATGTCACCGTGCTCCTCAGAAAACTCCAGTGGTTGCCCATCCACCTCTGCATTAAACAGAAACTCCTCACCATGGCTTTAAAGCACTTAATCACTTTGCCCCCTTTTACCTCTTCTCGTTACTCTCCTACCCAGCCCGCACACTTCGATCCTCTGTCAGCTTACTCACTCATATACCTCAATCTCATCTATCTTGCTGCTAACCTTTTGCCCACATCCTGAACGCTTCCCACTTCATAGCCAACAATTACTCTCCCCCTCCTTCAAAGCCTTATTGAAGGCACATCCCCTCCAAGAGGCCTTCCCTGATTAAGTCCTCCTTTCCTCATCTCCCACTCCCTTCTGCGTCGCCCTGACTTGCTCCCTGTGTTCATCCCCCCTCCCAGCACCACAGCACTTATGCACGTATCTGAAATTTATGTATATTAATGTCTGTCTCCTCCTCTAGACTGTGAGCTCATTGTGGGCAGGGACTATGTCTGTTATACTGTGCTCTCCCAAGTGATTAGTACTGTGCTCTGCACAGTAAGCACTCAATAAATACAACTGAGTGACTGATCTGAACCCCCAGTTCACTGCTGGACCACCCACCAGGCCACCTAGAGACGGTAGGGTGAGGGGAATCTGTCAGCATCTGGGCCAGGCCAGGAAGCTGTGACCTGCCTGCCTCCCCAGTTAACACTGTAAGCTCCTTGTGCTTCTGCTGTACTTTCCCAAATGCTTAGCGCAGTGTACTGCACCGTTACTCGGTGGGCAATAAAGACCATTACAGCAGTCAGTTTGGGGGGAGAGCCATTCTCTTGGCTCCATTTCTCAACCCAAAAGGTGGGGTAAAGATTATTTATGGTTGTCCAGCCTGTCCGTAGCACAGTGGGGCTTTTCACTTCCATAGGGCCGATTCCTTCCTCCCCCTTAGGGACCCGGGACTCCCACCCACTACGGAGTCTGATTAAATCACAAAATGCCACCTCCTCACCATCTCATTTCAGGATTTGGAGTCACATTGGAAGAATTTCCCTCTCCTCTCACTCATTCCCAAAAGATCCCAAGGCCCTTGGAATTATCCATTGCCTCCCCCTGCAAACTGATAACTAGTGTAGAAGATCTTTAATTACAAGGGAAGGTAGAGGGTATTTAGTACATTTCAGAGAAGGCATCCGTAGTGACTGCTGCTTTACCCTTCATAGGATTGTGAAAACCAGAGTAAATAGCAGAGCAGGCGAGTGACCTAGTAGAAAGAGCCTGGTACTTGGGAGTCAGGGGACCCTCGTTCTAATCTCTGCTCCATTCCTGGCCAGGTACGAGACTGTGGGCGAGTTTCCATATCCAAAAAATGGGGACAAAATACCATCATTTTTGATCGGGAGTCAAGTGGGTCATGAACTGGGATCTGCTTAATCTTCTATCTTCCCCAGTGCCTAGCACAACTGCCATGTTGTACTTTCCTAAGCGCTTACTAAAGAGCTCTGCATACAGAAAATGCTCACTAAATGTGACTGAACGGTTTGAAACATAGTAAGTCCTTAATAAATACTATAATGATTATAATAATGATAATGATGGCATTTGTTAAGCGCTTACTATGTGCCAAGCACTGGTTTAAGCACTGGGGTAGATGCAAGGTAATCAGGTTGTCCCACATGGGGCTCACAATCTTAATTCCCATTTTACAGATGAGGTAACTGAGTCATAGAGAAGCTAAGTGTCTTGCCCAGGGTCACACAGCTGCTAAGTGGAGGAGCCGGGATTCAAACCCACGACCTTTGACTCCCAAGCCCATGCTCTTTCCACTAAGCCATGCTCCTTCTCAAGAAAAACAAGTAGATAATGGAAATGTACTTCAAAGCTGAGAGGTCCAAATATATGGAATCGTAGTTAGTTCAGGTAACTAAAAAAATTGGGAAGCCAAACAAAATTGTGTTTGAGCACTTCAGACAGGTACAAGCCCACCTAATTTGGATATCCACACTTTCTTCTTGTTTTTCCAAACTCCGCTCAGTGCCTTAGACTGGCATTGTTTACCTAATGTAGTAACCTAATATGGGTGAATAAAACAAATATTAGTAAAATGAAAAAAAAAATCTGCTCAAGTGTATAATTCTCGATAAACCCATGCAAAAACTCCCACCTTGTTGGCGCAAAGTTACTTCTCAGAATATCTAATTATGACACTCATCAAGCTCTTTCTATATGGTAAACGCTGGGACTGATACAAGGTGATGGGATCAGACAGCATGGCTTAGTGGAAAGAGCATGCGTCGGGGGTCAAAGGACCTGGGTTTTAAACCTGGCTCTGCCTGGAACCTGTTTCGTGACCTGGAGCAAGCCACTTAACGTCTCTCTGCTTCAGTTCCTTCATCTGCAAAATGGGGATTAAATACCTGTACTCCTTCCTACTTAAACTGAGCGCCCCACATGGAACCTGATTTGCCTAGTATCTGCCTCAGTATTTGGCACATAGTAAACTCTTAGCAAATATTACAATGATTATCAGACTCAGTCCCCATCCCACACGTGACATTTTACAGGTGAAGAAACTGAGGTCCAGCAAGGTTAAGTGACACGACCATGGTCTCCCTGAAGGGCAAGGGCAGAGATGGTACGCTGGCTTCTGACTCCCTTCTCTGCTGACCCCAGTAATGGGAAAATGGGGAGCAGGGGGGAGGGAGGGAAAGGAGGACGAGGACATGAAGGAGAATTGGGGCATTTGTTAAGCACTGAATGCCAAGCACTGCATTAAGGGCTGGAGTTTACAAGATAACCAGTTGGACACCGTCTTTGACTCTCATCTTCGGCTCACAGTCTGAAAGAAAGGGAGGGCAGATACCAAATCCCCATTTTTTAGATGAGGGAACTGAGGCCCAGAGAATTGAAGTAACTTGCCCAAGGTCACACAGCAGGCAAGCAGAGGAGCCAGGATTAGAACCCAAGTCTGGGGACTCCCGTGCCCAAGCTCTTTCCAATAGGCCACGCTGCTTCTCGTGATTTATACTGCCTAAGAATAACAAGGCCATTCTGATCCAAATGGCAGCAAAATGACTTGTTACAGTATCACTAATCAGGATAGCAATTAATCAATCACTGGTATTTCTTGTGAGCTTATTGTGTGCCGAGCACTCTCCTAGACACTTGAGAGAAAACTGGTAGACGCGTTTCCTGACCCCCCGCAGCTTACAGTCTAGAGGAGGAGACCGACATTAAAATAAGTTAGATAGGGGAAATGGAAGGGCAAAAGGACAAGCACCTAAGTGCTGACTACAGGTAAGGTAGTCCTTCATAAAATGTTTCTAGAAATTCACATAGACTGGGCCTTCCAAACCTGACATAGCACAGGTTGTGGAAGGATTAGAGATTTGGGGTATTTCGAAATTATTTTATTAGTTTTATTTTGAACTTAAATGGACATATGACTTACAGGCATTCAGGCAAAAGAAAATGAAGGACAATATTTATTATTTTGGTGGCAATAGCTGGAGGATTTCATGTCCCCAATTAAGACTGCGACATCCATTCAATACTGGGAAGGGATTGAATTTACTGCATTTCTTTTGTAATCCCCCAAAGTGAGTGTTGAATAATCAGCACTGACTCGCCAACTGAATCCTGTGTCAATCCCCCTAAAAAAACCATACAATTCACATCATGGATTCAATCTTCTCAGGTTAATCTTTTCTGACAAATCTCTGTGCCCCAAACGTCTGCCAAGAAACCTCATTTTCATGGCCGTCCAGAGCACCCCGAACCACAATTAGTAAACAACTCTGAGCAAGCCCCCAAACCTTTAATGCTCTTAATGATATGTAATTATGGCATTTGTTAATCACTTACTCTGTGCCAGGCACTGTACTAAGCGCTGGGGTGGATACAAGCAAAATGGGTTGGATACAGTCCCTGTCCCACATGAGGCTCACAGTCTCGATCCCTATTTTACAGATGAGGGAACTGAGGTACAGACAAGTGAAGTGCCTTGCCTAAGGTCGCACAGCAGACAGGAAAGAGTGTGAGTTTGGGTGACACAGGACTTGGGTTTGATCCTGGCTCCACCACCTATTTTTTGTTTTTCAAACAGTACTTAAGAGCTTACTATGTGCCACGCACTGTGGCAGATAAAGAGTTGATCAGGCTGGACACAGTCCCTCTCCCACATGGAGCTCACGGTCTTAATCCCCATTTAACAGATGAGGTAACTGAGGTACGGAGATTAGACTCCCGGGCCTGGGCTCTATCCACTGCGCCATGCTGCTTCTCAGCTGCTCTTGTACTCAGTGATCCTTGAAATAGCAACCCAGAAAGGCCCTCGTCCAGGTGGACTAGAAGAATTGCCAGTTCGCGGTAAAGATAAACCCACAACCTCCGAGCGAGGTTTACGGACGAGAAGACCGTAATGAACTGGTGGGAGACTGTGAGCCTGTGATTGGGCAGGGATTGCCTCTACCTGCCACCCAATAATTGTACATTCCGAGCGCTTGGGATGGTGCTCTGCACCCAGTAAGCGCTCAATAAATACCATTGAATGGATGGATGAATGAATGAACGAAAACCAGTTAGAGTGAGAGGCTGTGTCCTCCTCCATGTGGCTGGGTGTCCAGGAGGGTGACCGCCTTACTGTTGTCGTGCGCGTCCCTTGGTGGCCCGATCAGGGCCGGCTGATGGGGCTGGACAGATTCTTGGTTTGCCCCTCTGTTCTCGGATGGTCGCTCCTCCTCCTCCTCGACCTGCCGATCTCGCGTCGCCCTGCCTGTGTCGGCCTGTCACGACCCTGTGCGGCATTCACTCATTCAATCAATCGTACTTATGGAGCGCTTACTCTGTGCAGAGCACTGTACGAACCACTTGGAACGTCCACCTCGGCCACGGAGAGACCATCCCCGCCCAACAACGGGCTCCCAGTCTACATAACGTGGCTCAGTGGAAAGGGCCCGGGCTTGGGAGTCAGAGGTCGTGGGTTCTAACTCTGGCTTGGCCGCTTGTCAGCTGGGTGAACTTGGGCAAGTCACTTCACTTCTCTGGGCCTCAGTAACCTTATCTGGAAAATGGGGATGAAAACCGTGAGCCCCACATGGGACCACCTGATGACCTTGTATCAGGAGCAGCGTGGGTCAGTGGAAGGAGCCCGGGCTTGGGAGTCAGAGGGCGTGGGTTCTAATTCATTCATTCATTCAATAGTATTTATTGAGCAATTACTATGCGCAGAGCACAGTACTAAGCGCTTGGAATGGGCAATTGGGCAACAGAGAGAGACAATCCCTGCCTAATGACGGGCTCACTGTCTAATCGGGGGAGAGAGATGGCAGAGCAAAACAGAACGAAGCAAAAACAAGACAACATTATCAAGATAAATCGAATCAAGGGGATGTACAGCTCATTAACAAAATAAATGGGGTAATAAATAATAGATACAAATGAGCACAGTGCTGAGGGGAAAGGAGGAAGAGCAGAGGGAAAGAGGGCTCAGCTGAGGGGAGGTGAAGGGGGAAGGGGGAGCAGAGAGGGAGCAGAGGGAAAAGGGGAAGCTCAGTCTGGGAAGGCCTCTTGGAGGAGGTGAGCTCACTGTGCCTCAGTGACCTCCTCTGTAAAATGGGGATGAACTGCGCGCCTCACGTGGGACCACCCGATGACCCTGGATCTCCCCCAGCGCTTAAGACAGTGCTCGGCACATAGTAAGCGCTTAACAAAAACCAACATTATTATTGTTCTCTGTGCCTCAGTGACCTCCTCTGTAAAATGGGGATGAACTGTGCACCTCACGTGGGATAACCTGGTTACCCTGTACCCCCCCCCAGCGCTTAGGGCAGTGCTCGGCACATAGTAAGCGCTTATCAAAGACCGACATTATTATTAGTAGTCTCTGGGCCTCAGCGACCTCATCTGTCAAATGGGGATGAAGACTGGGAGCCTCACGTGGGACCACCCGATGACCCTGTATCCCTCCCCCAGCGCTCAGGACAGCGCCCTGCGCCTAGTAAGCGCTTAGCAAAGCCCAAGCTTATCATCCTTATTACCTTCAGGTGGGTCCTCAGGCCCCCGGCGCCCCCGGACGTGTCGGTGATCTCGTACTCGCCCGTCACCAGCAGGTCCTTGTGGATCTCCTCGCGGAGGCACTTGCGGGAGTTGACGGGCAGCTGGAAGGAAATGGCGAGGGCGGCGGCGGGGCCCAGGAGAAGCAGCAGCAGCAGCAGCAGCGGCGGCAGGCGGGGGCCTCGGGGGGCGGGAAGGCCGGACGACCGGGACATGGCGCCACCACCGCCGCCGCCGCCGCCTCCGACTCCTCCTCCTTCTTCGCCAGCGAGGCCTCGGCCGCGCCGGAAGCGGCGCCCGCGTGACCCCGCCGCGCGCGCGCCCGGCGCCATCTTGGAAGCGGGCGGCGGGCGGCCGCCCGGCGGCCAAGCGAAGGCGGAGGCGCGGGCGGCCGCCGCCGCCGCCGCCGCCGCCAAGAGAAGCGCCCCGGACGCCACCCGGCCGGGCGTCCCCCACGGGGGTGGATTCGTCGGCCGGCGCGGAGAGGGCGGCGGCCTCGCTGAGGCCCGGCGGCGCCCGGAAGCCTCACCTCCGCCATTTCCGGAAGTGACGCGGAGGGCGGGGCGCCGTCGCCTAGGCGACCGAGGGCCAATGGGGAAAGGCCACAGGGCCCTCCGTCGGGCCCGCCCCTTCCCTCCTAATATTGGAGGTGTCTGGGAAGCGCTTAGTAAGAATAAGAGTGTTGGTATCATTCCATAATGTTGGAATTATCCCCCACCACTGTTCTAAGCGCTGGGGGAGATCCAGGGTCATCAGGTTGCCCCCCGTGGGGCTCACAGTCTTCATCCCCATTTTACAGAGGAGGTCACTGAGGCGCAGAAACTAATCATAATAATGTTGGTCTTTGTTAAGCGCTTACTATGTGCAGAGCACTGTTCTGAGCGCTGGGGGAGATACGGGGTCATCAGGTTGTCCCTCGTGAGGCTCACCGCCTTAATCCCCATTTTACAGAGGAGAGAACTGAGGCCCAGAGAATAATCATAATAATGTTGGTCTTTGTTAAGCGCTTACTATGTGCAGAGCACTGTTCTGAGCGCTGGGGGAGATCCAGGGTCATCAGGTCCCTCCTGAGGCTCACCGCCTTAATCCCCATTTTACAGAGGAGGGAACTGAGGCCCAGAGAATAATCATAATAATGTTGGTCTTTGTTAAGCACTTACTATGTGCAGAGCACTGTCCTAAGCGCCGGGGGAGATCCAGGGTCATCAGGTTGTCCCACGCGAGGCTCACAGTTAAACCCCATTTTACAGATGAGGTCACTGAGGCCCAGTGAAGTGACTTGCCCACAGTCACACAGCTGCCAAGTGGCAGAGCCGGGAGTCAAACCCATGACCCCTGACTCCCAAGCCCAGGCTCTTTCCACTGAGCCACGCTGCTTCCCTCCTGGTGCTTGAGGTCTGCCTGGCCGGGGTGCGCAACCCTGTGCTAAGTGCTTGGAAAGTCCGTGTCCCCCCCACCATAGAGAAGCAGCGTGGCTCGGTGGAGAGAGCACCGGTCGAGGGGGGGGGTGGGGGGTGGGGCCTGGGTTCTCAGCCCCGCCTCCAACACCCGGCAGCTGGGGCACTTGGGGCAAGTCGCTTGACCTGGCGGGGCCTCAGTGACCTCATCTGTCAAATGGGGATGAGGACCGGGAGCCCCACGTGGGACCACCTGATCACCTTGTATCCTCTCCAGCGCCTAGAACAGTGCTCGGCACATAGTAAGCACCTAACAAATGCCATCATTATTATTATTACTTCACTTCTCAGGGCCTCAGTTCCCTCATCTGTCAAATGGGGATGAAGACTGTGAGCCCCACGTGGGACAACCTGATTACCCTGTTTCTACCCCAGCGCTTAGAACAGTGCTCGGCACATAGAAAGCGCTTAACATATGCCATCATTATTATGATTATTACTTCACTTCTCAGTGTCTCATTTACCTCATCTGGAAAAAGGGGATGAAGACTGTAAGCCTAAAATGGGGATGGAGACCGTCAGCCCCACGTGGGACAACCTGATTACCCTGTTTCTACCCCAGCGCTTAAAACAGTGTTTGGCACATAGGAAGCACTTAACACATGCCATCGTTATTATGATTATTACTTCACTTCTCGGACTCTCAGTTCCCTCATCTGTCAAATGGGGATGAGGACTGTGAGCCTCACATGGGACAACCTGATCACCCTGAATCCCCTCCAGTGCCTAGAACAGTGCTTGGCACATACTAAGCGCTTAACACATACCATCATTATTATTATTACTTCACTTCTCGGGGCCTCAGTTCCCTCATCTGTCAAATGGGGATGAAGACTGTGAGCCTAAAATGGGGATGAAGACTGTAAGCCCCACGTGGGACAAGCTGATCACCCTGTTTCTACCCCAGCGCTTAGAACTATTTATTGTTCTTGATTCTATTTATTGCTACTGTTCTTGTCTGTCCATCTCCCCCCGATTAGACTGTAAGCCCGTCAAAAGGAAGGGACTGTCTCTATCTGTTACCGATTTGTACATTCCAAGCGCTTAGTATGGTGCTCTGCACATAGTGAGCGCTCAATAAATACTATTGAATGAATTAGCAGTGCTTGGCACATAGTAAGCGCTTAACAAATGCCATCATTATTATTATTACTTCACTTCTCAGGGCCTCAGTTCCCTCAGCTGTCAAATGGGGATGAAGACTGTGCGCCCCACGTGGGACAACCTGATCACCCTGTTTCTACCCCAGTGCTTAGAACAGTGCTTGGCACATAGTAAGCACTTAACACATGGCATCATTATTATGATTATTACTTCACTTCTCGGTGCCTCAGTTACGTCATCTAGAAAATGGGGATGAAGACTGTAAGCCTCATGAGGGACAACCTGATGACCCTGTATCTACCCCAGCACTTAGAATAGTGCTTGTCACATAGTAAGCACTTAACATATACCAACGTTATTATTATTATTACAATTCGGCAACAGATAGAGATAATTCCTACCCCACAGTGGCTCACAGTCTAGAAGGGGATAGAGACAACAAAACAAAACAAGTAGACAGGCATCAGGAGCATCAAAAGAGGTCAATAAATTATATATAAATATAATTATAGACGATAATGATAATAATAATTTTGGTATTTAAGTGCTTACTCTGTGCCAAGCACTGTTCTAAGCACTGGGTAGATACAAGGTCATCAGGTTGTCCCACATGGGGCACACAGTCTTCAACCCCATTTTACAGATGAGGGAAATGAGGCCCAGAGAAGTGAAGTGACTTGCCCAAAGTCACACAGCTGATAAGTGGCAGAGCCGGAATTAGAACCCACGACTCTGACTCCCAAGTCCGGGCTCTTTCCACTGAGCCACGCTGCTTCTGCTGATGATGGTATCTGTTCAGCGCTTACTATGGGCCCAGCACTGTTCTAAGTGCTGAGGTAGAGACACAGTTATCAGGTTGTCCCACATGGGGCTCACAGTCTTTAATCCCCATTTTACAGATGAGGTAACTGAGGCACAGAGAAGTGAAGAGACTTGCCCAGCATCACCCAGCTGACAAGTGGAGGAGCCGGCTTTAGAACTCACGACCTCTGGCTCTTGCCACTAAGCCAGATATATACACATCAGTAATAAAATAAATAGAATAATAAATATGTACAAATATACACAAGTGCCATGGGGCGGGGACGGGGGTTGAGCGGAGGGAGGGAATCGGGGCAATGGGGAGGGGAGGAGGAGCGGAGAAAAAGGGGGGGGGCTCAGTCTGAGAAGGCCTCCTGGAGGAGGTGAGCTCTCAGTAGGGCTTTGAAAGGGGGAAGAGAACTGACTCAGTACCTTTTCTCCCGCCTTCTGGGACCGTGAGGCCCAGGTGGTTCAGGGAGTGGGGATCAGAAGCCCGGGCTCAGGCCTTGTTGGGAGACCCGCCTAAACTAAGGAGAGAGACAGCGGGCCCGAGGATGTACAGACCGGGCAGGGGGACACCTGGGCGTCTGGCACAATAAACTCCCAGAAATGTGGGCTGGGTCTGCTAAATCAGTGAGGCAATCAGTGGTGTTTACTGAGCATTTACCAAGTGCAGAACACTCTTCTGAGTGCTTGGGAGAGATACAACAGAATTAGCAGGCACGTGTTCTGCCAGTAATAATAATAATAACAGCATTTGTTAAGTGCTTATCCTCCGCGCCAGGTGGTGTCCTAAACGCTGAGGTGAATACAAGCAAATCTCCCTCACCAACTCTGAAATCCCTCTCTCTGACCATAACCTTCTCACCTGCCTCATCTCTCACACTCCCTCCCCCTGCAAATCTTCGCTACTGCCCCACAGGGACCTCCTCTCTCTCGATCCCATCCGTCTTTCCAATAGCATCTCGCCTCACCTTGCCGCCCTGTCCTCTCTTCCCACTCTCGACGAGCGGGTCTCCGCTCTCAACTCCACCCTCTCTACTCATCTCGACTCTCTCGCCCCCCTTTCCCTCCGCCGCTCTCGCTCCACTAACCCAAAGCCCTGGATCACCTCCTCCGTCCGCCTCCTACGCTCCTATGCTCGAGCTGCTGAGCGCTGCTGGGGAAAGTCCAAGCACCAAGCCGACCTCACACACTTCAAATTTATCCTTTCCTGCCTTAACTCTGCCCTCTCCTCCGCCAGGCAAAGCTTCTTCTCCTCCCTCATCGACACCCATGCCCGTCACCCCCGCCGATTGTTCCGGACCTTTAACTCTCTCCTTAGGCCCCCTGTTCCTCCCCCTCCCCCATCTCTCACCCCTAATGATCTGGCCACCTATTTCCTCACGAAAATCAACACGATCAGGTCTGAGCTCCCCAAAGTCACCCCTCCGCCTCTCCCCTCCCCCCAACAACCCCCTCCCCTACTTTCCCATCCTTCCCTGCAGTATCCTCAGAGGAGATCTCCTCCCTCCTCGCAAGTGCCACCCCCTCCACCTGCGCCTCGGACCCCATTCCCTCTCACCTTCTTAAAACCATCGCCCCTGCCCTCCTCCCTTCCTTAACTTCTATTTTTAACCACTCAATCTCCAAGGGCTCCTTCCCCTCTGCCTTCAAACATGCCCACGTCTCCCCCATCCTAAAAAAACCCGCTCTTGACCCCACTTCCCCCTCCAGTTATCGCCCTATCTCCCTACTACCCTTCCTTTCCAAAATCCTAGAACGAGTCGTCTACAATCGATGCCTAGAATTCCTTAACTCCCATTCTCTCCTAGACCCCCTCCAATCTGGCTTCCGTCCCCTCCACTCTACCGAGACTGCTCTCTCTAAGGTCACCCATGACCTCCTTCTTGCCAAATCCAATGGCTCCTACTCCATTCTGATCCTCCTTGACCTCTCTGCTGCCTTTGACACTGTCGACCATCCCCTCCTCCTCCATACCTTATCTCACCTTGGCTTCACAGACTCTGTCCTCTCCTGGTTCTCCTCTTACCTCTCTGGCCGATCATTCTCGGTCTCCTACGCTGGAGCCTCCTCCCCCTCCCATCCTTTAACTGTTGGAGTTCCTCAAGGGTCAGTTCTTGGCCCTCTTCTGTTCTCCATTTACACTCGCTCCCTCGGTGAACTCATCCGCTCTCACGGCTTTGACTACCATCTCTACGCAGATGACACGCAGATCTACATCTCCGCCCCTGTCCTCTCCCCCTCCCTTCAGGCTCGCATCTCCTCCTGCCTCCGGGACGTCTCCACCTGGATGTCGGCCCGCCACCTAAAACTCAACATGAGCAAGACTGAGCTCCTCATCTTCCCTCCCAAACCCGGTCCTCTCCCAGACTTCTCTATCACCGTGGATGGCACGACCATCCTTCCCGTCCCGCAGGCCCGCAATCTCGGTGTCATCCTTGACTCGTCCCTCTCGTTCACCCCACACATCCTATCCGTTACCAAGACCTGCCGGTTTCACCTCTACAATATCGCCAAGATCCGCCCTTTCCTCTCCACCCAAACGGCTACCTTACTATTACGGGCTCTCGTTATATCCCGGCTAGACTACTGTGTCAGCCTTCTCTCTGACCTCCCTTCCTCCTCTCTCACCCTGCTCCAGTCTATTCTTCACTCCGCTGCCCGGCTCATCTTCCTGCAGAAACGATCTGGGCATGTCACTCCCCTTCTTAAACAACTCCAGTGGTTGCCTATCGACCTCCGCTCCAAACAAAAACTCCTCACTCTAGGCTTCAAGGCTCTCCATCACCTTGCCCCTTCCTACCTCTCCTCCCTTCTCTCTTTCTACCGTCCACCCCGCACGCTCCGCTCCTCTGCCGCCCACCTCCTCACCGTCCCTCGGTCTCGCCTATCCCGCCGTCGACCCCTGGGTCACGTCCTCCCACGGTCCTGGAACGCCCTCCCTCCTCACCTCCGCCAAACTGATTCTCTTTCCTTCTTCAAAACCTTACTTAAAAATCACCTCCTCCAAGAGGCGTTCCCAGACTGAGCTCCTCTTCCCCCTCTACTCCCTCTGCCATCCCCCCTTTACCTCTCCGCAGCTAAAGCCTCTTTTCCCCCCATTTCCCTCTGCTCCTCCACCTCTCCCTTCCCATCCCCACAGCACTGTACTCGTCCGCTCAACTGTATATATTTTCGTTACCCTATTTATTTTGTTAATGAATTGTACATCGCCTCGATTCTATTTAGTTGCCATTGTTTTTACGAGATGTTCTTCCCCTTGACGCTGTTTAGTGCCATTGTTCTTGTCTGTCCGTCTCCCCCGATTAGACTGTAAGCCCGTCAAACGGCAGGGACTGTCTCTATCTGTTGCCGACTTGTTCATCCCAAGCGCTTAGTACAGTGCTCTGCACATAGTAAGCGCTCAATAAATACTATTGAATGAATGAATGAATGAAATCAGATTGGACATAGTCCCTGAGGCTCACAGTCTTAATCCCCATTTTACAGACAAAGTAACCGAGGTCCACGGAAGAGTGGAGTGACTTGCCCAAGATCACACAGCAGACCAGTGGCAGAGTCGGGATTAGAACCCAGGTCCTTCTGACTCCCAGGTCCAGGCTCTGCCCACTATGCCATGCTGCAGTGTGGCTCAGTGGAAAGAGCCCAGGCTTGGGAGTCAGAGGTCATGGATTCAATTGCCAGGTCCGCCACTTGTCAGCTGTGTGATCTTGGGTGAGTCACTTAACTCCTCTGGCCCTCAGTTACCTCATCT
Source organism: Ornithorhynchus anatinus (assembly GCF_004115215.2). Taxonomy (NCBI): domain Eukaryota; kingdom Metazoa; phylum Chordata; class Mammalia; order Monotremata; family Ornithorhynchidae; genus Ornithorhynchus; species Ornithorhynchus anatinus. The sequence goes on from NC_041728.1 coordinate 39,058,689, forward strand.
GGAAAATGGGGATTGAGGCTGTGAGCCCCACGTGGGACAGGAACTGTGTCCAATCTGATTAGCTTGTTCATCCATTCATTCAATAGTATTTATTGAGCGCTTACTATGTGCAGAGCACTGTACTAAGTGCTTGGAATGTACGATTGGGCAACAGTTAGAGACCGTCCCTGCCCAATGTCGGGCTCACAGTCTAACAGGGGGAGGCAGACAGCAAAGCAAAACAGAACAAAACAGAAACAAGACAACATTATCAAGATAAATAGAATCAAGGGGATGTACAGCTCATTAACAAAATTAATAGGGTAATAAAGAATATATACAAATGAGCACAGTGCTGAGGGGAGGAGAAGGGGGAAGAGCAGAGGGTTGAGGGGGAGGAGAGGGGGATCAGAGGGAAAAGGGGGGTTCAGTCTTGTTCCTACCCCAGTCTTAGAACTGTGCTTGACACATAGTGAGCATTTAACAAATAACATGATTAGTATTATTATTATTAATAATAACCATGTTTAGCACTATGGGTTCACTTCTTAAGCCCCCCTCATCATTACTGTCTTAGTTCATATTCACTGAGTCCATACCAGGTATTGAGCGGGTACAAGCACTGCTGGTACAAACATGGTATCCGGCCTTTGGAAGCTTCCATTATTCTGATTTTATGAATGATTTTCAGTAATTCTATGTTTCTGGAATATGTGGATGGCGAATGGAGCCGAACAACAAATGAGAAGGATTTTAAAGTATTAAACTATCACATTGCTATGTGTTTAGTCACATGGCAGTTCCCAATCAATTAATCGATCAATCAGTGGTGTGTGCAGAACACTGTACTAAGCACCTGGGAAAGTACCATACAGTGGAGTTGGTAGACAAGCTCCCTGCCAGTCACTCAGTCATTCATATTTATTGAATGCTTACTATGTGCAGAGGACTATACTAAGCGTTTGGGGAAGTACATTATAACAATGTAACAGACACATTCCCTGCCCACATCTAGCTTACAGTCTAGACGGGGAGACAGACATTATCATAAATAAATAAATTACAAATATGTACATAAGGAGCTGCCCAAGAGGAGCTTAGAGTCTTCAGAGGGCGGCAGACAAAATAAATGACGGACAGGGGAAATAAAGTATAAGAATATTTACATAAGTAACATGAGGCTGGGATGAGTATCAAAGTACTTAAGTAGTACACAGGCAAGTGTGTGGGGAAAGTGTCTGTTTATTATTATATTGAACTCTCCCAAGTACTTAGTACAGTGCTCTTCATAAAGTAAGTACTCAGTAAATACGACCGACTGTTGACTTACTGGACGACTCATTAGTTGACACGGAGGGAAAGACACATAGGTGAATTAAAGGATTTAGTCTCAGGAAGGTCTCATGGAGGAGATGTGACTTGAGGAGGGTTTCAAAGGTAGGGAAGTTTTTTAAAGCCAGTGGTGAGGAGTTTTTGTTTGAGGCTCTTCTCCACAGAACCGAGGAATGTGGGTGGGGAATATGTCCGTTCCGTTTATTATATTCTACTCTCCCAAGTGCGTAGTACAGTGCTTCACACACAGTAAGTTCTCACTAAATAGCATTGAATGAATGAATGAATGCCCCTCCTTACACCACCCCGGTAGGATGGAGGAGAGCAGCCACAGCCTGGCAGGGCCTCCACAAAACCTCGGGAAGACTGTGGCGGCCACCGCCAAAGCAATCACTGAGGCAGCGGGTGCCACCGTGGACCCTGAATCGCAAGAAGTCTGATATTCTCCTCCTCTAGCCACAATATCCTACAGAGGTTTCATTTTTGTCCTTATGTTGTCGTAGTGTTTTTTTTCGACTGTATGTACCTGTCATCTGACTCTTCTTCCCCTTCTTATTTTAGTCAGTCCATCAATCATATTTATTGAGTGCTTACCATGTGCGGGGCACTGTAATACATGCTAGGGAGAGTACAATACAATAGTATGAGAGACACGTTCCCTGCCCTCAACAAGCTTACAGTCTAGAGGGAGAGACAGACATCAATATAAATAATAATAATAATTGCGGTATTTGTTAAGCACTTACTATGTGCCAGGCACTATACTAAGCGCTGGGGTGGATCCAAGCAAAGCGGGTTAGACACAGTCAGTCCCTGTCTCCCGTGGGGCCCACAGTCTCAATCCCCATTTTCCAGATGAAGTAGCTGAGGCACAGAGAAGTGAAATGACTTGCCCAAGGTCACACAGCAGATAAGTGGCAGAGCTGGGATTAGAACCCTTGGCCTCTGACTCCCAGATCCATGATGAAATCTCAGATAGGTATATAGTGCTGTGGGGCTGGGAGGGGGGCTCCTTCCACCTATTGCCCCATCTCCCTCCTACCATTCCTCTCCAAACTCCTTGAGTGAGATATCTACACCCATTGTCTCAAGTTCCTCTCCTCCACTTCTCTCCTTGACCCCCTCCAATCTGGCTTCCGTTCCCTTCACTCCACAGAAACCTTCCTCTCCAAGGTTTTAGTAGGATCTCTTCCTGACCAAATCCAATAGCCTCTACTCCAACTAATCCTCCTCAACCGCTCAGCTGCCTTCAACACAACGGACCACCTTGGAAACGTTATCCAACCTTGGCTTCGCTGACTCTGTCCTCTCCTGCTTCTCCTCTTATCTCTCTGGCCGTTCATTCTCAGTCTCCTTTGTGGGCTCCTTCTCTGTCTCCTACTCCGTCACTACTCCTCAAGGTTCAGTTTTGGGTCGCCCTCTATTCTCCATCTGCACCCGCTCCTTTGGAGAACTCATTCAGTTCCATGACTTCAACTACCTACCACCTCTATGAGGATGATACCCAAATCTATATCTCCAGCCTGATCTCTCTCCCTCTCCGCACTCTCGCATTTCCTCTGTCTTTCAAGTCATCTCTATTTGGTTGTCCTCTCATCACCTCAAGCTTAACATGTCCAAAACAGAAAACTTCCCACTCAAATCCTGTCCTCCCCCCTGACTTTCCCATCGCTGTACACGGCACCGCCATCCTTCCTGTCTCACAAGCCTGTAACCGTGGCGTTATCAATGACTCCTCTCTCTTATTTAACCCACATATTCAATTCACCACTAAATCCTGTCTGTTCCACCTTCACAACATCGCTAAAATCTCCCCTTTCCTCTCCATCCATCTGCTGCCACTTTAATACAATCCTATCTACCTCGGATTACTGCATCGGCCTCCTTGCTGACCTCCCAACCTCCTGCCTCTCCCCACTCCAGGCCATATTTCATTCTGCTGCCCAGATCATTTTTCTACCAAAACATTCAGGACACAATAATAATGACAATAATGGTGATGGTATTTAAGTTCTTACTATGTGCCAGGCACTGTTCTAAGCTCTGGGGTTGATACAAGCAAATGGGGTTGGACACGGTCCCTGTTCCATGCGGGGCACACGGCCTCAATCTTCATTTTCCAGATGAGGTAACTGAGGCCCAAAGAAGTGAAGTGAATTGATCAAGGTCACACAGCAGAAAAGTGGTGGAGCAGGGATTAGAACCCATGTCCTTCTCACTTCCAGGCCTGTGCTCTATTCACTAAGCCTATTCATTGTTCTCTAGTGGTTGCCCATCTACCTCCACATCAAACAAAAACTCCTCACTATCAGCTTTAAAGCATTCAGTCACCTTGCCCCCTTCTACTTTACCATGCTACTCTCCTTCTATAACCCACACTTCGCTCCTCTAATGCTAACCTTAGCACTGTGCCTCGGTCTGACCTATCTCACTCCCAACCCCTCACCCATGTCCTGCCTCTGGCTTGGAACACTCTCCCTCCTCAAATCCGACAATTACTCTTCCCTGCTTCAAAGCCCTATTAAAGGGACATCTCCTCCAAGAGGCCTTCCCTGCCTAAACCTCCCCATTTCCTCTTCTCCCACTCCCTTCTGCCTTAATTGCTCCCTTTGTTATTCCCCCCCCCCATGTCTGTCTTATCTCCAGGGCTCTAGCCTCTGTTTATTATTGTATTGTACTCTCCCAAGTGCTTAGTACAGTGCTCTGCACACAATAAGTGCTCAATAAATACAAATGAATGAATAAAGGGAGCAAGTCAGGGCGACTCAGAAGGGAGCTGAAGAAGAAGAGAAGAGGGCTTAGTCAGGGAAGATCTCTGGAAGGAGATGTGCCTTCTAATTGTCTGTTGGATATGAAGAGGGAGGGTGTTCCAGGCCGGAACACGGGAAGTGGGCAATAGTTCGGGGACAAGATAGACTAGATAAAGGTAGAGTGCGAAGGTTAGCTTTAGAAGAGCAAAGTGTATGGGCTGGGTTGTAGTAAGAGAGTAGAGAGGTGAGGTAGGAAGGGGCAAGGTGACTGAGTGCTTTAAAGCTGATGGCAAGGAGTTTCTGTTTGATGCCGGGATGGATGGGTAACCGCTGGAGGATTTTGAGGAGTAGCAAAACGTGGCCTGGACATTTTTGAAGAAAAATGATCCAGCAGAGTGAAGTATGGATCGGGGTGGGGACAGACAGAAGTCAGGGAGGTCAGCAAGGAGGTTGATACAGTAATCTGACTCCCAGGCCCGTGCTTTTAGCCACTAGGCCATGCTGCTTTCCCAGTTAATACTATTAAGTGATTTGACTGATTGATCAAATGATGTTCCATCACAGCTCCCAGACCCCAGATGCTCTCAAGAATAAGAACAAAAATCACTTGTCTCTCCCTAGGGGATCTAAATATGTGATATGGTTACTGCCATTCTCGTGACGAACTAATCAATTATTATTTTGTCCATGAGGTACAGCGATACAACAAAGTCCTTGGTCCTGCTGATATTCAACAATGCTGAATTTCAGATAATTCAGATAAATTATTCATACCATCGTATTTATTGAGCGCTTATGCAAAACACTCTGCTAAGTGCTTGGTAAAGTACAATATAACAATAAATCAATCATATTTCCTGCCCACACCGAGTTTACAGTCTAGAGGAGGAGAGAGAGATTAATATAAATAAATTACAGACATGTGCATAAGTGCTGTGGGGCTGGGAAGGGGGATGAATAAAAGGAGCAAATCAGGTCGAAGCAGAAGGGAATGGGAGAAGAGAGGAGGGTTTAGTCAGGAAAGACCTCTTGGAGGAGATGTGCCTTTGATAAGCCTTTGAAGGCAGGAAGACTAATTGCCTGTTGGATTTGAGGAGGGAGGACGTTCCAGGCCAGAGGCAGGACTTGGGTGCAGGGTTGGCAGAGAGATGAGATCGAGGTACAGTGAGAAGGTTGGCATTAGAAGAGCGAAATGTGCGGGCTGGGTTGTAGTAGGAGAGTAGTGAGGTAGGAGAAGAGAGTCATTCAGTTCTAAAGACCACACAGACACTGTGGAGACTGAAATCCTGTCCCGAAAAGCTGCCATGAAACACGGGATAGGAGGAATATGAGAGAGAGGGACATTCCTGAGCCAGGCAAAGGGTTTGAATGAGGAGGACGAGGGTGAGTTAGTGAAATCCCCCTTTAGGGACTGAGAAGAGGTGGTGGCCCAGCTAAAGCTGAATCTTGCCAGGCTTAGGAATAATAATAATAATGTTGGTATTTGTTAAGCGCTTACTATGTGCCGAGCACTGTTCTAAGCGCTGGGGTAGTCACAGGGGAATCAGGTTGTCCCACGTGGGGCTCACAGTCTTAATCCCCATTTTACAGATGAGGGAACTGAGGCACAGAGAAGTTAAGTGACTTGCCCACAGTCACACAGCTGACATGCTAGCATCCAGGACTCTCTGCTTGGGTGGTCGAGGGAACCCTCTTCACAGAAAGCAGTTAGAAGTTCAGTCAAGGGCTGGAAGAACTCACAAAACCACTCATGGAGGCCCAGAAATATTTTTAAAAGAGAATGAAGCAACCATATATCATGAGCCGATTTAAAAGATCCCCTCTCTCAACACTAGCACATGATCTCAATCAACGGTATTGTAACCCTTTGAGTGCTTTGATTTTTCAACCTGACCCCCAGCATTTCTGTACACAGCCATATGTACTTTATTTTATTCATTCATTCATTCATTCATTCATTCATTCATTCAATAGTATTTATTGAGCACTTACTATGTGCAGAGCACTGTACTAAGCACTTGGAATGTACAAATCGGCTACAGTTTTAGTGTCTGTCTCCCAGTCTAGTCTTTAATAATAATAATAGCAATAATAATGATGGCATTTGTTAAGCACTTACTATGTGCCTAAGCTCTCTTCTAAATGCTGAGCACTGTTCTAAGCATTGTTCTTTGGGGACAGGGATAGTGTCTACCTACTCTCTTGTATCATACCCTCCCAAATACAGTTCTCTAAACACAGAAAGAGTTCAGTAAATACCCCTGATTGACTGACTGATTCAGACCAGTTCCCCATTCTTCTTCTAATAATAATAATGATTATGGTTTCTGTTCAAAGCTTAGTACAGTGGTTGGCACATAGTAAGCGCTTAAAAAACACCGTAATTATTATTATTACGGTGTGCCAAGCACTGTGCTAGGCTCTGGAGTAAATACAATCAGATCAGACACAGTCCATTTCCCACATGGGCCTCACAGACTACGGGGAGGGAGAGCTGGTACTGAAGCCCCATTTTACAGAAGAGGAAACGGAGGCCCAGTGAGGTTAAGTGATTTGCCCGAGGTCACCCAGAAGGCGAGTGGCAGAGCCGGAACTCAGGTCTCCTGACGTACAACCCAACCTCATTATCTTCAGGGATGTTCTTTTGAACCAGCCGCAGTGTGAAGAGGGAGGTACCCTCTCACCCTCCCAACCACCCCCCCGACATCATTGCCATCATTTTCTTCTATCTGCAATTCGTTATCATTGGCTAGGGAACATCTCATTACCCTGTGAACTTCAAACATTTTCTGTAATTTATAGTAACATTGAACTTTAAACAGTTACTAGAACATAACAATGAAGTGCTTTCATACTTTTCTGATAACTGCACGATTCCATGTAAATTAACTGTTTTAAAGGTTAGAAAACAAATTTTCCCACACTTTACATTTATTCATTGTTATTCTTATTTATCATATTTAGTTGGACTTTAGACCGCCTCAAACATCACCCATAGTGACCGAGGCCAGAAACTCCCTCTCAAGCCTTTCGTCTTACCAGGTGTGGTTTTGCCAAGCCAGTGGATTTTTCGGGAACCTACCCCATCTTGGTTACCAAGGGAAATCTATATGTATATATGCCACTGCCTCAATTTTCCATGTTACATATCAGTGTTTTCTGCCTGGCCTTCTGTGTAACCTTGAGCAAGAACTCTAACTTTTCTGTGCCTCAGTTTCCTCATGTGTAAAATGGAGATTAAATATCTGTTGTCCCTCCTTCTTAGACTGTGAACCCCAAGGGGTCAGGAACTGTGTCTGATCAGATTTATTCCATCTTCCTGTTCTAGCAGAATGTCTAGCTCATAATAGGCAGTTAACAAATGCCACAGTCATTATAAATTCTTTGAGGCTAGAGACTATATCTTCATTCATTCAGTTGTATTTACTGAGCGCTTGCTGTGTGCAGAGCACTGTACTAAGCTCTTGGAATGTACAATTCGGCAACAGATAGAGACAATCTCTGCCCAACAACGGGCTCACAGTCTAAAAGGGGGAGACAGAGCGGTTAGAAGTAGACAAAAAAAACAAGTAGGCAAACAAAACAAGTAGATAGGTATCAATACCATCAGAATAGATAAATAGAATCATAAATATATATATATACATCATTAATAAAATAGAGTAATACATAATATATACAAATATACACAAGTGCTGTGGGGAGAGGAGAGCAGAGGGAGGGAGTAGGAGTGATGGGGAGGGGAGGAGGAGCAGAGGAAAAGGGGGGCTCAATATGGGAAGGCCTCCTGAAGGAGGTGAGCTCTCAGTAGGGCTTTGAAGAGGAGAAGAGAGTTAGTTTGGCAGATATGAGAATGGAGGGCATTCCAGGTCAGCGGTAGGACATGGGCCTGGGGTCGACAGCAGGACGGGCGAGAAGGAGGCACCATGAGGAGGTTAGCGGCAGAGGAGCTGAGTGTTCGGGGTGGACAGTAGAAGGAGAGAAGAGAGGTGAGGTAGAAGGGGGCAAGGTGATGGAGACCTTTGAAGCCAAGTGTGAGGAGTTTTTGCTTCATGCAAAGATTGATAGGCAACCACTGGAGGTTTTTGAGGAGGGGAGTGACATGCCCAGACCGTTTCTTTACTTACGAAACTCCCCCTCAGTATCCAATGTTCAGCAAATCCTGCTGAGTCACTAAGTGCATTTATTAGATATTCTGTCCCCACTGTATTTTATTTATTTTTTTCTAGCGAATTAATCCTCATATTCTTCCTGCGAGGGAATGGTGGGTTAAGAGTTTCGTTCCCACTTCGCAGATGGGGAAGCTGAGGTTCAAGGCAGTTAATTTACTTGCTTGAGGACTCACAGTGAGTCAGAGCCTCAGCTCAGAATAGAAATCAGAGACTCCAGACTCCAGGCAGGAAACTCAGCATTCAGACCATCCCCAAAATCTAGACCCCCTTTTCGTTCTCTCTTCCTCCTTCTCGTTCTCTTCCTCCTTCTCATTCTCTTCCTCCTTCTCCCTCTCTTCCTCTTTTCTCCTCTATTTTTCTGTTCCCATCAGTATTCCCACCACTTTTTCCAACTTTGCAGCCTCTCCCCACCCTTCACTGAGCCCCCCCAACAAGATGAACAATTTATTCCAAACCTCACATTCAAGCACAGAGCAGAAACCTCCAGCTGGTGGCCAAAACCAGACTCTGACTAAGCCCCGCTGGCTTTAGTGAGGGCAGAGAAAGTATGTGTAGAACTCTTTGAGTTCAGCAAGGCCTTAGTATAAAGACCAAGAGGGAGTCAAATCTCCCCATCCTGCTGTGGCTTATGGGTGTGAGAGTGGGGAACAAGAGGGGCATGGGGGGATGTGGAGCCATTTCCTGGGTCTCCCCATTCAATTATTATTCAATAATAATAATAATTAGAGCAACAATAATAACTGCGGTATTTGTTTAGTGCTTACTATACCAGGTATTGGGAAGCAACATGGTGTAGTGGAGGGAGCACGGGCCTGGGAGTCAGAAGGTCACGGGTTCTAATCCCAGCTCTGCCACTTGTCTGCTTTGTGTGGCCTTGGGCAAGTCACTTACCTTTTCTGTGCCACCGTTACATCATCGGTAAAATGGGGATGAAGACTGTGAACCCCATGCGGGACAGGGACTGTGTCCAACCTGATTTGCCTGTATCCACCCCAGCACTTAGTACAGTGCCTGGTACATAGTAAGCACTTAATAAATACCATCATCATCATTACTATTATTACTGAACTAAACACTGGGGTAGATACAAGCTACTCAGATTGAATACAGCTTCTGTGCCACATGGAGCTCACAGTCTTAATCCCCATTTGACAGATGAGGGAACTGAGGCCCAGAGAAGTTAAGAGTCTTGCCCAAGGTCACACAGCAGACAAGTGGAGGAGTTAGGATTAGAACCCAGGTCCTTCTGGCTGCCAGGCCTGTTCTCTAGGCCCTCTTCTAGCTGCCTGGGAACCAAGACTGTGCTTTGCAGTCCCTTTCCCCTTCCCTTCACCCCTTACTCAGAGCCAACTCAAAATCAGGGCACAAGGGATGGGTGGGAGTCTCTTCTCCTTTTCCCAGACACCACAATCTGTTTCTGGTCATAGGGGGATTCAGTGGGTAAAAAGAAAGAAGAATGAAGGATGAAAGAGATGAGGAAAGATAAACAAAAGAAGGAACGACAACAAATAAAATAGGATTAAGAGGAAAAAACAGAAAAAAAGAAGACAATACAGGACTTAGACAATACACAGTAAGACCACTCTTCCCCCCTTCAAAGCCCTACTAAAGGGTCATCTCCTCCAAGAGGCCTTCCCAGAACTAAGTCCCCCTTTTCCTCAGCTCCCCCTCCCTTCCGCAGCACCTCGACTCACGCCCTTTGCTCTTTCCCTGCCCCACAGTACTTAAGTATATATGTATATATCTATAATTATATGCATTTATATTGATGCCTGTTTACTTGTTTTGATGTGTAGATATCCATAATTCTATTTATTTATCTTGATGCCTGTTTCCTTGTTTTGATGCCTGTCTCCCCCCTTCTAGACTGAAAACCCAGTAAGGGCAGGGATTATTTATTGCTGAACTGTACTTCCCAAATGCTTAGAACACTGTATTGCACATAGTAAGCGTCAGTAAATACGGTTGAATGAATGAATGAATGAATGAATGAATGAATGAATGAATGAATGAATAGGACACGGGAAAAGATTAATAGGATCTAACTGAGCCTATGATGGTCCCACTGACATGGAGATGATTCTGAGAAAGACAACCAAGATGATCAGAAGGATCTCGCTAATGTATTAACATAGCCTGAAGAGACTATGTTCGTGCAGTCTGGAAATCGATCGACTGATGGTATTTATTAAATGTTTACTGTGTGCAGAGAGAGTACAGTGTAACAGATGTGGTGGACACATCCCTTTGCCCACCAGGAGCTTACAGTCTGGAGGGGGAATGATAGATAGACAAAGGCAGAGAGGATAGATGACTGCAACCTATAAAATGATGAAAGATGGCGACAGGGCACACAGGTGATTGTTGTTCACCAAATCCCACTGCACCCACTGGAGTTTGAAAGTACTTTGGTGAAAGGAAATACTTCTTCACCCAGCAGGCTTTTAGCATGTGGAATTCATTGCCACCAAAAGTTGTGCAAGACAGCATTGGGCTCAGAGGGGGTTTGGAGGCATTCACCAATGAGTGGCCCACAATGAAGCATGGCGTAATGGGAGTCAGAAGGCCCTGGGTTCTAAACCCAGCTTCATCACTTGTCTGCTGTGTGACTTCAGGCAAGTGACTTACTTCTCTGGGTCTCAGTTCCCTAGTCTGTCTCTGAGCCTCAGGGTGGAAAGGGACTGTATCCAACCCAATTTGCTTGTATCCACTCCAGTGCTTAGTACAGTGTCAGACACATAGTAAGCGATTAACAAATACCACAGTTATCATTATTATTATTATTATTAGAGAGAATTAGAAATGGGAGGGGCATAGTTGGGGACACCAGATGGTTCAGTCCTAATCCTTCGGATGGATGTCAGAAATGGCATTTCTTATCAGTCATTCATTCAACTGTGAATGCTTACTTACCTTCTTATGAAAGAGAAAGGCAGGCGAAGATGAAGAGCAGTTTGGCCTAGTGGAATGATCATGGACCTGAGAGTCAGAGGACCTGGGTTCTAATCCTGGCTCTCTGCTAGTTGCTTGCTGGTGCGACCTTGGGCAAGTCATTTAACTCCTCTGTGCCTCAGTTTTCTCATCTGTAAAATGCAGATTTAATGCATGTTCTTCCGGCACTTAGATTGTGAGTTCCAAGTGGGACAGGGACTCTCTGATCTAATTGTCTCATGTCTACCCCAGAGCTTTGAACAGTGCTTGACACATAATAACCGTCTGACAAATACCATACTAATATACAATAATGTAAGGAAAGAGAGTAAAAGGAGAGGATATAGCAGAGGAGCAAGAAACAAAAAGGTATAAAATTGGATTTGGAAGAGTGCAGAAATGAACAAGAGAAAAAGGATGGGTTGAAAACTGTGAGTGAATAGCCACTTGGGAGCAAGAGGGTGATTGGTGGGAGACTGCAAGGGATGGTGGATGGGAGGAGGGATGGGTGGATTTTTCTGAATTTGAAAAACATTTGTTGATCCTCAGTATTTTTGTATCTAGGTACTATCATTCATTCATTCAATAGTATTTATTGAGCGCTTACTATGTGCAGAGCACTGTACTAAGCGCTTGGAATGAACAAGTCGGCAACAGATAGAGACAGTCCCTGCCGTTTGACGGGCTTACAGTCTAATCGGGGGAGACGGACAGACGAGAACAATGGCACTAAACAGCGTCAAGAGGAAGAACATCTCGTAAAAACAATGGCAACTAAATAGAATCAAGGCGATGTACATTTCATTAACAAAATAAATAGGGTAATGAAAATATATACAGTTGAGCAGACGAGTACAGTGCTGAGGGGATGGGAAGGGAGAGGGGGAGGAGCAGAGGGAAATGGGGGGAAAAGAGGGTTAAGCTGCGGAGAGGTGAAGGGAGGTGGTAGAGGGAGTAGAGGGAGAAGGGGAGCTCAGTCTGGGAAGGCCTCTTGGGGGAGATGAGTTTTAAGTAGGGTTTTGAAGAGGGGAAGAGAATCAGTTTGGCGGAGGTGAGGAGGGAGGGCGTTCCAGGACCGCGGGAGGACGTGGCCCAGGGGCCGACGGCGGGATAGGCGAGACTGAGGGACGGTGAGGAGGTGGGCAGCAGAGGAGCGGAGCGTGCGGGGTGGGCGGTAGAAAGAGAGAAGGGAGGAGAGGTAGGAAGGGGCAAGGTGACGGAGAGCCTTGAAGCCTAGAGTGAGGAGTTTTTGTTTGGAGCGGAGGTTGATAGGCAACCACTGGAGTTGTTTAAGAAGGGGAGTGACATGCCCAGATCGTTTCTGCAGGAAGATGAGCCGGGCAGCGGAGTGAAGAATAGACTGGAGCAGGGTGAGAGAGGAGGAAGGGAGGTCAGAGAGAAGGCTGACACAGTAGTCTAGCCGGGATATAACGAGAGCCCGTAATAGTAAGGTAGCCGTTTGGATGGAGAGGAAAGGGCGGATCTTGGCAATATGGTAAAGGTGAAACCGGCAGGTCTTGGTAACGGATAGGATGTGTGGGGTGAACGAGAGAGACGAGTCAAGGATGACACCGAGATTGCGGGCCCGAGAGACGGGAAGGATGGTCGTGCCATCCACGGTGATAGAGAAGTCTGGGAGAGGACCGGGTTTGGGAGGGAAGATGAGGAGCTCAGTCTTGCTCATGTTGAGTTTTAGGTGGCGGGCCGACATCCAGGTGGAGACGTCCCGGAGGCAGGAGGAGATGCGAGCCTGAAGGGAGGGGGAGAGGACAGGGGCGGAGAGGTAGATCTGCATGTCATCTGCGTAGAGATGGTAGTCAAAGCCGTGAGAGCGAATGAGTTCACCGAGGGAGTGAGTGTAAATGGAGAACAGGAGAGGGCCAAGAACTGACCCTTGAGGAACTCCAACAGTTAAAGGATAGGAGGAGGAGGAGGCGCCAGCAAAGGAGACCGAGAATGACCGGCCAGAGAGATAAGAGGAGAACCAGGAGAGGACAGAGTCCGTGAAGCCAAGGTGAGATAAGGTATGGAGGAGGAGGGGATGGTCAACAGTGTCAAAGGCAGCAGAGAGGTCAAGGAGGATCAGAATGGAGTAGGAGCCATTGGATTTGGCAAGAAGGAGGTCACGGGTGACCTTAGAGAGAGCAGTCTTGGTAGAGTGGAGGGGACGGAAGCCAGATTGGAGGGGGTCCAGGAGAGAATGGGAGTTAAGGAATTCTAAGCAGCGATCGTAGACGACTCGTTCTAGGATTTTGGAAAGGAAGAGTAGTAGGGAGATAGGGCGATAACTGGAGGGGGAAGTGGGGTCGAGAGCGGGTTTTTTTAGGATGGGGGAGACGTGGGCATGTTTGAAGTCAGAGGGGAAGGAGCCATTGGAGATTGAGTGGTTAAAAATAGAAGTCAAGGAAGGGAGGAGGGCAGGGGCGATGGTTTTAATAAGGTGAGAGGGAATGGGGTCCGAGGCGCAGGTGGAGGGGGAGGCAGTTGCAAGGAGGGAGGAGATCGCCTCTGAGAATACTGCAGGGAAGGATGGAAAAGTAGGGGAGAGGGTTGGTGGGGGGCGGGGAGAGGCGGAGGGGTGACTTTGGGGAGCTCAGACCTGATTGTGTTGATTTTTGTGATGAAATAGGTGGCCAGATCATTGCGGGTGAGAGATGGGGGAGGGGGAGGAACAGGGGGCCTAAGGAGAGAGTTAAAGGTCCGGAACAATTGGCGGGGGTGACGGGCATGGGTGTCGATGAGGATACTCCATCGTGTAACCTATCTTAATGAAAATTCCCGAACTCCTTTTCTTAGAAAAAAAAAGCAGGGTTTCTCTCGGTGTCTGAGACACCATCCTTGGGATAAATCGGCTGGGTCCTGCCCTCCACACGAAACCTGGAAGGAAGTCAGTAAACCCATCATGAGCATTTATTGTCAACTGTTGTGCAGTGCACCCGACTAAACACTTAGGAGAGCGCAATAATAATAACAATGTTAATTGTGATCTTTGTTAAGCACTTAGTATGTGCCAAGCCCTGTATGAAGCAGTGGGATAGATACAAGATAATCAGGTCAGATACAGGCCCTTTACCACCTGAAGCTCACAGCCTAAGTAGGAGGGAGAACAGGTACTGAATCCTCATTTAGCAGATGAGGAAACTGCAGCCCAGATAAGTGAAGCACTCCAAGGTCACACAACAGGAAAGTTGGCAGGGCTGGGATTAGAACCCAGGTCTTCTGACTTCCGAGCTCAAGCTCATTCCACTAAGTCACACTGCAGTAGAAAATAGTAGAGGGTGCGGAGGGCGAGAGGAAGGGAGGGACATCTTCTCCCCTCCTGGGTGACTGCTCAGGAGAGTTTAGGAAAAGGGAAGGAGGCAAGACGCAGTCGTCGATTGGGGGCTAAACTAGGAGCGGCATGGCCTAGTGGATAGACCCCATGCCTGGGAGTTAGAAAATCATGGATTCTAATCCCAGCTCCGCCACTTGTCTGCTGTGTGGCCTTGGGCGAGCCACTTCACATCTCTGGGCTTCACTTACCCCCTCTGTAAAATGGGGATGAAGACTGTGAGCTCTGTGAAGGACAGCAACCTGATTTGCTTGTATCCACCCCAGCGCTTAGTACAGTGCCTGGCACATAGTAAGCACTTAACAAATAACATAGTTAACTAATTAATTAAGGTCCAATCTCACTGACAAAACTCATCCCTGTGGGCAAGGTGCTTTCCCTCCTTCTCCTTCCCTCTTAGATTGTGAGCCCCACCTAGGCCGCAGACTGTGTCTGATTAGTCCACCCCCCTTGCTCAGCAGATAGGAAGCTTCTGAGAAACCCTCGAGCCTACTGACATGCAGACAGAAGGAGAATGACCTCTACCAAAGGCCACACCAGCCAGACTTGCTGAGGCACCTTCCCGGCCTCGTCTCTGCCTTATCAGCCATCTGGCCGCCCTGTCTGGCCGCCACTTGGCTCCTCCAGCATACCAGAAGGGATCCCTCCAGGGAGTGAACTCTGAACGGGAGGTAATGTACAGCTCGGTCAGAGGCAGGGCAGGTGTATCATGCCAGGGTTGGAAAGTCAACTGAATCCCACAGGCAGTTCAACTGACTGCTGCCTGCATTACACAAGTCGCTGCAGATGGCGGCGTGTAAAGAGGAAGGAATGAGAAGCGACGGATGAGTAGAGGGAAGTTCTCTCTCTCCACAAGCACATGAGGGGAGGTCCCCCACGCCCCGCTGTCCGCTGAAAGTCATCACGGCACGTGGGCATAGGAAGTATTAATAATCTTTCTAAACTGACACTTCTCCAGGATTTGGTGCCTCACAGACCACAATCAGTGCTGTCGACTCTACAGATGGTTAACTTCTCCATTCTGGACTGCAGCTTCCTATGACAGACGAGCTGCACTGCCCCAGTTTGGGGAAGAGAATCGCCCAATTCTCTGAGCCAGAGGTCAAGGCCACTTCCTACTGATGGGCAGTGGAGACGAAGACCTCCGAAGTAAAATCATCAGGGATCGGAGTTTACCGAAGGGCAGAGGTAGCTTTGCTAAGTGGTTGGGAGGGGGGAATGCAGGTTATCATTATTATCATTATTACTATGGTATTTAAGCATTTACCGTGCGGCAAGCACTGTTCTGAGTGCTGGGATAGATTCAAGGTAATCAGGTTGTCCCACGTGGGGCTCATGGTCTTAATTCCCATTTTACAGATGAGGTAATTGAGGCACAGAGAAGTTAAGTGGCTTGCCCAAGGTCACACAGCACACAAGTGGCAGAGCCGGGATCAGAACCCACATCCTCTGACTCCCAAGCCTGTGCTCTTTCCACTACGCCACAATGCTTCTCTAGGTCTGCTGATCACAATAATAATAATAATAATGATGACGGTATTTGTTAAGCACTTACTATGTGCCAGGCACTGTCCTAAGTGTCCTAAGTGTCCTAGATACAAGCAAGTTGGGTTGGACACAGTCCCTGTCCCAGTGGGACTCACATTCTCAATCCCCATTTTACAGATGAGGTAACTGAGGCACACGGAAGTAAAGTGACTTGCCCAAGGTCACACAGCAGACAAGTGGCAGAGCCGGGATTAGAACCCATGATCTTCTGACTCCCAAGCCCATGTTCTATCCATTACGTCAGCAATACCGGGCTGGAGGCTGAAACAGGCTGCCCCAAGGAAGGTGTCATTTTGGGAGACCCATTCAATCCGGGTACCAAAGCAAGCTGGAGAGATTATAGCCTGCTCTCATTAAATGTCTTAACTGACTTACCTCTAGTCTCTAACTTACCTCCAGTAGGTAGTTTTAGGCTGTTCGTTCATGAATTCCTCCCATAAAGGGGAAAAAAAAAAATCATTTCCCAAATTAAACAAGCACAGTTCTCTTGAAGGTGGCAGATAGCCATGGGAGATAGACTATGAGTCAGTCAACAAATATTTATGGAGTGTCTTTTCCTGCCTTAGGACACTGTGCTGAACCCTGAACCTAAAGATATACTAAAAAAAAATACACCCCTTGCCCATTCAAAATCTAAATGTATAGACATAGACAAAGAGCAGGTAAGATTTTCAGAAAACACTCTTTTACACAGTTGGCTTTTTAAAAATCTTTTTTGGCTGTTTCAGATTCTGGTTTAGGAAGAGGGGGAGAAGATGAGACAATGATATAAAGGGACAGAGAAGAGAGGAGAAAAAAGAAGTGACAAAAGGAAGGAATAAATTGAAACGGCTTTAGGCAGGAGAGGATGAGAACAGCTGATTTAACAGCACAGTGTGGGATAGGCAGGGATCAATCAATCAGTCAATCAATCAATCATATTTATTGAGTGCTTACTAAATGCAGAGCACTGTACGAGAGTACAATATAACTGAGTTGGCCAACACACTCCCTGCCCACTAGAAGCTTACTGTCTAGAGAGGGAGATAGAAATTAATATAAATAAATTACATACGCGCAACTAAGTGCCGTGGAGCCAAGGGTGGGGTGAATAAAGGATACAAATCAAAGTGCAGCTTGGATCATGTCTACGACTATCTCTTCTGTGCTCTCCCAAATGCTTAGTACAGAGTAGTGCTCAATAGAAACGATCGATCGACCGACTAAATAAATGATAAAAGAGCAGTTCAGACTGCCCTCTTCTTATTAGATTCCGCACTCCTCCTCATGCCCCCTGTTATATAGGAATAGATAGAGACCGAAAACCCTAATTTACAGTGGCATTTGATAAGTACCAGGCACTCTGCTGAGTACTGGGGAGGACACATCAGATTGTTCACAGTCTCGGTCCCATAATAGATTCACAGCCTAAGGGGAAGGGAGAACAAGTATTTACTCCTCATTTTGCAGATGAGGAAACTGAGGTACTGAGATGCTCAGTGACTTGCACAAGGCCACACGGCAGGCAAGTGGCAGAGCCAGCGCTTTTAACTCCCAGGCTCATGCTCTTTCCATTAGGGAATCCCCTGACAAGCTTGTGATTCTGGGACATGGGAGTGTCACCCTGCCTTTACAGTGATATCTACGCTTTTATTCTTATTGATGTCTTTTATTCACGTTAATGTTCTTATTAATAATAATGTTGGTATTTGTTAAGCGCTTACTATGTGCAGAGCACTGTTCTAAGCGCTGGGGTAAACACACGGGGGAGTCATCTCCCCATTTAGACTATGAGCCCGTTATTGGGCAGGGATTGTCTTTATCTGTTGCCGAATTGTACATTCTAAGCGCTTAGTACAGTGCTCTGTACATAGTAAGTGCTCAATAAATACTATTGAATGGATGAATGAATTAATATTAGTGTCTTTTATGCATATCAATGTCTGTCACCCGCTCTAGACTTTAAGCTCATTATGGTCAAGGATTGTGATGCTAATTCTCTTGAACTGTACTTTCCCAAACGCTTAGAACAGTGCTGTGCACATAGTAAGCACTCAATATGTACAAGTGATTGACTGATTGATTGATTGATTGATTGATTAGGGCATGCAGTTTCTTAAATAGAACAAAGTGACCCATTCCCCAGAACTCTAGTAAATGTCTGTGGTTTCCTGAATTTCTGTTTTAGTCTGAGTGAATTTCATTTGCTTTACTCTTCGCCCTGAGCCTTGCTTTCACCTTTCTGGTAAATTTATTTCCAGATTTCCCAACTGCCTTTCTACGATTTCCTCCTCCAGGTCCAAATGTACCAATGACATAATCAGATAACTTTTTCAACATACAAACCAGTTCTAAATCCACTCCGGGATCAAGGGGCTGGTTCATTATGAAT
Organism: Ornithorhynchus anatinus; assembly: GCF_004115215.2. NCBI lineage: Eukaryota > Metazoa > Chordata > Mammalia > Monotremata > Ornithorhynchidae > Ornithorhynchus > Ornithorhynchus anatinus. Next base: position 39,077,103 of record NC_041728.1, read on the forward strand.
CGTAAAATTTAGCTTCTGAATCCTCCTGGAGCTAAAAAGCAGACTCTTCCCACACTTTATCTCAGCAATTATATTTTCTGGTAACCTGTTTCCAACGGCCGTGCAGAATGTCACTTCAAAACTCCATAGACACAAATTCAACAACTTTTTTTAAAAAAAATTCTCCTTTTACGTCTCCCATTCTTATATTTCCAAATCAGCAGTATCCGTTATGGCTTTTAAGTACTCACAATTTATAGTCATTACATTAAAATTTATATCTGTAACTTCATCTTTGCAGTTTCTATTTTAAGGACTTGAAAATAAAGATGAGAAACAGAAAATGTTTGGGGATGGCATGGCTACTATAGGAGTCTCGCTCTGGTTATTATATGCCTGAGGTGCTTGGAAATGACTCTTAAGAACTAGAGTTTCCAGATTTGGGGTCAAGAATAATCCTGTATTCTTACATTCTCTTGACACTGTGCATTTCCCGTAACAACACACCCCACCCTGGAATTTGTGAACAGTTACTGCCCTAACAGTAAACCAAACCAAACTCCATTGTTCTTTCTAGATCCTTCTGATTGGCTAATTCAAGTCTCTGCATGTCATGACTTGTAGCTCCAGATACAGTAAATGGAATCCCCTGACACGCTTGAGAGTTTTGTCTGGGACATGTGAGTGTCACTCTGCCTTTTCAGTGATATCTAGGCTTTAAAATGATTCATTAGACCACGGGAACAAAATCATTTTAATAGGTCACAGAAACACCTATTTCAGGGATGCTTAATGGGCTTTCATTGACATTCTGAACAGGAGGTTGTCTGAATAAATGAGGACGTCATCAACCCTCACTACTCTTCTGCTGCTTCCTCATCTTTCTCCTGCTTTCCAGATGTTTCTGAAGGGAAGCATTCCTCCTGTTCTCCAACTCCCCCTCCCGCTCCCCTATTTGCGCCTCTGACCCTATCCCATCTAACCTCTTAAAAACATTTTGTTCCCACTCTCCTCCCCTCCCCTCCTTCACCGCTGTTTCAACCTCTCCTTTCTTAATGGTTCAACTCCTTGAGGACAGGGATCCTGTGTATGGTACTCTTCCAAGCACTTACTACAGTTCTCTACCCACAGCAAGCACTCAATAAATACCACTGATTGATTGACTCTCTTCTCCCTTCAAACCTGCCCAAGTCTCTCCCATTAAAAAACAAAACAAAACACCCTCTCATGATTTCACAACCCCTTCTGGTTATTGCCCCAATTCATCTTCTTCCAAAAACTACTGGAATAGGTCATTTAGACCTCCTGCCTTTTTTTTCATGGTATTTGTTAAGTGTTTACTATGTGCCAGGCACTTTGCTGAGCACTGGTGTACGTACAAACTAAGCAGGTTGGACACAGTCCATGTCCCACATGGTGCTTATAGTCTTAATCCCCATTTTACAGGTGAGGGAACTGAAGCCCAGAGAAGTAAAGTAACTTGCCTAAGGTCACACAGCAGATAAGTGGCAGAGCTGGCATTAGAATCCAGGTCTTTTCTGACTCCGAGGCCCTTGCTCTATCACTAGGCCCCACTGCCTACACTTCCTCCCCACCAACTCTCTTCTTGACCTGCTTGGATCAGGTTTTTGACCTCTTCAGTCCATAGAGATGGCACTTCTAAGGCCAGTAACCTTAGACCTGAGTCCAAAGGGCTCTAATCTGACCTAGAAGTCCTTGACTGCTCAGTTGCCTTTGACACTGTGGCACATTCCCTCCTCCTTGACACGCTATTAGGTTTTGTTTCGCTGACATGGTATTAACCTAGTCCTCTTCCTATCCCCTCTCTGATCACTCCTTTTCGGTTTTGTTCACGGATTCCTCTTCAGCTCCTCATCCTCTCTCACTGTGGGCATTTCTCCAGACTTGGTTCTGAGCCCGCTTCTTTTCTTGCTTTATGTTACTGTATGCAGAACACAGACTAAGTGCTTGGGAGAGTACAATATAACAATAAACAGACACATTCCCTGACCAAATGAGCTTACAGTCCAGAGGGGGAGACAGGTATTAATAGAAATAAATTACAGAAATGTACATACCTGCTGTGGGACTGGGAGGGGAGATGAGTAAAGAGAGCAAGTCAGGACATTGCAAAAGGGAGAGAGAGGAGAGGGAGAAGAGGAAAGGAGGGTTTAAGTCAGGGAAGGTCTCTTGGAGATGTGCCTTCAGTAAGGTTTTGAAGGTCGGGGAGAGTAATTGTCAGATATGAGGAGGGAGGGCATTCCAGGCCAAAGGCAGGGCGTGGGTGAGAGGTCGGCGGCGAGATAGACAAGATCGAGGTACAGTGAGAAGGTTAGCATTAGAGGAGCGAAGCGTGCAGACTGGTTATAGTAGGAGAGTAGTGAGGTGAGGTAAGAGGGGGCAAGGTGATGGAGTGTTTTAAAGTCGATGATGAGGAGTTTCTGTTTGATGCTAGGGTGAATAGGCAACCACTGGAGTTTCTTGACCACTTGTGTATTCTTTTGCAGCACTTAGCATAATGCTCTGCACACTGTAACTACTAATACTATTATTTCTACTACCAACAGATCCAGAGATGGTGGGACTCTGGCAGGGGAGTTGGGGCAACCATCCCACTCCTGGGTGTCTACTACCAGATTTTGCACTAAGGGGATGGGGAGGAAAGAGGCTAGAGTTTCTTCTCTGTTTCAGTTTTATTTCCTAAAGTTAGAGCAAAGAATAAAATGTAAATGTGAACGTACCTTTTCTCCTGCTGTTAGAAGTAAAATACCTTGTCTAGGGCATTGTGGCAAGCCAGGCTGGCTGCACCAACCCATCCTTAAATAAGTTGGAGTTTGGGCTATCCAGGCCCTGATGTTTGTTGGGTCACTAGTAGGTTAGGTTGGGTCCCAAATAGCCAGTTTACACCATACAGAATTCTCCTAGAGTGGACAGAACCACCATCTGCCTCGGGTTCCATCTTGTTATAACCCCCTTCTCCTATTCGCTCCCGCCTGTTTCTACTTTATTCCCTCTTTCTGTTCTTTCTTTCACCTGCCTCTGTTAGTTGCAGGACTTTTTTTTTCCCCATGGGAATACAGGGGATTGTGAGTATGTGGGACAAGGTCTCTGTTAGATCTGATTACCTCCCATCTTCTCCAGTGCTTAGCATGGTGCTTGGCACATGGTACATCTGAATACAAACCATTAAAAGGAAGCAGGGACAGGTGGGGAGTATTTGATACTTTTTAATGAGGTGGGGGATAAACACAAGTTGGGTGCTCAACAAATGTCAAGAGTCAACAGCAGAAAAACAAATACCAAGGCTAGGAAGAGTTGAGTAAAGGGAGGAGGTTGTTTACAAATGAAGTACCTGCTCCTGCCACTAACCAAACACCTGCTCAGAGCCCTCAAGCTCAGAAATCTAGAAATTCAATTGGGAATAACATTATTTCCTAGGATAAACACAATAAAATTAATTTCCTTGCTAGCAGTTTTCTCTTATAACCAGGCCCCGGGCTTATATTCAGATACTGGGTCCTTACAATTTGTCATTAAGAGGTTGGTTTACAGGCTTCGAAACCTTATGCTCAGAGGGGATAAAAATGAGAACATTAACCCCATGTTCACTTGATTCTCTAAATGCCACAAGGTACTGCTGAAGGAAGATATCTGATACAACCACAATCCTGAACACTACACTTTTCCAGACTCCAGACAATCATTTATTTCTTCAATAGGAGTTGCCAGAGTTGTTCCTGGTAGGAGTCAAGCCTCTTATGCTTTCCTGGAAACAAAATCCCTCACTTGCCCGGTGAAAGGGGCCACTAACCTTCTTTAAATTTCTGTCAGAAGATTGAAAGCTCTTTGAGGACAGAGATCGGGTCTGTTACTTCTGTTGTATTCTCTCCCAAGGGCTTACTTAGTACAGTGCTTTGCTCAAAGTAGAGCTTAGTAAATACCTCCTATGACGATGATGACAACTGGAGAGTTCCATTTCTACCTTCACCTCTTTTTCTGAAATGTGATCAGTGCCACTGGAGCAAAGCAAAGTTCTTGTGTGGAGGAAAGAAGGAACTGAGTTAGAGAAACAATGTGGCCTAGAGACCTAACGGAAGGACCACAGCCCTGGGGAGGGAGGAGACTTGGGTTCTAATCTCGACTTGCCCGCTATCATTTATCTTCCCCATGTCTCAGATTCCTTGACTTGTAAAATGAGGAAGCTTCTTACACTGTAAACTCCAAGGGGGACAGTGATTATACCTGATATAATTGCTCGGAACAAGTCCAGCTTTAGCATAGTGCTTGACACATAGTAGGGGCTTAACAAATTATTATTATAATGAAAAACACTTAACTAAAAATGAATGATGGGAAAATGTCTTCAGGAATCCACAGAACCCAACTCACAGATCTCCATCATGGTCCAGAGTTTTTCAAACACCAGTTCTAGTGCTTCCACGCAGCCCGGGATGTAGCTTTCCCAGTGAAGTGCCCCTATTTTCCTGACAATCTAGATGCAGCATGGCCTACTGGGAAGAACAAGAACCTGAAGAGTCAGGAGACTTGGATTCTAATCACAGCGCTACCACTTACCTGCTGGGTGACTCGGAGCAAATCATTTCACTTCTCTGGAACTCAGTTTCCTCATCTGTACAATAGGGGTTCAATACCTGTTCCCTTTCCCCCTTAGACAGCGAGCCCCATGGGGGACAGGAACTGGGATCAACCTGATTATCTTGTTTCTACCCAAGTGCTTGGCACATAGTAAGTGCTTAAGAAATACCACAATTATGATTACCTTCAAAATGGGAGATTGGTTAGGTTAGCCAGAGAGATAAATGCTTTGAACTCTCAACTGATCGATCGTATTTACTGAGTTTTTACTCTGGGCAGAGCACTCTTCACTCTGCACATATTTACTGAGGCACTGGCAGTATTATTGGTCGGCTCAGTTTCACTTCATAAATGCCATGAGGAGGCCGGGCACTGCCTACTTTTTAAGGTTTACTTTGTGAATGCCTCCAAAATGGGAGTCCCGTGATATGGACCCTGGCCTTCTGGGACATTAGAGTGGCCTATTTCATGTTGGGAAAATTCTCTTACCTCCCATTTCCCTTTAGGCCAGAGCCATTTATCTTGGTAATCATTTCCAAGAGGTCATTTTCTTGGCAAGAGTAGAGCACAGGGATCTCTCAGGGTTGATTTCCTACCGGGAGGCCCGAGTGGGGTTGCTCCCTCCCACATACTCCTTAACTGCTCGGACATTCCTCGAGTGCCTTTGATATCACCCCATGCCCACAGTGCCAAGCCTTCTTCCCCTGTCTCTTCAATTCTGACTCTTGCTTTTTGATATCTCTACCTCCCAGACATGTAAATGTCGGAGATTAAAATCTCTAGCCCAAGCCTAAAGTTGCAAAGGATAACACAGTCAAAGTGGGGGAAACCCCAGGGAGAAACATTACCTCACCTCTGCAAGCTCTCACTGGTCGATCGCCACCCCAAACCAGGGCTGGGCTCCAGCCTGCCCGCGGGGAGTTTAAGCTCTTTCCAACCGAGAGCCATACATGGCACAGTTAGGTCAGCAGGTGCGGGGCCAGAGTGGCCTTCCCTCTGCATGGAGCTGGAAGAGGTTGAACTCTTCTAGAAAAGGGCAGGTGGCCAGGGTCTGAGCACCACTGAGCTGGCTATGGGTGCGAGCATCGTGAATGGATGAGCTGAGTCAACAGGGCTGCTTCGGGGCCTGGGGATTTCCGTGGGGAACTGACTGGGGAGAATTCCCCTTGGATGTCAGTCTAGACGAGGAGCTCCCTCTTCCTTTTGTTGGCACCAGGAGCTTCCGCTTCCCCTTTGGCCAGGAAGCTCTCCCTGGCTGCTTATTTTTGGGTTTTTGGCGGGAGGGGGTTATTCTGGGTGATGGGGGACGATTTTCAATGAGTAATGTGGCAGACGGCAGTGGCTGATTTCCAGGGGCAGAAGACTTTTCAGAAATTGTAGGGTACCAGGTTTGTCTTTCCTTGCCACTGATCTTGGGAGGTCCTAGGAAATTAATTCATTAGGAAATTACACTCCACAGAAACTCTTAGAGAATGAAATACACGAGCACTGAAGAATGAGCTCGTTTCCTCAATTCTTGCTTTTTTGAGTGACTTTGTGGCCTTTTTCTCCTTCTTTCCTCTCCTCTCCCCTAAAATGATCCTTAGGGAATTTCAATATCCGCGTCACTATCCACCCACTTCCTGTCACTCTTCAACTTCTCAGACCTCCCGTTCTGCCCCACCTCCTCCCCTCACCAACGTGAACACACACTGGATCTATTGTAATCACCAGTCTTCCTCTGTGCTGCTTCTCACCTCCCCAGTGCTGAAATCACCCTCTCCGACCACAGTCTTCTAACCTGTCATCTCTCCAGCAGCCCCGGCCCCTGCAAAACCATTCTCTCTACCCTCAGAGAAGTCTGATCTTTTAGATCCCCTATACGTAACCCAAGCCATCATACCCCCAGCTGGACTCCTTCCCTTTTTTCAGTGGCATTTGTTAAGCACTTACAATCTGCCGGGCACTCTAGTAAGCTCTGAGATAGCTACAAGCTAATCAGGCTGTTCACAGTCTATGTCACATATGGGGTTCATGGCCCTGATCTCCATTTTACAGATGAAGGAACTGAGGCCCAAAGAAGATAACTGATTTGCCCAGAGTCAAACAGCAGGCCCAGTGTGCTCAGGGGCTGTCTCTCTTGCTGAATTGTAATCTCCAAGTGCTTAGTACAGTGTTCCGCACACAGTAAACACCCAATAAATATGACTGAATGAATGTACGACTGAATGAAAGTGGCCTAGTCAGGATTAGAACTCATGTCCTCTGACTCCCAGGCCCATGCTCTTTCCAATAGGCCATGCTGCTTCTACTTTCCCTCCCTTTCCTCTGATGCAGAAATCCACACCCTTTACACTGCTGCTCTCTCCAGTGAACTCAAATTCCTTGCCCCAGTCCCCCACTGTACATTTCATACCAGCAACTCAGTCCTGGATCACCCCCAGAGCATGCTACCTCTGCTCATGCACTTGGACCTGATCTTCTAGAGAAGCAGTGTCGCTTAGTGGATAGAGCGTGGGCCTGGGAGTCAGAAGGACCTAGGTTCTAATCCCGACTCCACCGCTTGTCTGCTGTGTGACCTTGGGCAAGTCACTTCACTTCTCTGCGCCTCAGTTACCTCATCTGTAAAATGGGGATTAAGAGTATGAGCCCCTTGTGGGGCCGGAACTGTGTCCAACCTGATTACCATATCTACCCAGCGCTTAAGACAATGTACATAGTAAGCACATAGTACCATAATGCACATAGTAAGCACTTAAGTTCCATAATTATTAATATCATCTCTTCCAATTCTCTCCTTGACCCCTCCAATCTGGTTTCCTTCCTCTTCACCCCACAGAAAGTGCCCTCTCTAAGGTAACAGATGATCTCCTTCTTGACAAAACCAGCGGCCACCACTCCAACCTAATCATCCTCACCTCTCAGCTGCCTCCGACACTGCTGACCAACCCCTTCTCCTGGAAACGTTATCCAACTGTGGCTTCACTGACACTATCCTCTCCCGGTTCTCCTCCTATCTCTCTGGCCACTCATTCTCACTCTCTTTTGTGGGCTCCTCCTCTGCCTCCCATCCTCTAACTGGTGGGGGACACTCAGGACTCAGTTCTAAGTCCCCTTCTCTTCTCCATCTACACTCACTCCCTTGAAGAACTCATTCACTCCCATGGCTTCAACTACCACCTTCATGTAGATGATTCCCAAATCTACCAACCCCTCGCCCACATCTTGCCCCTGGCCTGGAACACCCTCCTTCCTCAAATCCGACAGATAATTACTTTCCCCTCATTCAAAGGCTTATTGAAGGCACATCTCCTCCAAGAAGCCTTCCCTGACTAAGCCCTCATTTCCTCTTCTCCCACTCCCTTCTGTGTCACTCTGATTTTCCCTCTTTACTCACCCCGCCCTCCAGCCCCACAGCACTTAAGTACATACTTATTTATTTAGTTATGTTAATGTTCGTCTTCCCTTCTAGACTATAAGATCACTGATATATATTTCCTACACACTCTGGCATATTGCTATATTGTACTCTCTCAAGAGCTTAATAGAGTGACCTGTACTCAGTAAGCATTCAATAAATATTACTGATTAATTGATTGATTGGACCGCAGAAGGTTGTTAAAGGAGATCCAGGTACCAGGCAAATTTCAGCCACTTTAAATTCATGCTTGATATTACTCGTCTCGTTCTTCTGCTCGGCAATGATACATTTCCTTCCTCATTGGCACACATGCCCACTGCATCCACCAATTATTCCGTGGCTTTAACCCCCCTCCTAAAGCTGCCAATGTCCCCCTCGCACCTTTCTTGACCTTGACGACCTTGCCAACTAGTTCATTGACAAAACTGAAACTATTTGGTATGAACTTTCCAAACCCCCCTTCACCTTCCCAACTCCTCCCTGCCTCTACATCCACTCTTTCAAGCTCTCCAAATTAAACTCTTCTTTCTGTGCCTTTAATCCTGTCCCTATTCGCCTTCTAAAAGCACATGTTCCCATCCTTCCTCCCTCCCTACATACCACCTCTGACCATTCACTCTCTCATGGCTCCAGTTCCACCTCTTTCAAACATGCTCAAGTCTCCCTTCCTAAAGTAAACTTCCCTTCACCTCACTGCCCCTCCAGCTACCACCCTATTTGCCTGTTCCCATTCCTGTCCACACTACTCGAATGGGTGGTATATACCCACAGCTTCCACTTCCTCTCTTCCAACTTCCTTCTTGACTCACCACAATCTGGTTTCTGCCCCCTTCACTCCACTGAGATGCTCCAAGGTCAACGATGACAGGCTCCTTGACAAATCTAATGGACTCTACTCCATCCTAATCCTCCTTGACCTCTCCTTGCTTTAGACCAAGTGGCCCCTTCCCTCTTCCCTATCAGACTGTTTAAACGAGGCTTCACCGACACCACTTTCGCTTGGCTTTCCTCCCTCTCCAGCAGCTCTTTCTCGGTCTCTTTTGCCAACTCTTTCTCTGACTCCCACGTGCTAGCTAGGGGTGGCCTCGAGGTTTGGCTCTCGGTCCCCCATTCTTCTCACTTTATCTTCACTCTCTTGGGGACCTCATCTGCTCCCCATTGATTCAATTACCACTTTTATGTCGATGAATCACAAATTTGTCTCACTCGTCCCAACCTCTCCCCTCCATCTGCAATCTCCTGCCTGCAAGACATCTCCATATGGGTGCCCCATCTGCACTGCAAGCTCAATATGTCATCTTCCCTCCTAAATCCTCTTCTCCACCTACCTTTTCCATCACAGTTGACAACACCACCATCCTTCCTACTTCCAAAGCCCACAGTCTTGGCATTATCCTTCACTCTTCACCGTCTTTCAACTCTCACATCCAGTCTGTTGCTAAGTCTTAGTGATTGGTTTTCTACAATTGAATTTTCTTCTCCCCATTTCACTTCCTCCCTACTATCTTCTCAGCGTTTTTGCACCACTATAGCACTCACTACTTCTTGTTGCATTTTTGAACAACCTGTTTCCAGAGGTGGGACCTGTGTATTGACACCATGTCATATCTGTGCACAGCGTGGAGGGGGAGAGAAGTATTCTCTTCCTCTCAATACAAATTTGCAGAGATATTTCTCCAATCAGCCAGTGGCATTGACTGAGCAGTTACTGGACTACTTATTATGCACCAGCACTGTATCAGCACTGTACGAAGTGCTGGGGTAGAAACTAGATAATCGGGTTACACGCAGTCCCTGTCAGTCAGTCAATTGGATTTTTTGAGCAGTTACTGTGTGCAGAGCACTGTAATAAGCACTTGGGAGAGTACAATACAACAAGATAACAGACACATTCTCTGGCCACAAAGAGCTTACAGTCTATGGGCTCACCGTCTTAATCCCCATTTTACAGATGAGGTTACTGAGGCCTAGAGAATTTAACTGACTTGTCCAAGGTCACAGAGCAGAAAAGTGGCAGAGCCGGGATTAGAACTCAGGTCCTTCTGACTCACAAGCCCATGCTCTATCCAATAGGCCATGCTGCTTCTGCAGCTATTGCAGAGATTGTCTGAAGTACCTTATCCAGGAGTCACATGGCCTAGATACATGTTCTGGAATGACCATTTAATTCCCTCACTGAGGCTGGGGGGCGGCAGGAGGGAGGGGAAAAAGGGGCATGGCAGATGACCATTTTATTATTATTATTGCTAATAATAATGATAGTAATAATATTTAATCAGTGTTAGCATGTGCTAAGGACTGAGATAGGTACCATATACTAAGATGAGGGCCAGGCCATGTCCCATATGGGACTAATAATAATAATAATAATGATAATAATAATAATAGAGGTACTTGTTAAGCACTGTACTAAGCACTTGTTAAGCACTATGTGCCAATCACTATACTAAGTACTGGGGTAGATACAAGATGATCTGAGGGGGAGAGAGAGCAGATATTTTACAGATAAGAAAAGAGACAGACGGAGAGGTACATTGTAGCAGGAAAGACAGATATAAAATAATTTACAAATAGGAAGAACCTGTTCTCAAATAGCATACTACGGAAACTGTGCTTAGCACAGTGGGTGACACATAGTAAAAGTACTTAATAAATACCACCACATTATAGTATTCATTCATTCAATCCTATTTATTGAGCACTGACTGTGTGCAGAGCACTGTACCAAGCGCATGGAATCTACAATTCAGCAATAGATAGAGACAATCCCTGCCCAACAATGGGCTCACAGTCTACATAAAAAGATTTATTCAGAAGTGCCATGGAAAGTAGTGAGAGAAAAAGTCCTGAGGCGATAAGGAGAATTTGTTCTGGAGAGGGGAAAAAATTAAGTGGGGGAAGCCTTCTGGAGGACTGCAAATTTCAGAATGGTTTTGAAGTTGGAGGGTGCTGTGTTTTGTGGTGGGTTTGAAGAGGGAGTTCCAGGAAGGAAAAAGGAGTCTAGGGTCATAAGTGGGAGAGTGGATAATGAGGCACAGTATGAAATCACTGAGTCAATCAATCAATCGCATTTATTGAGCGCTTACTACTACATTACTACTGTAATAAGCGATTGGGAGAGTATGCTATAATAATGGTGGTATTTGTTAAGCACTTACTATGTGCAAAGCACTGTTCTAAGAGCTGGGGGGATACAAGGTGATCAGGTTGTCCCACGTGGGGCTCACAATCTTCATTCCCATTTTACAGATGAGGTAACTGAGGCCCAGAGAAGTCAAGTGACTTGCTCAAAGTCACACAGCTGACAAACGGCGGAGCCGGGATTAGAACCCATGACCTCTGACTCCCAAACCCGGGCTCTTTCCACTGACCCACACTGCTTCTCGCTATAACAATAAACACTCACGTTCTCTGACCACAACGAGTTTACAGCCTGGAGTGCAGCCACTGCTCTGTCAATACCACTGACTGATTGGTGAACAGCTCTGCAAACTTATATTGTACTTCCCAAGTGCTTAGTACAGTGCTCTGCACACAGTAAGCGCTCAATAAATATGATTGAATGAATGAATAAATATTGAGAGGAAGAGAATATTTCTCTCTCCCTCCATTCTGTGCACAGATATGATATGGTGTCCATGCACAAGTCACATCTCTGAGAAAGCCTCATTCTTTAGGCGAGGGTCTGGAGTCAGGCCTCCCCCGGCAGTGGCTGGCATAAGCCTGGCAGCTCCTTCTGAGCTTCCCTCTGACTCCCAAATAACACAATTCTAAGAGCAGCATTTAGAAGCACAGTCCTCAATCACGTCTTCATTTGCATCAGGAGGAAGGTGAGGGAACTGGCTTTATCTTAGCTCTTAAGGAAGAGTTGGGTCAGAAGATTAGGGTGGGGTCAGGAAAGGTCGATGGCCTCAGTCCAAGAGATATGGCATAAAGGATATGGGCCTGGGAGTCAGAAGGACCTAGTTTCTAATTCCGGCTTTGCCCCTTGTCTGCCGTGTGACCTTGGGCCAGTCACTTCACTTCTTCATGCCTTAGTTGCCTCCTCCGTAAAATGGGGATGTAAGACTGTGAGCCCTGTGTGGGACAGGGACTCTGTCCAGTATGATTAGCTTCTATCTACTCCAGCACTCAGGGAAGCACCTAGCACATAGTAAGCACTTAACAAATACCATAAAAAAATAGGTAGAGCTGGGAATCTCGATGGGCGAATCCATCAATCACTTAGTTTTTATTTATTGAATACTTACTCTGTGCAGAGCACTAAACTAAATACCTTGGGAGAGTTCACACTGAGTAAAAGACATTGCTCTTACCTTTCAGTTTCCTACCCCTTCATTCATTCATTCATCCATTCAATCATATTTATTGAACACTTACTGTGTGAAAAGCACGGTATTAAGCACTTGAGAGACAACAATGTACCAATAAACAGGCATGATCCCTGCCCACAACGAGCTCTGTCTTATGATGCTCTCCCAACCTAGACCCTCCTTATTTTCGCCCCCACCATAAATTCATTCATTCATTCAATAGCATTTATTGAGCGCTTACTGTGTGCAGAGCACTGTACTAAGCGCTTGTAATATACAATTCGGCAACAGATAGAGACATCCTGCCAGAACTCAGTCCCGCTGCCAAAGCCCTCCTAAATTCCCACCGTCTCTACAAGACTTCCTTGATTCATCCTCAACACCCCTAGTTCTTTCAGCCACCTCTAGTACTTATGTAGTTATTTATTTATAACCCTACTCAGCACTTGGATATAGATCCAGATTCAGTTGTCCTTTCAATTCTTTAATTTCATTCCACTACCTGTAAATATTTTACCTCTCTCACCCAAGTATTTAGTACATCATCATCGACATCTTCATTGGTGGTTATTGAGCGCTTACTGTGTATAGAACACTGTACTAAACGTTTGGGAGGTCTTCCCAGACTAAGCCCCATCTTTCCCACAGCTTCCCTGCCCCTCCTCGTTGCCTCGATTCGCTCCCTTTGCTCTACCCCCATTCCCCACCCCACAGCACTTGTGTTTGTGTACATATCTATAAATCTTCTTATTTATATTAATGCCTGTTTACTTGTTTTGATGTGTATATATTTGTAATTCTATTTATTTATATTGATGCTATTGCTGCCTGTTTGTTTTTATGCCTGTCCCCGCCTTCTAGACTTTGAGTCCGTTGTCGGCGGGGATTGTCTCTCTTTATTGCTGAAATGTACATTCCAAGTGCTTAGTACAGTGCTCTGCACACAGTAAGCGCTCAGTAAATACAAGTGAATGAATGAATGAATACAATACAACAGAGTTGGCAGACACAATCCCTCCCCACAATGAGCTTACAGCTACAGCTTGTCGTTCCCTTAGTCACTCAGTAAGTAGCAATTACTGCCGAGGGCAGGAAATAAGTCTATTCTTAACATATTCCCCAAGGGCCTAGTCCTCTGTGGACACTCAGCAAAAATTTGTCATCTTGATTTTGTGCCACACGTGGGGAAAGGCTCTTGCTTTAATGAAGTATTTTTAATCCTTGCTCTAGCGACCTGTGTTTGGGCCAATTAGGCAGTGCTCTCTAAAAGATGTACGTCAGCGGAAATGGCTGGGCCGGAAGGAACACAGGTGTAACAGATAGCAGCCAACCTTACCACCAGTGACCCAAGATAAGGCAAGAAGTGAGGCTATAAGAAGTGATCATGAGTCAACTGCCACACCAGGCTGAAGGCCAATTGCCTTCACTCAAGAGAAGAGGGAAGGGAGTGGTACGATTGCGAGGGATGGACCGGGGGGAAGTTGAGAGGAAGAGGCGTTCTTGGTGAAAGACTTGCTATTAAAAGAACAGCTTCATTTCCAGAAGCCGAGAGCTTCCAGGACCCGTGGGGTTGATAGATGGAGCAGCATCCTGCCACCCACCCAGCCCTATAATAATTATTGTGGTATTTGTTGAGTGCCTCACTCTCCACGGCTTCTTCCCTTCTGCCTTCAAACATGCCTACATCTTCCCCATCCTAAAAAAAAACCCCTCCCTTGACCCCGCTGCCCCCTCCAGTTATTGCCCCATATACCTCCACCCTTTCTTTCCAAACTCCTAGAGCGGGTCGTTTACTTGCTGCCTCAAATTCCTCTCCTCCAACTCTCTCCTGGACCCCCTCCAATCTGGCTTCTGTCCCCTCCATTCCACTGAAACTGCCCTCTCAAGGTCCTTCTTGCCAAATCTAATGGCTCCTACTCTATCCTAATCCTCCGCGACCTCTCAGCTGCCTTAGACACTGTCCACTGTCCCCTTCTCCTCAACTCGTTATCCAACCTTGGCTTCATGGACTCCATCCTCTCCTGGTTCTCCTCTTATCTCTCTAGACATTCATTCTCAGTGGGGTCTTCCTCCCGCTCCCCTCCCCTAACTCTAGGGGTTCTGTCCCAAGGCGATTCTGGGGTATCGACCATCTCAAGGTCAAATGCTATCTCGTGACCTCCTGAGCCAGCAGGCGGAACTTGGAAGTGAAGGTGGGATACCGCGCCCACAACCAAAACTGTCAGATTGACAGCCCAAGCCGGGAATACAGAAGGTTCCCCTCGCCCCCGTGCCAATCAAATTAGATATGGAGGAGGGGGGAGGGCAGAGATTGGATAAACTGAGGCCGTAAGCTAGAATAGCCTAAGAGCACAGGTGATAAATACCTGCAGCCTCTAACCTTCTGTGGAGAGGACCGAGATGTGCAGCAGCCGGCTACAGGTCGCCTCTGTCCAGAGTGTGAGAAGCCCGCTCTGCCTTCCCCAAGTGAGGAGCCATGGGATGGGTGAGTGTCCCATGCTGCCCAACGCTCATGGGGCAGGAAGTCAAGCTCTTCGCCATGGGTATGTAATGTTTAATTGGATTTCTCCCGGGTGGAGTGCTCATGGGTGGGAGATAGGGGCTTCACCATGGGCATGTAAAGCGTAAGTGGATTTAATGCCTAACTGGATTCTTCCTGAGTGGGACGTGAACATGGTGGGAGCTAGCCGCCTCACCATGTGCGGGTAACACATAAGAGGATTTAACGCATAAATGGATTCTTCCCAAGGGGAGCATACACATGGTGGGAGCTAGCCGCCCCACCAAGTGCGAGTAACCCATAAGTGGATTTAACGCATAAGTGGATTCCTTCCGTGTGGGGAGGGCACATGGGTGAGCACTAGCCACCTCATCATTTGCGAGCAAACCGTAAGTCGATTCCGCCTGGGTGGGCCCTGGTGTTCCGCCACGTGTGAGTACCATACGAGTATATTCCTCCCGTTAGGGAAGCTCTAACACCACCAATAATCATATTACTCCCAAAAGGGAAGTTCAATTCATTGCATCTAAATAATCAAATAATTAAATTCGCCTCACGGAATAAGTTTTATACAAACTAAGGCTTTCCATCCCCGGCATCTCTCTCTCTCTCTCTCTCTCTCTCTCTCGCCGTGCTGACTCCAAACAAAGCCATCCCCAGGTGATGGGTGACAGGTTCCTCAAAGGTCAGTTCTTGGTCCCCTCTGTTCTCCATCTAAACTCATTCCCTTGGTGAATTCATTCGCTCCCACGGCTTTAACTCTCATCTCTAAGCGGACGATGTCCAAATCTACATCTCCTCCCCTCTTCTCTCTCTCTCCCTCCAGGCTTGCATCTCCTCCTGCTTTCAGAACATCTCCACCTGGATCCCTGCCCACCACCTAAAACTCAACATGTCCAAGACTGAGCTTCTTATCTTCCCTCCCAAACTCCGTCCTCTCCCTGACTTTCCCATCACTGTGGACGGCAATACTATCCTTCCCGTCTCACAAGTCTGCAAACTTGGTGTCCTCCTTGACTCCGCTCTCTCATTCAGCCCACATATCCAATCTGTCACCAAAATCTGTCACCTTCACAACATTTCCAAGATCCACCCTTTATTCTTCATCCAAACCGTTACCTTCTTAGTATAGTCACTCATCCTGGCCCTACTGGATTACTGCATCAGCATCCTTTCTGATCTCCCAACCTCCTGTCTCTTCTCACTTCAGTCTACTCTTCACTCTGCTGCCCAGATTATCTTTCTACAGAAACGCTCTGGGGCATGTCACCCCACTCCTTAAAAATCTCCAGTGATTGCCTATCAACCTTCATATGAAGCAAAAACTCCTCACTGTTGCCTTCAAAGGTTTCCCTCACTTTGCCTCCTCCTACTTCACCTCCCTTCTCTCCTTCGACAGCCCACCATGTACACTCCGCTCCTCTGCCGCTAACCTCCTCACTGTGCCTTGTTCTTGCCCGTCCCGCTGTTGACCTCTGGCCCACGTCCTACCTCTGGCCTGGAATGCCCTCCCTTCTCACATCTGCCAAACTAGCACACTTCCCCTCTTCAAAGCCTTATTGAAAGCTCACCTCCTCCAGGAGGCCTTCCCAGACTGAGCCCCTGCTTTTCCTCGGCTCCTCCTCCCCTCCCCATCGCCCCGACTCGCTCCCTCTACTCTACGCCCTCCCCGCCCCACAGCACTTGTATATATATGTACATATTTATTATTCTATTAATTTTATTAATGATGTATATATCTGTAATTCTATTTATTTATATTGATGCCTGTCTACTTGTTTTGTTTTGTTTTGATGTCTGACTGTGACTAGACTTCTAGACTGTGAGCCCGTTGTTGGGTAGATGTTGTTTCTATTTGTTGCTGAATTGTACTTACCAAGTGCTTACTACAGTGCTCGGCACACAGTAAGTGCTCAATAAATACGAATGAATGAATGAATGAATGAATGAATGAATGAATGAATATGTGCCAAGCACTTTACTAAATTCTGGGTTAGATTAGGTAGGGCAGAGCTCACGAGGAGCTCACAAACCAAGTGGGAGGAGAATAAGAACTTAATCCCCATTTTACAGATAAGGAAACGGAGGCACAGAGAAGTTAAATGACTTGCGGAGGAGACCAAAGACCCTCTTGTCTCAGTAGCAGCTTACTGCTATTGTCGCTTCTATTATTGCTTTATTTATCTCAGCCGAATTTCTTCCTTCTCGCTCTCTTTCCCAGGGTGCCTGCCCACCCGCTTCTAGACTTGAGTCTCCCATGGGCCAGGCCCTGAATCAAAGTCCATAGATTCCTCTCAGTGCTCCGTACTGTGCTTTACCCATTGGAAGTTCTTTATAAATATTACCGATTAAGCTGCTATAAGAAATGCTAATTGGGAGCTAGTCAAGGGGTCTATCCAAGTCCAGCACTCTACCTCTGACAAAGACCACAGAATGCTTGGACGATCAGTGTCCCAACTAGCTCTCCTGGTCACATCCACACATTTTCTTCAACTTTGGGGCAAGGAAGGTTTATTCTCCTGTTGGCCTAACCCAAGGAGATGGATAAGAAGAGAAATAATTGCCCCCGTGTTAAACATTACCAGTCTTTGAGTGGTGTTGGGTAGTAGATAGAACAAAGAAACCCAGGAGATCTGGGTTCAAATCCTGGCTCTGCCACTTGTCTGCTGTATGACCTTGGGCAAGTCAATTCTCTTCTCTGTGCCTCAGTTTCTTCAATGATTAAATTGGTATTCAATATCTTTTCTCCCTCCCCCTTAGACTGTGAGTCCAAGGGTGAGAGAATTATGTCTGATCTGAGTATCTGATGTCTACCCCAGTGCTTAACACCCTACTTGGAACATGCTAAATTTTTAACAAATACATCAATAATTATTATCTTTAGCCAGAGAAGCAGCATGGCCAAGCGGAAAGAGCTTGGATCTGGGTGCCAGAGGACCTGGGTTCTAAGCCCAGGTCTGCCACACGTCAGTTGCGTGACTTTGGGCAAGTCACTCACCTTCTCTGTGCCTCAGTTTCCTCATTTGCAAAATGGAGATTAAATCTGACTCCCTCATACTTAGACTTTGGCCCCATGTGGATAGGGACTGTGTCCAATCTGATTATCTTGTATCTACCCCAGTGCTTAGTAAAGTGTTTGGCACACAGTAAGCACTTAACAAACACCACCATTATTATTAGTATTATTATTTATTGAAGTTTATGCCATCTAGACCTCTGGCTTTATCATTTTCACTGATCATCTCGTTCCCAGTATTCTCATTGGCCTTGTTCCTTACCATTCCCCGCTCTGACCTGGAGAGAGGAGGGAAATAAAGGGAAGCCTGTATTTTACCTATCTATTTTGTAAAGGGATTATAATAATGATAATAATGCTGGTACTTAAGTGCTTACTATGTTCTAAGTGCTGGGGTAGATTACAGGGTAATCACATTGTCCCACGTGGGGCTCACATTTTTTAATCCCCATTTTTACAGATGAGGTAACTGAGGCACAGAGAAGTGAAGTGACTTGCTCAAGGTCACACAGCAGACAAGTGGTGGAGCCTGGATTAGAACCCATGACCTCTGACTCCCAAGCCCAGGCTCTTTCCACTAAGCCAGGCCGCTTCTCTGAGAACACGGCAGTGGATTGTTAAGCCTTCAGAGCAGCTTGAAGGGAAAGAATGAGAGATTTATGAAAGCTCAAGGGGCTTCATGGTGAGGGAAGAATAATATTAATAATTGTGGCATTTGTTAAGCGTTAACTCAGTGCCAAGCACTGTACTGACCGATGGGGTGGATGCAAGATTATCAGGTTGATCACGGGCCGTGTCCCACATGGGGCTCACAGACAAAGCAGGGGTAGAACAGGTATTTTATCCCCATTTTGCAGATGAGAAAACTGAGGCCCAGAGAAGCTAAGTGACTTGCCCAGAGTCACAGAGCAGGCACATGGAGCAGCCAGGATTGGAACTCAGGGCCCCTGACTCCCAGTCCCGTGCTCCTTCCACTAGGCTGCACTGCTTCAAATAAACAGGGGAGTAGGTTACGTCCACCCCCTATGCCCCGGGCCACCTGGAGGACAACCTTAACTTTTCTGATTCCTTCTTTTCCTCATGCCAACCTGCTGCCTCTATCCTCCCGAAGACCCAGGGTGCCAGGGCTCTCTCTGTCCCCCGAAGAGGGGCTCAGCTCTCGAGGAGCGACTGCAACAGGAGCTGGAAAATACCAGAAACCAAGACCTGACCACAAAGGCAGAGTTGTTTCATCACTGTCAAACCTCTGCTCAACACATAAAGAATGTGATTGCACCACTGTTCTGGGGCCGTTGCGAGCCTGATTACAATCAGGATAATTAATTTTACCAGAAATGTCTAGCCTGGAGACAGGAAAACACCTTTAGATTGGGGTTTGAAAAAGTTAAAGGAGGAAGGCGATATGGGAGGGGTTTGAACTCCACAGACTGTCTTCATCATCACCACCGTCGTCGTTGGTGTTTAATAATGTTGGTATTTGTTAAGCGCTTACTATGTGCAGAGCACTGTTCTAAGCGCTGGGGTAAACACAGGGGAATCAGGTTGTCCCACGTGGGGCTCACAGTCTTCATCCCCATTTTACAGATGAGGGAACTGAGGCACAGAGAAGTTAAGTGACTTGCCCACAGTCACACAGCTGACAAGTGGCAGAGCTGGGATTCGAACTCATGAGCCCTGACTCCAAAGCCCGTGCTCTTTCCACTGCGCCACGCTGCTTTATTGAGCGCTTACTCTACGCAGAGCACTGTTTTAAGCATTCGGGACAGTACAGTTCAACAGAGTTGGTAAACAGATTGTCCAAAGCGAGTTTACAGTCTAGACTGTGAAGTCCCTAAGACAAAAGGCTGCCCATTGAAGTTTTGATAATAATGATAAGAATAATAATAATTGCTGTATTCGTCCAACACTTACTATAGCCTAAGCACTGCAGTAAATGCTGAGATAGATGCAATACAAGCCGATCCGTCCCTGCCCCACGTGAGGCTTAACGTCTGAGGAGAGTTGGTAGGCGCACATGGGATTCATGGCCACAGGAAGTTGTGCAGGCTGAAAACATCGGGTTCTGGAGGAAGCTGGATCAATTTAGAGATGTCAAGTCTAATATGGATCATTAGAGAGATGTTAGAGGTAAACCCTCTCATTTCTTTTAGTGTGCAACCTGATTAACTTGTATCTACCCCAGCGCTTAGAACTGCGCCTAGCACATATTAAGGGCTTAAATACCGATATTATTATTATTATTATTAGCCACCTAATTTCTGACCCTTCTCATTCTACTTTACTGATGGATTTGACACTTTGGCCCCACCCTTAATTTCCTGGGACACTAGTAACCATTAGTGTCCAGGGCCCTTTCTGCTCAAATCTTCACTGAATTATGCCTCCTTGTATAACCAATTCCTCATCAATGGTATTTACTGAGCACTTATTGTGTGGAGAGCCCCGCACTAAGCGACTGAGAGAGTACAATGCAACAGGATTGGTAGACACGTTCCCTGCCCACAACAAGCTTAGATTACGTGAGCACATTCGCCCAGTAAAGTTACTAGAACTCCAGGTGGTATCAAGTGATTACTTTGCCAGTGAACTAAAAGCCAAAATCAGAAACATGAGCAACTAGTTGGCTTACATATTACAAACTCACTGCCTAAGATCAAAAAGTGTGCGAATGCACACATACAAACACGTTCATTCTGTTTTTTGATAAGGATGAATGAGGAAGCATTAACTGAGCCCAAACATCATGGCCTCTACCATAGTTATTCTTCATTAAAGGCGGCTCTAGC
The DNA here is from genome assembly GCF_004115215.2 of Ornithorhynchus anatinus. Taxonomy (NCBI): domain Eukaryota; kingdom Metazoa; phylum Chordata; class Mammalia; order Monotremata; family Ornithorhynchidae; genus Ornithorhynchus; species Ornithorhynchus anatinus. The sequence goes on from NC_041728.1 coordinate 39,097,693, forward strand.
TTTCCCCTCTCCCTTCAGAAGTGAATCCCAGTCCAGAAAGGAAGAATTGCAGGTCCAAGCCAAACTTGTCCCTCCCCATGAGTCTTTCCCCCACCTCCATTCTCCTCTACAGATCATCCCATCCCCATCCCCATTTGTTCATCTAGAAGCAAAATTCCTACTCGGGGTGGGGAAGCCCTCACCCCACAGTAGCAAGAGAGCCAATCATTGGTATTTACTGAACGTTTGCCATGTGCAGAAGACTGTACTAAGCACTTGGGAGAGTACAATCCAATAGTCTTGGTAGGCCTTATCCCTGACCTCGAGGAGCTCACAGCTGAGTGAGGAAGTCAGACCTTAAAATAAATTACAGATAAGGGAAGAGGCAGAATGTAGGGATATGTACGTCTATGGGGCGGGGATGGGAGTGGGGTGAATATCGCTCTGCTTTAGATGACCCAGAAGGCAGGGTGAGTAGAGTGGGGCAGAGAGAAGCTGCTTGGACTAGTGGATAGAGAACGGGCCTGGAAGTCGGAAGGATCTGGGTTCTAATTCCGGCTCCGCCACGTGTCTGCTATGTGACCTTGGGCAAGGCACTTAACTTCTCTGGGCTTTTGGTGACCTCATTTGTAAAAAGGTGATTAAGACTGAGAACCCCGTATGGGACAGACTCTGTCCAACCTGATTAGCTTGTATCTAGCCCAGAGCTTAGAACAGTGCCTGGCACATAGTAAGTGCTTAACAAATACCATTTAAAAAAAAAAAGGGAGGTTAATCAGGAAAGGCTTCTAGGGAGGAGATAGGATTTTCGCTGGCTTTGAGGATAAGCCCAGGTAGACTCTCCCCCGCCACCTCGGCCATCCTGCCTATTTTCTAAATGGAGTAAACTCATTTTTCGCTCAGCAGCAACACACGCTTCTGTACAGGACTGAAACCAGATGCGGCTCAAATGAATCTGTGGCCAGTGCCACAAGTGTAACATGTAACAAGTGACATGGCACTTGGGTGGCCAATGCTGGCACTTGCATGTCCAGCTGGGATTCTCCCATCCCATCCTGCCCAAATCGGGCTCAGAACAGAGCAACCCTTCAGCCCGGCTCAGCCCACTCCACCTCAGAATCAGCTGCTCCCAACCTTTAGCTAACAATAGTAATAGTGATGGTATTTGTTAAGCGCTTACTATGTGCCAGGCACTATTCTAAGCACTGGGATAGATGCAAGGTGATCAGGTTGTCCCATGTGGGGCTCACAGTCTCAATCCCCATTTTACAGATGAGGTAACTGAGGCTGGGAGAAGTTAAGCATCTTACCCAAGGTCCCACAACAGACAAGTGGCAGAGGCTGGAGTGGAACCCATGACCTCTGACTTCCAAGGCCGGGCTCTTGCCACTAGGCCATGCTGCTTTTAGGTGCTCCAAGATGGATCTTTGATCCTCCATTAAACAGGTCCCCTTTTCTAAGTCCCTTTCCTCCCCTGGTGTCCCCTTAAAGGAGTAATGGGGTTCCACCCAACCAGGCAGGACTCGGGCAGCATCACTCTAGAATATGCGGTCCAGGACACTGGCAGATGTCCTTCGAGTAACGTGTAACACATCACACCAGCACCACGGTCCTTCCCAACAAACATGGCTCCGCCAGCACAACCGGGGACAACGCAATGGTGATCTTCCTCTTCTTGAAGGACTAATCCTTTATCTTTTTTTTTTGTGGTATTTGTTAAGCATTGACTACGTGCCAGACACCGTTCTAATCCCTGGGGTAGATACAAGATAATCAGGTGGGACACAGTCCCTGTCCCACACTGGAGCTCACAATATTCATCCCCATTTCACAGTCGAGGGATCTGAGGCACAGAGAATTGAAGTGACTTGCCCAAGGTCACACAGCAGATGAGCGGAAGAGCCGGGATTAGAACCCAGGGATTAGCTGCACTCTACCCACTGGGCCATGCTACCTGGCTTACGAGTGGAGTTAGCCCTGACGATGCTTGACGTGGCCATTTTCCCCTCCTTCAAGGCAGCCCCAACCCTGGCTGCGGCATAATGTACCGAGGGCCAGTTACCCATCTAGCTGCTACTTTCCACTCCGGGCAGAAGGTACTTCTGTTCAGAGGAAGAGCAGTTTGAGCCTAATTGATGAAGCCCTTAGGATCCTTCAGAATCACTGGAATTACTCAAAGGCAAATTATCCTCATCAGCAAGCCAAACAGAGATACATCTTCATAGCTGCACGCAGAAGTTGTTCTCTACCACGTATCCCTTTTTGCAGACCCAAATCGCAAACTCAGACTCCCCTCGTTTTTATCCATCCCACACGTCTTCCAACATGCGCATGACCCACATATATTGCAAGCATTATTCCCCACCCCCAAGCCACAGCCACCATCAACATACACACTTTCCCCCTTATATACTCCCACCAGATCTTAGTCTGAGGGTGTGAATGTCTGAGCCGATGACATATTGTGACAGAGAGGGAGGGAGGGAGAGAGAGAGAGGGAGGCAGAGCTATAAAGCAATACAGGTCATGGAGGTAGACTTTATATAACCCAGAGCCACAGAGAGAACCAAAATAGAAGCTTCCCTGCTGCTCAGTTAGTCTCTTCCATCAAACAGGGATAAAATTAGAGCAGGCAGTGACGTGCGCCTGCGTCTGCAGAGGGACTCCAGGGAGACAGGGAGAGTTTGGCTCATGGCTCTGCCATTAGCTGCAAGGACTGCCAGATTTTTCACATCGAATCTGTCAACCGAGCAATTGTAAGTGGGTAGGGTTTGTGGGTTGCGTGTACCTGGGTATGTGTAAGTAGAGGAGAGAAAACGTTGCATTAGAGTTTTCACCCACATCCACACCATCGACCCCTGGCTCACGATTTCCCTCGGTCCTGGAGCTCTCTCCCCATCTCCCCACTTTCAAAATGCTCCTAAAATCACATCTCCTCCAAGAGGCATGCCAGACTCAGCCCTCGTTTCCCTTATCTGCCCTCCCTTCTGCTTCAGCGATGTAGTTGGCCGTGTACCTCTCAGGCACTTGGATACTCAGCCCAGCCCCACAGCACTTAAATGTGTAAATATCCTTATACTCCACTCTTTCCCCCGCTCCATAATTAATTTCAATATCTACCTCCCGCTGTAGACTGTAAACTCCTTGTGGGCAGGGATTGTGTCTACCAACCCGGTGGAATTGTATTTTCCTAAGTGCTTAATACAGCGCACTGTACACAGTAGGTGTCCAATAAATTCCACTGATTGATGGATAGATGAGTTCTTCAGCTTCTCAACAAATCAGGTGGTTTCAATCCGACCTCAAGCTGTCATTTTCCAGCTCATCATAGTCCTGCTTTTAGACTGGAATTCAGCTGCTGATTGACCGTTGTTCTAGTCAATTTTCAAGCCTCCCAAATTCTAGAGGCACTGGGATTTAAACAGGGTTCCCCAGACGAGGGAGACGGGATTAAGTCATTCAGTGATTGGCTCCCTTCTTTCCTTGAAATCAGTAACTCTGTTCAGAAATACGAAAAGAGAGAACGGAGGCAGCCAGATTTCTCTCTCCCCAGCCCAAGAGGCGCCTCTCTAAACATTTTAGCGTTGGAGGATTTTTATTTTTTAGGATACTCCAACATTAAACATCTTTTATAGATCCCAACATGGGGCCCCCGGTTCAGTAATGGATTTCCAGACAGTACGGCTACAGAAACCTGCCATCCAACTGGCTAGAGAAAATAATTTCCCTCGGATGGTGATGGAGCAGCGTAACATAGCATTAGAAAGAAAGACCATGAGTAGGCCCTTCTTGGGTCTGACCACTGAGCCAGACGACCCCAGACGGTATTTGATCTCTGAAGGTCCTACCTTCACAACATCGCAAACACCCGCCCTTTCCTCCCCCTTCAAACTGCTACTGTGCTGCTGATCCACGCATTGATCCTATCCTGCCTTTTCTACCGTAACAGCCTCTTCGCCGACTTGGCTGCCTCTTGTCTCTCCCCATGCCAGTCCACACTTCCCTCTGCTGCCCAGATCAATTTCTAAAATGATGTACAGTTCGTGTCTCCCCACTCCTCAAGAACCTCCAATGGTTCCCCATCCACCCCCGCGGCTAATGTAATAGGCTTTAAAGCAATCAATCAGCTTACACCCTCCTACCTTACCTCACTGATTTCCTACTATAACCCTGTCTGCACTTCATTCCTCTAATGCCAACTTTTATTCACTGTACATTGATCTCATCTATTTCACCACCTATCCCTTGTCACCTCCTCCCCCTGGCCTGGAACTCCCTCCCCCAGTATAAGAAAGACCACCCCTCTCCCCACCACCAAAGACTTATTTAAATCACCTCTCCTCCAAGAGGCCTTCCCTTACTAAGCTCTCATATCTCCTACTCCCTGGCCCTTCTACGTCACCCTTGCACTTAGATCTGTATCATTTAAGCATTTGATATTCACCTCACTCTCAGCCCCATAGTACTTTTGTCCATACCTGTAATTTATTTTAATGTCTGTCTCCCCCTCTAGATCGTAATCTTCTTATGGGCAGGGAACATGTCTATCAATCAATCAATTAATGGTATTTATCAAGTGCTTACTTTTTGCCCAACACTGTACCAAGTGCTTGGGAGAGTATAATACAACAGAACTGGCAGACACGTTTCCTGCCCACAACAAGCTTTACATTAACAATAATAATAATAATAATAATAATGGTATTTGTTAAGCACTTACTATGTGCCAAGCACTGTTCTAAGCACTAGGATAGATACAAGGTAATGAGGTTGCCCCACATGGGGCTCACAGTCTTAATCCCCATTTTACAGATGAGGCAACTGAGGCACAGAGAAGCTAAGTGACTTTCCCAAAGTTACACAGCTGATTAATGGCAGAGCCAGCATTAGAACTCATGACCTCTTACTTCCAAGGCCGTGCTCTTTCCACTAAGCCATGCTGCTTCTCAGCCTAGAGCTAGCTTACAGCCTAAAGGACGAGACAGATATTAATATAAATAATTAATCATTTATAATTGTGGTATTTGTTAAGCGCTTACTAAGTGCTAGGGTATACACATGGTAATCAGGTTGGACACAGTCCCTGCCCCAAGTGCTGACTATGTGCCAGGCACTGTACTAAATGCTGGGGTAGATACGAGCTAATCAGATTGGACACAGTCCCTGTCCCACACAGGGCTCACGGTCTTAATCCTCATTTTACAGGTGAGGAAACTGAGGCACAGAGAAGTGAAGCGACTTGCCCAAGATCACTAAGCAGACAAGTAGTGGAGCCAGGATTAGAACCTCGCTGTGGGGGCGGGGGAGAGGACAGAAACAAAAAGCTAACCTCTGCGTAGCACAATCTCTGATAAAATTAGAGTGGTGCCTTTTGTCAATCAGTCGATCAATTAATGGTATTTATTGAGAGCTTATTTTGTGCAGGGCATTGTACTAAGCGCTTGGCAGAGTATAATATATAAGAGTTGGTAGCCACATTCCCCACTGACAAGGAGCTTACAGCTAGGTATGTCCTGGGCAGATTCTAGCCAAAAAAAAAAGTTTTCAGCAGGAAAAATTTCTCCAAAAAAATATGCCCAGATCCAGGCCACATGGTCTACAATAGAGCTTTGTGAATCCCACCAGGAAGTAGCTATGATTTCAGTTGCCATCTTGAGAGTTAAAAAGAAGATGTGGATTGTAGAAGCAGTCATCAGGAAGGGGTCATTGCTCAGAGGCCCTTGGTCCGTTAGTATAGGACAAGCAGAAAAAGACAGACAAATTTTCTCCTTGCCGTTTGAGTTTGGAATTTCTCAGTCAGACTGCTTTTTTCTTTAGGTCACAGATCCTGGTAGGAGATATGTTTTTCACTGGGCGTGTTTGAATGAATGTGAGTGTGTGTGTGTGTGTGAGAGAGAGAGAGAGAGAGAGAGAGAGAGAGAGAAGGAGGGATAGAGCGAAAGAAAAAGAGACACTTTTGCATGTAAAAGAAGAGATGGGGAGGAGAATGACAGTGTGTGAGGCTGCAGCTCTGAGCTGAAATTCTAGCAATTTTTAGAACATCTGCCGTGAATTCAAGACTCCCCCCTGAATAAGATGACGTGGTGTCTCTTAGAGTAGAGAGAGAAAAAACTGTTCCTACGTTGATGACGATAGAGAAGGATCAGGGTATTTTAGACCATAAGAAAGACTCTCCGGTGGGTGTGTTTTAAAGAGATTATGTGTATTACGTTTCGTGCTCACAGGGAGTGTTACAACCAACCAGAAATGCACGTGTCATAATCCCTAAGAAATTAATAACAAACTGGGGCAGCTCACGAGGCTGAGAACAAGTTAAAACATTATTTATAGTCTATGCTCAGCATGCTAAGCCTCAGAAATCAACAGCATATGTGGTGGTGGCGAAAGCAAGCCGCACACAGAAATGTGTAGAAAATACCTTGTCCGCTTATGGCGTGGGGGAAAGGAAAACTATTTTAGGACTCCAACTTTTCCTTCTCATTCCACTTCACAAAAGGATACCCTGTGAACTTCTCAGGGCTGCATTATTCCACTTAGAGAATTGTCTCTTGACGGGGTGAAGGTTGTCCGCTTTAACTTCTGGTGGAAGTTAGATCCGGGCATTTGTATTCACCTTTTGGAGTTTCCCACCACCTCGGGAAGGATTTAATCTCAGTTTCTAGCTACCCCTCCCTTTCAGTGTCACCTGAGTGAAACTTGAAGCAATGAGGCTCTAAATCAAGCTGCCGAGTCAGGTAACCACTGATTGATCGTTGGCTGTCAAGCGCTTAGAAAAGTGCTCTGCATATACCAAGTGCTCAGTAAATTCTATTAATGATGATGATGGTGTTATTGCCCTGGGCCTAACAGGTTATGTATTCACCAGGTACCTCAAATGACCCCAAAATTCTTCAGGAGAGAAGGGACCAAACAGAAATCTTGCCGAAAGAACCTCCAGCCCAGTGGGCATCTATGAGCCTCCATATGTAATTATGACTAGCAGTGAGGCCTAGTGGATAGAGTAAGCCTGGGAGTCAGAAGGACCTGGGTTCTATTCCTTGCTCTACCACTTGTCTGCTTTGTGACTTTGGGCAAGTCACTTGATTTCTCTCTGCCTCAGTTACCTCATCTGGAAAATGGGGATGAAGACAATGAGCTCCATGTGGGACATGGACCGTGTCCAGCCTGATTGCCTCGTATCTACCCCAGTGCTTAGAACTGTGCCTGGTACATAGAAAGCAGTAACAAAAAACACTTAAAAAAGCTTACTGATGTGAGAATTCTACTTTCCACCCCAAATTCATTTACTGAGGTCCTACTGTGTTCAGAATGCTGTGTTCAGTGTTTAGGGTGGTGCACTGAAAATAGAAGCGGTGGTCTCTCTGCCCTCGAGGAGCTCACACTCAAAGGAGACCCATTTGGTTCAGTGCTCCCTTGATGAGAGTGTGAGACGACATGGAGAGCTGCTAATTTTCCCAGGCACGGATTGCTTGTTTACCCACAGTAGGAGCCAGAGTTTGGAACGCAAACACCATCAGTAAGAGCATGGGTGAGGAAAAAATGAATATGTGAAGAAAAGGCTATCGAAGCCCTCAAGGTATTTATCCGACCCCAAGATGGTGTCTATGAAATGGGGGCGCTGTAAAGCGCCGGACGGCCTATATCCATCCACACTTAGTACAGAGGAACAAAGAATTACTCCATATGTCAGAGTGACCACGGTCAACCTTGGCAGGCAGTCGTGACTGACTCTCTTTAGTCAAAACTCGAAAACCAGGAGAGTGAAAAGAAAAAAAAAGAAAAGGTCTGGGAACTCAGCTCTGGTATAAGGATACATCCTGAATGGCTTCGCGCTGGGGATGGGAAGGGTGACGGTCCCTCCCCCCAGAAAGCCCACCATCGTGACTGTCACCGCCATATCCTTCCTTCCCTGCCGAGTTCACTGTCCCCTAGCATTCGGATTAGAATTTTTTACAGATCGTTTCTGATTCACCAGGATCAAGCCCAGCATCTAGCACTGTGCTTAGCACATAGCAAGCACTAAACAAACAATAACATTATTACGATGATGATGACGATGATATTATTATTATTAGTCTTTCAGCACTGGGTGGGTGGTGGATTTGAGGAGCCAAGGAGTCACGTTGAATTCCCCAAGGAACGGCAGTGCTCATAAACTGCCACATGGTGTAGAAAAACAGCTTGGTGTAGAGGATAGAGCCAGACCTGGCAGTCAGAAGGTCACAGCTTCTAATCCTGGCTCCACCACTTGTCTGTGGTGTGACCTTGGGCAAGTCACTTCACTTCTCTGGGCCTCAGTTACCTTATCTATAAAATGGGGATTGAGACTTAGAGCCCCATGTGGGACGGGGACTGTGTCCAACCCGATTTGATTGTCTCCACCCCAGCACTTAGTGCGGCTCATAGGAAGCACTTAACAAATGCCACAATTATTAATTCTTATTATTATCTGGCAAAGCAGGATCCGTACTCTGTGGGATGTAGATTAAACACAGACCTTCCAACACTGCCCTGTGACATTTGCATATTGACTCGTACCAGAGTCAAAAAGGCCGGAAGTTAGAGCACAGCTCAACGTTCGAGTTTCACACTTATCCCCTCTAACCAAAACAACAAAAAAATCTGAAAAACACTGTGTGGGCAGTCGGAGGAGGAGGAGGAGCGTCACTGTGAGAACCTTACTTTCCTTTCCTGAGTTGGGTGCGGTTAAATTCACAACCTTGGTTTTACACTAGCCACTGGAGGGTTTTTACATTTTGTTTCCTATTTCCTTTTCTCACTAAAGAAAGGAAAAGAGGGCCTCCGCAATGGAAGACACCGTGAGGGTTTTGTCCTGCTCACCAGCAACAACAACAACGTTTAACCCTAAACTTTAACCCTGACAGAAATCTCTTCGCTCTAAGTGACCTCAGCTAAGTTCAGGGAACTAGTGGCGACAAGATTCCTTAACGATCTGCAGTGACCTCATCTAGCAGTACCTTGCCTCACCTAGAAAAAGCAGCTGGCCAAGTCTGAAATTCCTCCATTTTGCTCGACTCTGAGTCTTCAATCCCACTCGTCGTCGGATTCGTTGTAGAATTATTTTGGCTCAAAAACCTCTGAACTTGTGTGAACCCCCTCGAACCCCTTAAGGAATAGGGTCCGGGTCTAATTCCCACCTGTAAACTCTTTCCCGTTGTTTAATTCAGTGCTCTGCACAGGGTAAGCATTCAACAGATGCAATCGTTGCTATCAAAATAACAGCTCTGCAGAGGCCAGACCTGGAAAGGATGAGATTTCAGCCACCCCACCTGAATGCAGTGGAGGTAGAACATGTGTAAGTGTGCGAGCTTGCTACTCCCAAAAGGGCCATAATGTTGTAGAGGAAATTATACAATTAGCTGAGCTCGAAACCGCATCTATACTGTCAAGGACTAATAACACCTGGCTAACCAGTGTGCGGTCTGCACCATCAGACCCTAAAACTGGGCAGAAGCTACTGCTGGTGCACTGTGTTATAGGCTATACCGTTCATGGTTTTCTTAAATGTCATTTCAGCAGGTAATCTATTCCAACTGGCTACAAGGTGTCCTGTGACCTGGAATCACCTTCCCGGAAGGTAGAGGGTTGGGATCAAGGATTTCTGCGGGTATAGGAAGTTCTGGAATTCACCGTCAGAGTCTTGCGGAGAATACAGCTCAAGGAGCAATCTGAACTACCCGCTTGGTGTTCCCTCGGGAAATGAGGTCTCCTGTAGGTGCGGGGTGGGGACGGCAGTGATGGAAGCCCGACTTGAAAGAGAAGGCATGTGGGTGAACTTCTGGGTGAACAGTAACGCTCTCCTCTTCCCTCCTCACCGGGGCCATTCGAATTCCGGCTCGGACCCGAGAGCATGGCTCCGGATCGGTCTGGGATGAGGCTGCTCCTTTCCAGAGCAATCCTGGAAAGCGTCTGACCCCAGGTCACCCCGGAGTCCAGAAGACCCACCCGGAGTTGGCGTCCACCCCACAGTTGGCTGCCGCGTCCCCCCTCGGAGTGGAACTGAAACCTCAGATGGGCTTTCTGTTGGGCCGAGTGGCATCTCCTGGAGCCACTCTGGGCCGGACATCCCCGTGGACACCCCCCAGTTCAAACCGGGGCCCCTGAGACCACCGGCCACTATTGGACGGACCACCGAGAGGTAGAGGGGCGAGCGGTGGGTCAGTGTCCCTCGCCCTTCTGCATTTCCCCCATCCACCCCACTGAGCGATCTGCCCTAACGTGAATTCATCAGAAAGATATTCTAGCCCTCTCCCTCGTCCAACATGCAATAAGATAGCCAGGCTGGGTGGAGCCTGGCGAACAAAGCATGGATTTGTCAGCCCCTGCAGCCACGGTCTCAGATCCTAGGAGTGCCTTTCCTCCCGCAGAGGAAGTCAGATTTCATCATGCGATTTACTCTGCCGGGGGTCACCGTGTGAACAAAGAAAGCTGAGGCCTCCCTGGCTCTCCTTGTGGTGTGGGGATGTGTGCAGGTACGGACACACCTTGCTATGTGCTATTTCCTCCCAGACGTGAGCATCACTGCCGCACCTGGCCGCTTGTTCTTGTCCTTGTGGTGGATGGGTGGGTTTCCAGGCAAGTACAGCACCCCTCCTGGATGTTACATTAGCGGCGTGACGGTCGGTGACGTATTTACACCCGGGTTGAATGGCTCAAGCCTAGGGTGGCAGATTTCTGCCGCTCCCGCTGCTTTCCAGACTGAACATGTCATGGTGGGTGGGGATTCCATCTCTCAGCAAGTCTGGCCATTGCACAACAGAACTTCCCAACCTTCCGGGAGGTGACTGGGAATAGACCCAAGGGTTGCACGTCGGGGGCCCCGAGAGGAGGGCGGTGGGGTCGGGGGGGGGTGTCTCCCAGCAGCTGTGATAGACTCCCCAGCAGCAGCAGGAAGTCAAAAGGGACTGACACTCAAGTACATCTCTCTCTAGAGGGTAGGGGAGCGGCACGTAGTAGCGTGAGACGAAGCCCGGCCTAGTGCATGGGCCCGAAAGTCAGGAGACCTGTGTTCAAATTCCGGGCTCTGCCACTTGCCTGCTGGGTCACCGTAGGCAAGTCACTTCACTTCTCTGTGCCTCTGTTTCCTCATCTGTAAAATGAAGACTTACAAGCAGAGTGGCAGCAGAGAAGCCGCACGGTAGTGGAAGAGCACAGGCCTGGAGGTCAGTGGACGTGGGTTCTAATTCCCAGCTCCGCCGTTGGTCTGCTCTATGACCGCGGGCATATCGCTTCACTTCTCGGTACCTCAGTTTCCTTAACTGTAAGCTGAGGATTGAATACCCGGTCTCCCTACTCCTAAGACTACGAATCCCAAATGGGACGGGGACTGTGTCTGCCCTGATTAACTTGTACCTACCCCAGCATTTAGAACAATGCTTCACCCATAATAAACACTTAACAAACACCTTCATCACCATCACCATCATCACCATCATTATCGCAATTATAACCAGTTTTTTTTTTTCCCTTTAGATTGCGAGCCCCATATGGGACAGGAACTGTGTCCGACCAGATTATCACTGAGTCAACCCAGTGCTTACAATGTGCCAAGCACCGAACAAATACTACAGTTACTATTATATGGCCCCACTTCTCATCCCTCGTTTCCAAAGTAACAGGACCCCTCTGGACCACGGAGTCAGGAGATCATGGGTTCTAAACACGACTCTGCCACCAGTCTGCTGTACGACCTTGGGAAAGTCACTTCACTCCTCTGTGCCTCAGTTACCTCATCTGCAAAACGGGGATTTAAACCGTGAACCCCACTTGGGACAAGGATTCTGTCCAACCTGATTAGCTTGGATCTATCCCGGCGCTTAGTACAGCGCCTGGCACATAGTACACGCTTAACGAATGCCGTGAAAAACAACAACAAGAAGTCGGTCAAGTAGCCCAAGATGAAGATCGCTTTCGAGAAAGTCGCCTTACCCGCCGGGGTTCCGTTCCCAGTCCAAAGGGTCTGAGGGGCAGTCAGTCTAACCTGGCCGGCCTTTACTTCTGGGCCCTGACTCAGCAGGGTAGAGGAGTTTGGTTTTACGGTACTTGTTTTATGGTGCTTGTTAAGTGCTTAGCGTGCGTCCAACGCTGTTCTAAGCGCTGGGGTAAGTATGAGTCAATTAGCGTCTGGGTAAACTCTGACCTTCGACCTGTATTACGTCTGACGTTTGTTCTAGGTGAAATGCCAGCCACACCTGGCTGGCCTCGGAAGAGGAAACGCTTCCCACACTGCTCCGGTTGCACACTAGGGCCCTCAGGTAGAGGCATCCCCATCTGTAAACTGCCCGCATTAATGGCTGGGTGTGGCTGCAGGAACCACCTGGAGCAAACCAGCGTGAACCTGCTGCCCTTTCCCTCCCAGCCCGCCAAGTTAAATAGAGCAGAGGGAACACAAATAGAATCATCACAATAAACTGGTTGTTGGAGTCAGACGGAGAAGAACCCGCTCCTTGGCACCGACGCCACCTCTGCCTGTTCGGGCAAGAGGAGGTACTCCCAGAGCTGGGGGAGGTGTGGTCCATGGGCATTCCTGTCCAACGAGAAACCCTCTGGCTTGTCTGAACCTATCGCCACCCACCCGGCCTTCTCTGGGCCCTGCCTGCTGGGGGGTGATGGAGGGGGTCCTCTCTTCCCGGACCTCAAACTTTCCTGGAAACGCCCCGGGTAACCCCCTGGCTTGGATCGATCCACCTGCAGAAGAGGGAACCCTGAGCTAAATTTTAAAGCTCAGAAAAAAAGGCATCGAGGCTTCAGGGAAGACGTGGAAGACATGCTCACAGCAGGCCGCCACTTCCCCCCAAAGACCAGGAGGGAAGAGGGAGGAGGGAGGGGAAGATGAGGCCTCCTGAGCCAAGTGGCAACTTCATGTCAATCTGTGTAGAGCAGCAGGCATAAGGAGGCAGTGAGCACTAGGGGTGTCCTCCTAACCCTGGGGCTGTTTTGCCTTTGAAAACTTGCACACGGTGCCTCTGCTACCCCACGTGTGTGTGTGTGTGTGTGCTCTGAGGCATGTCTGCCTGACTCTCACAGGACTGTGAGGAAATATGGGCGAGTCCCAGGAGCCAGGCTTAGTTCCATGTTTTCATACACTCAGCACCTTTTCTGATTCCTAACAGATTCCTGGGACCCTAGAGTCTCCCCCAGGACAATCACTAACTTGAACCAGGCTAGATCCCACATTCGCGCCCTTTGGGTTACGGATTTGCTCTTTTTCTTCTGTGTCAGGGGCGTCCGGGGGTGGCAGAAGCCAAAGGAGTAGATGGGAAAGGCTGAAGAAATTCAAGGGAGCGTATTGAGCTCTGAATTTCTCCCCACAGTTGCTGTTGGAGAAGAGTGTTCTAAAGGGACACGGGAGGGAAATATGTGATGCTACTTTTCTTAAATAACTTGCCCACAGATCAGGCTTTCCCTAATACGACTAATTATTATTATTGTCATGGTACTGAATTATTATGTGCCCTGCACTGTACTAAATGCTGGGGGAAGGAAGATACACGACAATCAGGGGAAACAGAGTCCCTGTCCCACAAGGGGGTCACAGTCTAAGAGGGAGGGAGAGATGGTATCTTATCCCCACTTTACAACAGAGGAAACTGAGGCACAGGGAAGTGAGGTGATTTGGCCAAGGTCACAACACAGGAAAGTGACACAGTCAGAATTAGAACCCAGGTCCTCTGACTCCCACACTTATGCTTTTTTCTCAAGGCCACGGTACTTCCCTAACTGTAAAATGGAGCTCATCCCTGTTTCTGGAGCCCATTGGTAGCTGCTGTGGTCTCGGGTTGAACCATCAGCTGTTATGCAGCAAAATCTACCAAGAGAGATCTGGTTTGACCACTGTGCAGTAAGGAAAGACGACTAAAACTCGTCTCCATAAACATGTTAGAATGAAAATAATCTATTTCACATAAAACCCTTCAGTGAGGAAAAAAATCCACGTGGAGTAGTGTACAATAGTCTGAACCTGGAATACGGGCGGGGGGTAGCCAATTTGTTAGCTCCTTGTGGCCTGGGAACGTGTCTAATGACTCTGATGTAACGTACTCTTCCAAGCACTTTCTTAGTCCAGGGCTCTGCACACCTTGAGTCCTCAATAAATACTACTGATTGATTTAAAAAACCAAAAACTGATGGAATTCGGTACCACCGGTCTCTTAAGTGCTCTGTTTGGTCTGCATCAGGAAGGAAGTTGGTGAAGAACTAGAAATTGGGGAGTGGCAGTGGAATAGCACAGGAGTTTGGCGAGAATTGGTTAAGGACAGAGGTAACAGAGGAGTGAGTAATAAGTAGGTCAGAGGATGGTGCTCGGGCACGCTGAGGGGGAAGAGGGTTAATTTGTGGGTAAGTGGTGAACCTTGATGGGAACGTTAGGAGGACTGTTTTGGAAAGAGAATAAAAGAGCTGGAAGACTCTGAAAGAGGTGAGGAGCATAAAATAGAAAATACTATCTGTACATATAAAGGAAGGTTTGGGTAAAAAGGGAAAGTCCGATGGAACAGATCCCTAAAGGTCTGAGACCGAATTAGGAACAGAAAAAAGCAAAAACTCAGATACCTTTGTACTACCTCAGTGTATATCACAGTGCTTGGCAACTAGTAAGTGTTTAATAAATACCCTTGTCATTACTAGTCTTATTATTAATAAGGTAATGTCTGGGCCTTTGGTTTTGAGCAAACTCTAGGCTGTAAGGTTGATATGAGCAGGGAACGGGTCTGCCAACTCTGTTGTATTGGACTCTCTCAATCGCTTAGTACAGTGCTCCACCTCCAGTGGTTGCCTATCAACCTCTGCACAAAACAAAAACTTCTCATTCTAGGCTTCAAGGCTCTCCATCACCTTGTCCCTTTCTACCTCTCCTCCCTTCTCTCTTTTTACTGCCCACCCCGTACGCTCCGCTCCTCTGCCGCCCACCTCCTCACCGTCCCCCGTTCTCGCCTATCCCACCGCCGACCCCTGGGCCACGTCCTCCCGCGGTCCTGGAACGCCCTCCCTCCTCACCTCCGCCAAACTAATTCTCTTCCCCTCTTCAAAACCCTACTTAAAACTCACCTCCTCCAAAAGGCCTTCCCAGACTGAGCTCCCCTTCTCCCTCTGCTCCCTCTACCTCTCCCTTCACTTCTCCACAGCTAAACCCTCTTCTCCCCACTTTCCCTCTGCTCCTCCCCCTCTCCCGTCCCATCCGCTCAGCACTGTACTCATCCGCTCAACTGTATATATCTTCATCACCCTATTCATTTTGTTAATGAGATGTACATCACCCTGATTCTATTTATTTGCTATTGTTTTAATGAGATGTTCCTCCCTTTGATTCTATTTATTGCCATCGTTCTTGTCTGTCTGTCTCCCCCCATTAGTCAAAGGGCAGGGACTGTCTCTATCTGCTACTGATTTGTACATTCCAAGCGCTTAGTACAGTGCTCTGCACATAGTAAGGGCTCAATAAATACTATTGAATGAACGAATGAATGGAATTAGAGTCTACTGCGGGAAGTAGGGCAGGGCACAGTGTATTCCCGATTAGAGAATTCTTTTCATTCAAAACCAGAACTGTCCCATAGGTGAAACTCTTGCCTTCTGGGACATCTGGGTACTAGTTGACTCTTCCATCAGTCGATGGTATTTACTGAGCACTTACTATACACTGTACCCTGCCCTACTTCCGGCAGTAGACTCTAATTCCATTCATTCATTCATTCATTCATTCATTCATTCATTCAATCTTACTATGGAGCATTTACTGTGTGCCAAGCACTGTACTAAGCGCTTGGGAGAGAACAATATAAACAACCGACACATTCCCTGTCCACTACAAGCTCCGGGTCTGGAGGGGGAGATGGACAATAATATACATATATAAATAAATTACGATGCTCTAGGGCTGTAACTATTCGAGGCCTAGAGGTTGGGGTAATTAATTGTTCCTGGCTTCATTGTCGGGAAACCTGAACTGGACTCTGGGACTTTTCCCAAACTGATTCTCCTTGGGAGGTCCCACTTGCTCCCCAGATGGAAGGGAAGGTCACGGATTGGAGATGAGCCCCTTGTGGTTAGGGATTATCTCTCTTTATTGTTGTATTGTACTTTCCATGGTCAGGGATTCTCTCTTGATTGCTGTACTGTACTTTCCAAGCACTCGGTAAAGAGCTCCACCCAATAAAAGCTCAGTAAATACCACTGAATGAAAGGGAGCAGGCTGGAGCAGTGGGTAAACCAGACTTCCCTTAACTGTGACTTCAATTTATCTCAGTGGCTGCCTCGTCTGCTAGACTGTAAATTGGTTGTGGGCAAGCGGATGTGCCTGTTACACTGTACTCTTCCAAGCGCTTATTCATTCATTCATTCAATGAGAAGCAGCAGAGCCCAGGGGCAAGAGCCCGGGCTGGAGAGTCAGAGGTCCTGGGTTCTAATCCCGGCCCCGCCACTTGTCTGCTGTGTGACCCTAGGCAAGTCCCTTCACTTCCCTGGGCCTCGGGTCCCTCTTCTGTAAAACAGGGATGAAGGCCATGAGGCCCAAGTAGGACAACCTGTTGACCTTGTATCCGCCCCAGCGCTTAGAACGGCGCTTGGTATGTACTAAGGGCTGAACAAATGCCATCATTATTATTATTGTTGTTGTTTCCAAGCGCCCAGTAGAATAAGGGCTCGATGAATGTGAGAAGGAAGGAAGGAAGGAAGGAAGGAAGGAAGGAAGGAAGGAAGGAAGGAAGGAAGGAAGGAAGGAAGGAAGGAAGGAAGGAAGGAAGGAAGGAAGGAAGGAAGGAAGGAAGGAAGGAAGGAAGGAAGGAAGGAAGGAAGGAAGGAAGGAAGAGCTGACAGGCCTCCTGTTTCAGGCTGGTGGCGGGCAACCCCGTTTAAAGCTCACCTCCTCCAAGAGGGCTTCCCCTTTTCCCTCTGCTCCCCCTCTACCCCCCACTTCACTTCTCTGCAGCTAAACCCTCTTCTCCCCCCTTTCCCTCTGCTCCTCCCCCTCTCCCTTTCCCTCCCCTCAGCCGTGTACTCCTCCGCTCAACTGTATATGTCTTCATTACCCTATTTATTTTGTTAATGAGCTGTATATCCCCTTGATTCTATTTATTTGCTATTGTCTTAATGAGATGTTCATCCCCTTGAGTCTATTTATTGCTACTGTTTTTGTCTGTCTCCCCCATTAGACCGTGAGGCCGTCAAAGGGCAAGGACTGTCTCTGTTACCCATTTGTTCATTCCCTAGTACAGTGCTCTGCACATAGTAAGCGCTCAGTAAATATTTATTGCTATTGTTCTTGTCTGTCCGTCTCCCCCGATTAGACTGTAAGCCCATCAGAGGGCAGGGACTGTCTCTGTTACCCATTTGTTCATTCCTTAGTACAGTGCTCTGCACATAGTAAGCGCTCAATAAATATTTATTGCTCTTGTTCTTGTCTGTCCGTCTCCCCCGATTAGACTGTAAACCCATCAGAGGGCAAGGACTGTCTCTCTCTGTTACGGATTTGTCCATTCCAAGCGCTTAGTAATAATGTTGGTAGTTAAGCGCTTACTATGTGCCGAGCACTGTTTTAAGCGCTGGGGTAGACACAGGGGAATCAGGTTGTCCCACTTGGGGCTCACAGTCTTAATCCCCATTTTACAGATGAGGTAACTGAGGCACAGAGAAGTTAAGTGACTTGCCCAAAGTCACACAGCAGACAAGTGGCCGAGCCAGGATTCGAACCCATTAACTCTGACTCCAAAGCCCGTGCTCTTTCCACTGAGCCACGCTGCTTAGTCCAGTGCTCTGCACCTAGTAAGCGCTCAGTAAATACTATTGAATGAATGAATGAATGAACATTGAATGAATGACCAAGGGTTTCGGCCGGGGCCCCTTCCCCTACTTCCACGGGGAGGGAGGGGGGTGTCCCGGGGAAGCCTCGCCGGGGCCCCGGGGGAGGTGGAGAAGGAGGGAGGCAGAGAGGGAGGGAAGAACGGGGCGTGGCGGCGCCTCTGCCGCCTCAGCGCTTTCTAATTCCGGCTGCAAACAACAACAGCCCCCTCCGTTGCCATAGCGACAGGCCCCGCCCCTCCCCGCCTCCCCCCTCGCCGGTTTCAGCCGCCGCAGCACGTGACGGCGCCGCCTGCGTCGCCGCGGCGGGAGGGAGGGGAGAGGGATGACGTTGACGCCGCCCGTCGCCATGGACACAACGCGGCGACGTCAACGTCGGCTGGTGTTTAGTGTGTAACGTTCCGCCGTCTCCATGAGAACGTCAGGCGGTTGACTCGGGGCCCCAGCAACAGGCCTCTGATTGGCCAGGATTGGCCGAGGGGGGGGGGCGCCGGGCCTAAACTTCTGTTCCACTGGGTTGCTTGTGTTTGTTGTTTCGCCCTCAGTGTGATCATCCCAGTCGTTAGGCGCTTACTGGGTGCCAAGCCCTGTTCTAAGCGTTGGGGCGGATCCCAGGTCGTCAGGTTGTCCCACGCGGGGCGCGCAGTCTTCACCCCCATTTTACAGATGGGGCCCAGAACCGAGGCCCAGAGAATAATAATAATGTTGGTATTTGTTAAGCGCTTACTATGTGCCGAGCACTGTTCTAAGCGCTGGGGTAGACATAGGGGAATCAGGTTATCCCACGTGGGGCTCACAGTCTTCATCCCCATTTTACAGATGAGGGAACTGAGGCCCAGAGAAGTGAAGTGACTTGCCCACAGTCACACAGCCGACAAGTGGCAGAGCTGGGATTCGAACTCATGAGCCCTGACTCTAAAGCCCGTGCTCTTTCCACTGAGCCACGCTGCAGAGAAGTGAAGTGGCTTGCCCAAAGTCACACAGCGGAGCAGCAGCGTGGCTCGGTGGGAAGAGCCCGGGCTTGGGGGTCAGAGGACGGGGGTGCGAATCCCGACTCTGCCCCTTGTCAGTCGGGTGACTTGTGGGCAAGTCGCTTCACTTCTCTGTGCCTCAGTTCCCTCATCTGTAAAATGGGGATGAAGACTGCGAGCCTCACGTGGGACAACCTCATTCCCCTGGATCTACCCCAGCACTTAGAACAGTGCTCTGCACGTCGCAAGCGCTTAACACCAACATTATTATTATTATTATTATTATAAGGGGCAGAGTCGGGATGAGAACCCACGACCTCTGACTCCCAAGCCCGTGCTCTTTCCACTGAGCCACGCTGCCTCTCCCACAGAATCCCAGAATATATCTAAGGAAAACTTGCCCAGGGAATAACCCTCTTTTACCGACTGATGATAATAATGATGATGATGGTATTTCTTAAGCACTTACTATGTTCTAAGCACTGGGGTAGATACAAGCTCATCAGGTTGTCCCACGTGGGGCTCCCAGTCTTGATCCCCATTTTACAGATGAGGTCACTGAGGCACAGAGAAGTTAAGTGGCTTGCCCAAGATCACACAGCTGACAAGTGGCAGAGCCGGGACTAGAACTCGTGACCTCCGACTCCCAAACCCGTGCTCTTTCCACCCATATACCGGCAATATTCTCAGTTTCAGCACACCACCTCTATATAGTTCTCGGGCACACCCAGAAATCAAGAGGTCTGTTCATCAGAATCTAGGATCTGACCGTGCCCCCACAGTTCCACCTGCACAGACTTCCAAGATCTGGCCTGGATCCTGGGATATTCCCATTTTCAGGATTTAACGCGGTCCGTCACAAATCACACCCTAAACCGTAGTCCAGCCCCTTGCAATTCTAAAGCAAGTTGTGACAGAGCCTCGCTTGTTCTGTCACACCCTAAATTCCCGTAACCGCCTAGAAAAATCGGGCAGAGACCACAAAGGCTCAAACCATAATCTATAGCTGCCTCTGTCTTTACTGAGGATGGGCAGGATCTGCAAGACTCGGTGGTTGGCCCTGGCAAGGCACTTGAAAATATTGGACGTAGAGATGTACGAGACATTATGTTTTATACAGGATGGCATCCACTGCACCATTTGGCAGAAATGCACCAAACTGGCCCAAACCTAAGCAGTTCTCTCAGAAGTGGTAGTCGGGGTGGTAAAGGTATTTCTTGGGATCTTACAGAGTGCAGAGCGCTGTGTTAAGCACTGGGAAAAAGAACACAGGTGAAAATTAGACACGGTCCCCGCCCCTAAGGGGCTCACAGTCTGAGAATGAGGGGGAGGAGAGGGAAGAGGCAACAGACGTATGAGGAAGGATGAAATAACACCCAAAACAACCTGAAAAGCAAGGACAGTGCTAAAGACCACAAGACAACAGCGCTTAGAACAGTGCTCAACACACAGTAAAGGGTTATCCTATGCTGTGATAATATTAACAATAAAGAGAGATAGGGCAGGATGGCTAAAGGAGGAGAGTTTGGGGCTCCTCGGGAATCATAGAACAGCGGTCACTCCCATGGCCACCATCACAATCATGACAACAAGCCATAGCCTTCCCAATGTTACTGGAATTGAAAAATCACACAGCCTCTCTGAGGATTCCCTGATAGTCCCCAGGCCCCCATCCCCCAACCTCCAGCAACTTGCTCCAGAACCATGGGTTACCTTCCCGGGTCCATGTGAACCCAGAAACAACTTCCATGTCACGGGACACAATGGCAGGAACCGAGGGTGGAGGGAGACAGGGCCTGGAAATCAAAATAACGGACATAAAGGTGTCTGGGACGTGGCCTGACCGGACAGGAAACAGACTGGCTGAAAATAATAATGTTGGTATTTGTTAAGCGCTTACTATGTGCCGAGCACTGTTCTAAGCGCTGGGGTAGACACAGGGGAATCTGGTTGTCCCACGTGGGGCTCACAGTCTTAATCCCCATTTTACAGATGAGGGAACTGAGGCACCGAGAAGTGAAATGACTTGCCCAAAGTCACACAGCTGACAAGTGGCCGAGCTGGGATTTGAACCCGTGACCTCTGACTCCAAAGCCCGTGCTCTTTCCACTGAGCCACGCTGCTTCTTCAGACTGACCGGTTTAAAACCACATAACTGGTCACCCTCATCCCGGATAAAGGTGTCATCCTAAAATATAACAAGCTGGGAAATAAGTGCCTTATCTAAGGATACTGCTAGCTCAGATCCCCTGACTGTGTTTTCCAGCCTGCACCTTGTGGCTGTAAGAAACCAAGATTGCTGTTGTCACCCCGACTTGATGGGAAGAGTCAGGATATCTTAAAAAGGACAGCCAAAATGATCAGGGGAAGGAGAAACGGCCTTATGAGAGTAGACCGAAAGAGTTTGGCCTTTTGTCCACAGAGATCTGGGAAGACACAGGCTGAGAGGGGACATGATTGAAGTCGGTAAAATCCCAAAGGGTGTGGAATGGGGAAGCTTGGACATGCTGTCCATCAGGATGAGGAGACCTATGTTAAAGCCTGAGGGTGGTAAGTTCAAAGCAAACAAAAAGAAATTAGAGAAGCAGTGTGGCCTAATGGAAAGAGCCCAGGCCTTGTCCAGCTCCACCACTGGAGCTGGGTGACCTTGGGCAAGTCCCTCTATGCCTCAGTTACCTCATCTGTAAAATGGGGATTGAGACTATGGGCCCCATGTAGGACTGGACTGTGTCCAACCTCATTAACTTGTATCTACCCCAGCGCCTAGTACGGTGCTTGGCACATACCATTTATAAAAAAAAGTGATCTGTCTTTACCAAAACAGAATGTCAGCATGTGGCATTTGTTATGAAAATAAAAAAGACAAACAGCAGTAGGGTCAAGAGGAGTTTGGATGAATTTGTGGATTAGTCCTCCAGTTGTGGATGTAGAGTGGAGAATTAGGGATGAGAGAGGTAACATCTCTACCTATTAAGATAAATGTCAAGGAGAGCGGCCATCTCCCTATTTCAATGAGCATCCTGTTGTCAATCTTGGAGACAGACTGTGGGCTGGATGGACTGTTAGGAATCCCACCTTCGCCACTTGTCTGCTGTGGGAACTTGGGCAAGTCCCTTCACTTCTCTCTGCCTCAGTTGCCTCATCCGTAAAATGGGGATTGAGACTGTGAGCCCCATGTGGGACAGGGACCGCGTCCAACCCGATTTGCTCGTATCCACCCCAGCACTTAGTACAGGGCCTGGCACATAGTAAGCGCTTAACAAGTACCATAATTGTTATTATTTCTCAAGTTCTCATGACCTCTCAGGGCTTTGAAAGAACTGGTAAGAACTCAACCAGTTAGTTCACGAGTAGGGTGATCAGATGTGCGTAAATCAGAAAAACAGGGACATTTTGCTACTCCCGCTTTGATAATGTTTGGCTCTGACTTTATAAGACAAGATAACCCCGGGTGGTCAGGGACCCTATCCTTCACTCTGTTCTCTCTAGGAATTACTTCTTAGCCTGTTCCCCCTCCCACTAATTCCAGAGGGGCATTTTACTGTCCCTAAAAGTGTCAATCAATCAATCATTCAATCACATTTCTTGGGTGCTTACTGTGCAGGGAACTGTACTAAGCGCTTGGGAGAGTACAACACAACAATATAACAGACACATTCCCTGCCCGCAAAGAGCTTACAGTCTAGAGGGTCATTGTAACAAGAGGACAAAATCATCCAAAGAGGGATCTCCCCTTTAAAGGTAGATTTTGGGTCAGCCTTCCCTAGAAGCACATTGGGAACTGTAGTAGTGGATTAAAAAACACCTGAAATATAACTTTTTAAAGAGATAAAGAACACGTGAAATATAACTTTTTAAAGCATCTCATTTAATTTCTACCTCTCCAAAGCAGGATGCTTTCTCAAACAGATAACGCCTCACATCTCCTACTCAGACAATGGGACTTGAGGGAGACAGGATCTGTGTCCAACCGGATTCACCTGTATCTACTCCCGGGGCTTAGAACAGTGCTTGACACAGAGTAAGCACTTATCAGTTATTGTCATTATTACTATTATTAGAGCCCCGCCTCTGGCTTCACACAAACCTCTGCCGATAAAATATCCCGATTTAGCATCAGAACTTTCGATACTCATTTTTTAAATATACATCATATCCCCAAATGCTCTTTTAACCTACGCCAATGTGTGTACAACCCTGGACACATGAAAAGGTATGGAGGAGAACATTAAAAAACAAAAGTAAACAGAGCCCCTGACATCTAAATCCGGTTCAACACAGAGAAGAAAGGATGCTTTGGTTGATGAGAGAAATATTTTCCTTTAAAGATGTGAGTGAAGTGAAATGGAAGTAGGATCCTGCTTCAAGGAGGTGGGACCAAAGGGCACTGTGCCTTATCATAAAGAACTTCATTCTGATTAAGCCACTAGAACAGTAAAGGCTTGTTATTTACAAAGTAAACACAGCCAGTGGCCCACAGGTTATTACATTCCTGTTATTACAGTACCTGGCAACATTTGAAAGTAGAAGATAAGTTTTAGACCAACATCCCCTTTTCTTCCTAAGTCTGTCAGCCCTTTTTATGTTTCCACTAATAACAGAGCACTTCAGGACTCAGGTGGAGAAGAATAATAAGAGAGTATTTACCTTGCACAATGAACCGGTACTAAAAAGCTTGTATGGGTAACTGAGGACAAGAACCCCGTATTTTCTCCGAGTGAAAGAGAGAAGAGGAAAAACAGCAAGAGACTAGGTGTCCATGTACAGAATTATTTATATTCTTTAAATAATGTTGCATCTATTTAGTGCTTCCTCTATGTGTCAAGCACTGCCTGATCCGACACAGACGAGACTCCCAAGAGGTAGGTAGCCTTCTCATCTTATGATTCTCTGAAAACGCTCTGTGAACCTTTATCTTTCTGATGCCCCTTAAGTTCTGCACTTGGTTCAGCAATATAACAAAAAGGTCACATCATCCCATTAGTCAGCTTAGCATTCATATATAATGATGGCACTTGTTAAGTGCTTACCATGTGCTAGGCACTGTACTAAGCCCTGGGATGGATACAAGCAAATTGAATTGGACACAGTCCCTGTCCCACCAGAGGTTCACAGTCTCCATCCCCATTTCACAGAGGAGGACACTGAGGCCCAGGGAAGTCAAGTGATTTGCCCGAGGTCACCCCGCAGATAACTGGTGGAGCCGGGATTAGAACCCATGACCTTCTGACTCCTGGGCCTCTGCTCTAGCCAGTGAACCATGCTGCTTCCCCCATATGTATCAATATATTTACTTACTATTTATTTAGAGGAGGTAACTTGACCTAGCAGAGTCAGAAGATGGAGTTTCTAATCCCAGCTCGGTCACTGGGTGATTTGGGGCAAGTTACTAAACTTCTCTGGGCCTTAGTTTCCTCATCTTTAAAACACCTGCTCTAAGATTGTAAGGTCCTTGTGGGAAAAGCACTCCATCCCATCCGATAATCTATTTCCTAGCCCAGTGTGTAGCACAGTGCTTTGGCTTAACAAGATGCTTAACAAATACCATAATTAATAGTGCTTGTGAGATAAATACCCCACTTGTTATTATGCATTGCTTGTGCTTTTTATCATTTAGGTCTTATCCTCCTATTCTTTTACCTACTGTGTATTTGGCAGTTGTGTCTACCAACCCCAGTTAGATTGTAAATGACTTGGGGGCAGGTACTGTATTCTTTACTTCTTTTGAATATTGTCCAAGCACCTACCTAGTATAGTGTTCCGTACATATCCAGCACTCAGTTAATACCGATGTTGGTGATGACGGTGCTGACGTTGATGATGATGATGATAATGATGATGCCGATAATGGTCTCCCTCTGTCCTCCAGGGCTAGCTGAGATCAAAGTTCCCAACCCAATTCACCTGTGACGTTTTCTGTTTTTCCGCTCCAGAGAAAGTGCTGGATTGGAAAACTTTGAGATCCAGACCTGATGTTTGTCCTGTTGCTGAATGTTTGCAAGTGGGCAGGAGGAGTCCAATGGGGGCTTCACGCTAATCGCAAACGAAACCTTGAGTGAAATGTAAAGGACAGGCGAGGTGATCCCTTTCAGAACCCTGTTCCTACCTTTCTGACCCTCGGTCTGCAGCATTCTATGGGAAGTAGAGAGACAACAGGGTTTGATCATCGCTAACTTGCTGACTTACAATGTTGGTATTTGTTAAGTGCTTACTATGTGCCGAGCACTGTCCTAAGCACTGGGGTAGATACAGGGTAATCAGGTTGCCCCACGTGGGGCTCAAAGTCTTCATCCTCATTTTCCAGATGAGGGAACTGAGGCACAGAGAAGTGAAGTGACTTGCCCACAGTCACCCAGCTGACAAGTGGCAGAGCCGGGATTGGAACCCATGACCTCTGACTCCCAAGCCCAGGCTCTTTCCACTGAGCCATGCTGCTTCTCTAAAAGTTTATAAAATCAAACTGACCACAGACTGTACTGAGGACCGCTCCGGTGCTTATGGCAGTAGTAACCGTCTCCAGGATGGTTTCCTATAGCCGTGGTGTGAATATCACACATGATTCCCTCGGGATTCCTTCCACTTACTGGGGCAGACCAGATGTGTTTTCGGTTGGCTTGTCCTTTCTCTGGTCTACAGCCCCACCCACGCCAAACATTTCCTGTTTGATCTGGAGACCCAGGCTTAACTCACTTGGATCAGAAAGGATTGGCAGGAGGCAGGTTCCTTTCCCAGAGAAGGGAATGACCAACCCTTCCAACCGGAGAGCCAGGTGTAAGCAAGATGCAGTGGAAGAACAGGTTTCTCCGGCATCATGAACCTAGCCCAAGCAATGCCTTATTTATTTATTTAAGCTAGCTGGAAAAAAATCGATGCATCTCACAACTCCATCTGAATCCCAAGTAACCGGGGTCTGTTTGGCACGGGCATCGCATTCTCTGGGACCCTGCTATGAAAGAATCCTCGGGATCCGGTTGTGGGATATTGTTCCGAGCGAAGCACCATCCTCACGTGGTCTTTTTCCCCCAGCTCTTCCCAGTGAACCCACGGGCCCTGGAGGACCTGGAAGGGCCTATGAATACGGTTTGTTTTCATCTTTGGAGTTATTACTTCCCTTTAATGTTGGTATTTGTTAAGCGCTTACTATGTGCCGAGCACTGTTCTAAGCGCTGGGGTAGACACAGGGGAATCTGGTTGTCCCACGTGGGGCTCACAGTCTTAATCCCCATTGTACAGATGAGGGAACTGAGGCACCGAGAAGTGAAGTGACTTGCCCAAAGTCACACAGCTGACAAGTGGCCGAGCTGGGATATGAACCCGTGACCTCAGACTCCAAAGCCCGTGCTCTTTCCACTGAGCCACGCTGCTTCCCTTCTTTGTTAGGTGCCGGTTTTTAGCTCCCCCTTCCTCCTGAGCCTGGGACACTTTGTACCAGCTTTGCCATGCACGTTTTGTCCTCTAAGAACGAGACACGGATCTCACACTTGCAGAACAAAAGATTTACTAAAGGGTCCCCAAGAACATTTCACCACAAGCATGAAGCTGGATTTGAATTTACAGCTACAACACTCCCTGCCAGACGGTAACACAGCTACTCTCTTTATTCCAGGATTTTCCCATTTGATTGGTAAGTCTGAGGGAGGGTCTGCTCCTAAAACTATTTCATTCCCTTTATTACACTGGCAACGAGTTTGCACAGATCTATGTAGACATAACATTTACAGGGGCAGCCGAAGAAGGGTGGACTTCGATAAGATTTGAGGAATAGCCTTGGGTACAGTCAAAACAGCAGAACATCCAAGCAACGAATGCTCCGTGCAAGAAAAATGCCACACATTCCCGCCGAAAACCCTGCCTTGACTTCAGGGAGGTCTGGAAAGGAGTTGCTTCTGAGAACGATTCATGTGGCTGATAGATCCCCCTCTGCCTAAGCGGTGTTGGAGTAGGGGACCTCAAGCTGCATATTCCAAAGAGCTTCCTTCGCTGAGGGAGCTGTTCTTGAACAAAAACCAGCTAATAGAATCTCTTGGCCTGGATTTAAACCAAATGTCAGGCTGAACCTGGGCCCATTTGGGACTGGAATGCTGCAGTGAGCTTGCGGTTGCAAGGGTTGTGAAATGTGTCATGTAATGTGTAAAAAGCCGGTGCGGAGGCCTAATCGATTGGTGTCCTCCTGATTCGGAATCCGGTAGGCTTCTGTTATCTCTCTTATAAGGTTTTCTTAGGAGCAGCAGTGTGTCTCTGGGTTCTGACTCATGTGCTTTTACCCTATAGCCTTTCCTTTTCTAGTTGCCGGAGTTGATGAGGAAGTGATGATCTTTTAGGGAGGCTCAACACACTTCAAAGGGTTTGCCTGGGTATTCTGATGGAGGCTCTACATTATTTAGATAGGTTTTTTAGTTAGGCTCTGCTGGTAAGACGCTTTCCCAGAGGTTGATGGTTCACAGGAATGAAAGAGGACCATCCGTTTCCTGGTTGCTGTAGGGTGACAGAGAGCAGAGTGGTGGGTAGTGTGACCTGCCAATCAGAAATCGGTGTTGCTGTTCCAATGGGCCTGAGATTGGTGCACAACCATCCTTCCCGTTTCACAAGCCCACAACCTAGATGCCACCCTGCTGCTCTCTCTTTCACCCCACACATCCAATCCGTCACCAAAACCTGCCGGTCTCACCTTCGCAACATCGCCAAGATTCGCCCTTTCCTCTCCATCCAAACTGCTACCTTGCTGGTACAAGCTCTCATAATATCCTGACTGGATGACCGCATCAGCCTCCTCTCTGACCTCCCTTCCTCCTGTTTCTCCCCGCTTCAGTCGATACTTCACTCCGCTGCCCGGATTATCTTTCTACAGAAACGCTCTGGGCCTGACACTCCCCTCCTCAAAAATCTCCAGTGGTTGCCTATCAACCTTGGCACGAAGCAAAAACTCCTCACTCTTGGCTTCAGAGCTCTCCATCCCCTTGCCCCCTCCCACCTCACCTCTCTTCCGCCTTCTCCAGCCCACCCCGTACACTCCGCTCCTCTGCCGCTCACCTCCTCACCGTGCCTCGTTCTCGCCTGTCCTGCCGTCGACCCCTGGCCCACGTCCTCCTGTTGACCTGGAATGCCCTCCCTCCTCACCTCCGCCCAACTAACTCTCTTCCCCTCTTCAAAGTCCTACTGAGAGCTCACCTCCTCCAGGTGGCCTTCCCAGACTGAGCCCTCCTTTTCCCTCTGCCCCTCCTCCCCTCCTCATTCCCCCTACTTTACCGCCTTTCCCTCCCCAAAGCACTTGAGTATATTTGCATATATTATTTATTACTCTATTTTATTAATGTTGCGTATATATCTATGATTCTATTTACCTATTTTGATGATATTGATACCCGACTACTTGTTTTGTTTTGCTGTCTGTCTCCCCCTTTTAGACTGTGAGCCTGTTGTTGGGCAGGGACTATATCTGTTGTCGAATTGTACATTCCAAGGGCTTAGTACAGTACTCTGCACACAGTAAGTGCTCAATAAATACGATTGAATGAATGAATTCCCTGAGTGCTTGTCATGCCCCGCAAAATGATGGGAGAGTTGTTGCGTTTGTGGCGTGCCGATTGTCCCATACTGTTTCTCTTTCAAGCTGTATTCACCTGCCCAGTTGGAGAGTATGGAGAATTAACTGTTGAGTGCGGTGTGCACTCCCCACCCCACCCCCCTTGTGCCGGCAGGCGGTTTTTTGGGCTAGTTCTTATTATCAGTCCTATTATTATTTAAGGCAATACAGCCTTAAACCTCCTTCTCCCCTAAAAGGGAGTTCTGAAACCAGTGGGGAAAGGGTGACAGTAATAACAGTGGAGATCCCAGACAGGCAATCCAAAAAATCAAGGGCTGGGCAATTTGCTCCTCGGTGTGACTTTTACCCAACAGTTCATCTGAAATCTACTGAATCACCTCATTCAATAGTCCCTTAATCCGAAAGCTTCGCTCTACACTGGGATCAGTTGGTCAGAGGCCATTTTCTCTGAGGGTAGATAGCGAAGAAGAGATATGTGTTGCTACTGACTGTGGCTTGGAACTAAGCCTTTTGAGGTTATTTTTCACTTTCCAGCTTTTGGGGGCAGGCAATTCAGTAGAGTTGCTGAGATAAAAGACTTCAAGCAAGAATTCAGTAGAGCTACCTAGGTAAGAGGCGTCAATCAAGCACGGCCTCGCGGATGACCATGGGCCTGGGAGTCAGAAGGACCTGGGTTCTAGCCTCGGCTCCGTCACTCGTCTGCTGTGTGAACTTGGGCAAGTCGCTTCTCTTCTCTGTGCCTCAATTACCTCATCTGTAAAATGGGAATTAAGACCGTGAGCCCCATGTGGGACAGAGGGACCGTGTCCAATCTGATTACCTCTCTCTACCCCGGTGCTTGGCACACAGTAAGTGCTTAACAAATACCATAAAACAAAACAAAACAAAAACCTGGCCTCAAATTCTGGCTTCATCACTTGACCACTGGGTAATTGCGGGCAAGTCACGTAGCTTCTCTGGGTCTCAGTTTCCTCACCTGTAAAGTGGGGGTTAAACACCCTTTCTCCCTCTCCCTCAGACTCTGAGCCCCAGGTAGGACAGGGATGGTGTCTAATCTGAATGCCCTCTGTCTACCCCAGTGTGCAGCACAGTGCTTGGTATATAGTAAGGGCTTTACAGACACCACAAGTTATTATCTTAACCTGAGCAGGCACTGAAAGAAGAGCTATGTACCGCAAGCATTTTGATACTCCCGCCGGCTCCACGGCACTTGCATCCACATCCTCAGACTCTACTTCTTCCTTTATCTGTAATCTATTTTAATGTCTGTCTCTCCCTATAGACTCTAAACTCCTTAAGGACAGGGACCGTGTCTACCAACTCTATGATACTGTGCTTTCCCAAGCGCTCAGTACGGTGCTCTGTACATATCAAGCCCTCAATAAATACCACCGACTGATTGATAGATTGATTAATGTACCACACACCCTATTTCCAAAGACACTCTTAATTCTAAACCAAGGAGAAGTGGTCTTTTTAGGTGGTAACACCCCAAGACCAATAGTAGACAAACATGAGAGGTGAAGCGAGGAAGCAGCAGAGCCTCAAGGATAAAAGCACGGGCCTGGGAGCCTGAAGGACCTGGGTTCTAGACCCTGCTCCACCACTTACTTGCTGTGTGACTGAGGGCAAGTCCCTTAAGCAGAAAGTCAAGTTACGCAGCAGACAGGTGGCAGAGCCGGGATTAGAATCCATGTCCTCTAACTCTCTGGCCTGCACTCTTTCCTGTAGTCCGTGCTGCCCTTGACCAGCAGCAGTACTTGAAAGGTAGCCTTGGACTTGGAGGGTTTTGGTTTAGGCTTTGGACGTGAGATGCAGGGGTCCTGTTTGGAAGCAAATAGATGGGCCTGATAAGCAAAAATTTTGGATCAGATTTTGGAATCCCTCCACTTGTCTGCAATTTAATGTATTTCTGGAGGAAAGAGGTCAAACGTATTGTTCTTGATTTCCAGATATTCATAGTTTTTTTCTTCAAGGGCAGTTAGTACTGTTAGTACTGACAGGTTAGTACTGTTGCTAGTGACAGGTTGGAGACTGTGAGCTCACTGCGGGCAGAGAATGTGTCTGTTATATTGCTCTAGTGTACTCTCCCAGAAACTAAGTACAGTGCTCTGCACACAGTAAGTGCTCGATGAATACGATTGACTGATTGACCAGGTGCAAAAGCAGATCAAACTAAAACAGTTTTTGACTCTGGTACATGGGGGTAACTTGTGCAGAGTTGTGTTTCCAGCCCTCTCTTCTCATGACTTGATCTCTCCCTCCAGGCTAAAGTCTCGAATCTTGGGCAGAAGTTTCCCCGTTTAGACTGTGAGCCCGTCACTGGGCAGGGATTGTCTCTATCTGTGGCCGAATTGTACATTCCAAGCGCTTAGTACAGTGGTCTGCGCATAGTAAGCGCTCAATGAATACTACTGAATGAAGTTTCAGTTTTGGCCTGAGGGTGCCAGAGGCTTCTTTGCACCTCAGTGGGATTCTGCCAAGGGGGAATGGAGTACCTGAGCTCAGCAGAAGATTGCTGGGTGTCTCTTGGTCCTTCATCTTGGCAAAGACCCTTTACTGACCCAAAGGAAATGGGGTGTTTTGTCTGTTTGCAGTTTTAGCCATTAATGGTACCATTGAGAAACAAAATGGTCTGGTGCATAAGGCATGGGCCTAGTAGTAAGTAGGTCATGGGTTCTAATCCCGCCTCCGCCACTTGTCCGCTGCGTGACCTTGGGAAAGTCACTTAAATTGTCTGTGCCTCAGTTCCCTCATCTGTAAAATGGGGATTAAGACTACACACCCCAGGAGGGATAGGGATTGGGTACAACCTGAATATCTTGGTTCTACCCCAGCGCTTAGTAGACTGCCTGGTCCATAATCAGCGCTCAACAAATACCATTAAAAAAATAAAATAAAATTGCCCATTTTCTTGGTTGGCAGCATGGTAGTTCAAAGTGAAAATTGAAAAGATGCGAAATACACTAGAAGGCTGTTTGGCCTTCTCGAGTCTATTGTGTGGCTGTCTAAACTGTCCTGCGTCCTACTGGTTGTGAAAGGATTTCCAGATTGGAAGGGAGCTCCGAAATTGAACTTTCCTAGGCAGGGGGGCTGCCATCCTTCAAGCTGCCGTCAAGCATCTGGGACTCCTTTTGAATTCCAGGAGCCAACACCTGCACACGTAACATCAGCTTGGAACAACCCCAGAGTAAACAGGCTTGTGGAGCCCTACCGGTTTGTTATTGTCTCCGTATCGATGTGGAAGAAAGTGAAACAGGGGTCCAACCTGCGTGGTTGGGCTAGGCTGATGGAGGGATTTGTTTCCAGCCCTTCCAGGTGCAAGAAGAGATGCCATGGACCTAAGGATAAAGCTGACTCCCCTTAGCAACCCAAACCGTTTCCTGATAGCTCCAGATTTGGAGCTGCCGATCTAAAGGCCACACAAAGCTTCGGTGGGATGATGGCGTCAGTAGAAGGATAACAATCAAATTGAAAGAGCATCTATAACCATTATTGCCAGGAGCTTTTTCAGTGAGAACCTATCTCTTCCCAAAGGGGTTAAATCCATCCTTGGCACCATTTGGCTTGAGGGACAGTCACTCTACGGACCCTCGGATGTAGAACTTTAAGATACGGACCATCCCCGGGTTAACTCTCTGGGGCAAAAGATGAGTAAGCCTGCCCCCTTCCCCCTTCACTGTCTGGGCATGTGGGTGAGTACTATAAGTCAGAATTATGGAAGATTTCTCCCATTTTTAGACTCTAGACATTTAGCGTGAATAAGTTACAATGTGGGGATGAACACGCTTATTGTGATGCCGACAATGTGGCTTTTATATGGAGTCACTGCTTTTCTCATGGTGTTCAATAACAGAAGTTAGGTTATCCTTCATCACACACAAGAGGAGTGTTCTTCGTAAATATGTGCCACATCATTTGGAAATAATCCCAAAGTCTCGTGTTTTGCGTTTCTCGCTGCTTTTGTCTCTCAGAGAAGTCAGTCCATCGTAGTTACTTACTGTAACTTACTGCTTATTGTAGGCAGAGCACTGTACTAAGCGCTTGGGAGAGTACAATGTAACAACAGACTGACACATTCCCTGCCCACAAGTGTCAGCATCTCTAGATCTCAGCTTCCCAGGGCTTAATTAATCGCTATCGAATTAATCAGGAAGCCCCAGAGGTGTCTCCCTGTCTCCATTCTACAGAGAGGGAGGAAAATAAGGCTGAGAAACTAAGGGAGGCTAAAAAGTCACTTGCCCAAGGTCGCTGAGGGAGTGGATTTTTAGAATGCAGCCCGGTCTTGTGCTCAGACCACAACACTTCACCACCAGACCACACTTCCCTAAATAAATAAATACTTCTGCATGCTGTGTGCAGATATGTCTACGTAGGGGGCGGGGATGGTAGTCTCTCTCTTAATGTAGCAACACCAGGCTAAAAAATATTTACTTCACCTAAACTGTCTCATTCCTTTTAAAACGAAGCTACTGAAGCAGCATCATGCTTTATGAGGTTCTCATCGGAAGTGCCTTGGGCAGAAGAAAGAAGAAGAAAAATTGGTACAACTAGAAGGTGAGGGTCTCTAAGTGAAAGTGAATGAAATGTCAAGGAGGGTTCGCATCACATGCGAAGTTTTTCATCCTCCCCTTCACTCTCAGTTTCAAACTTGAAGGGGACTCCACAAGTAAAAGATCAAACACAAAAGATGCTGTCTGATTTTTATTGAAAGCTCACCATATGTTGGGCATTCAAAGAACCCCTATCTAACCCAAGGGCCATATTCTAGGAGTTCTCATTCTAAGGTAGCCTGTACCACATGTCACACATTCCACACACACAAATACCATCTAAATCTCTGCAAACAACCTCTGAACAAATAAGCTTCTTTCTAAAAGAAATTGGCTTTGATTTCTCTATGATTTATAGTAAAGTCCATCTCCCCCTCTAGACTGTAAGCCCGTTATGGGCAGGAAACGCTCCACTGATTCTCTTGTACTGTACAGTGCTCTGGACTGATTGATTTTGAATTTTGTTTTGGGGGTTTCTTGGTTAGCTAGTTGCGATGTGGATACCATGTCCAGATAGACGTTAGACAGTTTGCTAGAGAAGTGAGAGTGAGGGTGGTCAAGCCAGTTCTAGTCTGATCCCTCTGGTTCTAATTTGGCTCCGATTTTCCCAAAGTAGACCGTAAGAAAAAAGATCTTCTTTACATCCTCTGGAATGTCAGAGGGCGGAGGCTTTGGCCTGTGAACCTTTGGTGTGGCTTCCAGCACATTGTGGGGGATCAGTTGATAGTAATTAATGATGAAGATAAGGCCCCCCCGTGTTCACGGTGGTTTAAGCGCCGCCCTGCCTAAAGTCACCGGATGGGATGACGGTCTTCTCTTGGTCCCCTCAGTTAATCACGCTGTGGTATGTACTGAGCGCCTACTGTTTGCAGAGTACTGTACTAAGCTCTCGGAAAAGAACAACCGAGTTAGTTGGTAGACATGATCCCTGCCCACAAGAATCTTACCATCTTCGGGGAGGAATTTACAGACTCCAATCCCACCTAACTTTGTTAGTGCGATTATGTTAGTGGTGGGGTTGGAGTTAAGCTATGGTGTGACTTAAAAGCTCTTTTTCACAACTAGCTCTTATGATGACAATTAGGTTTGGGAACCCATGGCAGAGATCCCCAGAGATGCCCCGGGCACAGATCTCCAATGAGTTGGCTTTGGCCGCTCTGATCTTTCTGTCATCGGGTACTGGAAGTGAAATGGGGAATGTAAGTAAATCGGTACAGGTTTCTAAGTAGCTCGATAAAAGAAGAAGCTGTGAACCAAAGGATAGGTTAGGGCCAATAAATCCAGAATCATAAACAGTTATCCTTTGTCCATATTTAGGAAATCCCAGGAAAGTTATTAAAAAGGCGAGTGACAGGCTGGAACTCTCGATCAACCGCAGGGCTCTCCTCAGAGCGCCGATCTTTACATTAAACAGTGGTGGATGAGGGTCTATTCTTGGTCCCGCTCAGTTAATCACGCTATGGTATGTACTGAGCGCTTACTGTATGCAGGGCACCGTACTGAGAACTTCCAGCACATTGTGGGGCATCAGTTGATAGTCATTAATGATGAAGAAAAGTACAGCAGAGTTAGTTGGTAGCTCCACTCATATCCTCCCAACTCCCACCTAAATCCCGTAGCACTTCCCAGCCCTTATGTCAACCACCCCATATTAGATAGCTCTTCTGTACATATACCCATCAATGGAAGATCCCTGTCCACAGGGAACTTGGCACTTAGCATCTTTGGGGAGGGGCTTACAGGTTCCCCCGTCCCCCCACTTGGTTAGTGCAGTGACTTTGGCAGTGGGGCTGGGGTCCCTCCCTAACAGTCCCTCCCAAAAAGATGCCGAGCCCAGGTCCTCTTAGGATTGCCCGTAGCCTCGCTGCGCCTCTTTGGCCAGGGCCAGAGCTAGAGAAAGAGGGTTGGGAGCCGGTTGAAATCTCCAGGGCGTCAGCCGAACGGTAACACGACCTGAAGAAATCCCCTTTCCACCTGGGCCGTGACGGGCTCTCTCAAAAAAAGAGCAGATGGCCCAGTTCCACGGTTATCCTCCTCCTCGTCGTCCCCCTCCCCCCCCCCCCCCCCCCCCCCCCCCCCGTTTGGTTCAGATCTCTAAGAATGGAGGTTACCGCCCGGCGGCGGCGGCGGCGGCATAAGCCACTGAACTTAGCCGATGATCTCAAAAAGTAACAGCCACCAAAGCCCCGCCGCTCCCATCATCCTTCCCAGCCTGGATCTGACACCGTGTTCCCCCAGCGCCCGGGTTCTGCTCCCTGCAGCCGTCGCCTGGATACTGCACTGGAGGCTCTGTTTGTTGCTGTAAACAACAGCTTCCCTGTTACTATCTATAGCAGAGATCGCTTGGCTCCTCTGTGGATCTGACTGGAAGGCAAATCTGCAGTCTGACTCCCCTCTCGACTCTAAAACAATCGAGGTGGTGACCTAACTCAACTTCCCAAGTGGAGGGGGCGGGGGGATCTGCGTGACCCCCCACCCCCCACTCCAATCTAGGGGGATCTTCAGGTTTCACTCCAGCCAACCTCCAGGCCACGGGGCGGGGGGAGGGAGGGAGGGAGGGAGGAGGTGCCAGGTCCCCTCTATCTATCACTTTCTTTCTTATTGCAGTAGCACAGGATGCTTTGATTTCGGGCAACTGTTCAGAGGTCGCAGAGCCGAGCGACGCCAGGCCCGGGCCCTTTATTCCCTGCGATAAGAGACAGGTGATGTGGAGCGGCTTCTGCCGGAGACCCTACCTCCTGCATCCCGGGGCTTAGAACAGTGCCTGGCACATAGTAAGCGCTTACAAATACCACCGTGAATATTCAGTATTGGTGGCCCCGGATGGGCACAAAGTCCGTTCCCAGACATGGACTTCTTTTAAAATTTCCTATGGGCGAAGATCCTCCTGAGGTTGAAGCACCTTTGGGAGAACCTGGGGAACGGTCGGCCGACCCCCTTGGAACATCTCTTCGCTCCCTCTCACTCTTCTCTCTCTGTCTCTCTCCCCCCTCCCCAATCTCTGACCCCGGCCACCAGAAGCCACCAGAAGACCCCTTTCCCCAGCTCAACTACCGAACCCAGCACCGTAAAAGTAGTTTGACCTACTGTACGCTTCACCCTCGAGTCCCCTGGCATCCCTGAGAAACAGCATGGCATAATGGATGGAGCCGGGGGGCGGGCGGGGGGGGGAGGTGTCTGAGAGTCTGAAGGTCATGGGTTCTAATCCCGCCTCTGCCACTTGCCCGCTGTGTGACCTTGGACACGTCACTTCACTTCTCCGGCCCTCGGTTACCTCATCTGTGAAATGGGGCTGGAGACTGTGAGCCCCCGGCAGGACGGGGACTGTCCCCAACCCACTTTGCTTGTATCCATCCCCGCGCTTGGTAGAGTGCCCGGCACAGAGTAAGCGATTAACAGACCCTATTATTATGATGATGATGATGATCATCATCATCATCCCTTTTCCAAAACGCATCAACACCCTACCCCTCGGAAGCAAGTGGCGGGGCAGGGACAGGCTTCCACGCCTGGCGCAGAATTAAGGAAACAAGTTGGGGTGGGGGGGGGGGAGGGGGGCTAGACTGAAGCTCCCTCTGGGCCGGGGACGGTGGGGTCTGTTAATAATCCCGACTCTGCCCCTTGTCAGCTGTGTGACTGTGGGCAAGTCACTTCACTGCTCTGTGCCTCAGTTTCCTCACCTGTTAAACGGGGATGAAGACTGTGCGCCTCACGTGGGACAACCTCATTCCCCTGCATCCCCCCCCAGCGCTTAGAACAGTAGGAAGCGCTTAACAAGTACCAACATTATCGTTAATAATGGTGGCGTCGCACTCTCCCACAGCGCTTAGTACAGTGTCCCGCCCACAGTGAGCGCCCAGCGAAGGCGACTGACGGCTAAGAACGGTCATCATCGTCATAATCATGTCGGTATTCGTTAAGCGCTTACTAGGTGCAGAGCACTGTTCTAAGCGCTGGGGGAGATGCAGGGTTATGGTAGCCGTTAGGCGCTTCCTAGGGGCCAGGCGCTGGGGCCCTGCGCTAAGCGCTCTACCCCGGGCTCTGCGAGAGCTCCAGCCCCGGAGCCTGACAGACGTGGGGCTGGAGGGCGGCGAGGGGGGCCTCCGGGGGATCCGCCTTGAGGAAGGCGAAGCAACAAAAACCCAACCAAGCCGGGCTGGGTGTTTTTTCCTTTTTTTTCCTCCCCGTCCCCGCCGTTCCCCCGGTTCTCTGGGCTCCCCTCCCCGCACCCCCTCTTGGCCGGTCCTGGGAGCAGTTCCCGTCAATCCCGCCCCTCGCACAGGATGTTTCCCAAATAAGGCCATCTGCGTCAGCAGGTTTCCAGCTCTGGCCCGTACCATCGAGAGCGGAGGGGGGTCTCTCCCCTTGGGGGGGTCCCCTCGGGGTCCGGTGGGGGGGGTCCCGGGGACCCCGCCGTCCGGCCCGAAGGGGCGTCGGGGCGGGCGGGCCGGGGCGGGGGCGGGACCCCCCGGGGGAGCGGGGAGGAGGCCGGGCGGCGCGGGAGGGACGGGGGGGACACCCCTCCCGCCGCCACTTGGGTCCCGCCCGGTGACGCGTCCATTGAGAAAAGTGCGGGGACGGCGACGGTATAAAAGGCGGCGGGCTGAGCCTCCTACTCCAAGCCGCAGCAGCCGCCGGGAGCCCTCCGAGGCCGAGCCACGGTAGCCTCGACGCCAGGACCGGCCCGGCGCGTCCCGTCCCTTCCCGTCCCGGCCCGTCCCGTCCCGGCCCGTCCCGTCCCCTCCCAGCCGGGGCTCCTTACAAAACCTCACCATGATGTACCGGGCCTTCAACGCCGACTACGAGGCCTCCTCCTCCCGCTGCAGCAGCGCTTCCCCGGCGGGGGAGAACCTCTCCTATTACCACTCCCCGGCCGACTCCTTCTCCAGCATGGGCTCCCCTGTCAACGCTCAGGTAAGAAGACCCTCCTCCTCCTCCTCCTTCCCTCCCCCCCGAGGCCGGGCGGCGGGGGATCCCCTCCCGGAGAGCAGCCCCCAGGAGACCCCGGTGGGGATGGGGGAGCTCGGAGCCTCTCATTCGGACCTTCATTCGCTGCTATTTAGCGAGCGCTTGCTCCGAGCACTGGACCGAGCGCCCGGAGCGGGCAACGGAGGGAGACCATCCCTGCCCCGGGACGGGGTCTCATCGGGGGAGGCAGGGGGCAGGGTGAAAGAGAAAGAAACCAAAACAGGCCCACATCGCCACGATCAATAGAATCAAGGGGAGGTACCACTCATTCACCGCATAAACAGAGCGCCTAGAGCAGGGCTTGGCACCCAGTGGGTACCAGTGGGTACCGTGGTGATGATTTCCCCATCCGTCCGGCGCGCTGGCACCGGGGCGGGGGGTCTCGGAGTGCACGCTTTGGGGGGGGGAGAGGGGGAAAGACGCCCCCCGATTAGACGGGGAGCCCCTCGCCGGGCGGGGATCTGTGGCCGCACTGTCCGTTCCAAGCGCTCAGTACAGTGCTGTGCACAGAGTAAGCGCTCAATCGGCACCACTGGATGAATGGAAATTATCGCAAGCGTCGAGGCCTGCAGAGCCGTCTGCGCCCCCCGCCTCATCCAGGGCCCCCGGAGGGCAGGTGGGAGGCCGCGCCAACGGTGTCACGGAAAAAATCGGTACTTAATGCGAGGAAGGAGGCCGGAGGACGACGTTTTCCGTCGCCCGGGCTTCGCTCTCTGCACCCCGGGAGCGGGGAGCGGGGGAGGGGGAAGGGTGCAGCGGGCGGGTGTGTAAGGCGCTTTCATTGATAAAAAAGCCGGTCCATTGAGGAGACTCCGGAGCGGCGCCTGCGTCAGAGCAGACGTCAGGGATATTTATAACAAACCCCCTTTCATGTGCGTGATGCCGAGGGGATAACGGGAACCGCGGCTCACGAGGCTCGGGAATGACTCTGGCTTTCCAGCACACACGCAGGGAGCAGCAGCGTGGCTCGGTGCAAGGAGCCCCGGGCTCGGGAGTCGGAGGACCTGGGTTCCCATCCCGCCCCCGCCGCTTCTCGGCTGGGTGACCTGGGGCCAGCCGCTTCACTTCCCGGGGCCTCGGTGGCCTCGTCTGGAAAATGGGGACGGTGAGCCCCAACTGGGACCACCCGATTCCCTTCTATCTAGAACAGTGCTTGGCACCTAGTAAGCGCTGAACAAATACCAGCAGCAGCAGCATCATCATTATTATTTAGAGCCCGTTGGTTTAACACATACCACCGTCATCATCATCATCTAGTACCATTATTATACGGAGCCCCGTTGGAAAATCAACGGGGGTCTGTCATCCCTCGCTCCCAACTGGACTGCCTTTTCTTTGGCCTTCCGCAATTGCTGCGTGCATCGGTAACCTAAGGACACTCTCTCTAACCTTCATCCCTCCCCCCCGCCTCTTTTTCCTTAGGATTTCTGCACCGATCTGGCCGTTTCCAGTGCCAACTTTATACCGACGGTGACTGCCATTTCAACCAGCCCAGACCTGCAGTGGCTGGTCCAGCCCACCCTCATCTCTTCCGTGGCGCCCTCCCAGACCCGAGCACAT
Organism: Ornithorhynchus anatinus; assembly: GCF_004115215.2. Classification (NCBI taxonomy): domain Eukaryota; kingdom Metazoa; phylum Chordata; class Mammalia; order Monotremata; family Ornithorhynchidae; genus Ornithorhynchus; species Ornithorhynchus anatinus. The sequence continues at coordinate 39,137,082 of NC_041728.1, forward strand.
CCCTATGGGGTTTCCGCTCCTTCGACCGGTGCTTATGCCAGGACTGGCATCGTGAAGACCACGGGAGGCAGAGGGCAGAGCATTGGCAGGAGGGGCAAAATTGAACAGGTGAATACTGCTTTTTTTTTTTTTTTTTTTTTTTGAGGGGTTGGGGGATCGGGGAGGGAGGAAGATCCAGGCACGCAAAGGGGAACCTCCTAAATCCTAAACACCATGTCTCCAGCACCGTGAGATCCTAGTTCTGTTGCATTCCCTTCAGAAACCTGATGGCAGCCCCCTGACGCTTTTTCTAATCCCCGATGGCACCCCTCTAATGCCTTTCCTGATCCCCCCACCCCCTTCCTTCAAGGGGCATGGCGGTGGGTTGAACCTGGGGGGGGATTCATTTTTAAATTAGCCCCTCCCAAGTGTTTTAAAGGGAGAGCCTGCCTTAATGGGGGGCTGGAGTATTCTTTTGTTCCCTCTACTGAGAACCCTGTTTTGCATGCGAGTCACACCCGATCTGCAACTGCAGGTTAGAAATGGCTTCACTGCAGAGTCACCCGGGAGAGGGGAAGGCTGCGGGGGGCAGGTCACAGGGGGTCGGTGCCCGGGGAGGATCAGGAGCAGCCCAGACTGAATATTGGTCTCTTCCCGTTTCTAGCTGTCTCCAGAAGAAGAGGAAAAGAGAAGGATCAGGAGGGAAAGGAACAAGATGGCTGCAGCCAAATGCCGAAACCGGAGGAGAGAGCTGACTGACACCCTCCAAGCGGTAGGTACTTGAGTTTGGACCGCCTGGGGATGGGGTGGGGAGGGGAGGGATGGGGGGGAGGGGGACGTTTGGGGAAAAGGGCGAAGAGAGTGCTGGCTGTACCTGGAGCTCACGTTCTCTCTCCTCCCATTGTGCTCGCAGGAGACGGACCAGCTGGAGGACGAGAAGTCCGCTCTGCAGACCGAGATCGCCAACCTGCTGAAGGAGAAGGAGAAACTAGAGTTCATCCTGGCGGCCCACCGACCCGCCTGCAAGATCCCAGATGACCTGGGTTTCCCGGAGGACATGGCAGCCTCCTCCCTCGACCTCAGCGGCTGCCTGACGGAAGCGGTCACCCCGGAGTCGGAAGAAGCCGCTTTTCACCTGCCCCTCTTACAGGAGCCCGAGCCCAAGACCTCCGCGGAGCCGGTCAAGAACGGCTCCGGTCTGGAGCTGAAGGCCGAGCCCTTCGACGACTTCCTCTTCCCGCCTTCGGCCAGGGGCTCCGAAACCGCCCGCTCGGTGCCGGACGTGGACCTGGCCGGCTCCTTCTACGCGGCGGACTGGGAGCCCCTGCACAGCGGTTCCCTGGGGATGGGCGCTGTGGCCGAGCTAGAGCCCCTGTGCACGCCCGTGGTCACCTGCACCCCCACCTGCACCACGTACACGTCTTCCTTCGTCTTCACCTACCCCGAGGCCGACTCCTTCCCCAGCTGCGCCGCGGCCCACCGGAAGGGCAGCAGCAGCAACGAGCCCTCATCTGACTCGCTTAGCTCTCCGACCCTGCTGGCTCTGTGAGCTGAGGAGGTGAGACGGAGCCGGGGCGGGGGGGGGGGGGGGAACCCACCGGCCGAGCCCGTGCCGCCGTCGCAGCCGCCGCCAGAGCTTCTGCATTGCAAAAAGGAGAAATCCGTCTTCCCGCCGGGGTTCCTGTGGACCCAGGGAGGACAAATATATCTGTGCGTGCATCAAAGCGGGCCCTGAGCCTCTCAAGGACACGGATGAATCCCACACGTGGACCGGCGTCCTTACCTCTTCCAGAGATGTAGCAAAACGCATGGAGTGTGTATCGTTCCCAGTGACACATCAGAGAGCTGGTAGTTAGTAGCATGTTGAGCCAGGCCCGGGTCTGTGTCTCTCTCTCTTTTTTTCTCCTTAGTCTCCTCATAGCATTAACTGATCTCTTGGGTTCATTAATGGAATTAACCTGGTGCTGGATATTTCCAAATTGTATCTAGTGCAGCTGATTTTAACAATAACTACTGTGTTCCTGGCAATAGTGTGTTCCGAGGATTAGACATGACCAATGTTAATTAAGAAAAGATATGACTTTATTTTCTTGTAGTTTAGCAAAGAATAGCTATATCCATGTACTGTAGTTTTCTCCGACATCGACGTCCATTGTAACGTTACTGATCATGCATTGTTGAGGTGGTCTGAATGTTCTGACATTAACAGTTTTCCATGAAAACGTTTTTATTGTGTTTTTAATTTATTTATTAAGATGGATTCTCAGATATTTATATTTTTATTTTATTTTTTTCTACCTTGAGGTCTTTTGACATGTGGAAAGTGAATTTGGATGAAATTTTAAGCATTGTTTGCTTATCGTTCAGAGACATTGTCAATAAAAGCATTTAAGTCGAATGCGACAACGGGCGTGAGGTTTTTCATTCGAGGACTCTTACGAGAACCGGGGTCAACTAGAGCGGGTGAACGGGTTGGATCAGATCCCCGAGTGGGGTGCATTTCCTCCTCCCCGTCCTCTAACGACCAGGAGGAGCACACTTTCAGGGGTCACGAAGACAGCACTGTTTTTCTTCTCCGAATCAACCCTCTTCACCAAGCTTTCAGCACAGAGGGCTTCTCTTGACTTACTACTTAGTGCTTGCTTAGTGCAAGAACCTACTCCCCAAGAGCTCTTATGAGCCAGCTGGTGCTGCTTCCTTTCGCTAGTACTCTGTTTCATTATGGTTACCCTATTTTGGCCAATCTTTTCAAGACGGCGTGTTGGGAGGTAAAAAAAAAAAAAACAAACCCCAAAGCAAAACAAAAAAACCACACCCAGTTTTAAAAGATCCTTTCAGCCGTTTGAAGGCAAAAACCACATTTTTATTCTGAACCCTTTCCCACATCTCTCCCCTCACTTTATCCTCACAAACGACCCTGGCGGGCAGGATGGGGAGGTAGGTCAGGGAAATCAACGTATTGAGCGCTTACAGTGAGCCGAGCACTGTGCTAAACGCCGGGGGGAGTACACACGACAATATAACAGAGACATTCCCTGCTCACAATGAGCTTACCAGTCTAGAGGATGAGCTGTTTTTCACCCCTGCTTGAAGGGAATTTAGAGAGCCGAGAGGTTACGTGACTTACAACACAAATCCCTTAACTTGTCAGAGGGTGACCCGGACCTGCCACCCCATCCAATCAATCCGGTCCTGTGACCCAGGCACATTTGGCTTCCCTTGCTCTTAAAAGAAATGCCTGGAAGAAGCCGACCTGTAGCAATACTTCACTTCCCCTTCCCCACCCCCGCCATTTCCTATAGAGAATATCAAACTCCCCCACCTTGGAGGTGCTTGTTCTTCTCCGAAACTCAGGTTGCTAGAAGAAGTAGAAAGCAATGCAGAGAATCAGGAAGGGGTCACCATCGGATCACAAAAAATAGTTCGGCCCTTGGCCAACACAACCGGCTCTCTGGATGCTTATTAAGGAACATGTCAACAGGACTCTAGACAAGCCCTAACATAATAACTTTTTAATCTATGAGAGGAATTTGAACTTTGTCACAGAGTGCCTCGGTGCACAAGGCACACAAGCCACTCACAAAGGAGTCACAGAGGAGCCGGGGAAGGAGAGCCTTGCTTAAGGGACCCACACGTTCGGCTTCCGGAAGTCTACGGAGAGTGGGGGGGTGAGGGGCTGCTCAAACTAAGCTCTTCGGATCTATAATTACAGATTTGGAATACTTCTAAAATCAATACTTCCTAATCGGCCGCTCGGCTCAATCCATAGAAAGGTTTTGATTTTTACTTGAAATTACAGCTCCATTAAAATGGCCATTTTCCTCATGCCTATCCCTCCTCTCCAGGTGGTAAAGCCGTCTACTTGGCGTTAGCCTCCTCCCAATTATTGCAGTCATCATCGATTTGAAGGCAAATGACTTCTACCTCCCTGGGGTACTTGCATAGTGTTATGAGCTCTTCCACGTGGCTAGGTTCTCTCTGTGTGCTCTCCTCGGGGGCTCTCGCCTATATAACAGGTTAGGGTTAGATACAGGTGTGGAAACGAATAACGTTTCTGCCTCCTTTCAGAGAAAATACAGACTGGAACCATTATCCTAGATCTCACTGATCTCACCAGGGGTAATATCAATCAATCCAAGGTATTTATTGAGTGCTTACTGTGTGCAGCGCACTGAACTAAGCGCTTGGGAGCGTGCTCGACAACTGAGCTGGTAGACACGGCCCCTATCCACAAGGAGCTCGCAGTCTAGAAGGGGAGACAGGCGTTAATATAAAAAAAATTATGGATATGGATATATTAGTGCTGTGGGGCTGAGGGTGGGGTGAATATCAAGTGCTTAAAGGCTACCGTGACATCAAAAAGAAGGATCACTTCGCTAATTGAGAATCCTGTTGAAAACACAGAATCGTGGTTGAGTCCATCAATCCATCAGTCGGACTTCTTGAGAGCTTACCGTGTGTGGAGTGCTGTACTAAGCTCTTGGGAGAGTACAAAATAACCATAGAAGACACATTCCCTGCCCACAACCAGCTTAGAGTTTAGAGGGGGAGACAGGCATTAATATACATAAATAAATTACAGTTATGTACGTAAATACCATGAATGCGGCCCGAACTGAGCAAAAACCAAGCACAGCTCCCAGCAGTGGTGGATAAGTAACCCAAGCCTTCCTGTTACTTTGGGGGCAGATTTGACAAGAGTCGCTCAAGTGAGATGAATGAAGAGGCCTGGGTATCAATAAATATCAATAAATATGATTGAATGAATAAACGAATGAAGGAGAGTAATGACAGAGGAGGATGCCAGATAATTTGCTTGGGCCCCTCACTTTAAGATCCAAGGACGCTGGATTGAAAACTCATATCGACTAACTCTGCTGTACTTCCCCAAGCACTTAGTATTTGTTCAATCACAGTGCCCTACATGGAGTAGGTGTTCAATAAGTACCACTGATTGATTGATTCAGCTACTAGGGCAGGAAGACTGAATTAGAGATTAAAGATGAGCTGGGACAAAGCCCAGCATCTCTTTGGCCCAAACCAGCCACCTCCTTTGTTCTTTTCCTCTGGCTTCCTGAAACCTTCCATTGCCATCCCTTCTATGGCCTAGAAAAGCAGCACGGCCTAATGGATAGAGCACGGGCCTGGTTCTAATCCTGGCTCTGCCACTTGTGTGCTGTGTGAACCCGGGCAAAGTCACTTAACTTCTCTGGGCCTCGGTCACCTCATCTGTAAAACGGAGATGAAGACTGTGAACTCTACGTGAGACAGGGACTGCGACTGACCCAATTACCTCATACCCATCCCAGCGCTTAGTACAGTGCCTGGCTCACAGTAAGCGCTTAACTACCGCCATTATCAGTGAACACTTTCATAATGCAGCTTCTAAATAAACATCACTTTGGCGCAGCAAGGGTTAGAGGAAATTGAAAATACATTAACACTGGAAATATACTTTTTTTGTGTTTAATGGATAGCTTTTTGAACCTCATGTCACTTCAGTGGCTTCCTAGCTCACCTCTACTCTACCAATTCTCTAATCAAGTGAAGATGAACTGTAAAACACTTATCACGGTGATACAAAACTTTCAAAACTGGCAATCCCGAGTTTGCAATGTACACTTAGTCAAGCAAAATTAGAAAGGCAAGTTGGTGGTCAGTTATGTAATTTGTGTTAATTTAATTTTATTATTTATGCAAAAGTCTGGAAATGAGTCAAGAGCTTCAGAATGAAGCACCAAGTCAAAAGAAACTGAAAACAAAAAAGGTCTGTTACATTTTTCCTCAGCAGAACGTGCCATCTCCACCCCTCCCCCACAAAAGGCAATTGAGAACCTCTTGTTGGCTACACGTTAGTCTCCCAAGTGCTCAGTATAGTGCTCAGCACACAGTAAGTGCTCAATAAATAAATACCAGTGATTGACAGAAACTTGATTTTTCTGCTCAATATGTGTACCGTCAGAGATGAATAAAGATGCAACATTGATTAAATGATATTCAGAGGCAATATTGGGGAATATAGACTCAATTTGCGTGAGTTTGAGGGATTTATTGCTTTTTCCAGAATTAGATATGAACAATTCAGGGGCTGGCCCAGTAATCCCCTGAAAGTGTTCTATTTAAGGAAGAGATGCCAGGAGGAACTCGGTTGTTTTTAAGGGAAAACACCAACAGTGTTTTAAAAAATTCTTCGAGTCTAATGGCTAAAAAACCAAGACACTTCCTTTACTGGAATATACTATGATGCACAGGCATCTCAGCACATGCATTCTTGAAAATAATCAGGTGTGCAAATTCCTATAAATTTCACAATACTGGATGGACTCTCCAGATCACAGCTCCATTTCAGATCACCGATTTCCAAAGATTAACCTTCCAAAGAAAGCTGTACTAATTAGGAGAGATTGTTCTGACCATCTTCATTCGTAAAGAATAAAATGAGGTAAAGCAGGTAATATCCTAAATGCAGTTCAAGACGCTACGAAACCCTGAAGGACCTGGTTAAAAAACAGCCTTGCTTGTCATAACTGCACGCGTTGGCCTGAGGAGAAGCAGATGGGGGTGAGGGGCATTAAATCTGATTGTGGTGAATTCGGAAAAGGGAGAAAGATTTTCCTGGGTGGATTTTACTTTCTTTGAGCCCTTCTTTACCTTGCGGGACAAAGCGACAGAAGCATAAAACCAGTTCTGATGTAGCACAATACGTTTCAATAGCTCCCCTCACCCAGCTACGGAATAAACGGAACTACTTTTCTCCAGAGTCGTAACAATGCAGCCCCCTGAGAGGTTCCAAAGAATAAAGGGGTCCGACCAGAGACTCAAGAAAGCTGCCTAGTTGAATGGACATCTGGTTAGATGTTCTGCTTCTAGGCTGTCTTTTAATTAATGAGGCCTTTTTATTTTTAGTTCACGCTGACAAGGCACCTGGATTTAGCTCAATCAGGAGTCCAAGGAGGTACAAGAGGCAGTTGGGCCAGGGGTTGGTGTCTCATATTTTTCGACTATGCCTTCTTCTGCGATAGCATGGATCCCGAGCTGTGGCCCTCTGTTAACCTGCTCAGTGTTTTAAGGCCACACCATCATAAGAATATATGGCGCAGGTTACAGCTGCTTATGTTTAATCCCAGTGGTACCAGATTTTCAGCCTCCAGAGTAATAATCATTTACCTCGAAGTACTTGATATTCACTCCAACCCCAGCCCCACAACTCTCATGTCGGTGTCCTTATACTCTTCCCATTTCCCCTAACTGAATTTATCTGGAGGTCCGTCTCCCCATCTGGATGGTCCACCTGTGGCAGGGTTGGAGTCTACCAAACATTTAGGACAGTGCTCTGCACACAGTGAGGGCTTGACTGTTAAGCTGGTGTTAAGTGCTGGGCTAGATATAAAGAGCAGTTTAGATACTGTCCCTATTCTCCAAGGAGTTCTCCTGGCAGTCTGGATTGGATCTATCAACTCTATGGTATTGCCCTCTTCCAAACACTTAGTATAGAGCTTTGCATATAGTAAGCACTCAGTAAATACCATTGATTGACTGATTGACTGTTAAGCACTGTGCTAACTGGGGAGGAGATATAATGATCAGATTAGAAACATTCCCTGTCCTACCTGGGGCTCTCAATAATTCATTCATTCATTCAATAGTATTTATTGAGCGCTTACTATGTGCAGAGCACTGTACTAAGCGCTTGGGATGAACAAGTCGGCAACAGATAGAGACAGTCCCTGCCATTTGACGGGCTTACAGTCTAATCGGGGGAGACGGACAGACGAGAACAATGGCACTAAACAGCGTCAAGAGGAAGAACATCTCGTAAAAACAATGGCAACTAAATAGAATCAAGGCGATGTACAATTCATTAACAAAATAAATAGGGTAACGAAAATATATACAGTTGAGCGGACGAGTACAGTGCTGTGGGGATGGGAAGGGAGAGGTGGAGGAGCAGAGGGAAATGGGGGGAAAAGAGGCTTTAGCTGCGGAGAGGTAAAGGGGGGATGGCAGAGGGAGTAGAGGGGGAAGAGGAGCTCAGTCTGGGAACGCCTCTTGGAGGAAGTGATTTTTAAGTAAGGTTTTGAAGAAGGAAAGAGAATCAGTTTGGCGGAGGTGAGGAGGGAGGGCGTTCCAGGACCGTGGGAGGACGTGACCCAGAGGTCGACGGCGGGATAGGCGAGACCGAGGGACGGTGAGGAGGTGGGCGGCAGAGGAGCGGAGCGTGCGGGGTGGGCGGTAGAAAGAGAGAAGGGAGGAGAGGTAGGAAGGGGCAAGGTGATGGAGAGCCTCGAAGCCTAGAGTGAGGAGTTTTTGTTTGGAGCGGAGGTCGATAGGCAACCACTGGAGTTGTTTAAGAAGGGGAGTGACATGCCCAGATCGTTTCTGCAGGAAGATGAGCCGGGCAGCGGAGTGAAGAATAGACCGGAGCGGGGCGAGAGAGGAGGAAGGGAGGTCAGAGAGAAGGCTGACACAGTAGTCTAGCCGGGATATAACGAGAGCCCGTAATAGTAAGGTAGCCGTTTGGGTGGAGAGGAAAGGGCGGATCTTGGCGATATTGTAGAGGTGAAACCGGCAGGTCTTGGTAACGGATAGGATGTGTGGGGTGAACGAGAGGGACGAGTCAAGGATGACACCGAGATTGCGGGCCTGCGGGACGGGAAGGATGGTCGTGCCATCCACGGTGATAGAGAAGTCTGGGAGAGGACCGGGTTTGGGAGGGAAGATGAGGAGCTCAGTCTTGCTCATGTTGAGTTTTAGGTGGCGGGCCGACATCCAGGTGGAGACGTCCCGGAGGCAGGAGGAGATGCGAGCCCGAAGGGAGGGGGAGAGGACAGGGGCGGAGATGTAGATCTGTGTGTCATCTGCGTAGAGATGGTAGTCAAAGCCGTGAGAGCGGATGAGTTCACCGAGGGAGCGAGTGTAAATGGAGAACAGAAGAGGGCCAAGAACTGACCCTTGAGGAACTCCAACAGTTAAAGGATGGGAGGGGGAGGAGGCTCCAGCGTAGGAGACAGAGAGTGATCGGCCAGAGAGGTAAGAGGAGAACCAGGAGAGGACAGAGTCCGTGAAGCCAAGGTGAGATAAGGTATGGAGGAGGAGGGGATGGTTGACAGTGTCAAAGGCAACAGAGAGGTCAAGGAGGATCAGAATGGAGTAGGAGCCATTGGATTTGGCAAGAAGGAGGTCATGGGTGACCTTAGAGAGAGCAGTCTCGGTAGGGTGGAGGGGACGGAAGCCAGATTGGAGGGGGTCTAGGAGAGAATGGGAGTTAAGGAATTCTAGGCATCGATTGTAGACGACTCGTTCTAGGATTTTGGAAAGGAAGGGTAGTAGGGAGATAGGACGATAACTGGAGGGGGAAGTGGGGTCAAGAGTGGGTTTTTTTAGGATGGGGGAGACGTGGGCATGTTTGAAGGCAGAGGGGAAGGAGCCCTTGGAGATTGAGTGGTTAAAAATAGAAGTTAAGGAAGGGAGGAGGGCAGGGGCGATGGTTTTAAGAAGGTGAGAGGGAATGGGGTCCGAGGCGCAGGTGGAGGGGGTGGCACTTGCGAGGAGGGAGGAGATCTCATCTGAGGTAATAATAATAATAATACTAACAATAATAATACTAATGGTATTTGTCATGGGCTTACTATGTGCCAGGCACTGTTCTAAGCGCTGGGGGAGGTACAAGATAAGTGGGTGGACACAGTCCCTGACCCACATAGGGCTCGCAATCTTCATCCCCATTTTACAGATGAGGGAACTGAGGCACAGAAAAGCTAAGTGACCTGCCCGAGGTCACACGGCAGACACGTGGCAGAGTGGGGATTAGAAGCCATAACCTTCTGACTCCTAAACCTGTGCTAGATCCACTAGGCCATGCCGCTTCAATCTTTGGAGGAAGATAGAACAGGTATTTCACTCACTGCTATACGTTTTCTCAAAGACTAGTACCACAGGCACGCCTTCCAGATCAATGAAACAAATCTCCACCCGTGTACGCAGGGCCCGTGATATCTCCTCTGAGGATATTCCTATTTGATTTATATCTTGTTCGGGAGCGCGGTTCTGGAAATACTAGTTGATGACTGACCCCTTTTGCAAGAATGCAAATAGCCTGTGCTACATTATAACGCTGGTCAGGCGGCAGGGTGCACCCTGGGGGAGAGACATCAATAGCTCCCAGCCTTGATAATATAATATTGACCTCGAATCACTTGATACTCACTCCACCCCCGGCCCCGCAGTTTATATTCTTATTTATCCATATGACATATCCATATCCTTACACTCTCCCTCACTGCCGGAGGGAGGATGGGTGGGGGGAGACCAGGGGTTGAAAGGCACTGCAAATACGATGGACCGTAGCAGTTTTTTTTTAATGATATTTGTTAAGCGCTCACTATGTGCAAGACGCTATTCTAAGCACTGGGGTGGATACAAGGTAATCAGGTTGGACACAGTCCCTGTCCCACATGGGGCTCACACTCTTAATCCCCATTTTACAGATGAGGTAACTGAGACCCAGAGAAGTGATTTGCTCAAGGTCACCCAGCAGACAAATGGCAGAGTCGGGATTAGAACCCAGGTCCTTCTGACTCCCAGGCCCGGGCTGTCTCCAGACCTGATCTGAGCATTGGTTTGGTGCCACTCATCCTATGTCTACAGCAGGAAAAACCGGAAGGAAAGCAAACGGGGCTTCAATTAAAACAGGGGGTTTTTCTTTGTGGGGCCTTTTAGGATGGAACGAGTGAAGGTCATTTCATTTCTGAGAAATGCTCTCAACTGGCGAGGAGGTCAAAGGACCAGTCAAGTGTCTTTCAGCAGCGTGGCTCAGTGGAAAGGGCACGGGCTTGGGAGTCAGAGGACGTGGGTTCTAATCCTGGCCTCTGATTACCTTGCATCCGCCCCCAGTTCTTAGAACAGTGCTTGGCACATAGTAAGCGCTTAACAAATACCAAAAAGATTGGATTGAGGCCGTGAGCCCCACCTGGGGCAGGGGCTGTGTCTAACTCGACTTGCTCGTACCCACCCCAGTGCTTAGTACGGTGACTACTGGCACATAGTAAGTGCTGAATAAATACTATTCTTATTATTAACAAGTACCATAATTATTATTATTATCTCCAAGGTGTGGGGGAGGGGGAATGCTGTACTTGGGCCAAAGAGGAAGCAGGAAGTGACAGAAAGCAGACACACACACGTGTGCCTGTCTCCCCGCTTTTAGGCTGAATCTAAATAATAGATTCAGGGTGAAGCCCCCCTTTCCCTCTGCTCCTCCTCCCCTCCCCATCACCCCAACTCCCTCCCTCAGCTCTACCCCGCTCCACGCCCCACAGCACTTGGGGTAAATATGCATATATTTCTTATTCTATTCTTATTCTTATTCTATTTTATTAAGGATGTATACATATATCTATAATTCTATTTATTTATATTGATGCTATTGATGCCTGTTTACTTGTTTTGTTGTCTGTCTCCCCCCTTCAAAACTGTGAGCCTGTTGTTGGGTAGGAATTGTCTCTGTTGCTGAATTGTACTTTCCCAGTGCTTAGTACAATGCTCTGCACGTAGTAAGCGCTCAATAAATATGATTGAATGGTCTCTACTAGTTGCTGAATGGTACTTTCCAAGTGCTTAGTACGGTGCTCTGCCCACAGTAAGCACTCAATAGATAGGATTAAATGTATGGTGTCTACTTGTTGCCGAATGGTACTTTTCAAGCACTTAGTAGAGTGCTCTGCTCACCGGAAGCACCCAATAGATAGGATCGAATGAATGAAGTCTACTTGGCGCTGAATGCTACTTTCCAAGCACTTAGTACAGTGCTCTGCCCACAGGAAGTGCTCAATAGACAGGATCAAATGAATGAATGGAGTCTATTTGGTGCCGAATGCGATTTTCCAAGCGCTTAGTATAGTGCCCTGCCCACAGTAAGTGCTCAATAGATAGGATCGAATGAATGAACGGAGTCTACTTGTAGTAGCTGAATGCTACTTTTCAAGTGCTTAGTACAGTGCTCTGCCCACAGGAAGCACTCAGTAACTATGATTGAATGAGTGAATGAATGAATGAATGGTGTCTACTTGGTGCTGAATGGTACTTTTCAAGCGCTTAGTACAGTGTTCTACCCACAGGAAGCGCTCAAAAGATAGGATCAATTGAATGGTGTCTACTTGTTGCTGAATGGTACTTTTCAAGTGCTTAGTACAGTGCCCTGCCCACAGGAAGCGCTCAATAGATAGGATCAAATGAATGAATGGAGTCTACTTGATGTTGAATTGGACTTTCCAAGCGCTTAGTAGAGTGTTCTGCCCACCGTAAGCACCCAATAGATAGGATCGAATGAATGGAGTCTACTTGTAGCTGAATGCTACTTTCCAAGCGCTTAGTAGAGTGTTCTGCCCACCGTAAGTGCCCAATAGATAGGATCAAATGAATGAAGTCTACTTGGTGCTGAATGCTACTTTCCAAGCGCTTAGTAGAGTGTTCTGCCCACCGTAAGTGCCCAATAGATAGGATCAAATGAATGAAGTCTACTTGGTGCTGAATGCTACTTTCCAAGCGCTTAGTACAGTGCCCTGCCCACAGGAAGTGCTCAATAGATAGAATCAGATGAATGAATGGAGTCTACTTGTAGCTGAATGCTACTTTTCAAGCGCTTAGTAGAGTGCTCTGCCCACAGGAAGCACCCAATAGAGAGGATCAAATGAATGGAGTCTACTTGTAGCTGAATGCGACTTTCCAAGCGCTTAGTAATAATAATAATAATGTTGGTATTTGTTAAGCGCTTACTATGTGTCAAGCACTGTTCTAAGCGCTGGGGTAGACACACGGGAATCAGGTTGTCCCACGTGGGGCTCACAGTCTTAATCCCCATTTTACAGATGAGGGAACTGAAGCACCGAGAAGTGAAGTGACTTGCCCACAGTCACACAGCTGACAAGTGGCAGAGCTGGGATTCGAATTCATGACCTCTGACTCCAAAGCCCGTGCTCTTTCCATTCATTCATTCAATAGTATTTATTGAGCGCTTACTATGTGCAGAGCACTGTACTAAGCGCTTGGAATGAACAAGTCGGCAACAGATAGAGACAGTCCCTGCCGTTTGACGGGCTTACAGTCTAATGGGGGGGGGGGGGGGGGGGACAGACAAGAACAATGGCAATAAATAGAGTCGAGGGGAAGAACATCTCGTAAAAACAATGGCAACTAAATAGAATCGAGGCGATGTACATTTCATTAACAAAATTTCCACTGAGCCTCGCTGCTTCTACAGTGCCCTGCCCACAGTAAGCGCTCAATAGATAGGATCAGATGAATGAATGGAGTCTACTTGTAGCCGAATGCTACTTTTCAAGCGCTTAGCAGAGTGCCCTGCCCCCAGGAAGCGCTCAATAAGGACGGTTGGATGAGTGAATGAGTGAATGAGGGAGTGAGTGAATGAATGAGTGAGTGAATGAATGAGTGAATGAGTGAATGAGGGAGTGAGTGAATGAGGGAGTGAGTGAATGAATGAGTGAATGAGTGAGTGAATGAATGAATGAGTGAGTGAATGAGGGAGTGAGTGAGTGAATGAGGGAGTGAGTGAATGAGGGAGTGAGTGAGTGAATGAGTGAGTGAATGAATGAGTGAATGAATGAATGAGTGAGTGAATGAGTGAATGAGGGAGTGAGTGAATAAGGGAGTGAGTGAATGAGGGAGTGAGTGAATGAGTGAGTGAATGAATGAGTGAATGAATGAATGAGTGAGTGAATGAGTGAGTGAGTGAATGAATGAGTGAGTGAATGAATGAGTGAGGGAGTGAGTGAATGAATGAGTGAGTGAATGAGGGAGTGAGTGAGTGAATGAGTGAGTGAATGAATGAGTGAATGAGTGAGTGAATGAGTGAGTGAATGAATGAGTGAATGAGTGAGTGAATGAGTGAGTGAATGAGTGAGTGAATGAATGAGTGAATGAATGAGTGAGTGAATGAGTGAGTGAATGAGTGAATTAATGAGTGAGTGAGTGAGTGAATGAATGAGTGAGTGAGTGAATGAATGAATGAAGGCAGGAGGGCAGACAGGGGGCCCCGCCCCTGCCCTTCCCGACTTCCGGCGCTGATTCGAGGCCCAGCCCGGCGGGCGGGGGCGGGGGGTGGGGGTGGGGGTGGGGGTGGGGCGGGCCCGGCCCCGGCCCCGCCTCTATTGACTGTTTGGTTTCCCTGGTGACACGTCAGCGCCGACGGCGCCGCCCGTCACCTTCCCTCTGGCGCGGCCCCCTCCCCTTCCCCCCTCCCACCCGGCGTGACGTCAGCCCGCCCGCTTCCGCTTTGCCCAAATATGGAGCGGCGGCGGCGGCGGCGGCGGCCCCGAGGGGAGGAGGCGGGGCGCACGCGCGCGGGCGGGCTTCCCCCCTCCCCCTCCAGCCCCGATGGCGCGCGGCCCTCCGTGACGTCACTAACGGCCGAGCCCCGCCCCTCCCCCCCCCCCGCCCTCGTGGGGAGCGGTGACCTTCGGCTGGTCCCGCCCCGCCCCACGGCCACCTCTAAAATAACAATAAAAATAATGATGATGATGGCATTTCTTAAGCGCCTTACTCTGTGCCAAGCACTGTTCTAAGCATACGAGGTAGCCGGGTTGCCTCCTGTGGGGCTCAGAGTCTTAACGTAACAGTAAAAATAATGATGATCACGGCATTTCTGAAGCGCTTTACTCTGTGCCCAGCCCTGTTCTAAGCATGCAAGGTATTCATTCATTCAGTAGTATTTATTGAGCGCTTATTATGTGCAGAGCAGTGGACTAAGCGCTTGGAATGGACAAATCGGTCACAGAGACAATCCCTGCAGTTTGACGGGCTTACAGTCTAATCGGGGGAGACGGACAGGCAAGAACAATAGCAATAAATAGAATCAAGAGCAATAAATAGAATCAAGGTGATGTACATCTCATTAACAAAATAAATAGGGCAATGAAAATATGGTTGCCTCATGTGAGGCTCAGAGTCTTAACAATAAAAATAATGATGACCATGGCATTTCTTAAGCGCTTTACTCTGTGCCAAGCACTCTTCTAAGCATACAAGGTAGCCAGGTTGCCTCATGTAGGGCTCAGAGTTTTAACCCCCATTTTACAGATGAGGGAACTGAGGCCCAGAGCAGTGAAGCGACCTGCCCAAAGTCACACTGCTCATCGATGGCCGGGTCGGGATTAGAACCCACCACCTCTGACTCCCACGCCCGTGCTCTGGCTACTAGGCCATGCTATCTGAGGGGGACTTTGGGAGCGGTGACCTTCTGCTCGCCAAGCCGCCTTAATCCTAGCCCACCCGACGGTGACCTCTAAAATAATCATAATAATGGTATTTGTTAAGCGCTTACTATATGCCAAGCACTTTTCTAAGCACTGGGGTAGATACAAGGTAGCCAGGTTGTCCCACATGGGGCTCAGAGTCTTAACCCCCACTTTACAGATGAGGGAACTGAGGCCCAGAGCAGTGAAGTGACTTGCCCAAAGTCACACTGCTCATCAATGGCCAAGTCGGGATCAGAACCCAAGACCTCTGACTCGCACGCCCGTGCTCTGGCCACTAAGCCTTGCTATCTGAGGCGGACTTTGGGAGCGGTGACCTTCTGCTCGCCAAGCTGCCTTAAAGCTAGCCTGCCCAACGGTGACTTTTAAAATAATAATAATAATAATAATGATGATGGTATTTCATAAGTGCTTAACTCTGTGCCGAGCACTGTTCTAAGCATACAAGGTAGCCAGGGGGCCTCACAAGACTTAACCCCCATTTTCAGATGAGGGAACTGAGGCCCAGAAGAGTAAAGTGACTTCCCAAAGTCACACTGCTCATCAATGGCCGAGTCGGGATTAGAACCCACCACCTCTGACTCCCACGCCCGTGCTCTTGCCACTAGACTGTCTGAGGCAGACGTTGGGAGCAGTGACCGTCTGCTCGCCAAGCCGCCTTAATCCTAGCCCGCCCTATGATGACTTCTAAAATAACAATAATAATAATGATGGTATTTGTTAAGCGTTTACTATATATCAAGCACTGTTCTAAGCCCTGGGGTAGATATGAGGTAGTCGGGTTGTCTCACGTGGGGCTCACAGTCTTAACCCCCATTTTACAAATTAGGTAACTGAGGCCCAGGGAACTGAAATGACTTGCCCAAACTCACACAACTGTTACTGGCTGAGCTAGGACTAGAACCCAAGACCTCTGAGTCCCAAGCCCGTGCTTTTTCCACTTAGCCACGCTGCTTCTCGTAAAACACGGCAGACCCCAACTGTGGGAGACACGGGGCCGGGGGAGAGGACAAGATGGGGTCAAGTCTAGGTAGGCTCACTGTGGGGAGGGAATGTG
The DNA here is from genome assembly GCF_004115215.2 of Ornithorhynchus anatinus. Taxonomy (NCBI): domain Eukaryota; kingdom Metazoa; phylum Chordata; class Mammalia; order Monotremata; family Ornithorhynchidae; genus Ornithorhynchus; species Ornithorhynchus anatinus. The sequence continues at coordinate 39,153,387 of NC_041728.1, forward strand.
TCTTTTTATTGTTCTATTATCCTCTCCAAAGCGCTTAGTACAGTGCGCAGCACATAGTAAATGCTCAAAAAATAATATTCATTTATTCAATCATATTTATTGAGCACTTATTGTGTGCAGAGCACTGTACTAAGCATTTGGAAAGTACAATACAGCAATAAAGAGAGACGATCCCTGCCCACAAAGCGTTTACAGCCTGGGGGTTGGGGGAGACAGACAGCAAAACGAGTAAACAGGCATCAATATAAACAGAATTATAGATATATATATAATAATAATGGCATTTGCTAAGCGCTTACTTTGTGCCAAGTACTATTCTAAGCACTGGGGTAGATACAAGGTAATCAGGTTGTTCCCAAAAGGGAACAAGTACAGTCTTAACCCCCATTTTACAGATGAGGTAACTGAGGCACAGAGAAGTTAAGTGGCTTGTCCAAGGTCACATAGCAGACAAAGGGTGGAGCCGGGATTAGAACCCGAATCCTCTGACTCCCAATCCCGTGCTCTTTCCACTAAGTCAATACAATTGAATGAATAAATGAAGGTAGAATGAGGCAAGTGGAAGGTTCAAAAGAGAAGCAATGTGGCTATGTGGATAGAGCATGGGCCTAGGAGTTAGAAGGACCTGGATTCTAATTCTGACTCCACCACATGTCTGCTGTGTGACCTTGGGCAAGTCATTTTACTTTTCTGGGCCTGAGTTATTTTGTCAGTAAAATGGGGATTATTACTAATAATAATAATAATGGTGGTATTTGTTAAGTGTTTACTATGTGCAAAGCACTGTTCTAAGTGCTGGGAGGGATACAAGGTGATCAGGTTGTCCACGTGGGGCTCACAGTTTTTAATCCCCATTTTACAGATGAGGTAACTGAGGCACAGAGAAGTTAAGTGACTTGCCCAAAGTCACACAGCTGGCACATGGCGATTAAGAGTTTGAGCCCCCCCTTGGGACAGAGACTGTGTCCAACCTGATTAACTCGTGTCTACCCCAGTGCTTAGAACAGTGCTTGGTACATAGTAAGCGCTAAACAAATATCTTCATATTCATCATGCTGCTCAGTTAGAGCCTTGGAGAGGGAAAGACAAGAGGAGGCTACTAATCTTGGCTCCATCACTTGCCTTTGTGAGACCTTGGCCTGGTCAATCAATCAATTGTATTTATTGAGTGCATACTATGTGCAGAGCACTATACCAGCACTTAGTACAGTGCCTGGCACATAGTAAGTGCTTAAATACCATAATTATTATTGCTAAGCACTTAGGAGTGAACAGTATAACAGCTGGTAGAAACATCCCCTGCCCACAGCGAGTTTACAATCTATAGGGGGGACAGATGTGAAAAGAAATTATGAATGTGTACACTGAATCACTTAACTTCTCTGTGCCTCACTTTTTTCATCTATAAAAATGGGCATAAGATACCACTTCTGCCACTTAGATTGTGAACTCCACATGGGAATCTCTCATCACCTCCTGATTGGATGACTGCATCAGCCTCCTCTCTGATCTCCCAACCTCCTGTCTCTCCCCGCTTCAGTCTATACTTCACTGGGCTGCGCAGATGATCTTTCTATGGAAATGCTCTGGGCATGTCACTCCCCTCCTCAAAACCCTCCAGTGGTTGCCTATCAACCTTCACACGAAACAAAAACTCCTCACTCTTATCACCTTGCCCCCTCCTCCCTCACTTCCCTTCTCTCTTTCTACTGCCCACCCTGTACACTTTGCTCCTCACCGTCCCCCATTCTCGCCTATCCCACTGTCGACCCCTAGCCCATGTCCTCCTGCTGACCTGGAATGCCCTCCCTCCTCACCTCCTCCCGACTATCTCTCTTTTCCCCCTTCAAAACCCTACTGAGAGCTCACCTCCTCCAGGAGGCCTTCCCAGACTGAGCCCCCCCCCTTTTCCTCTGCTCCTCTTCCCCTCCCCATTGCCCCTATTCCCTCCCTCTGTTCTACCTCCTTCGCCGCCCCACAGCACTTGTGTATATTTGTACATACTTATTATTCTATTTATTTCATTCATCATGTGTATATATCTATAATTCTTTTTATCTATTTTGATGCTACTGATGCCTGTCTACTTGTTTCGTTTTGTTGTCTGTCTCCCCCTTCTAGACTGTGAGCCCATTGCTGGGTAAGGATTGTCTCTATCTGTTGCCGAATTGTACATTCCAAGCGCTTAGTACAGTGCTCTGCACGCAGTAAGCGCTAAATAAATATGATTGAATGAATAAATGAAAGGACTTGAGTCCTATCTTATATTGTATTTACACCCAGGGCTTAGTAAAGTGCATGGCACATAGTGAGCACTTAAATGCCACAAGTATTATTTTCAGGACTCACTGCAGTGAAGCTCCCGGGAGGAGCCGTTTATTAATATTATTAATAATAATAACAACAATAGCATTTGTTAAGCGTTTAACTATGTGCCTGATGCATAATGGTACTAAGTACACACAAGTGACGGGGTGGATATAAGAACGTTGAGTTGGACACAGTCCCTGTCCCACAAGGAGCTCACCATCTTAATCCCCATTTTACAGATGAGGTAACTGAGGCATAGAGAAGTGAAGCGACTTGCCCAAGGTCACACAGCAGACAAGTGGCAGAAGTGGGATTAGAACCCATTCCTTCTGCCTCCCAGACCTCCATCTGTGCTTCAGCTTCCCAATACGGTGAGTCCCTTTACCCTCCCCGTACCTTCCACTCACCCCACCAAAATAAATTGGGAGTTTGTGCTACATATCTGTTAAATGTAGAAAGTACAGTGCCCTGCACATAGTAAGTGGTCAATAAATACTACTGATTTAAATTTTTTGATTCAGTTGGAGAAAGTAATCAGAATAATACTATGTGTCAAGCACTGCTCTAAGCACTGGGATGGATACAAGATAATCCAGTTGGACACAGTCCCTGGCCCACAAAGGGCTCACAGTCTAAGTAGGAGACAGTAGGATTTAATTCCCATTTTATAGAAGAGGAAACTGAGTCAGAGAAAATTTGTGACTTGTTCAAGATCCAACAGCAGACGAGTGGCAGAGTCGGGATCAGAATTGAGAAGCAGCTTAGTGGAAAGAGCAAGGGCTTGGAAGTCATAGGATGTGGGTTCTAATCCCGGTTCCGCCATTTGTCTGCTGTGTGACCTTGGGCAAGTCGCTTAGCTTCTCTGTGCCTCAACTACCTCATCTGTAAAATGAGGATTAAGATTGTGAGCCCCACGTGGGACAACTTGATTACCTTTATCTACCCCAGTGCTTAGAGCAGTGCTTGGCACATAGTAAGCGCTTAACAAATACCATTATCATTATTATTATTATTAATAAAAATAATGTAGGTCCTCTAATTCTCAGACCCAGTCTCTTTCCAATAGGACCTTGCTGCTTCCCAGTGTGAAAGAGACCTCAGAGTGGCACCAGGACCTTAGCCAAGTGTTCCTTCCAACTCTTCCCTTTCCACCCTGTGTATCCTTCTCCTCTACCCCTCACCCAGAGCATCTCAGATTTGATGATACGTTGGTTGAGGGCGTCTTTTCCCAGGGCCAATATAAAAAATTTCCTGTACTGCAGATGGCCTGACGGAAGGGGACACAATTAATCATCTCATATTTGAGAGACCCAAGCCCTGCCTCTCTGCAGGAGCAGACGGCAGGTGAAGCTGCCAGCAGCCGGTGTCAAAGTCTCCAAATGGAAATCTCCGAAGATCAAAAAAAAAAAAAATCAATTAGCCCAAAGAGATGAATAAATCCAGCCAGGGGAAGCAATGAGGTTTAGTGCGCTAAACAATTGGAACTTGAAGTCCAAACCTTCAGGCCAACAGATGATTTTCTTTGTGAGTCCTTGAGCAAGTCACTTACTTGCCGGCTGGAGCCTTCATTTCCCATAAGCACAGCACAGGGGTAAAAATCCAATTCTAAACCACCTCTTAAGTTACAATAGAGCACTGTGAGGATTAACTAATTAAGGATGTCTGAAAAGCAACTTCAAGTACTCAAAAAATTATTACTATAAACCAGATTCCAGAACTCTCTACAGGACCGACTCCTTTAACGTTTTAACACTTGGTGGATACAGCAGCTAAGAACTACTGTTCCCCAACAAGACAGGTCTCCATGCTTGGTGGTCAGTGCTGAATTATTATAGGTAAAGGAAACATAACTGACTGTAGCATTTGGAATCCTGGCCCTCCGTATTAATAGAAAAGCTCAAAGACATTCTCTTTGGCTTCCCTGTAGTTCTGCATAATAGGCTAAAGATGAGACGGGGGTGGGGCCTTCAGGGAATAAGGCCAGAAGGAGAAAAAGTAAAGGGCAGAGAGAGCGCAGGAGGGAGAGAGAGAGAGACAGAAGGGAAGTGAGACAGGGGAGAATGGAGAGGGGGAGAGGGGAAAAGAAAAGGGAAGGGGGCCAAGAAAGAGGAACTAAAGGGGAGAGGGGGAAGGGAAGAGAAAGGGGGAGCAGAGAGAGGGAGATAGAGGGAGGGAGGAAAGAAAAGAAAAAGAGGAAACTCACTTGCTGCCACCAGCATCCACCGAATCTGCTAATGTCCCAAGTGAAGACCCATCTGGCACCATGTGTGAATTGGAAATTCTGACACAATTGGAGTGGCCACCACGGCTGGTAGAGCCAGGAACTCCCATTCGTACACCTCCTTCTTCCCCTGTAAAGGCCAGTTTGTTTAGCCATGGTGGTGTTGGAGGCAATAGTAATAATACTGATGGCTTTTGTTAAGCACTTACTATGTGTCAAATACTTTTCTAAGCCCTGGAGAAGATAAAAGGTAATCAGGTTGGACACAGTCCCTGTCCCACATGGGGCTCACAGTCTTAATCCCCATTTTACAGATGAGGTAACTGAGGCACAGAGAAGTGAAGTGACTTGCCTAAGGTCACCCAGAAGACAAGCGGTGGAGCCGGGATTAGGACCCAGATCCCTCTGGCTCCCAGGCCCGTGCTCTATCCACTACCCCATGCTGCTTCCTGTAATAATAACAGTAATAACAGGTATTTGTCAAGCATCTCTAGTGTCCCAAATGCTGGGGTAAATACAATGTAATCAGATCAGACACAGTCCCTGTCTCACATGGGGTTCAGTTTAAGGAGGGAGAGAAAGGTAACTTGATCAGAAAACTGAGGCTCGGAGGTCGGTTTTTTTTTGTGGCATTTGTTAAGTGCTCACTATGTGCCAGGCACTCTACTGAGCACTGGGGTAGATACAAGCTAATCGAATTGGACACAGTTCATGTCCCACAACCAAATTTCTATTTTACAGATGAGGTAGCTGAGACATAGAAGTACTGACTTGTCAAGGTCACACAGCAGACAGGTGGCAGAGCTGGGATCGGAACCCAGGTCTCTGAGCTGCAGCCTGGGCTCTATTCACTAGGCCATGTTGCTTCTCGGTGATTTATGACTTGTCCAAGGACCCACACGAAGCAATGAGGCAAGCGGTAGCTCGGGGATTGGAACCCAGGTCCTCTGATTCCCAGGCCTGTGCTCCTTCCCCTGGGCCTAGCTGCTTTTCTATTTTCAATTACTGCTGCTGCTGAAGAGGCAGAGCGCATAAACCTTCCTCTTCCTGCTCCTCTTCCTTCTCTTCCCTGATGATATGCTACCACCATTTTGGGCAGGGAATGTTTCTACCAACTAGCTCTGTTTAATCTCATTCTCCCAAGTGTTATGCATATAATAAGCTCTCAATAAATACCGCTGATCAGCTGATTTGGCTGAGGGGCCATCTCCTGTTGGCCCTAGCCAAAAGTCGCACTTTTTCAGGCAGTCATACAGAAACCCCAGAAACATTATTATCCTGCCTAATGATATCAGCAGGTTGGATTTCAAGCCATACAACAATTATAATAAGAACTCATTAAAGAGGACATTTCTTGACTAGATCCATTTAGTCACAGTTGCTGTTCCTTCTGGATAAAGGGGATCAGTGGTAGGAGAGGGGAGAGGGCAGAAAGGAGAGGAAGACGGTCAAATCAATTAACCATATTTGTTGAGTGCTTATTGTGTGCAGGCCACTCTACTAAGCACTTGGGAGAGTACAACACAGCAATATAATAAGACACATTCCCTGCCCACAATGCGCTTACAGTCTAGACAGAGGAGACAGATATTGATATAGATTATAGATATGTACATAAGTGCCGTGGAGCTGGGTGTGGGGGTGGTGAATAAAGGGAGCGAGTCGAGGTGATGCAGAAGGGAGGGGGAAAAGAGGAAATGAGGGCTTAGTCAGGGAAGGCTTCCCCCAAGATGATGGAGGAGAAAGGAGGGAATGAAGATAAATCTGGTCCTAATAGCTCCTAACAGTTTCGAGCCTTCTCTTCCTGACTCATAACTGAGCTCCCTCAAGTCATGACCTTCCAATCCCTCAAGCACCCCCTCGAGGGGGAGGGGGGGATTCCTTTAGTAATATCCCCTGACACTCAAATCCCAACCCGGCATAACTTCTCATCTGGCAGAGTTGCAGGCCTCAGGGATTCCACCGGGTGGTATTTCCAAAGGATAAAGTATCCTCTTCTGGGACTGTATCTTGACTACCAGTGACTCTTTCTTGTTACCTACTGTCACGGAAAACCAGGTTAGAATCAATCCACAGTCCAAAGGCATTTTCTTAGAGGAGGAGGCTGTTCTGTTGTGGAGAAGTTGAGAAACTTCCCAAAGCCCTTGCTGGGGATATAAGAGGTGGGTCTCTATTCAGGAGAAGAGTTTTCTCCGCCCTCGTTTATTCTAGGGTTTCCTTTTCCCTCCATGCTGATCCAGACTTCATTTTCCTAAGTCTTCGTATTGCTAGGCCATCCCTTCCACACCGGGTTCCTCTCCCCACACCCAGATCAAACGAAGAAACCAGAGGCCGTACATCCCCTTGATTCTATTTATCGTGATTATGCTGTCTTGTTTTTGTCCGTCTGTCTCCCCCGATTAGACTGTGAGCCCGTCAATGGGCAGGGATTGTCTCTATCTGTTGCCGAATTGTACATTCCAAGCGCTTAGTACAGTGCTCTGCACATAGTAAGCGCTCAATAAATACTACTGAATGAATGGTTTCACCTTCTGGCCTGTCTCCTCCATCACCCCTACAGAGGAAGACCGTAGGTGCAGCAGCTCTGCCCCCTTCTGGAAGAGGGCTGAGCTGTGACCCTGACGAGGTCCTGGCTGGCTCGGGGGCACCGAGCCTTTTTCACTTGTCACCCACCGTCTCAAGGAAATGTCTAATAATAATAAGGATGGTAGCTGTGAAGCGCTTACTACGTGCCAGGCCCTGGAGTAGATACGAGCAAATCAAGTTGGACACAGTCCCTGTCCCGCATGGGGCTCGCACTCTTAATCCCCATTTTCCAGATGAGGTAACAGGCACAGAGAAGTTAAGGGGCTGCCCCAAATCACCCAGAAGACAAGTGGCAGAGCCGGGATTAGAACCCATGACCTTCTGACTCCCAGGCCCGTGCTCTATCCACTACACCAGGCTGTGAACAGTCACTCGGCATCCCCCGATATTCTTCCTTTTTCCCTTCCCCTCTGACCTCTTGCAGTTAGCTTCTGAGGAGTCTGCGTGACTTAAATGCTGCAGCTACAGGTTTGGACAGTCAGATTCGGTTTCAGAGGAGGGCAATCAGTCATACTTATTGAGTGCTTATGGTGTGCAGAGCACTGTACTAAGCGTGTGGGAGAGGACAATGTAACACTATAACAGACCTATTTCCTGTCTACAACGAACTAAGCAAAAACTCCTCACTGTTGGCTTCAAAGCTCTCCATCACCTCGCCCCCTCCTACCTCACCTCCCTTCTCTCCTTCTGCAGCGACGCCCGCACACTCTGTACCTCTGCAGCTGATCTCCTCATTGTGCTAGGTTCTCCCCTGTCCTGCCGTCGACCCCGGCCCATGTCCTTCCCCTGGCCCGGAATTCCCTCTCTCCTCACATCTGCCAAACTAACTCTCTTCCCCCCTTCAAAGCCCTATTGAAAGCTCACCTCCTCCAGGAGGCCTTCCCAGACTAATCCCCCCTTTTTCTCTGCTTCCCTTCACTTCTCCATCACCCCAACTCCCTCCTTCTGCTCTACCCCCCTCCCTGCCCCACAGCACTTGTGTATATATGTACATATTTATCATTCTATTAATTTTATTAATGATGTGCATAGACCTATAATTCTATTTATTCATATTGATGCCTGTCTACTTGTTTGTCATCTGTCTTCCCCTTTCTAGACTGTGAGCCCATTGTTGGGTAGGGATTGTCTCTTTGCTGAATTGTACTTTCCAAGCGCTTAGTACAGTGCTCTGCACACAGTAAGCACTCAATAAATACAATTGAATGAATGAATACAGTTCTCTGCACACAGTAAGCTCTCAATAAATATGATTGAATGAGGAATGAATGGGGGGGACAGACAATATAAACAAAATTACAGATATGTACTTAAGTGCCATGGGTCTGGGAGGAGGGAAGAATAAAAGGAGAATAAGAGAAGCAGCGTAGCTTAGTGGTAAGAGCCCTGGCTTGGGAGTCAGAGGTCATGGGTTCTAATCCTGCCTCTCTCACATGTCAGCTGTGTGACTTTGGGCAAGTCACTTAACTTCTCTGTACCTCAGTTCCCTCATCTGTAAAATGGGATTAATACTGTAAGCCCCACATGGGACAACCTGATTACCTTGTATCTACCCCAGCGCTTAGAACAGTGCCTGGCACATTGTAAGCGCTTAACAAGTACCAACATTATTATTATTATTATTATTAAGGTGACGCAGAAGGGAGTGGGTGAAGAGGAAAGGAGGGCATCAAAGATTAAGGGCATTTTTTTATATATGGCTGAGCTGATTCTCTTCCCGGCAAAGAAGAGAAATTGAGATAGTAACTGGAAAGACAATCTCTCTCCTTTTAATTTCTCAGTTCCAACCCTGGTTGATTCACTTACAACTCAAGAGGGCTCCCTAGGGCTACGCTAAGGGCCTGCCCGTTGTGGAAATGACCACAGACATGCCCCCTTCTGTGGCTACCATTCTCAGCTCCCCTCAGTGCGTCCCAGCTTAGTTTCTGCCCTCTTGCCTTTGGGCTGAGCTCTGGTGAGAGTCTGAATGGTGCTTATACTGCGCTCTGAACATGGTAAATGTTTCATAAATTCCTTTGATCAATCGATTGAACGACAAGCCTTTGGTGGGCAGAAGAGGGTGGGTGGCATAGATGATCCTTGAGTACCTTTAAGCATAGAGAGCGTGTCACAGGTATGGGAGCACCGCAACTTCTTATGGTACCTGGACAGTTCGGGTTCCTCTTAGCGTACTTAGCTCAGTACTTAGCACAAGGAAAGCAGTCAATCAAAACTATTATTCTAGTTGTAGTTTATTTTAACATCTTTCTCCCCTTGTAGCCCCTAAGCTGCTTGTGGGCTGGGATCCCATTTAACAACTCTATTATATTGTACCTTCCCACATGCTTAGTTCAGTGCTTTGCAAATAGTAAGCCCTCAATAAATACCAATGCTTGACTGATTGATTTCCCCTGATTACTCTATCAGCTTCCTTGCTGACCTATCTGGTTCCTGTCTCTCCCCTCTCCAGTCCATAGTTCACTCTGCTGCCCGGATCATTTTTCTACAAAAATGATCCGGGGTGGCTCAGTGGATAGAGCACGGGCCTGGGAGTCTTAAGGATCTGGGTTCTAATCCCGACTCCACCACATGCATGCCGGGTGACCTTGGGCAAGTCATTTAACTTCTCTGGGCCTCGGTTACCTCGTTTCTAAAATGGGGATTAAGAGTGTGAGCCCCATGTGAGATAGGGACTATGTCCAACCTGATTAACTTGTATCTATCCGAGCACTTAGAACAATGCTTGGTACATAGTAAGCACTTAAAAAGTCTAATAATTATTACTATTACAAAAACGTTCAGTCCAAGTTTCCCCACTCCTCAAGAACCTCAAGAGCCCATCTACCTCCACATCCAAAAGAAACTTCTCACCATTGGCTTTAAAGTACTCAATCATCACCTTGCCCCTTCCTACCTCACCTCGCTACACTCCTACTACAACCCAGCCTGCACACGTCACTCCTCTAATGCCCGCCTACTCACTGTACTTCGATCTCATCTTTCTCACTTTTGACCTCTCGCCCACATCCTGCCTCTGGCTTGGAACATCCTCCCTTTTCAAATCCGACAGGCAATTGCTCTCCTGACTCTCCTGACCTTCAGAGCCTTATTGAAGGCACATCTCCTCCAAGAGGCCTTCCCTGACTAAGCCCTCATTACTGCCTTTTGCACTCCCTTCAGTGTCACCCTGACCTGCTCCATTGATTCACCACCCCCGCCCCTAGCTCCACCGCAATTATGTACGTAGCTGTAATTTGTAATAATAATAATAATAATAATAGTGGTATTTGTTAAGCACTTACTCTGTGCCAAGCACGATACTAAGCACTGAGATCGATACATGGGGCTCACAATCTTAATCCCAATTTGACAGATGAGGTAACTGAGGCCCAGAGAAGTGAAGTGACTTTCCCAAGGTCATATAGCAGACGAGGGGAGGAGCTGAGATTAGAACCCAGGTCCTTCTAACTCCCAGGCCTGTGCTCTATCCACTAAAGCATGTCGCATCTCTATTTCTGTATATTAATGTCTGTCTCCCCCTCTAGACTGTAAACTCACCATGGGCAGGGAATGTGTTTGTTATATTGTTGTGTAGTATTCTCCCAGGCACTTAGAACAGTGCTCTGCACACAGTAAGTGTTTCATAAATATAACTGATTGTGCTATTGATCTCCATAAGCTGCACTGTGTGCTTCAGTGGAGGCCGCACTGGGAGGAGAGGCTGTAGCTAAGGAACAGTAGTTCTCATGTGAGCCAGACGCAGCTACGGAGTCAGGCCAAGCAGCTGAGAGTGACGACAGTGACAGAACACAATAGCCCCTCGGCGAGGTCAGGCCGGGACACAATTCATTGACTGGCGATGGTACTGAATCCTACAATCCTCACTCCGTACTCTGTTAGAGTTAATGGGGGTAGGAAGGTGGTCGAAAGCTTGCACGTCTCCCAAACCACCGAAGCTGGCTTTTTGACTGAGGCGAGAGACTGGTATGAATGTCTGCTTCTAATTAGTTGGGGGAACCAGGCCAGCACATGCAGGATTGAGGACAGGGAGAGGAGGGAATGTGATGGGGTAGAAGGGAAGAGTCTGATAGGAAAATACCAACAGTTTTAGCTGCTACATAAGAATGGACTGTTAGGGCATCTCATCTCCTCCCTTCAGAGGCTGGGGAGCTCTTCCTCCAAAACTGAGCTATCTGATCAATCCATTGATAGTATTTACTGAGCGCTTACTGTGTGCAGAGTGCTGTACTAAGTACTTGGGAGAGGACACTGCAGTTGGTAGACACAATCCTTGCCCACAAGGAGTTTACAGTCTTACCTGATCTCTCTGGGGCACGGGATCTTTGCCTAGGCAAAGACTGAAGAAAGGAATGCCTCCTTTGCAGCTAAAGACCCCTCACCCTTTGGGGAAGGGAGAAAGAGTTCCACCCAGCCAGCCCTCCTCCCACGCACACATAAATGTTCCTACAGACCTCTATTTTCCCTGAGCAGAACTTTCTTTTGGTGCCTGGAAATTTGACCCCTCACTCAGCCTGGCTTCCCCAGCTCCAGCCTTGAGCTTCTCTGCCGTCTGTTGGCCACTGGTAGGGACAAGGAAGCCTCGGCTTTTTCCAAACCTAGAGGTCAAGCTTGGGGTTAACTCCTGGACAGAATCTCCCACCAACCTTTTTTAGACTGCTCTTTTGGGAAACTTGTGCTCTTTGGCATTTTTGGTGAAAAGGCAATACCAGGGGAAGGGGAAGGAGGATGGAGGATGAGGGGCGGTGTTATCTCATGGCCCCACGCCTCCTCTCTCTGACACATCCACATTTTCCACTCTCTTTTCAATGCCTCTGAACCCTTTGGGCATTTGGAATTCATCCCACCCTCAACCCCACAGCACTTATGTACATATCTTTAAATTCTTTATTTATATCAATTCCTGTCTCCCCCTCTAGACCGAAAGCTTGGTGTGGGCAGGGGATGTATCTACCATTCATTCAGTCATTTACTGAGAGCTTACTGTGTGCAAAGCACTGTACCCAGTGCTTGGGAGAGCACAACAATAAAGAGACACATTCCCTGTCCACAGGATTGTACTCTACATAAATCTGACCGACTATTACACTCCAAACAGAGGCTGCTCATTGCATCACCCTGGCCTTGAGGACCATCTTCTTGAAGTGTGGACACAGTTGAATCAATTCTCATACTGTCCCAGAGTTTGAGAGAGTGTTTTGTCCTCCCCAAAACAAACAAACAAAAAGACTTGCCTGCAATCTCTTGCCCTTCCTTCTCCAGCTGTGAGAACTGATGCTCCTGAAGACTGAAGTGTTTGGCAACAGATGAGGACCTTAGAGGAGTGGATGGGGGACCCTGGCCCCTAAGGCTCACTAATCCTCGTGTGCTTAATACAGTGCTTTGCACACAGTAAGCACTCAGAACACACCATTGATTGATTGATTTTCAGTTTTTCTGGCTCCTTGGGGCAAGGGTCTCACTTAAGAAGAAATATTATCTTGCTTTTAAATGTTTGGTGAGTGGAGGACAGTGTCCTTGGGGATAAGAATGGTTACACTCTAGCTCCAACTCGTGGGTCAAACCACTTCACCTCTGCTTGGCTGTTTACAAAAGAGTTCCTGCAGCTTCTCACCAAGTGGGTTAATGCTCTGATGCTGATGAAGAATGCCGGACTCCTCAGATGAAACACACTGAGGGTTGGCACTCGAGAAACGATCGGCCTCGTTAACAAGGAGTAAAAACAGTACCAGTAAACAAAAGCAAAAATATCAGCACATTAGTTAACGATCTGGCACCTTGTCTCTTTGGAGGCTGTGTCCTATCCTGGATGAGGATGGATTTGATCATTGAACTGGGCTCTTCTTGCTCTTGCTACTATAATTAGGGAAATACCCACGGAGTCCTTCATCTGCCAGGAGAACCTTGCCTAGGCAAGTATCAGCTCTGCCAGCATCCTGGGGATTCCACCTCCAGTCCCCTGCAGCCAATCGGCTGAGAGGTTTCTCTCCAAAAACACAAACACGACCAAAACCAAAACAAACAGACTCTGGTACAGCAAACGGGCTTCAAATCCGGGGCTGGCGTCATTGCGGCCCTGGGCCAGGCCGTCGTCATAGGAACAGCTGGATTCATTTACAACCCCGCCGAGGAGACGGTTCTGTGTAGGAGAAGCCTAGAAGAGCAGGGGGAAGGGGTGGCACCAGAAAAAATCCTGGGTTCTCCCAGTGGAAAGACACAGGGACAAAGCTGGGAATGTTTGTCTTGGGCCAGAAACTCTAGGTGGTCTCTTCTCGCTCTTCCTAGCAGAAGCCTGCAGTCTGGCGCCTGGTGGGAAACGGGCCTTTCTTTAAGATCCGAGACGAGGCTGCCGTCTGAGAGAATCAGTCAGTCAATCGTATTTATTGAGCACTTACTGTGTGCAGAGCACTGTATTAAGCAGTTGGGAGAGTAAAATATAAACAATAAACCCATTCCCTTCCCACAACGAGCTAGAAGGAGACAGACATGACCGGAAATTAATAAATTCCAGATATGTCCATAAGTGGGGCTGGGATGGGGCAAATCAGTGAGCAAATCAGGGAGACACAGAAGGAAGTGGGAGAAGAGGAAAGGAGGGCTAAGAGAGAGGGAGCCAGGCTGTGTCCTCCTCTGGGCAGCGACAGAGAACCAGGCTGTATGCTCCTATGGGGGAAAGAGGGAGTCAGGCTGTGTGTTCCTATGGATGGTATGCAGGAAAGAGGGGATCTGGAAATGCTCAGGACTCTGTAAGGCAGAAAAGTCTCGCAGCTGAGAATACACACACACAGTCTCTCTCTCCCAGATAACAATGCTGCAGCTAAATATAGCAAGACAGAAGGGTTCTTGAGTGCCCTAAAACCTTCCATATTTTGATATTCCTTTATCTCTCTCCTTCCCTTCATTGACTTCCCTCTCTGACCTTTACCTCTTCTCAACTTCCCCATCAACATCATAATAACAACTATGGTCCTCATGAAGCACTCACCATGTGCCAAGTTCTGGGGTCGATGCAATACTCTCTGATCAGACACAGTCCCTGTTCCACAGGAAGCTCCAAGTCCAAGAAGGAGGGAGGATAGATATTTAATCCCCACTTTGCAGATGAGGAAATTGAGGCACAGGGAAGCTAGGTGACGGGCCCAAGGTCCCACACAGGCAAATGGCAAAACCAGGAATAGAACCCATGTCTCCAATTCCCAAAGCTGTGCTCTTTCCTCTAGGCCATGCTTCTTCTCTATTTCTCCAATTATTAGTCTGAAATCAACAACATCATCATCCTCCCTTTCATTCATTCTTCTCCACCCAATCCCGTCTATCACTAAATCCTCCATAGTCTTCCAGATCAATTGATCAATAGCAATGATTAAGGTCTTACTATGTGCAGATCCTCTCTTTCATCTCCATTCCCACTGCCTGCAGTAGTCCTGGGAAATGGGGGACAAGATCTCAGCAATTAATTTGTCAGCATTAGAGGGAAGATGGGAGGATTGAAACACTTGGGGATTGAAGCACAGCTCTTGCAGAGCACTGTATTAAGCCCTTGGGAGAGTATGTTATAACAATAAACAGACACGTTCCCTGCCCAAACGAGCTTACAGTCTAGAGGAGGAGAGAGACATTAATAGAAATGATAAATAAATTACAGATATGTACCTGAGAATTGGGGGACCAGGAGTGGGGATGAATAATGGGAGCAAGTCAGGTTGACACAGAAGGAAGAAAGAGAAGAGGAAAAGAAGGCTTAGTTAGGGAAGGCTTCTTGGAGATATGCTTTCAATAAGGCTTTGAAGGTGGGGAAGAGTAATTGTCTGTCATATGGGTGGAGGGAGGTTGTTCCAGACCAGAGGCAGAATGTGGGTGAGAGGTCGGCGGCGAGATAGATGACATCTAGGCACAGTGAGATAGTTAACATTAGAGGAGCTAGGTGAGCAGGCTGGGTTATAGCAGGGGAGTAGCTAGGTGAGGTAGGAGGGGGCAGGGTGATTGCGTGCTTTAAAGCCAATGATGAAGAGTTTTTGTTTGAGGTGGACGTGGATGGGCAATCCCTGGAGTTTCTTGAGAAGTGGGGAAACATGGCCTCAACATTTTTGTAGGAAAATGAATCGGGTAGCAGAGTGAAGTATGGCCTGGAATGGGGAAATATAAGAGGCAGGGAGGTCAGCAAGGAAGTTGCTACAGTAATCAAGGCCCTGCCCTCCCTGGACTGCTCCATTAAAAACAGGGAAATACCGTATTTGCCTTCAGAATAAAAGGAGGAAGCATTCACCAAAAGAGGGCACTGGGGCACCACTGCTGGAAGCGTTGCCAAAGAGAGAGGCCCCACATTCAGGAGCCGCAGTGACGCTTGAAGGGTCAGATTCGGCCTCCCGGGGTCTGTCAAATTTTAGCTTTAAAATGAAACTCTTCCCCTCCTAGGAATTACATGCAGGCTTTGAGACGGCGAGGTCCGGCTTTCCGGTATGACACGAAAGCGGTCGTCATCTCAATTGGTTAGTCAATCACACTTATTAAGTGTTCACTGTGTGCAGAGCCCTATGCTAAGTGCAGTACGATATAACAATATAACAGACATATTCCCTGCCCCAAACGAGCTTACAACCTAAGTGACGAGCTTACGGTCTAGAGGACTGTAAAGACTCCTTCCAGCTAACTCCATCCTGGCCCAATTTTGGAGCCTGTAGCCACTCGGCTTCCTCAGTCCACTTTGAGCTTCCCATTGAACTCTGGTTGTGTCTGGCAATCCCAAACCTAAACTCGGTCACCAGCCGCTGCTGGGACAAGAAGATGAAGATCGAATTCACCCTCCGCTTCTCTTTGACCTCCGTCAGAAGAGCAGGGTACTGGGAACAGGGAGGAGGCCAGATACACGTGCTCCCTGAGCTCGGCCTCAATCACCACAGTCGTTGGATTCGATCCCCTAGACTCGACTCCTCAAGATAGGGTTTCCGAGGATTTAAAGAAAAGGGGAAGAGGAGGGTGGGCAATTTGCGGTGACAGAATGAGCAACTGCAGATGGCGAGAGACAAAAATCCCCCAAGGAGGTGACTTTTCCACTGTGGATGGCTGCCTCATCATGGAAAGACATGCCTCAAAGTCCCAGTGAGTCACTACCCAAGGTTGATCTCTTCCCTGAATGGGCATCAGGGGCCTCAACCAACAGCTGAAGTCCCTCGGCGGTTTGGGGAGCCAGGCCCTCGGAATCAATTCGCTGTAATGCTCTAAGGCTCCACTGCCCCCATTAAAGGCCCTGGTCCAGAAAAAGGAAATAGTTCACTCTTTCTTGGGAGAAAAAGTTTTTACCTTGCCTGAGCACTGCAGCAGGAATCAGGAGGACTGGGGCTCATTCCCACTTTGGCTACTGACTTCTCTCTTCCCTTCTCTTAGTGTCTTAGAAGTCCACTGCACAGCGGCTATCTGGGTAGAAATGCTGGGCAGAACTGGGAAACAGGGGACCTGGGTTCCAAGCCCAGCTCCATTACTTGCCTACTGTGTGACCTTGGGCAAGTGGTTTAACTTTTCTGTGTCTTAATGTCCTTATACGATGATGATGATGATGGTATTGGTTAAGCACTTACTATGTGTCAAGTACTGTTCTAAGCACTGGGGTAGATACAAGCTAATCACCTTCCCTGTCTCATGTGGGGGGTCACAGTCTTAATCCCCATTTTACAGATGAGGTAACTGAGGCACAGAGAAATTAAGTGACTTGCCCATCGCGTCACAGCAGACAAGCAGCAGAGCCGGGATAAGAACCCGGTCTTTCTGTCTCCCAGGACTGTGCTCTATCCACTAGGCCATGCTGCTTCTCTTCACATGTCTGCTAATTCGGTTGTATCGTACTCTCCCAAGGAATTAGTGCAGTGCTCTGCACATAGTAAGCGCTCAATACATACTATTGATTGATTGTAAATATTTTTACATTCATCTCTCCCATTAAGAGCGGAAGCCCCTTGGGTGGCAGGAAACATGTCACTTTCCATATTTCCCAAACGTCTAGTACAGTACACCACACAAGGTGAGTGCTCAGTAGATGCTAGCATTAGTATTACTAATACTACAACTAGTTATTCAGACCGGACAATCAGTTTCATGGGAAATCTCACCTTGCTCCTCCCACCCCGACCCGCCTCGAAAAATCCCAGGGCTGACTTTTGGACCAGCCAATGATAGTGATTTGTGAACGAATCTCTTTTCATATGGATTTCAAACTTCCACCAGGGCAGAAGTGAAGCTCTCATGCAGGCTTGTAATTATCACCCTCTAGCCTGTAAACTTACTGTGGGCAGGGAATGTGTCTATTTTGTTACATTGCACTCTCCCAAATGCTTACTACACTGCTCTGCACACAGTAAGCGCTCAGTAAATACGACTGACTGGTGAGTGCCAGGAAGGGAGATGAACAGTCATTTTAACCATAGGTGACCATGGTGGAAACCAAACGCTCCTGGTGTGGTCCCAGGCTTGTACCAGGAAGACAGCAGAAGCCAAAACGATGGATTTAAATGCTTCTCCTGGACTCCCCCTTCAGCAAGCATGCACACCGCAGATGTGGCGTGGCTCTAGCCATCTTCATGGGCAGAAGGGAAGGGAGCTCCTGAGGCAATAAGATCAGTCATGGTGGCTCTGCAAATTTTAGCTTTAAAATGAAACTCTTCCCCTCCTAGGAATTACATGCAGACTTTGAGACGGCGAGGTCCGGCTTAGACTGCATAGATTCCCAACAGCTTGTAGGAGTTGAAGGTAACTTGCTTAGCTACTTAGCTGCTATTTTAACTCAAAACCCCTCCCAGATACAATCTTAGTCTTACTAATTTCTTGTGGGGAGAAAATGTAATCCAGTTATACTAGGGCCCTGGCTGTAGAATTTCAGTATTTTTATTTTGTTTTCCACTGTTAAGTCTTTGAAAATGAAGTGTTCTATCACCTGGAGAGTTTTTTCCAGCCCTCTGTTCTGGTTTGCTGTTGCTAAAGTGACAAAGTTGGACAGCATAGGCTGATTTATACCCTCAGGGCAGCCTGAGGGAACTGAGTTTGTGGGATTGGCTGTTTATGTAGAGGTTGTCTGAGCACAGAGAGAGTAGGGTACACAGTTTCTTTTATTGTAGGGTTGCTGGAACACTGACAGATGCTCATGTTGCTTGAGATTACCCAAACCCCCAAAAGTTTGATTTAGGTGAGCAGCGACCACTGCATTCAAAGGAGGAACAGACCAGCCACCTCAAACTCTATAAAACAGAGCTCTATTTGGAAACTCTAAGCTTGGATTGTGACTTTTCCATGAATTATTTCTAGGAAAGAACAGTCTGCGGAGAAATCTTACTGAATCCACTATTGCCCGGTACAAGCTAATGGGTCCCTTGGGAAAGAAAGAACCTGGGTAGGAGGAAGCAGGAGTAGGATAGCATAGGTGGCGTCTACACAGGGCAAGCCTAATAGCAAGAAGGAAACATTTTATAAATTCATCTACAACTAAATGGCAATCAATAACACTTGACTAATGTACCCTCAAAAGATCATTTTTTTTCAAAACTGTGTTTGGCCTGTGTCACTGTGTTAAAGTTCAGGGGCCCAAACCTGAGGAAAAAAAAAAAAAGCCAACCTTCCTCAATTCCCTCCCCAGCCCTGTGTTGGTTCAGATGAAAGTTTTCCTCGGAAGGGGAAAAGTCGTTACATAAAGCCGCTGCTCGATGTGAACCTTTAGCTTCTAAGGTGCATCCTCTGGAGGAAGGCTGAGGAGAAGCATCACAACTCTGCCCCTGCTCTAGTTGGTAGCAAGATCTGGGTCCATTCTACACCGTAAGCTCTTTGTAGGCAGGAGCTACAATAATAATAATAATCATTGTGGTATTTGTTATATGCTTACTGTGTGCCATGAACTGTATTAAGTACCGGGATGAATATAAGCAAATCAGTTTGGACAGAGTCCCTGTCCCATATGGGGCTCACAATCTTAATCCCCATTTTACAGATGAGGTAGCTGAGGCACAGAGAAGTTAAGTGACTTGTCCAAGGTCACCCAGCAGACAAGAGGCAGAGCCAGGATTAGTACCCATGTCCTTCTGACTCCCAGGTCTGGTCTCTACCCATTAGACCACGCTGCTTCCAAGTGCTTAGTACAGTGCTCTGCACCTAAGAAGTGCTCGATAAATACCACCGATTGATATTCCAGACTGGACCGATTCTACTTCATGAGGCTGGCAGGCAGGAGCCAGTCGTAGGTCCCTGAAGTCCACACAGAGCTGTTTGCCGCTGAGTCTAATTTTAGCCGAGCTACTTCGGAATCTTGGCGAGCTGACGCAGGTATACGAGGATGAGGTCACTGTGGGTTCATGGCTTCCCAGACATTAAAGCAGGATTTTGGAGAGTCCGGCCCTGGGAGGGGGCAGGGAGTGAACTGGGGAGGGCGAGGCAGGCGACAACTTTTCCCAGCCAAATCCCAGTATTATAATGTCTGGCTCCATCTGAGTTCGGAAACCCCGCCTGGGATGTCACCTAGTGGAGTTGTCCAAAGGCAAACCGGAGAAGACTTGTGTGGCAAGGAAGCACCATTATAATAATAATAATAATAATAATGGTATTTGCTAAGCACTTACTATGTACCAGGCACTGTACTAAGCGCTGGGGTAATACAAGAAACAATCAGGTGGACACAGTCCCTGTCCCACATGGGGCTCCAGTCTTCTGTGGAGCTTCCGTGTAGCTATGGAGGGAAAAAGGAAAAGAAAAATCATAGTGGAGAACCTCCAGGTCCACAAGCAAGCAAGAAGTGGAAGTAGAATGGCCATCGACGACCCTAAAGAATACTGGACACCCCTCTGCGCACCTAATGCAGCACACATCCCATAACCTAAAAAAAAATTACGGTATTTGTTAAGTACTTACTATGTGCCAGGGTACTAAGCGCTGGAGTAGATACAAACAAATTGGTCCCTGTCCCACATGGGGCTCACAGTCTCAAACCCCATTTTACAGATGAGGGAAGTGAGGCCCAGAGAAGTGACCTGACTTGTTCAAGGTCCCACAGCCGACACGTGGTAGAGCCGGGGTTAGAATCCATGGCCTTCTGATTCCCAGGCTCTATCCACTATGCCATGCTGCTTAGCCATGGTGCTGCAGGGTCACCAGTGGAAAGATCCTTTGCAGAAGTTTGCAGAACACGTATGGTTATCAAGCACAAGGCTGGGGACTCCCTGACCCTCTCTGAGGCTCCGGAACATGAACACTGGACTGGCCAATATAAAGCTGGTCAAAGGGTCACTTAAGGTGGAAGGGTGATTTAGACCCCTCAAGCTGACAGAGGGCAGGGGAAGAGGAACTTGTCTCTCTGGGGCCATTCTCAAGTTGCTTTAGAAGCAGAGTGGCCTGGTGGATAAAGCATGGGCCTAGGAGTCAGAAGGACCTATGTTCTAATTTTGGCTCTGTCACTTGTCTGCTGTGTGACCGTGAGCCAGTCACTTTACTTCTCTGGGCCTCAGTGACCCTGTAAAAAGGGGATTAAGACTGGGAGTCCCATGTGGGACAGTGACCATGTCCAACCAATTGTTTCTTGTATGTACCCCGATGCTTAGTACAGTGCCTGGCACATAGTAAGCACTTAAATACCATTGTTATTATTATTATTAAAATGGTGCTGCCTTGCCACACAAGTTTTCTCCGGTTTGCCTTTGGACAACTCCACCGGGTGATATCCCAGGCAGGGTTTCCGAACTCAGAGACCCTTCCAGAGACCCATAATTTCAGTAAACTAGAGCAGCAATATATTCGACGGCACGGCCAGTCAAACACCCACAGGCCAATTCCATATTTTTTTATCTGCCTTGCTTTCCAGATGTCCTTCGGTTACATGTTAGCACCCAAGAGAGTGATAAACAGCTTGAAAATTGGCAGCCACTAATTTGAATCCTCTCACATCTTTGCAGGAGAGGACTGGAACTGAGTCTTGATGTCCTGGCGGAATCCTGAACTAAGATAAGGCTGGCTCATTAGTACCAGAACCAGGCCTTTAAGCTCCAACTGATGAACTGATCTTGGACATGTCACTAAACCTCTCCTGTTCCATTTCCTATCTCTTTGTTCACCTCTTATCTCTCTGGATGTTCCTCAATCCCTTTCACAGGATCCTTCTCTGCCACCCAAATGCTCAATGTGGGAGTCCCTCAAGGCTCAGTTCAGGGTCCCCTTCTGTTCTCCATCTACACCCACTCCCTTGGAGAACTCATTTGCTCCCTTGGCTTCAACTACCACATCTGAATGATTCCCAAATCTACTGCTCCTGCCCTGACCTCTGTCCTTCTCTGTAGTCTAACATTTCCTTCTGCCTTCGGGACATCTCTCAAACTTGAGACATGTCCAAAAACAGAATTCCTCATCTTCCCACTCAAATCCTATCTTCCACTGACTTTCCCATCACTGTGGAAAGCATCACAACATCCTCGACTCCCAAATCTTGGCATTATCCTAAACTCATCTCTCTCATTCAACCCACATATTCAATCTGTCACCAGATTTTGTGGTTCTACCTTCACAACATGGCTAAAATCTGACCTTTCCCGTCGGCTGATTCAAGCACTTATTCCCCACTTTGACTCTTGCATCAGCCTCCTTACCAACCACCCTGCCTCATGTCTCTGCCCACCACAGTCCTTTCTTCACTCCTCTGCCTGAATCAATTTTCTAAATGTGGGCAGGGAACGTGTCTACTAACTCTGTTGTATCGTACTGTTGCATTGTATAACATAATACTGTATCGTATAAGAGAATGCTGTTATATACATTATACTCTCCCAAGCACTTAATACAGTGCTCTGCCCACAGTAAGCTCAATAAATACCAACGATGATAAAAAAAAAATTCAGTCTCCAGCTTCCCACTTCTCAAGAACCATCAGGGGCTGCCCATCCACCTTCAACATCAAATAAAAACTCCATAGGTTTTAAAGCACCTAATCAGCTCTCCCTGTACCTTACCTGCCTGATTTCCTACTATAGTCCAGTCAGCCCACTTTGATCTTCTAATGCCAATTTACTTTCTGTACCTCAATCTCGTCTATCTGACAACCAACCCCTTGCCCACATCCTCCCTCTGTCCTGGAGCTCCTTCCCTGACCACTGTACAACTGACCACCATTTCTCCCCATCTTTGAAGCCTTATTAAAATTACATTTCCTCCAAGATGCCTTCCTTGATTAGGACCTCTTTTCTTCTACTTCTTCCCCCTATTTCATCACCTATGCACTTGGACCTGTACCCTGTAGGCCCTGGATATTCACCCCAGCATCAGTCACACAGCACTGATAAACATATGTTGTACATAAGTGAAAATGTCTGTCTTCCCCTCTAAAGTGCCTAAGTAGGCAGGAAATGTTTCTACCAACTCTGTTATATTGTACTCTCCCAAGAAACTAGTATAATGCTTTGCATGCATAAACACTCAGTAAATACCACTGATTGATTTCCCCAACAGTAAAATAAGGCAGTAATGTTCTGTTCTGGCTACTTCAATGAATACTCTTTTTTGAGTACTTATTCATTCATTCAATTCATTCAATAGTATTTATTGAGCACTTACTATGTGCAGAGCACTGTACTAAGCACTTGGAATGTACAAATCGGTAACAGATAGAGACAGTCCCTGCCCTTTGATGGGCTTACAGTCTAATGGGGGAGACAGACAGACAAGAACAATGGCAATAAAAAGAATCAAGAATAAATAGAATCAAGAATAAATAGAATACTCACTACAGAGGACTGTACTAACCATTTGGGAGAGTACAATAGTATTAGAAGATTAGATCCCTGTCTTCAAGGAGCTTGCAGTCTAATGGGGAAGGACCCTAAAATAAATTACAAACAGAAGCAGCTGATAAAAAAGCCATATATATATATATATATATATGTATATATATATATATAATGGGGATTAACTGTAAGCCTCACGTGGGACAACCTGATTACCCTGTATCTCCCCCAGCACTTAAAACAGTGCTTTGCACATAGTGAGCACTTAACAAATACCAACATTATATATACACATACACACATATATACACATACATACACAAACACATGTGTTTGCTGGGGGTGGGGGTGCAGGGTGAGAACCTAAGAACTTGGGGGATACAGACTGGAGTGCAAAGATGACAAGTGGGAGGGAAATGGGGGGGGGAGGGAGAGATGAGAGATTAGTCCAGGAAGGCTTCCTGGAGGGGATATGGTTTTAACTGGGCTTTGAAGATGGAGAGATGTGAAGGGATAGAGAGTTCCGGGCCAGCAGGAACAGACGGGCCCAGCATTGTCCCGACTATGCTCTCTGGTGTCCCTGAGTCCTGTACAAAACTTTGCCGCAAATACACCGCTCCTGGCATTGTCTAGCTCTCGAGCACCCGCAGGGAAGCCCATTTCACCTGGAGAGCACACAACTTGTCTCTTCCTGGACTCCAGAGTCAAAATCAGCCAGGATGGTATCCTGGTGGAGTGGGTACCCTCAGCAACTCCCACAAAGTGGGTCAGGTTCGCTGATGTTTCTCAGGATTTGGTCAGAGGTGGCAATGCTGTTTCCGGGTGCAAGGACTTCTTTGGGAGATTTCAGACCTGCCACTTCTGTGAGCCCTGGTCTCTCTGCTGTTTCCTCGTCTCTCCGCTGTTTCCTCCCATCTGCCCCTTTCTCCAGCTGGGTTCAAGGGCACAGCAGAGGACCTGGGCTACTGGAGAGGCAGCTGCAGAGGTGAGGAGAAGAAAAAGTGAGCCACCACTCTCTCTGGGAGCCTAGGCGCAGGCACCAGCCACACCCCCAGGCCTTCCTGCAGATTAGGGTGACCACATGAAAACATTGTACAACTTCCTAACTCCTTAAATTCTATATGCTATATACCACACTTTCCCAAGCTCTTAGTATAGCACTCTGCATACAGTAAGCACTCAAATTCCTCTGCTTGACTGAATGATAAGCTCCTTGGGGACAGGGATCATGTCCATTAATTTGATTACTCATTCCCCAGCGCTTCTTCCAACAAGGTTCTCTACACAGTAGTTGTTCAGTGCATATTGTCAAGAGACTGTCAATGCCCGCAGAGTACATTACCAGCTACTGCACCCTTCCGCCCAACCATCCTGCTTTAGTCCATATCTCAGCATAAGGATTTTGTTCTTCTTTCAGAACAAAAGCTCTGTCCCTGACTGTGATTTAAGGCCACACCCCTTTCCAAGTCACACCTTAGTGTTTTTGCATCACTCAGTCAACTAGTTGCATTTACTGAGCTCTTACTGTGTGCAGAGCACTGTAGAAGCAGCATGGATTAGTGGAAAGAGCACGGGCTTGGGAGTCAGAGGTCATGGGTTCTAATCCCCGCCCCGCCACTTATCAACTGTGTGATTTAGGACAAGTCACTTCACTGAACCTCAGTTACCTCATCTGTAAAATGGGGATTAAGTCTTTGAGGCCCACATGGGACAACCTGATTACCTTGTACCTTCCCCATTGTTTAGAACAGTGCTTGGCACATAAATGCTTAACAAATACCATCATTATTATTATTACTAAGTGCTTGGGAGAATACAATATAAGAGTTGGTAGATACCGTTAAGCACTTACTATGTGCCAGGCACTGTTTTAAGTGCTGGGGTAGAAACAAGGTAATCAGATTGGACCCGATTCATGTCCCACAGGGTGCTCATAGTCATAATCCCCATTTTACAGATGAGATAGCTGACGTGCAGATAAATGAAGTGACTTGCCCAAGGTCTCACAGCAGACAAGTTGCAGAGCCAGGACTATAATCCAGGCTTTTCTGAGTCACAGGCCCAGGCTCTATTCACCAGGCCACACTGCTTCTCCACTCTGCTCCTCCGACCCCTACCCACAACAAACTTACTGTATCAAATGGGATGATCATTCCTGCCCCAAATTCCTTCCGAAAGGCTCTATGAGGCTGAGCTCCTCTGGCGCTGGACTTGAATTCCCCAAAACCACCAGGACCTTGTTCGTCCCTGTGACCGGCAATAGTTCTTGCATCCTGGCCCCTTGCACAAAACACCTACTGTTTGGTAAGTTGAGAGCTCTGTTCCTATTTGGCACACTTCCCAGACCTGGGGGAAGTAACCCCATTACAGTGGGCTATGTCCACAGACCCAGGCCCCCTCCACAGAGAGGTGACTCCCACCTTAGCTCATGCCCAGAAAACATCGTTCTCAAATGGTGACTATTCCCCATAGATAAATCTCCAGGTAATGGTTGACTGTGGGTGGTAGGTATGCAAACAACTTACTTTCGGAAGAACAATAACACTTTGTACTGAGCACTGTGCTAAGCGCTGAGGTAGGGACAAGATCAGTCAAATGCAGTCTCTGTCCCCCATGGGGCTTATAATCTAAGTGGAGGGAGAATGAATATTTAAAACCCCATTTTACAGATATAGGAATTGAGGCACAGAGAACTTGACGTGGCCAAAGTCACACAGCGAGCAAGCAGTCGGGGGCAGGATTAGACACCCCCAAGTCTCCTAATTCCCAGTCCTGTGGTTCTTCCCAAGCTGCTTCCTGTATTACAGCCCCATGGAATCGTGTGAGAGTCAGTGAACCCAGGAGGCCCTATAGCCACTCAACTCCGCCTTTTCCCCACAGAACACACTGCCATCCTTCCACCTCCGCTCACGACTTCCACCTTGGGCACCCTGCTTCTCACCTCCCCCTGCTCTCTTCTCGATCACCACCTGTTCAACTCCAACCCCCATTAGCTCCCGGTCACCATGCCAGACTTTCCAGAACTTTTGCATTCCAGTCTTGCAGTTCCAGCATTTGGGATGCTCTTTCCTCCCTTTCCCTTTAGAGACACTGGATAGGGCACAACCTCTCAGAACCTGCCTGAGCATTGTCTTTGAGGGAAAGAGGTAAATGGGGCCTCCTCCTGTGAAATTCTCTGGGCCAAGGTTATAAACAAAATGTCCTCTAACAGAGACATGTTGCGGACACTCTGTAGGTGGTTCTTCAGTCAGAAACCTTCAGCCCTGATGGAGAGCCCTAGCAGAAAGCCCCCCGCCCAAGAGTGTAAGATTCTGGGGCAGGGATTATTTCTATCAACTCCTGTACTCTCCCAAGCTTTCCCCACAGTAAGCACTCAATAAATACAATTGATCAGGGAAGTTGCTGTTCCTTCAGTCCTCCTGGATTTCCACAGCTAAAATTGGGAACTTGTTGAGAGGGTGTAGGGAGGCAGCAGGGTCTAGTAGAAAGAGCTGGGGATTGGAGACCTGGATTCTAACCCCAGCGCTACCACTTTCTTGCTCTGTGACCTTAGCAAGCACTTCTTCTCGAAGCCTCAGTCTTCTCATCTTTCAAATGGGCTTTAGATAGTGACTCTCTCTCCCTCTTAGACTGTGAGCCCCGTGTGGGATAGGGACTGAGCCTGAGTGATAGGAATCCTCCATCTACCTCAGGGTTTGGCACAATGCTTGGCTGTAGTCAGCACTTAATACCTACCACCACTAACAAACTAGGCTCATCTCTGATTCTAGATCAGCCATCAGCCCCTTCTGTCAAGCACACCATTCTTCCTGGTACCCCACTGCTTCCTGTCTTGTCACTTGGTTTCTACCACTTCTAGGGCCCCTGCTTCCTGTTCCTGCTTCCCTCCTGGGCCTCCCCTGACAACACCACAACCCCAGCCAACAATTCTCCCATGCCTGTTCCTGCCTCCTCTTGAGTGGACCCGAGATGGATCAGGGTTCCCACAGTGCTGTCAGGAAGTGGTCACAGTGGCAGAGAATTCCCAGAGAGGAGGGACAGGTAGCTATATCTAGGAAGCTCATTATGCTAATTCTGTTGTTTTGTACTCTCCCAAAAGTATGCTCTGCACATAGTAAGTACTCAATATGATTATACAGAGAGTTACTTTTTTCAAGTTTAGAACTTGGCACCATCAGCTTAATTACTCACAACAAGTTCCTCAAAATTAAATGTTCAGTTTGGGCTTAAAGAGCCACTGGTCATATTTGTTCTCTTACGCTATACCCCTGAGAGAAGTCCCTCACTGTTTCTTGTTGGCTTCATTAGAAAGGATCTAAACTGCCAGTTTTTGGAGGTCCAGGGCAACTGCACTCATAGGGCTGGTGTGCCGGTAGTTGGCATGGGACTCTGGGTGTTGTGGTTTTATGGTGTTCTCACAAGCACGATAAGGAAGGGGGAAAAACATCAGTTTCACATATTTCACTGCAATGCACAGCTGCCCCACCTCAAGGAGACTTTGTGTCTGACCAGTTCCCTAGAGTCAGCTGTTCTATTATCTGGGTTCCAGCTCCTCACAGTTCAGTTCTTTAAGATGGCCATGGCGCTTTGTGATAATGAATGGCTGGGAGGCTATCCGGACACACGTAGAACAAAGACATACCTCAGAATCAGCCTTAAATTATAATTGTAAAGCAGAAGTGATCTCAGGCCACAGGGCTTTGGCTTTATAAAGCCTCTAGAACAGTACTAGGGACCCCAGAAATTGAGCGCTAGAGACTTGCAGTGAATTTCAATCTCTCTCTCCTTCTCTCCTCTCTTTCTATCTCTCCCTCCCCATTTTTCCTCTTTCTATTGCTCCCTCCCCATTTTTTTCTCTCTCTCTCTCCCATTCCTCCTCTTTCTTCTCTCTTCCTTCTGCTATTTCCATCTTTCCCACCTCCTCCCCTCACTCTTTTTCCTCCTCTTCTTCCCTCCTCCTTCTCCGTCCCTACTCTGTCAGCAGGACAAAGTTACTAAGGACAGAACTCAGGAAGTGAAACCCAGAGTCAATCCCTTCCCCCAACTGGGACTCTAGCCAACCTCTGGACTCTAGGCCCAGGAAAATGGGTATTTTTAAAACCATGAACAAACAGGAACCTGCTAGGTTCTGAGAACATTAGCAACTTCGCACAGCAACCCATATGGGGGAAGGGAGAGGGCAGACACCTCCCGGGCCTTGAGGAACTGGGGCACTGAGGTCTCAGGGCATAACCCTGGGTCCCCTGCAACTGGGAGCCACAGGATCCCACGGGCCTAATTCCTCCTTGCAGTAACTGCCCTCTCCTCATCTCTTACCTCTGCTGAGCCCCAACCTCTTCCCTGATGTCCAGGGAGCTCCTGAGAAGCCCTGGTGAGCCAAATCACCTGAGAGACTCAAAACAGCCTCTTTTTGGGACCAGACAGGACCTGGCTACTTGCCCTGTAAAGCCACCTCTCAGGGACAGAGAGGGAGCCATGTTTCATCAGTCAATCAACAGTACTGATTGAGGTGTTATTGTGTGCAGAGCACTGTGCTAAGTACTAGGGAGAGTACTACAATAGAATTGGTAGACCCAATCTCTGCCTCCGTCTAATAAGGGTAACAGATGCTAAGCAGCATGGCCTAGTGGAGAGCGTGGGCCTGGATGCCAGAAGGTTCTTAATTTCTAATCCCAGGTCTGCCACTTTTCTGCTTTGTGACCTTGGGCAAGTCACTTCACTCCTCTGGACCCGAGTTACCTCATCTGCAAAATGGGGATTAAGACTGTGAGCCTAATATGGGACAGGACCTGTGTCCAACCCGATTGCTTGCAACTACTCCAGCGCTAAGTACCACTGTCTGGCACATAGTAAGCTATTACTATTATTATTGTTATAATTAGTATTATTATAATAAATTCAGATAGGGAAGGGTAAGGATAGGGCAGAGTATAAGGATGTGGACATAAGTACTGTGGGGCTGTGGTGGCATGAATATCAAAGTGCTTAAGGGGTACAGACTCAAGTGGATATATGATACAGAAATAGGGGGAGAATAGGATGAGGAAATGAGGGATTATTCAGTGAAGACTTTTAAAAGAGATATGATTTCAATAAGGCTGCAAAAATGGGGAGAGTGGTGGCTTGCTTGATACAAAGGAGACTGCTTCAGTAGTCGAGACGGGTGATCCCAGGGCAAACTTCCTTTAGTTAGGCCAGAAGGGACTTCTGGTGCCTTCTCTTCAAGTAGGCCTGAGGGCCAGGGTTGGGTTGTCTGCTGTAGTCTGGTTGGGGTGTCTCTAAGCGATGCCATGTATCTTCTAGTGCAACATGGAAATTCAATTTTAAGGGGGCTTTCCAGGGACCGGTGGGTTTCTTCCAGACTCATAGATGAGACCATGGAAGATGGCCAGTGCTCTCCTGCTTCCCCGCTGGAACCTTCTTGAAACACCATGAGACAACCCCCAACTGGGCTATCATCATCATTTAATTTTTTTTAATGGTATTTGTTAAGTGCTTACTATGTGCCAGGTACTGCTCTAAGTGCTGGGGTAGATACAAGCTAATCAGGTTGGACACAGTCCATGTCCCACATGGGGTTTACATTCTTCACCCCCATTTTACAGATGAAGGAACTGAGGCAAAGAGAAGTGAAGTGACTTGACTAAGATCACACAGCAGACAAATGGCGGAGTCGGGATTAGAACCCAGGTCCTTCTGACTCCCAGGCACAAGCTATATCCACAAAGCTGTGCTGATTCTCCCCCTCTAGACTCTAAGCTCGTTGTGGGCAGGGAACGTGTCTACCAACTCTGTTCCCCTGAACTCTTCCAAGTGCTCAGTACAGTGCTATGCCCACAGTAAATGCTCAAAAAGTACCATTAATTGATTTGATAATAAATGTTGTATTCTTAAGTGTTTAGTATGTGCCAAGCACTGTGCTGAGAGTTGGGGTAGATAGAAGATAATCAGATTAGGCACAGTCCCTGTCCCACAGTGGTTTCACAGTCTAAGGGGTGGGAGAACAGGTAGTGAATCTTTATTTTACAGGTCAAGAAACTGAGGCAGAGAGAAATTTGATGACTAGTCCAAAATCACAGAAGACAATTGGCAGAGCCAAGATTAGGACCCATGTTTTTCAGCCCCCAGTCCTGTGGCCTTTCCACTAGGCCACCCTACTTCATCACATATCCTGCACGTGATTGTGAGGTCCACAGAGTCAGTCAATCTCATTTATTGAGCGCTTACTGTGTGCAAAGCACTGCACGAAGCACTTGGGAGAATACACTATACCGACAAAACAGAAACATTCCCCACCCACAATGAGCTTACTGTCTAGAGCGGGAGACATTAATATAAATTACAAACGTATATAAGTGCTGTGGGGTTTGGAGGGAAGATGAATAAAGGGAGCCAGATGGTAGATGCAGAAGGGAGTGGGAGAAGAGGAAAGGAGGGCTTAGATAGGGAAAGCCCCTCGGAGGAGATGTGCCCTCAATAAGCCTTTGAAGTGGGGTAGAGTAACTGTCAATAGGATATGAGGAGGGAGGGCGTTCCAGGTCAGAGGCAGAACACAGGCGAGAGGTCAGTGGTGAGATAGACGAGACCAAAGTGCAGTGAGAAGGTTGGCTTTAAAGGAGCAAAGTGTTTGGGCTGGGTTGTAGTAGGAGAGTAGTGAGGGGAGATAGGATGGGGCAAGGTGATTGAGTGCTTTAGAGCCAATGGTAAAGAGTTTCTGTTTGATGTAGAGATGGACGGGCAACCACTGGAGGTTCTTGAGGCGTGGGAAAACATGGCCTGAATAATTTTGTAGACAAATGATCCAGGCAGCAGAGTGAAATATGGACTGGAATGGGGAGAGACAGGAGGCAGGGAGATCAGCAAGGAAACTGATACAATAATCAAGGCAGGATGGGATAAGTGCCTGGAGTAGTATGGTAGTAATTTGGATGGCGAGGAAAGGGCAGATTTTTAGCAGATCAGAACTATCCTGATTTGCTCTAAGGGGAATTCCTTGACTAGGTCTGGTGCCTGCTGTGGTAGGAAGAAGGAAGGGGAAGAAGGGACAGCAGCTGAAGAACCTGGAGAAGAATGCCCACTCCCTTGCCCAGGGACCCAGCATTGCCCATGGGCAAGTTTTATTGGGAAGTCCACCAGACATCGGAGGGGAAAATTTGAATGGGCAATCGCCAGGGGAAACTGAGAAAGACTTGGGAGAGGCACTAAGATGGGAAACTGGCTGACTCAGAGTGTGATAAGAGGAACCTAGGCTGGGAGGAACTGGGGCTTCGGGGTAGAGTCAGCGGCAACTTCCTACAGGGATGAGGAGTTACAGTTGATCTCTGCGTCTTTGTTGTCAAAAGAGCTCTGAGCCTGAGTGGGGGAGGGATGGAATTTCAGGAATATTTTCAGGCAGAATCTTCCTGCCCAAGCCATCTGTCTGCATTATGGTCCAGCACCCAAAGGGAAGCCTACCCAGCCAGAATAGGGAAACAGGAGCTCAACTTTGAGTTTGAAATGGTAACCCTGGGGGTTGGTTCCTGGGAAAGGGCTGGGGAACAAGCCAGGGGGAGAGTTTCCTGATAATAATAATAATAAACAATAATAATACTAGCATTTGTTAACCATGCGCCAAACACTATACTCAGCATAGCATGGGAGTAGACACCTCACCATCAGATCAGACACAGGCCCGATCCCACTTGGGGCTTACAGTCTTAAGGGAGAGGGACAAGTATTTTACCCCCATTTTACAAATGAAGAAACTGAGGTACAGAGGAGCAAAGTCACTTGCCCAAATTCACACAGCGGGCAGGTGGCAGAGGCAGGATTAGAATCCAGTTCTCTTGATTCCATTAAGGCTATGCTACTTCTCTAATTCAGAGTCAGTTTAGAACTCTGCCAGCTCTGGAGGTTTAGCTAGAGCGGTATGGTGTTTAGAACAATCTTGTGAATGGATGGTGTCTCAAGGGTAACGCTCTGGGCATGTCACTCCCCTTCTTAAAAACCTCCAGTGGTTGTCTATCAACCTCCGCACGAAACAAAAACTTCTCACTCTAGGCTTCAAGACTCTCCATCACCTTGCCCCCTCCTACCTCTCCTCCGTCTTTCTATTGCCCACCCCGTAGGCTCCACTCCTCTGCCGCCCACCTCCTCACCATCCCCCATTCTCGCCTATCCCGCCGTCGACCCCTGGCCCAGGTCCTTCCGCTGTCCTAGAATGCCCTCCCTCCTCACCTCTGCCAAACTAACTCTCTTCCCCTCTTCAAAGCCCTACTGAGAGCTCTCCTCCTCCAAGAGGCCTTCCCAAATTGAGCTTCCCCTTTTCCCTTTGCTCCCGCTGCTGACTCTGCCCCCTCCTTCACCTCCCCTCAGCTAAGTCCCCTTCCCCCCGTTTCTTTCTGCTCCTCCCCCTCTCCGTTCCCCTCCCCTCAGCACTGTGCTTGTCTGCTCATTTGTATATATTTTTATTACCCTGTTTATTTTGTTAATGAGGTATACATCCCCTTGATTCTATTTATTGCTATTGTTTTTATCTGTCTGTCTCCCCCAATTAGTCTGTAAGCCCGTCAATGGGCAGGGATTGTCTCTACCTGTTGCCGAATTGTACATTCCAAGTGCTTAGTACAGTGCTCTGCACATAGTAAGCGCTCAATAAATACTATTGAATGAATGAGTGAATACTCTCAGCAAAGGTTGCAATCAATTAGTAATATTTATTGAATAGACTGAAAGCTTGTTGTGGGTAGGGAATGTGTCTGTGATATTGTTGTGTTGCACTCTCCCAAGTGCTTAGTAGAGTGCTCTGCACACAGCACACCATAAATACAATTGAATGATTAAATGCCTAATAGGAAGTGCATTAGGCTCTTGGAAGGGTAGTCCAAGAGTTAGAGTTAGTAGCCAGGATTCCTGACCTGAAGGAGTTTACAATCTCGCAGGGGAGACAAACACTAAAATAATCTTCAAGTAGTTGGAAGAGGGTAAAAAGTATATGCTTGAGTTAGTCTTAAACAACAGGGCATGTCATAAGTGCTATAGGATGTGCAGAATATATATCCTTATACTCTGCTGCTTCCCCTATCTGTAATTTATTTTAATGTCTGTCTCCTCCTCTAGACAGTAGGCTCCTTACGGTGGAGATCATGCCCATCAACTCAGTTGTACTGTATTCTCTCAAGTGCTTAGTACAGTGGTCTGTACACATTAAGTACTCAAGAAATTTCTTCGATTGGTTGATCGAACAAGTACTGAGGGGGTGCAGAGGTAGTGAAGTGGCAGCTAGGGGATATAACGTGGAGAGGACTGGGATAACTTGCCAACTTAATGGAGGACAATAGTCAGAACTGAGAAGCAACATGGGCCTGGGAGTCAGAGGTCATGGGTTCTGATGCCAGCTCTGCCAAATGTCTTATGTGACCTTGGGCAGGTCACTTAACTTCTCTGTGCCTCAGTCACCTCATCTGTAAAATGGAGATTAAGACTGGGAGCTCTATGTGGGACAGGGACTGTGTCCAATCTAATTATATAGTATCTATCTAGTGCCTGACACATAATAAGTGCTTAACAAATATTTTAAAAAACATTGCCTCCCTAGTCTTTTTAGATAGTCTCATTGCCTCATTCATCCACGAGTTTTCAGTCAGGCTGGAAAGACCTAAAACTGTAATGTTCAGGTCCGTTAACTCTCCTAAATCTCATTCTCCTTAAAATCCCTGTCCCCCTTTCGCTCCCACACACCACATGAAAAATTGGCACTTCTCTCAAACTCATCTTTCTCACCACTGACCCCTCACCCATGTCCTCCCTCTAGCCTGGAATTCCCTCCCCCTTCATACCCGACAGACCACCACTCTCCTCACCTTCAAAGCCTTATTAAAATCACATCTCCTCCAAGAAGCCTTCCCCAATTAAGCTCACATTTCCCCTGCTCTCTCTTCCTCTGGGTTGCCCTAGCACTCGGATCTGAACCCTTTAAACCCTTGGCATTCATTCCACCCTTTTATACATATCTGTAATTTACTTTAATGTCTGTCTCCTCTTCTAGACTGTAACCTCCTTGTGGGTAAGGTACATGTCTACAAATTATATTGTACTTCCTCAAGCACTTAGAGCTATGCACATAGTAAGCAATCAGTAAATAACATTGATTAATTAATTGATAAGGAGGGATGGCAGTTGGTTCCACTGCTCTCCAAGATTTGTTTCCAGTTGTAAACAACAGGAAGGTAGTATTAGGTTTAGGACAATTTGAGAGGATGCTGGGAAATTTCACTTGGTCAGGTCTGGGGCAGAACAATTGCCTATTCCAACCCTGAAAGTGAAGCTCTCCCTAGATTAGGCTCCTACCAATGTTCACAGTAGGTTGTGACTTAGAGAGGAGGGTCACTATCCCTCCTCTTTACACTCCATTTCTATTTCTCCATGGTTTAGCCTCCGCCCTCCCAGTTTCCTCCATTACTTCCTTCCTCAATTCCTTCCATCTCAAGTTGACCCAATCTACCTTCATCTTGGTTCATTCTCATTTGATATCTATGACAAATAACCTGTTACAATAAGAAAATGTTCTTTACTCTCCAACACACGATTTTCCTAGCTCACCTACCAAATTGTTATGCTTTTTGGTTGTGCATCTAGCACAGGTATTACCACTGGAACAGTGTCTTCCAGCTAGATAACTGAAGAAACTACTTCAATTTCAATACTCCACTCGTGTGAAAGATCTATTCCTAGATTGAGTTTGGAAAGGTAATAGCCTCAAAGGGAAGCCTCATATAAATCTGGACCTCCACTAGAATATTTACATTTTATATGAAACATGTCAATGACCTTACAATTTTACACTTGACAGTTCTACAGTTACCAGGTCTTAATCACATAGCATGGCTCAACTCCTTTTTGGTCAGGGGAATCAACCCGACCCCATGGAGCGAGAAAGCTAAATTATTAACAGCCTACTAAGGAGTCAGTACTAAGT
Organism: Ornithorhynchus anatinus; assembly: GCF_004115215.2. Taxonomy (NCBI): domain Eukaryota; kingdom Metazoa; phylum Chordata; class Mammalia; order Monotremata; family Ornithorhynchidae; genus Ornithorhynchus; species Ornithorhynchus anatinus. The sequence goes on from NC_041728.1 coordinate 39,188,194, forward strand.
GCTACGGCTGTAGCCTGAAGTCCTGGTGGACCACGAGAGACATTTTAAGCTCAGTAAATGAGCGTTTCCTTGGGAGAAGTTTAGATGCTAATGAAACTCATCAGCTCTTCAAGGTCACTAGGGGACAGTTGGTTACATTAACAATTCCCATAGAATGACATAAGAAACTGGGACTACTAGCAGCTAGTAATAATAATAATGTTGGTATTTGTTAAGCGCTTACTATGTGCCGAGCACTGTTCTAAGCGCTGGGGTAGACACAGGGGAATCAGGTTGTCCCACGTGGGGCTCACAGTCTTAATCCCCATTTTACAGATGAGGTAACTGAGGCACCGAGAAGTTAAGTGACTTGCCCAAAGTCACACAGCTGACAAGTGGTAGAGCCGGGGTTCGAACCCATGACCTCTGACTCCAAAGCCCGTGCTCTTTCCAGTGAGCCACGCTGCTTTGTAGTTCTGGTGTTGTGCTACTTGTTCAAGTAAAATAGGGAAGCTACTGATGGCTGATGATTAATTTCCCAGCATTCTAAAGAATATAATCCCATCAGCCAACTCTTGTACTAATGAATTTATTTATACCCATCTTCACCACTCACGTCTATACATTTATTCATTTTCTTTGCCCATTCTATTTACAGATATTTTTATCTTTATTCCCCCCACTAGAGGGAAGCTTCTTGCGGGCAGGAAATGTGTCCCTTCTTTATCCTGTCATTACCTTCCAAGAGGCTAGTTCACTCTACTACAAGTGGACACTCAATCACTACTATTAATCAGTGGCATTTATTGAGTGCTTACTGTGTGCAGATCACTATATTAAGTGCTTGGAAGCAGCGTGGCTCAGTGGAAAGAGTCCGGGCTTGGAGTCAGAGGTCATGGGTTCGAAACCTGGATCTGCCACTTGTCAGCTGTGTGACTGTGGGCAAGTCACTTCACTTCTCTGTGTCTCAGTTACCTCATCTGTAAAATGGGGATGAAGACTGTGAGCCTCACGTGGGACAACCTGATTACCCTGTACCTACCCCAGTGCTTAGAACAGTGCTCTGCACATAGTAAATGCTTAACAAATAACGTTATTATTATTACGATACAACAGAGTTGGTAGGCATGATCTAGACGTGTTCCCTGGCCACAACAAGCTTAGAGTCTAGAGGATAAGTTTACAGTTTAGAGGGTGAGTTTTAATCTAGAGGATCTTACAGTCTACTACTCTGCTAGTGACACCTCCAGGCTGCTAATTCTGTTGTATTGTACTATCCCAAGTGCTTAGTACAATGCAGTGCACATAGTAAGCACTTGATAAAATGTGATTGATTGATTGCTATTGCTGGTGGCCCTCAAAAATATCAGACAAGGAGATGCACATGACGCCAAAGGCTATCCCCTGGGAAGCAGCAAGCAGTGGAATGCAATGATGTCATAAATGCCTTTTTTTGAAGTTTGCAGAGTTGGTCTGAATCTAGATTTCCCCAGGGGAACCCCTGACACTCCTACTTACTTAAGAGCTCTGGTGTTCCCCTCCCAGGACACTGAGAACATGGTTGCTGCTGCCAAGCAGAAGTCAGGGCAGAGGGAGTCATTTGTTTATTATCTGTAATCTATTTTAATGTCTGTCTCCCGCTGTAGACTGTAAGCTCCTCGTGGGCAGAGATTGATCCTGCCGACTCTAATGGTAACTGTGGTATCTGTTATGTGCTTCTTATGTACCAACCTAGGAGCAGTGACTAGCGAATGGAAGACAACCTGTTACAAGGTAAAACTCCGCTGTCCTGGGCAACAGTGGCATGGGAGACAGTTGAGGGTGGAGATTCAAGTCGACTGCGCGGAAGGAGGCATTGGTAAACCACTTCCGTATTTTTACCAAGAAACTCTATGGATCCACTACCAGAACAATTGCAGATGGAGGTGGGGGCATTCCGGGAGAGATGTGCCCATGGCGTTGCTATGAGTCGGACATGACTCGACAACAAGACAACAAATGTACCAAGCACTATACTAAGCAAGATAATCAGGTTGGGCACAATCCCTGTCCCACATGTGGTCACAGTTTAAGTAGGAGGGAGTAGGATTTAATCCCCATTTTACAGATGATGGAACTGAGGTACAGAGAAGTAGTGTGATCTGCTCAAAGTCACAGAGCAGGCAAGTGGCAGAGCCAGGATTAGAACCCAGGTCCTCTAACTCCCAGGCCTGTGCTCAATTATATTGTACTCTCCTAATCAGTCACATTTATTTAGTGCTTGCTGTGTGCAGAATACTGTACTAGGTGCTTGGGAGAGTACAATATAATCAAGTTCACAGACACGATCCCTGCCCACAATGAGCTTAGAGTGTAGAGGGGGAAACAGACATTAAAATAAAATACAGATACGCACATAAGTGCTTTGGGGCTGAGGGTAGAGTGAATACAGGGCACAAATCTAAGAGCAAAGGTGATGCAGAACCTAGAGGAAATAGGGGAAATGAGGGCTGAGTTGGGAAGGTCTCTTGGAGGAAATATGGTTTTAATAAGGCTCTGAAGTTTGGGAGAGTGATTGTCTACTGGATATGAAGAGGGAGGGAGTTCCAGGCCAAAGGCAGGAGGTGGGAAAGGAATTGGAGGTGAGATAGATGAGATCAAAGTACAGTAAGAAGGTTGATGTTAGAAGAGCAAAATGAACGTGCTGGGGTTGAATTAGGAAATCAGCGAGGTAAGTTAGGATATGACTGAGTGCTTTTAAGTTGATGGTAAGCAGTTTCCGTTTCATCCAGAGGTGCATGAGCAACTACTGGAGGTTCTTGAGGAGTGGGAGATGCAGACTGAACTTTTTTTTAAGAAAAATGATCCAGGCTGCAGAGGGAAGTATGGACTTAAGTGGGGAGAGATGGGAGGCAGGGAGGTCAGCCAGGAGACTGATGTAGTCGTCAAGGCGGGATAAAATAAGTGTTTGGATCAGCGTGGTAGTAGTTTGGGGGGAGGGGAGAGGGTGGATTTTAGAAATGTTGTGAAGGTGGGACCAACAGGGTTTGGTGACATATTGAATATGTGGGTGGAACAAGATAGATGAGTCGAGGATAGTGCTAAGGTTATGGCCTTGTCATCCAAGTGGTTAGTAAAGTGTTCTGCACTCCTTAAATGCTCAAAAAATACCACTGATTAATTGATTGAGTCTGGGCCTTGAAAATAAAGACACCAGTCATAAAAGGATTATCAGCAACAGGAAGGGGGACAGACCTGCTAGAAGCTGGACTGCCTACTATAAGATTGAACGTCTGGCCACACCAGTGCCCCATTGTCATGTGCAGGGAATATGCCCACTAATTCTGTTGGATTGTACTCTCCAAGCTCTTAGTACAGTACTCTGCACGTATTAAGTGCTCAATCGATCCAATTGAACTATATTGACCTACGTTGTACTTGTGTCTCAGCAAAGTAATTAACTACAAATCACTGAAGATGTTTCTCTCTTCGCCTCCAAAATCTAAGAACAACTTCTTCTTTACCAGTCTAGTCCACTCGGAGGTGGAAATACTCTTACGTTCACTGAGAGCAATAATTTACTGATTTTTTTTGTTGGGTCCTTCTGTTTACCCACATTCAAAGGTAAAAAAAAAAAAATCCCAGCTAGAGAAAGGTCCCATCAGATTTGGTGGCTAAAATAGCTGTGTGTTCAATTAAAATAGGGCTTTTGGTGATTCTGAGATGACCTTGAACTTTCAACAATTCTACAATTTAACACAGAAGTCAAAAGTTACCAAAAACAAAACTCTGCCAGTACTTCCAAACACATACTGTGAAAGAAACTGTGCTTTCTTCCTAGCTAGGCTTCTGCAATGCATTCTATTTCCCTTCAAGTTAATGTTCTCCTCCCCTACCTTAACAAGCCATCAATCAATCAATAGTATTTATTGAGCATTTACTGTGAGATGAGCACTGTATTAAGCACTTGGGAGAGTATTTTACTAGAGTTGATAGACACGTTCTCTGCCCTAAATGAGCTTACAGACTAGAGGAGGAGACAGACATTAATATAAATATAAATAATGTTCACCTGACCATTTTTTGTCTATTAGGGAATCGGAGGTGGGGAGGGAGAAAAGAATCCTTACTCTGAAGAACAACTGCAACCAAGTTGATCAAGAGGATCAGTACTGCACTTTGCATATAATAAGCAACTAAATACTTTATTGATAAATACTTGAATACACAATTATTCTTTTATTATTAAGGAGAAGGTCCCATATGAACAGAGACTGCAAATATTAGAGTTCTTCAATTGGGAAAGGCAAAGGCTAAGAGGAGTCATAATTGAAATCTACAAAACCATAAAGGGTTGGAATAGGGTGATCATAGAATTACCCTAACCAAATCCCTAACACAGGGGCTGTGTGTGCATGGGGGTTAGGGGGTGGAGAGGAAAGGTGGCAAGGGCTCATGAAAGCTTAAAAGTGGTAGATTCAAAACAAATGAAAGGAAACACTTCTCCACACAGAAAGTGGCAAACATATGGAATTTGTTACCACAGGAAATTGTGCTGGCCAAAAATATCAGTAGGTTCAAGAGGGATTTGGATACATTCACTGGCGAGAGACCCCAAATGGATTCTTAGAAGGAAAGTTGGGATGTTAGATGGTATGAGCCTAACCAAGAGGATGGACTCCAAGATGGCCAGCCTTTACACCGTTTCTCTAAGCATCTTTGAGGTGTCATGGATGGAACAGAACTACTTGATTTGATGGACCTCTGATTTGATTAAGTATGAATAATAATAACAACAATGGTATTTGTTGAGCGCTTACTATATGTCAAGCCCTGATCTAAGCGCTGGGGTAGATACAAGGTAATCAGGTTGTCCCACATGGGGCATCCCCATTTTACAGATGAGATAACTGAGGCACAGAGACGTGAAGTGGCTTGCCCAAGGTCACACAGCAGACAAGTGGCAGAGATGGGATTAGAACCCACGACCTCTGACTCCCAAGCCTGTGCTCTTTCCACTAAGGAATATTCCATGTGTTCTCATGTTACACTAGTCTTAGAACTGCAGAGTTCCAAGAAGAAGCAAAGTTTTATTCCCAAGGGCTTGGCCAAAAGATTCTTTCATCCATTTTCCTTCTCCTGTCTGCTGTTTGTGGCCTATCCCTCTGCCTCCCTCCCACATTCTCCTCTCCAGTCAGGTTTGTACCACAGAAGGAAAGAATAAACTCCCGGCCACAAATGTGTGATTGGTGGCAGGAACTGCCATCTGCATGGAGTTCCTATCTCAGCTATTGGGTAGTGCGTAAAGGAAAAAAGCCAGACCCCAACGTGCAATGTGGCAAGATGCCATGCTGCTGCCATTTTGCAGTTGTTTGTTCAATTGGACTCCAGTTGGCCTGAGCCTGAAGTTTCTCCGGGTACCGCAATCTTCCCTGTTGTTCTAGAGCTTCATGGAAGCTGACATCACACCTGGGTCACGGAATTTGGTGGCAGAGAGAGATATGGGGTCCAAAATAAGAAAGAGATTTAAAGCCATCTGAAACTCTAATGGAAGCGGAGGGGCAGGCGGGCTGCCCGAAAACCAGGCAGTCCAGTATAATCCAGGACCTCTGGTCACCCTAAGTGTGCCTGGTGAAAAGCCAGAAACGGTCCACTTATGTGAGGGGGCAGAGTGACTCTCCCCTTCTCAGGATTTCTTTAGACTTTGAGGGTGCTTTTAATAAGAATGTTCTCCCTCTTGGGCTCCTGGTATTGAAGGTATCCTGTTAAGTGAGCCCTATGGGGAAGGGAGTGAGTGTGGTTGGCACAACGTTGTCACTCCTCTCAAGGGAATCACTCTAAGGGGAAGTAAAACTGCCAGAATCTGCATACGTCCTCCTACCCGCCCACCCCCAGGAACATTCAGTGGGGTTGAGAGCGCCTGCCCTCACCTCTGATGCCAAGGCTTAGTCCAAGGGGGCCAGGATTCCCAGTATGCAACATGGACTCACCATCAACAACCATGTTTATCCCCCAGGTCGGGTATCCACAGACACCCTGCCATGGTGGATTTAGAGATGTTTGGAAACGATGGAGATTTCATCAACACCGAGTGAATGAAACCCTCAAAAGCCAAGGAAAACCCTTTTGGTTCTAGAAATAGACACTGGCTCGTCCCTGCCCACGTAACCGTTCCCTCCTCCTTCCTTGTGGGATGGTGCGGGTCTCCAGGCAGAATCCCAGCCCTGCCCCTGTCCTGAGGCCAGCCTGGCCAGTCCCGGCTCCTACCTCCCTCGGCCCTGTTCTGCTTCAGGGGGCACCTTTACCTCAAGGGTGGGAGGCTCGGGCCACCAGCCCCGAACCCGGGCCTTCCTTCCCTTTAATCTCACCTCCCTGAAATCACTCTGCCTCCAGCGAGGTGGGCCGAGCTCCGGGGCTGGGCGCCCGCCAGTCAGTCTGGCCAGAGCGGGAACTATTTTGGGAACTTTTATGATGGAACAATATTTTTTGGGTAAACAAATGGAAAGCTGTTAAACGGGGACGCTCACCCCTAGCTCCTGGCTCACCTCCCTCGCTGCGGAGGTGTCACAGTACTTGCACTGTCCATCTCAAGGAACACCGCCTCCCTCACCGTTCCCCCAGGAGGGGCTGGACAAACAGCTTGCGGGGGGGGGGGGGGGGCTGCCCTCTCCTGCTCACACCCCACCCTCGCCTTACTGGCTACTCCAAAACAGCGAAACAGAACCCGTGGAGTTCTTTGTGAGGGCTCTGGTGGCTGCTGCAGTTTTGCAACTAAATTAACCCCTTCATCATCATCCTAGTAATAATAATTGTGGCACTGTTGAAGCACTGTGTGCCAAGCACTAGGATAGATACAATGCAGTCCTACATGGGGCTCCCCACCTAAGGGAGAACTGGTACTTAATCCCCATTTTAAAGATAATGAAAGCAAGGCATAGAGAAGGTAAGTGACTTGCCCACTGTCACACAACAAGCAAATGGTAGAGCCGGGATTAGAACCCAGTTCTCGTGATTCCCAGTCCTGTGTTCTTTCCACCAGACCATGTTGCTCCTCAGAGCGTAAAATAGATTATACACTCCTTGAAGGCAGCAATTCTGTCTAATTCTATTGTACTCTCCCAAGCACCTAGAACAGTGTTCTGCACAGAGGAAGGACTCAGTAAACACTATCGATTGATCAATAGGGAATAATAACTCCTCCCAGGACTGTACGTGGTGAGGTACAGTTGATGAGGAGACAGACTGTGAGCTCATTGTTGGCATGGAACATGCCCGTTTATTGTTCTATTATACTCTCCCAAGTGCTTAGTACAGTGCATTGCACACAGTAAGTGCTCACGAAATACTATTTAGTGAATGAATGAATGAATGAATGAATGAAAGGCTGCCTCATCCCTGAGAGATGGATGAGGCCTGAGACTTTCAGATATGGCTGAAAGAGGAGTTCAGATAAGTCAGATCTTCCTAACTGCCAAGTTTTAGTCTTTGCTTTTCAACCTTTTGGTGTGCATCACTCAGGTGGTTATTGGCTTCTTTTCTGAGCCCTCTGCAGGCCTTTCAGGTGAATGGGGAATAAGTGATACTCATAATGGAGAATTAAAACAACATTCTTTAGAGAGGTAGCAAACTTCAACAGGAAAAAAAGAATACTCTTTAAAGAGATCATGTAGTTTAAAGGGATCCACGAATTACCTAAAATGCAACAAGTAAACAGATTCCATCCTCCCTAGGTAAAATAGATCCTTCAGTGGGTTACCTATGGGGCTTTGAGAGAAGGTCTCTTGCTGTGCAATGTAGCTAGCTAAATTAGGGCTTCTGTCTTCTTATGGCTGGAAGTATTTATTATTACTATTAGAATAATAATATTTTTTGGTTTTTTAGTGATATTTGTTAAGTGTTTATTAGGTGCCAGGCACTGTACTAAATGCTGGGGTAGATACAAGCTAATCAGGTTGGCCATAGAGCCCATCCCCCCTGGGGATCTCAGTCTTAATCCCCATTTTATAGTTGAGGAACTGTGGCACAGAGAATAATAATAATAATTATAATGGTGGTATTTGTTAAGCGTTTACTATGTGCCAAGCACTGTTCTAAGTGCTAGGGTAGATACAAGGTAATCAGGGTGTTCCACGTGGGGCTCACAGTCATAATCCCCATTTTGCAGATGAGTAACTGAGGTTCAGAGAAGTTAAGTGACTTGCCCAAGGTCACAGCAGACAAGTGGCAATGTCAGGGTTAGAACCCAGGTCCTTTGACTCCCAGGCCCATGCTCTATCCACTAGACCCTGCTGCTACAAGGTAATGAGGTTCGACCCAATCCTTGTCCCACATATGACTCCCAGTTTAAGAGGGAGGGTTGAGTTGAAGTATGTCATGGGGCATTAGTGACTGCAACTATTTGTTTAATAGCCTTGTCCTAAAGGAAATCTGCCTGGGCCTACACATCTTAGGACAAGTAAAAATTCTGAGATGTAACAAGTGGACTGCAATTCTAATCTTTCTTTCTTTATGTTATTTGTTAAGTGCTTATGCCAGGCACCATTCTAAGTGCTGGGGTAGATACAAAGTAATCAGGTTGGACACAGTCCCTGTCCCACATAGGGCTCACAGACTTAATCCCCATTTTCAAGACAAGGTAACTGAGGCACAGAGAAGTGAAATGACTCACCCAGGTTCACCCAATAGACAAGTGGCTGAGCGGGGATTAGAACCCAGCTCCCTCTGACTCCCAGTCCCAGGCTCTATCCACTAGGCCGTGCAGCTGCTCTAAATAATCTTGACCTGTACTGAAAGCAATGGGCCAGACAGGCACACTTTCAGGTATTTAATAATGTCGGTATTTGTTAAGCGCTTACTATGTGCAGAGCAGAGCAGTGGTTCTAAGCGCTGGGGGTGATACAGGGTAATCAGGTTGTCCCACATGAGGCTCACAGTTAATCCCCATTTTACAGATGAGGTAACTGAGGCACAGAGAAGTTAAGTGACTTGCCCAAAGTCACACAGCTGACAAGTGGCAGAGCCAGGAGTCGAACCCATAACCTCTGACTCCGAAGCCCAGGCTCATTCCACTGAGCCACGCTGCTTCCCTAAACAACCCGATTTGGGAACCCAATTTGGGCTTCCCTAAACAACCCGATTTGGGCTTTCTTTTTCCCAGACCCCAGCAGACAGCGCTCCACTTCTAAGCTCTTAAAATGGGCCAAACCTGTTCAACTCATGAGTCAGACTTAGTCTAGAAAGAAATTAGCAGGCAAACAAACCTATTTACATGCTTGGTACTTAACACCTCAAACCTGTATGAAATACACAATAACCGACCGTACCTTCATCCTCTCGCTATTGTTAAACGACACACTCTCCAGTTCCTAAGAAACCATTTACAATGCCTTTTCTTCCCCTCTGGAAGAAATTCAACTTGGGGAACACCGGAACCAAAACCTAAGCCTTCTGAATAGGTGGCCAACCAACTGGGCAACTTGCTCCAAATAGTTCATTAGGTCAACTATCAATTATGTCATTTACTGGGCACTTACTCTGTGCAGAGAACTCTACCAAGTGCTTGGGAGAGTACAGTACAGAGTCAGTAGACATGTTTCCTGCATTAATATTAAACCACACTATTTCTACCAGTGGCCCACCCAAGCAGGAGTTCTATCCTGACCATTAGGGATAGACCACCAAATACCCTTAACTTTTCACTTTCCATTCTCATTTTCCACTAAAAAATCCATTATGGATGCCTTCTCCCTCCATTTACCCAAATAATCCCCTTTGAACCCGCTGATATTTGCAGTCTGCCCAATTTCCTAGGAAAATCATTTCCATATGTAAGCATCCTTAGCCCATTCCCAACCCTGCCTCCTCTCCTGGAAGCCGCTGGGCAGTCCCAAGAACCTGGAGGGTTGGATGGGAAGGGAGGAAAGAGACTACAAAGCAGGAGCCCATCTAAAGTAAAAATACCTTGATTGGGTAATCCCAATCCATACCTTAGCAACCTTCCCAGGCTGAATTGGAACAAAGAATCCTAGGAAGCTTGGACTGGCTAATTGTCAGCACTATTCAGGTAGCCAATCTGTGAGATGTTTTCAACCTCCAGTAAGTTCACCCTGGGCAAACTCAGTTATCACTCAAGCAGTCATTCAAGCTCAATTCACTAAGCACTTACTGTCTCCCCTTCTAGACTGTAAATTCATTAAGGGGAGGGAACATGTCTGCTAATTTTATTCTATTTTACTCTCCCAAGTGCTTAGAACAGTGTTCTGCACCTAGGAAGTGCTCAATAAATACCACTGACTGAGTGATTATAGAGCATTCCACTAAGTGCTCGAGAGAAAACACTAGTCAGTTGGAGCTTACAGTCAAGCAGGGGAAAAAATACTGAAATAAATTACAATTAGCAGTGAGCAACAGAGTTTTCCGATATGTACTTAAGTGCTACTGGGTGCTTGGGGGTGGTCTGAGGGGAGGGTGAGTACCCAGTGCTAAGGTGAAGCAGAAGTGCTGGAGTGGGAATAACAGTGGCTGTGGAAGGGATAGGATTGGGAGATAAAGATTAATCAGGGGAGGCCTCCTGGAGGAGTTGGGCTTTTAGAAGAGCTTAGTAGAAGAAGAGAGTGGTGGTCTGCCAGATGTGAAGGGTGAGGGAGTTCCAGGCAAGGGGGAGAACAGAGATGGATGATGAGAGAGATGAGAAAGAAGCTCAGGAAGCTAAGAGTGCTGGTTGGGTTTGTTAAATAACTAAAAGCAGGGTGGCTCTCCTGGGTCCCTGAAAGTAGTGAGGGAGTGATTGGGAAGGACTGGCAGAGGCAGTATGCAACTGATTTGGTCACATCCCTCACTTTCACCCATTTTCACTCTTGTGAAATGATGAGGGTTATCTACAGAAGTAACATAGCCTAGTGGACAGACCACAGGTCATGGAGCCAGGAGACCTAGTCTCTATTATTATAGTATTTAAGCCCTTACTAGGTGTCAAGCACTGTTCTAAGCACTGGGGTAGATACAGGGTAATAGGTTGTCCCACGTGGGGCTCACACTTGTAATCCCCATTTTACAGATGAGATAACTGAAGCCCAGAGAAGTTAAGTGACTTGCCCAAGGTCACACAGCAGACATGTGGCAGCACCAGAATTAGAACTCCCATGCCAGGGCTCTGTCCATTAAGCCACGCTGCTTCTTTAAGTTTCAGCTTTGCTACTTGTCTGCTGTGTGATCTTGGGCAAGTCTCTTAACTTCTCTGTGCCTCAATTTCCTCATTTAAAAAACGGGGATTCATTCCCTGTTCTCCCTCCTACTTAGATTGTGAGCTCCAGTTCTGACCTGATTATATTACAATCACCTCAGCACTAATCCATGCTTGGCACACAGTAAGCACTTAAACAGCATACTCATTTAGGATGGCATTCAGCTTAGTGGCAGCCCTGAATGTACAACTCAGTCAAGAACTGTGCCAGAGAAGGGAGACTGGATCAAACTAAACTAGATTCTCCTGGGCTCAAGATCATTCAGTTCAATAAACAGCAATCACAGATTACCCAGCTCAGGAGCAAATAGAGGGAATTGAAGTATTTCTGCAGAGTGTGTAAATAAATTGTATATTTTCTTTATACTCCTGTCCCAGAAGCGCACAGCCTTGGTGTCATCCATGAATCCTGCCTGTTAGTAATGTTGCTGATCCTTCCTCTATATCATTTTCCACATCAACCTTTCCTTTCCAAGCAAACAGCTGCCTCCCTGGCCCAGTGTGCTATCATGGCTGGACTACTGTATTTATCTACCTCACTTGTCTCCTTGCTTCAGGCCTCTCCTCTATTCACTATTCCACACAGCTCTATGTACCGTCTTCCCAAAATGTCACCTGACACATATGTCTTCATTCATCAGGGAACATATGGCTTGTTTCTGGTATAATCTCCCAAGTGCTTAGTACATTGTTTAGCCCCCATGCATGCTCAACAAATGCCATTGATACATTGATTCATATATCACAAGCACTTGTAGTTTGTGTTCACGGCTTCTGACCCGACTCACACTTGACCAGTATCTCATCCAGGAAAGAAAGTCAGGGAGAGCTGACCAGGTGGCCAAGAGGTCATCCTGCCACTGCCATGCAACCTGAAACTCACAATGAAATGTAGAAGAAATAGCTGAGAACTAAAGGAATTGCTAGGATATCTGACCCCTGCCCTTTGCTTGGCACTAAATGAGTTAATAGACCCCAGTAAAAAGTCCCCTTGACCTTTAAACTTGTAACATTATAAAAAAAGAATGTGACCAAGATGTACAAGGACTAAGGAAACAGTTGATACTTTCATGCAAACATAGGGATCGATTGAGCCTAATTAAAATGTCTGATATAGTTAGTGTTTATGTTTACTATTCATAATATTTAAATGTTCAAATTCAACCTTTAAATATTTAGATTTTCATAAGGAATGGGAATATTCACACCAAACAGTTGGTATTAACTGTGTTACTAATTTAAAATAGAATAAAAGGTGTGATAACAACACATATCATACTTCACTAACCTGAGAGTTCTGCTCAGGTCACACCACCACCATAGTCAACATCAAACAAGTATTTATAATAGATGCCCACTTACCAGTAAGCAGCCCACTGATCTGGTCTATGGAATAGATGAAGGTGCTTGTGGAAGTCCAGATTCAAGGGCATGAAAGATACAGTCCTTGAGCTGAGGGGAAACTCCCCATGTTGGGAGAGTTTCCAAACTGACTTTCCCCTCTTAGTCACCTTAAATGAGGGACAAATCTAAGAAGGAACAGAGTGAGTGAGGAGTTGGGCAATCAGGAGGGTTGTGAAAAAGAGTCAATGCATCTGAAAGCTAAATGCCCTCCAAAAACCATCTGAGTACTGAGGTTTTTCCCCACCTCCTGGCCGGGGGTGGGTGGGAAAGGCAGAAGACTGCCTATCCAACATTTAGGATGCTGTAAAGATTATGACATGACACGAATCCCCTCAAAACTTGCTACCTCCATTCCAGTTCCTTGTGGGCTAAACAGCTGCATGAACTTGAGGTGCTGATAATTATGCCCTCGGCCTCTACCTGCCACAGCTGTGTGACTCCTTCCCATGCCTTCCTCCCAATCAATCAATTGTACTTATTGAGCACTTATTGTGTGCAGAGTACTGTACTAAGCGCTTGGGACAATACAATCCAACAGAATTGGTAGATACATTCCCTGCCGATAGCGAGCTTACAGTCTAGAGAGAGAGACATTAATATCAATAAATTATAGATGTGAACATGAGTGCTGTGGGGCTGGAGGAGTGGTGAGTAAAGGCTGCAAATCCAAGGGAAAAGGTGATGCAGAAGGGAGTGGAAGAAGTGGGAATGATGGACTAGTTGGAGAAGGCCTTTTGGAGGAGATGTGCCTTCAATAAGTCTTTGAAGATGAGGAAAGTGATCATCTGTCGGATATGAAGAGGGAGGGAGTTCCAGGCCAGGGGGAGGATTCATTCATTCATTCAATCGTATTTATTGAGTGCTTACTGTGTGCAGAGCACTGTACTAAGCGCTTGGAAAGTACAATTCAGCAACAATAGAGATGATCCCTACCCAACAACGGGCTCACAGTATAGAAGGGGGAGACAGACAACAAAACAAAACAAGTAAACAGGCATCAATACCATTAAAGTAGATAAAAAGAATTATAGGTATATATACATTATTAATAAAATAGAGTAATAAATATGTACAAATATACACAAGTGCTGTGGGGAGGGGAAGGGGTAGACAAGAGGGAGGGAGTAGGGGTGATGGGGAGGGGAGGAGGAGCAGAGGGAATGGGGGGCTCAGTGTGGGAAGGCCTCCTGGAGGAGGTGACCTCTCAATAGGGCTTTGAAGAGGGGAAGAGAGCTAGTTTGGCGGATGTGAGAAGGGAGGGCATTCCAGGCCAGAGGTAGGATGTGGGCCAGGTGTCGACGGCGGGACAGGTGAGAACGAGGCACAGTGAGGAGGATAGCGGCAGAGGAGCGGAGTGTGCAGGCTGGGCTGTAGAAGGAGGGGAGGGAGGTGATGTAGGAGGGGCCTACTTCACTCACCTGCCTAGGAGGGGGAGAAGGTTAGAATTAAAGGAGCAAATTGTGCAGGCTGGATTGTAGTAGGAGAGTAATGAGGCAGGATAGGAGGGGACAAAGTGTTTAAGTGCTTTAAAATCAATGGTTAGAAATTTCTGTTTGCTGCAGAGTTGGATGGGCAATGACTGGAGGTCCTTGAGTGGGGAAACATGGGCTGAATGTTTCTGTAGAAAAGTGATCTGGCAGCAGAGTGAAGCAAAGACTGGAGTGGGGAGAGACAGGAGGCAAGAAGTTCAGCAAGGAGGCTGATACAGTAATCAAGTCAGGATAGGATAAGTGCTTGGATTAATGGGGTAGCAGTTCAGATGGAGTGGAAAGGGTGGATTTTAGTGATGTTGTGTAGTGACAGGATTTAGTGGCAGATTGAATTGTGGCTTGAATGAAAGAGATGTGTTGAGGTCAATACTAATTTTAAGAGTTTGTGAGACAGGGAGCATTGTGGTGTTGTCCACAGTGATCGAAAGTCAGTGGGAGGACAGGGTTTAGGTAGGAAGATGTGGAGTTATGTTTCCAAGTGGAAATATCCTGAAAGTGGGAGAAAATGTGAGAGTGCAGAGGAGTAGTGAGATCAGGGCTGGAGATGTAGATTTTGGAATCATCCACATAGAGATGGTAGTTGAAGCCATATGAGTGGATAAATCCTCCAAGGGAGTGAGTAAGATGGAGAATAGAAGGGGACCCAGAACTGAACCCTGTGGGACACCCTCAGGAGTGAGAAGCAGAGGAAGAGCCCATGAAAAAGACTGAGAAAATGGGGCCAGAGAAATAGGAGAGGAACCAGGAGACGATAGTGTCAGTGAAGCTGAGGGTGGATAATGTTTCCAGAAGTGGGTGGTTGACGTGTTGAAGGCAGCTGAGAGGTCAAGGAAGATTAAGATGGAGTAGAGGCTGTTGGATATGATAAGCAGGAGATCATTGGTGACCTTTGAAAGGATGGTTTCTATGGAGTGAAGGGGACGGAAGCTGGATTGGAGGGAGTCAAGGAGAGAATGAGGAACCTCATTCTCATCATCGGGTTTCCCATATCTCTTCTCCCAACATGACTTCCCCCAGTTGCAAGGGCTTAAGCCGCATATCATGGCCCCGCAACTCCTTCAGGCACCTGCTGGCCCCATAGTGGCTCTCATCTCACCCTCCTCCACCTGACCACCACACAGCCTCCCCAGAATCCCACACTGGCTCCTCTCCACATCACCGAGAAGCCTCCATCCCAATCCTCCTCCCAACATGCCAGCGGGCCAGAGAAAAAGCAGCGGCAGCCAGGCACTACCGTGCCCAAATAACTTTGGGGAGACTGTGGAGGACACCTCCGGGGCAGTCATTGGGTCTGAGCGGCAGGTGATTGGGGATTACCCTTGGGAGCCTTCAGCTGGGCAGGATTTGAAGAAGAGAAAGGGACCAGACAGCATCTCTCTCCTCCCAGGCTAGGGGTTGCTAACTTTCATTCATTCATTCATTCATTCATTCATTCATTCATTCAATCAATCGTATTTATTGAGCACTTACTGTGTGCAGAGCACTGTATTAAGTGCTTGGAATGTACAATTTGGCATCGGAGACAATCCCTGCCCAACAACGGGCTCACAGTCTAAAAAGGGGAGACAGACAACGAAACAAAACAAATAGTCAGACATCAATACCCTCAGAATAGATAAATAGAATCATAGATATATACACATCATGAATAAAATAGAGTAATAATATATATATAAATATGCACAAGTGCTGTGGGGAGGGTAAGGGGGTAGAGCAGAGGGAGGGAGTGGGGGAAGGGGGAGGGGAGGATGGGCAGAGGGAATGGGAGGGCTCAGTCTGAGAAGGCCTCCTGGAGGAGGTGAGCTTTCAATAGGGCTTTGAAGAGGGGAAGAGAGTTAGTTGGCAGATGTGAGGAGGAAGGGCATTCCAGGTCAGTAGTAGGATGTGGACCAGAGGTCAAGGGCGGGACAGGCAAGAATGAGGCACCGTGAGGAGGTTAGCGGCAGAGGAGCAGAGTGTATGGGGTGGGCTGTAGAAGGAGAGAAGGGAGGTGAGGTAGGGCAAATGAAAACTCCTAAGGATCAGGAGAAGAAGCGAGGGGGAAGGACCTCTTTCAGTTCTGTTTCAACGACTTCAGAATTTTCATAGTTCCATCTATGTTCTTAATCAGGAAGCTAATTCCTACTGGTTGTTCCTTGTCCTAAACTTTGGTTTCCAGCCCTCTGGTCCAGTGTTTGTTGAGCCAAATTCTTGTTGTTGTTCTTCCAATATAACAGCTGGAGAGGGAGTTGGTCCTTGAAAAATAGTTTCAGAAAACAAACCAGAAATTAACCAGTGTGTGAATTGCCCTATCTCCTCTCTTATCTCTCTCTTTCATCTCTTCTCTCTTCTCTTTCCTCTCATCTCTTTTCTCTTTCCTCTTCTCTTCCCTCTTTTCTTCCTCTACCCTCTTCTCTTTCCTCTCTCTTCTCTTCCCTCTCTTCCTCCTCTCCCCTCTTCTCTTCTGTCTTTCCTTTCCCCCTCCCTCCCCTCTCTCTCCCTTCTGCATTTCCTCTCTCACCCCTGCTAGTGAGATCTAATCCATGCATGCAGATGAAGAGTTGACAGACCATTCCACAATGGCTTCATTTTAGATTGCCTTTTGCTCTACCAATTATTTGCTGTGTGACCTTGGGTAAGTCTCTTAACTTCTCTGAGCCTCAGTTTCCTCAACTGAAATGGGGATCAAAAACCTCTTCTCTCCCCTACTTAGACTGTGAGCCCATGAAGGATAGAAGTTGTTTCCAACCTAATTAACTTGTACCTACCCCAGCACCTAGAAAGGTGTTTGACAATAGTAAGCGCTAAGCAAATATTCTAAAAAAAATTAGTTTACTATTTGTAATTTATGTGCAGTGTCCAAAAGAGTCTCTTGGTATTGTGATCTTTCTGCAGTTTCTGCTTGAGGAGAACCACCCCTTTCTTTATTGCCATGTTCCAGGCTGGCTTGTGAGTAAATCAAATTATCAAACAACCAATGGTATTTATTGAGCTCCTACTATGTGCACAGCACTATACTAAATGCCTAGGAGCGTACAACAGAGCCAGAAGACATGATCCCTACTACCACCTTACATCCTAGTGGACTGTACTTCTTTCTGCTGTTATCTTTCTGTTGCAGCGGTCCACGGTTATGCTTCACCAGGTCCTCGAAGTATTTGTTGTACAGCTTGTGTAGGATTTGTTCTACAGCCTGTATGGGTGCCTTTCTTTTTCAGCCAACTTGGGCATCCTCAACTGCTGAACTGGGACTGGAACCAAGGCCTCAACCCTAAAACCTATTGGCAGAATCCGGGGCCTTTTCTGGAACCTAGGCAGCTTTGGGGAGAGCCCTGGTACCTTCTCTTTCCAGGAAGGGTGTAGACTGTGTGGAGAGGGAGAAACTTCAGAGCAATTAATGAGTACTAAAGTTGCGTGGGAACAGAGAATGGCTATGTAATGAGGATGGCATTTGTTAAACACTTACTATGTGCCGAGCATGGTTCTAAGCACTGGGGTAGATACAGAGTAATCAGGTTGTCCCATGTGGGCTCAAAGTCTTAATCCCCATTTTACAGTTGAGGTAACTGAGGCACAGAGAAGTCAAGTGACTTGCCCAAAATCACACAGCTAATCAGTGGTGGAGCAGGGATTAGAACCCATGACCTCTGACTCCCAAGCCAGTGCTCTTTCCACTATGCCACACTGCTTCTCTGTGTACATATCCATCTGTAATTAATGTTAAATCTCCTCCTCTAGTCTGTAAACTTCTTGGGGGCAGGGAATATAACCTACTTCTCTTGTATTGTCCCAAGTGTTAATTACAGTGCTCTGGACACAGTAAGCTCTCAATAGATAGCATCGATTGATTGAAGCATCAGAACTTTCACTCCTCAAACTATCCCCCTTCCTTCTTTTTTCCCCCACTCTCTCTCCCCTTACCGGCCCCTACCTAACTCTCAAGCCTCCCAGGGATTATTGGAGATGCATCTGACCCTAGAACAGATGGTAATTTGTAAACTTGCAACCCAGGACCTCTCCCAGTACCAAGGTAGCATTGGGTATCTTGCTCTCACCCATTCTCCTCCTAGGCTCTCCCAGCTAGAATGAAAGTTGGACACTACCTCAGCTTGTGGCTCTTCAGGCAGTCTGAAGCTTAACACTTACAGTCTCATTGTGGACAGGGAAGCTATCTACCAAATTTGTTGTATCAAACTCACCCAACTGTTTAGTACAGTGCTCTTCACATAGTAAGCACTCAAAAAGTACGATTGATTGATTGATGGATGCCAGGTTGCCACTTTCTATCAGTCTCCCCAAAGAACCTACAGGTCTTTACTGTTCAGTTTGCTACTTAATCTCTCTGAGTAGTTTTTGGACAGCACTTCGCCTAGATGATAGAATTCAGTGACAGCTTTCAGTTCCAGATGGTTAATACAAATCTCAGGTGACTTCCCTGAAGGAAGCTGGTACCTAACTTCTAAATGCCTCCGGGGGTTTAAGTCGAGTAGTCTTTGGTTTTCCAGTTTCCCCACCATCATGTTTAGCTTCCATTCTAGTTAAGGCCCTGGGCAGTGGCCCCTCTTGATATTCAATATTGAGAATCAGTATTAGTAGTAAAGCAAAAGAAACCTAAATAAGTTTGGTGTTCTTTCTTTGCTTAACTCTTCAGAGGACCTCAGAAAAGCCCCATTGGTGTTGGCTGGAATCCACCACCAGAGAGTTAGTGAACTGTGAGAAAGGGAAACCTATAGTCCATACATTTTTTAACAGACATTTCAACCTATTAAAGGTCGAATTCCGTCTGGTGGTCACATCCTGGATTAGCTGGTTCTGAACCAGACAATGATTCTTTTGTATCGAATGGAACCTGGCAACAGGAGAAGCTGAGTTCTTAATGTGGCCAACCAACTTCCGGCTTGTATCAATAAATTTCTCCGTGGACCTTTTTAAAATAAAGAGCATCGTTAATGAACAACTGTAGGTCCAGAAGAACTGTGGGCTATAATTATTCTTTAAATGTTTTTCTTTCTGGGTTTCCTCACACTGCATGTACTTCAATCCTCCGGTTCCTCCTTATCCCCCTATTCTCCGACCACCAAGAAGAAAATTCTGCGGTCTCCATCCTATTGAGAAAGAAGCTGTAGGGCAGAGCTGGAGAAGATAGAGGATCTGGGATGGTGCAAAGGACAGAAGCCTATCATAACTCATCATTCATGGACCTGGAATACATAAGCTTTTAATCATAACCCTTCACTCATGGTCCAGAAATACGTAAGCTCTCAATTGAAAGACACATGTGTATGGAACCGGATATCATGGATCTGCTGCTTTGTCTTTACAAGCCCAATCTAAAATGTCAAGGCCACTGAACTGTGACCAAAAATGCTAATTATGAATCCTCTGTTGAATTTAAAACCAGTACTAGGACCACAGTCACTGTTGTGCAGTAGTTGCAAGCTCTCAAACTATTTCTGTTTTTCGAACTGCCAGGCAGTTTGCCTGAACATTTGACTCTCTATTCACCTAAAAATACAAGCAGTGCTTCTGTTAAACAGGGATTGTGTTACTGCAAACCCTGTAGTAACAAAGCACACTATACTTACTACTCTTCCCTTCAAATATGACACATACATACACATGCTATTTCTTCCAACACCATAGTGTGCTATGTTCCAACTGGCTTGCCATTTTCAGAAAAAAGCTTCCTTAATTGCCCAACAATGTTCTATCCAAAATGCGTAGTAAAAACATGAATTATGGCAGTATTGGGGACATAAGGGGAGGGTGAGGGGCTTTTTTTCAGATTTATAATCTATAGGTGGATCACTCAGCTAAATTTCTGGAAGTCTATTTCAGGTTGTAAAGCTACTGGGAGTAGACTTGTTAGCAAGTTTTCTGGCTGGGATAAGTGAGGCAAATTCATCCTCCCTCACAGTACCAACCTCCACCTCGCTCTTGGCTGCCTCATTAGGGTGAGAAGTATAATGGCCCAGTGGAAAGAACTTGGGCCTGGCAGTCAGGAGACCTAAATTCTAATCCTGGTTCTGCCACTTACTGACTTGGGCAAGTCATTTAACTTCTCCATGCCTCAGTATCTTCATCTGCAAAATGGAGATTCATTACCTGTTTTCCCTCCTACTTAGACTATGAGCTCCAGTGTGGTATCTGATTATCTTTTATAAACCCCAGAGCTTAGCACATAGTAAGTGCTTAAATGTCACAATTATTATTATTATCAGACCCTGAAGAGTGTGAATAGAAAGGAACCCAATAGAAACCAGTTCTCACTCTCTCACATTGAGAGACTGCATCTTCCCAGTATTCTGAAGTTGAGAAAGGACGTTTGGAGGCTTCTGGGTACAGTAGGCCATGGTCAGATTTCTGGGGAGAGCTTGGTGCAGACAAAGGTCTGTGATGGTGGGATGGTGTCGGGGGGAGAGGGCTAGATCATTCAACCATAAAAAAACTGTACATGCATACATTAAGGGGCAGTTGTTCCTGTAGAAATTCAGCTCACTGGGATAACTACAAATGGGCAGATGTACCATGGAACGCTGGAAGGGACCTTCCTTATCTTTCACTCTCCCCTGAAGTGAGACTCTTACCTCCTTTTGGTTCTGGTCAGACCTGAGGAAGACCCAGACACCTGGTACCTAATGTAGGGTGGCCCCAGACAATAATAAAGAATTCTGGACTCCCACTCTGCCGATCACCATGCCTAATCTTTATGTAAATAAAGGACTAATTCTTTAAAAAAAACACCTATTGTGTATTTATTTTGTGGGAAAAATTAGTGTTTGAACTTTTGTCAATTCCTGGTGACATTTGTAAGTCTTTTTCTAAACCAAGAAGACAATTGTCCTTATGTTCTTGGTGGGACAAGCAAATGGCATAACACAACTTTTTGTTATGTTTCCTAAGGACAGGTACAAAAAGGAGATTCTCCGAACCTCTACAGCTGTTAGGTACTTGAAAATACAAATACCAGACATGAAGATATCATGTTAGATCAGACCAGCTGAAGAGCAGACTGTCTGGTATAAAACTGGAAGATGGCCACCCTACCTTAACTCCACATAGTGCTTGTGATCATATCTTGAAAACTTTTCCTCCTACCTCTAATTTATTTTAGTGTCTGTATCCCTCTCTGGGATGTAGGTTCCTCAAGGGCAGCGTGGCTTATTGTATACAGCAAGGGCCTGGGAGTCAGAAGGACCTGGGTTCTAATCCCGAATCCACCACTTGTCTCCTGTGTGACCTTGGGCAAGTCACTTCACTTCCCTGAGCCACAGTTACCTCATCTGTAAAATGGGAATTAAGAGTGTGACCCCCATACAGGACAAGGACTGGGTCGGTCCTGATGAACGTGTATCTACCCCAGTACTTAGAACAGTGCTTTCCACATAGTAAGTGCTTAACAAGTACAATAATTATTATTGTTATGATTACTAACTCTATTGTACTCTCCCAAAGGCTTAGCACAGTGGTTAGCACAGAGACAGTGTTTCACAAAACCTACTGACTGACTTGACTAACTAACCTAAGGTCCAGCTTGAGTCAGAGCCAGGATTCAGCCCTGGCAGGGTTCTAACAGGGCATCCTCAAAGTGGCACATCTGCTATGTTTATCCGCATTTCTAGCCTTCCAGCCTTTATACAAATTCTATAGCATTTTCTGAAATTTCCCATTTGATGTCATTGGCTGGGAGCCATAGTGGGGGACAGAATTCACCTGACCAGCACCTGCACCCTTCCAAGAGACTGTGCTTGGAATGACGCAGCTAAAATGAAGAGGAAATTGGAACAATAGCCCAGGGGATTTGGTCAATATAAACAGCTCAAAATAATATAAACACCTCAACTACACTCCTCTCTATTTTACTTTGTAGAATGAGTCATTTTCTTTTCATTTTTTTTTTAATAATTTGGTTAACTGTCTCAATCAGGCACTTTACCATGCTGATGCAGCCCCCACCAGGGTCTTAGTAGGAAAGGAGTCACCGTGAGAAAACCTGCTCTAAGTCTGGGCCTGTTTGGAACCTCTCTCATGAGCCCCTTATCCGCAGATGTGCCTAGAGAACATGTGCACAAGAACTCTCCAGCCTGACTAACCTTTGAGGAAAGGGGACGTCCTGAGGAAGCTGAGATATGGGACTTGTAGGGATATCAGAGACTCATAGAGGGGAAAAAGTGAAATCATTTTCTAACTGGAACACCACTGCCGCCTCCCCCAGCAAGAGGGCAATCGTCAAGGGGTGGGGGTAGGTGGATCAACCCACCACCGGAAGAAGGGCACAGAGTACTCCCATGGGCCTCCCGGCTGGGTCAGGAGACACATAATACCAGCAGAGAGCAAGGACTGGAGCCTCCGCTCCTCTGGTCCTGTAGTCCGCCGTCCTGAGGTGGAGCCAATGGGAGAGGAGGGTAGATGCTACTAGAGAGCAGGAGTCTCCAGGGCCCAGAGTGGGGATGGGCACCTCCATTACTCAGGGCCCGCTATTCCTCCCCGCCCCAACAACACTGGTGCAAAGTACCATCGCCACAGCTCCAGCAGCAGCAAAGCAGTTTTCATACCGGAATGGTCTTTCTGGGATTTTTCTTTTAATGAACTGAATTCCGGCCTGTTCCAGTTTACTGCTCATAGGGTGGTCAGGGCAGTGGTAGGGTGTGGGTCAGAGGTCATTTGGAAGGAGTAATAGTTTGGAGTCTGGTTTTGGAGCATGAGTGCTTATTAAATGAGGGATTGGAGACTGAGAGTGTGAGTTAGAACCAAAGGATAATTTCAAGGAAAGAGAAAGTAACATTTAGACGTTGAATGTTTTCATTGGCATTAGCCCCACACCTTCACCTCATTAGGTTATAGCCTCATTTTATTAAATCCGTTAGATATTGCACCTTCTTCTGTGTGGCCACATCTCTCAAGACCCCTCCCAGGACCTCTGGGAATCTGACTTTACTTCTTCAAGGAGTTTTTAGGGGGCGATAGAGCCCTGGGGGTCCCCCTGGCATTGTTCCAGGACAAAGCTGGACATGACTCAGCCTCACTTAAACAGGAAGGAACAATTCTCAAATATATAGGAAGATAGGCTCAGTTTTAAATTGCTAAGAGCTAATTGGTTAAAAAAGAGAAGGAAAGGAAATATGGTTTTATTCCAGTTTTGCTCCTCTGGACCTGAGCGGTTTGGTGCTAAAATATGGATATGTAAGGGAATAATTTGAAGCAGCATGGCATAGTGGATAGAGCACAGGCCTGGGAGTCAGAAGGTCATGGGTTCTAATCCTGACCACCACTTGTCTGCTGTGTGACCGTGGGCAAGTTACTTCACTTCTCTGGGCCTCAGTTACCTTATCTGTAAAATGGGGATAGAGACTGTGAGCCCCACGTGGGTCAGGGACTGTGTTCAACTCAATTTGCTTGTAGTCACTCCAGTGCTTAGTATAATGCTTGGCACATAGTAAGCGCTAAATAAATACCATTATTATTATTACTATTAATAAATTTGAGCTTCTGTAACTGTCTTAGCTCCCTGTAGGAGACTCCTATAAGGATCAGGGTCAGTGTCCAATCCGATTATATTAGGTTGACCCCTACTCTTAGCAGATGCTGGACACATAGTAAGCCTTTAATAGTTTTTATTATTATTACTGATTGCTTCCAGTCCCTAGCAAGCACTGGAAAACAGAACATTCTGGTGTTTCATAAGATACCTAATTTTTGGGTCAAGATCCTGCACTCTGATAGCTATAATAATAATAATGTTGGTATTTGTTAAGCACTTACTATGTGCCGAGCACTGTTCTAAGCACTGGGGCAGATACAGGGTGATCAGGTTGTCCCTCGTGAGGCTCACAGTCTTCATCCCCATTTTACAGATGAGGGAACTGAGCCACAGAGAAGCTAAGTGACTTGCCCAAAGTCACACAGCTGACAAGTGGAGAAGCCGGGATTAGAACCCATGACTCTGACTCCCAAGCCTGGGCTCTTTCCACTGAGCCACGCTGCTTCTCGTAGGAATCTTCAGTCCAGTCTATGACCCATCAGAGATATGATGTCTGATAGTAGTAATGGTATTTGTGAGAGCTTGGGAAAGTATAACAGGAGGATAAGATATGTTCCCTGACCACAGAAGCTTACATTCTAATGGGAGAGGCAGTCCTAAAAATACTTACAACAAGAAAAATCAGAGTAAATGAATGACTTGCAAATGATTATACATATAATCTTCTTCCTCTTTCTCCTCTGTCTTCTTCCTCTTTCTCCTCCTCTTCATTCTTATCTTTTTCCTCTCTCTTCCTCCTTCCCCCCTGCAATATTTCCTCTTTCTCCTCCTCCTTTTATCTTCCTACCCTTCTTCCTCTTCCACTTCTCCTTTCACAGCTGGTTCTGTACTTTGTACAGAACAAATTCTTCCCTCAATTAATCAATCAAGCAAGCAATCAGTGGAATTTATTGAGTGCTTACTATGTTCAGAGCATTGTACTAAGCACTTGGTAGAGTTCAATAAAACAGAGTTGGTAGACATGTTCACGGATCACAATGAGCTTTCAGAAAAGACCCTGCTTTCAAATAGCTTATGCTCTGAAACAGACATTGGCACAAACAATAATTTGTGATAGCTTTTAAAAAATGATCCCTTGTACAAATTTTTTTTACAAATATTAACGTCAGAAAATGTCACTGATTGAATATTGGGAGAATTTTGAATACAAGCTCCTGGGAAGCAAGTCTGGATTTCACATTCAAGCTCGATTCTCCCAAGGTAGCTCCTAGAAAGCAACAACCCATTCTGAAAAACCACCAGGGGGAGCCTCATCTGTCTTTGCCCCTTTCTAAGTCTGCAAGTAATAATGATGATAATGATAATAACAATAATAACAATGATAATAGTGTTTGTTAAGACCCTATTTTGTGCCAAGAAATCACTGGGGTAGATACAAGATAATCAGGTCAGACACTGCCTCACAGGGGGCTCACAGTATAAGTAGGAGGGAGAAGAGGTATTGAATCACAATAATAATGATATTAATGACATTTATTAAGTGCTTACTACGTGTCAAGCACTGTTCTAAGCACTGGGATAGATACGAGTTCATTAGATTGGGCACACTGCCTGTCACACACGGGGGCTCATAGTCTAAGTAGGAGGGAGAACAGAGTTTTAATCCTTATTTCACAGTTGAGAAAACAGAGACATTGAGAAGTTAAGTGACTTGCCCAAGGCCACACAGGAGACAATTGACAGAGCTCTTATTAGAACACAGGTTCTCTAACTTCCAGTCTTATGCTCTTTTTACCCCACAGCTCCCTCAAGTTATCCCCTTTCGCTCCACAGAAACTGCTCTCTCAAATAATCTTTTTCTTGCCAAATCCAACAGCCCTTATTCCATCCTAATCCTTCTTGACCTCTCAGCTACCTTCAACACTATCAACAACCTCCTTCTCCTGGAAACATTATCCAACCTAGGCTTCACTGATACCGTCCTCTCCCGGTTCCTTTCCTATGTCTCCAGCCACTCATTCTGACTCTCTTTCATGGGCTCCTCCTCTGCCTCCCACCCCTTAACTGTGTATGTCCCTCAAGGTTCAGTTCTGGGCCTCTTCTATTCTCCATCTACACCCACTCCCTTGGAGAACTGATTCACTCTCATGTCTTCAACTATCACCTCTATAAGGATGATTCCCAAATCTATATCTCCAGCCTTGATCCCTCTCCCTCTCTGCAGTCTCACATTTCCTCCTGTCTTCAAGACCTCTCTATTTGGAGGCCCAGCTATTATCTCGAACTTAACGTGGCCAAACCGAACTCCTTATCTTCCCACCAAAACCCTGTCCTCCCCATGATTTTCCCACCACTGTAGAGAGCACCATCATTTTTTTTGTCTCATAAGCCCATAACCTTGGTGTTATCCTTGATTCTTTTCTCTCACTCAACACCATATTCAATGTAACATTAAATCCTGTCGGTTCAGCCTTCACAATATTGCAAAATCTACACTTTCCCCTCCATCCCAACTGCTAATCCAAGCAGTTAATCCAACTGTTAATCCAAGCATTTATCCTATCCCACCTTTCATTCATTCAATAGTATTTATTGAGCGCTTACTATGTGCAGAGCACTGTACTAAGCGCTTGGGATGAACAAGTCGGCAACAGATAGAGACAGTCCCTGCCGTTCGACGGGCTTACAGTCTAATCGGGGGAGATGGACAGACAAGAACAGTGGCAATAAATAGAGTCAAGGGGAAGCACATCTCGTAAAAACAATGGCAACTAAATAGAATCAAGGCGATGTACAATTCATTAACAAAATAAATAGGGTAATGAAAATATATACAGTTGAGCGGACGAGTACAGTGCTGTGGGGATGGGGAGAGGTGGAGGAGCAGAGGGAAAAGGGGAAAAAGAGGGTTTAGCTGCGGAGAGGTAAAGGGGGGGGGTGGCAGAAGGAGTAGAGGGAGAAGAGGAGCTCAGTCTGGGAAGGCCTCTTGGAGGAGGTGAGTTTTAAGTAGGGTTTTGAAGAGGGGAAGAGAATCCGTTTGGCGGAGGTGAGGAGGGAGGGCGTTCCAGGACCGCGGGAGGACGTGACCCAGGGGTCGACGGCGGGATAGGCGAGACTGAGGGACGGTGAGGAGGTGGGCAGCAGAGGAGCGGAGCGTGCGGGGTGGGCGGTAGAAAGAGAGAAGGGAGGAGAGGTAGGAAGGGGCAAGGTGATGGAGAGCCTTGAAGCCTAGAGTGAGGAGTTTTTGTTTGGAGCGGAGGTTGATAGGCAACCACTGGAGTTGTTTAAGAAGGGGAGTGACATGCCCAGATCGTTTCTGCAGGAAGATGAGCCGGGCAGCGGAGTGAAGAATAGACTGGAGCGGGGCGAGAGAGGAGGAAGGGAGGTCAGAGAGAAGGCTGACACAGTAGTCTAGCCGGGATATAACGAGAGCCTGTAACAGTAAGGTAGCCGTTTGGGTGGAGAGGAAAGGGCGGATCTTGGCTATATTGTAGAGGTGAAACCGGCAGGTCTTGGTAACGGATAGGATGTGTGGGGTGAACGAGAGAGACGAGTCAAGGATGACACCGAGATTGCGGGCCTGAGAAACGGGAAGGATGGTTGTGCCATCAACGGTGATAGAGAAGTCTGGGAGAGGACCGGGTTTGGGAGGGAAGATGAGGAGCTCAGTCTTGCTCATGTTGAGTTTTAGGTGGCGGGCCGACATCCAAGTGGAGACGTCCTGGAGGCAGCAGGAGATGCGAGCCTGAATTACTCTATCAACCACCTTGCTGACCTCCTTGCCTCCTGTCTCTACTTTCTTCTGTCTTCACTTCACTCTGCTGCCTGGATCATTATTTTATAAAAACATTCAGTCCATGTTTCCCCACTCCTTAAGAACCTCCAGTGGTTGCCTATCCACCTCTGCACCAAACAGAGCTCCTTACTTATGGCTTTAAAACATCAATCACCTTGTCCCCTCTTACCTTACCTCACTCCTCTCCTCCTATAACACTTCATTCTTCTAAAGTCAACCTACTCACTGTATCTCAATCTCATCTATCTTGCTGCCAGCCTCTCGCCCATGTCTGGCCTCTGGCCTGGAACGCCCCCCCCCTTCATATCCGACAGACAATCACTCTCCCAACCTTCAAATCCTTATTAAAGGCACATTTCCTCCAAGAGGCCTTCTCTAAGCCCTCATTTTCTCTTTCCCCACTCCCTTTTTTGTCAGCCTGACTTGCTCTCTTTATTCACTGCCTCTGGCCCCACAGTACTTACGTGCATGTCTGTAATTTATTTATATGAGTATCTGTCTCCCCCTCTAGATTGTAAGCTCTCTGAGGCTTGGGAATGTGCCTGTTATATTGCTGTGATGTACTCTCCCAAGCACTTAGTTCAGTGCTCTGCACTCAGTAAGTGCTCAGTAAATATGATTGAATGAATGAATAAATGAATGATCATGGTCACGGGTGCTGTGCTGGTCAAGGTCTGTTTTCCCTAAAGTGTGAATTTTCCTTATAGGGGTTTCAGCAGCAACATTACAGGAGAATGAACTGACAATAAACTGCTGTGCATAATAACACAGTTTGGAATATACTGTAGGGAGACCCTATAATTATATCAATTAATCGATCAATGGTATTTATTGAGAGCTTTCTGTGTGCAGAGTACTGTAATAAGTCCTTGGGAGGCTACACTAGATTTGGGAGACAGGATCCCCACGCTCAAGGAAGTTACAATATAGCAGGGGAGATAGACATTAAAATAAATTACAGGCAGGAAAAACAACTGAATGTAAAGATATGTACATTAGTGAAACTTTGCTCTACATATGGTAAGTGCTCAAGAAATACCACTGATTGATTGATTGATTGGAGGGATATTTCTTGCTCCTGATCCTAGGGAAAGGTCCAAGAAACCAGGAATGCGACTCAGTCATCCCTCCATTCATTCAATCGTCTTTATTGAGTGCTTACTGTGTGCAGAGCACTGTACCAAGCGCTTGGAAAGTACGATTCGGCAAGAGAAAGAGACAATCCCTACCCAACAACGGGCTCACAGTCTAGAAGGGGGAGACAGACAACAAAACAAAACAAGTAGACAGGCATCAATACCATCAAAACTGATAAATAGAACCATAGATAAATGCACATCATTAATAAAATAAATAGAGCAATAAATCCTCTGAAGCCCCAAATTCCAAGGTGAAGTGGACTGTTTTTTTCCATCTCTTGTGGTCAGGACTCTTTCTGGATCCCAGTCTCCTAGACTTAGGCTGTAGCAAAAGTCAGCAGTTGCAGTCAACTGAGATTAGAGAGGAGTGACTCACAAGTGGGGAGAATTTCCAACTTTAGGAGAAAGTTAGCCATTAGAAAGGGTTTGAGAGCTACCTAACCTCCAATCAATGTAGATGGATTGAATTGCAAAAGTAATCGTGACCAAATTTTCAAACTCCTAGACTGCAAACTCACTGTGAGCTAGGAACATTTCTACCAAATTCTACTGTACTCTCCCAAATGCTTTGTACAGTGCTCTGCACACAGTAACTGTTCAATCAACTGGTTTTTGTTAAGTGCTTACTATGTGTCAAGAACTCTTCTAAGCGCTGGGGTGGATACAATAAAATCAGGTCACTCATGGGGCTCATAGTCTAAGTAGGAGGGAGAACGGGTATCAAATCCCTATTTTGCACATGAAACTGAGGCACAGAAAAGTTAAGTGATTTGTTCAAGGTCACACAGTTGACGAGTGGCGGAGCCACGATTAGAACCCAGGCCCTCTGATTCCCAGGCAGGTGCTCTTTCTACTAGGCCATGCTGTTTCTAAATATGTATCACATGTAGCAACTAAATAATTGAGAGCCATAAAGAGCAGTTTTTAAACAGCCTTTGTTTAAAGCTAATAACCCAAATTTAAAAACGCGAGGAGTCCTTTTAACCTAGAAACTGGCCTTAGCTCAAACAAATAAATGGATAATAGTAGATATTTTATCCCAGTTAAAACTTATTAGCTCAGAGATCAGAATTCTTACCATAATAAAGTGAACTACAGAAATAACTTCCCTAAACGCTCATATCTCTAAGAAATAAACAATAAATAGCCCTTTTAATTTGAAATGGCAAAGACTTAGGATTGTTTGACACTTTCAGCTCATTTCTTTCCACTGTAGCAGTGTGCCTCAGTGGAAAGAGCCTGGGCTTTGGAGTCAGAGGTCATGGGTTCGAAACACGGCTCTGCCACTTGTCAGCTGTGTGACTTTGGGCAAGTCACTTAACTTCTCTGTGCCTCAGTTACCTCATCTGTAAAATGGAGATTAAGACTGTGAGCCCCACGTGGGACAACCTGATTACCCTGTGTCTACCCCAGCGCTTAGAACAGTGCTTGGCACATAGTAAGCACTTAACATATACCAACATTATTATTATTATTATTATTTCAGGTCCAGCTGTTTGCCTGTTTTTGGAGTCCTGCTCTCGGCCCCCAGCCACATGAGAGAGTTGAGAGGTTGATCATCCAACTAGCTCTTCAAGTCCAAAGCGGCCCAGGTCAGCTGCAGGAGCAGGGGACAGCACTGTGAGCAAATCGCTGGTCAGGCTTGGTTTTTGACCTTTGGCCCCAGACTGCACCACTCAACCCTGCTCCCTGTTACATCATCAGTAGCAGGGCCACTCAGCTTCTGTGTGGAATCCATTCCCTCATTCAATCGTATTTATCGAGTGCTTACTGTGTACAGAGCACTGTATTAAGCACTTAGGAGAGTACAATACAACAATAAACAGACACATACCCTGTCCACAACAAGCTTGCAGTCTATAGGATGAAGAACCTCTGACCTCCCGTTGGGGATGAAAACTGAGCTGGCTGGGCCAGAGAAGATTTTCCCAATTCCCCATTCCAAGGACAGAGAGGGACTTGGATTTGCTGGGTTGCTTTTCACTGGGGTGGGTTTCTGAGGGAGATGGAGGAGAACCTGAGGGGAGCTGTGAGAGACAAAGGGATTTCCTTCTCTGGAGACCTCTGATATTGTGATGACATCTTGGCTCAGATTTTCTGGAAGTGGGCGAGTTTCATGTGATCCTGAAACATTCCTCTAGAGGAACCCCTGGACCCTTGACTGGCTCCAGAGTCTTTGTGCTTGTCTCTCAGGTCAGTGTGAGCTCGGGCTCATGGTCTGCCTGATTCACAGAACTCTGAGTCCGGAGCCAGGGCCGAGGAACATAAGACTTGGTGGAATGAGCACAAGCACTGTGGGGGGTCAAGAGACCTGGGTTCTAATCCCAGCTCTACCACACTCCTCCTGGGTGACCTTGGACAAGTCACTTCATTTCTCTGGGCCTCATTTTCCTCATCTGTAAAATGGGGATTAAAGGTCTGTATACCCTCTCCCTTAGAACGTTGAGCCCTGTGTAGGGCAGGGAATGTGTTTGATCTGAATATCTTGTATACCCAAGTGCTTAGAAAGAGCTTAACAAATGCCTCAGTTATTATTATCATTACTATTGATAATACAAATAATAATAATAATGATAAAAGATCCCATCTCTACTGGAAATGGTCGGGGATCATATTAATATTAGTAATAGTAATGGTCTTGTCTTATGCTGTCGAGTTGTCTAGTATCTATTATATGTAAAGTACCATGCTAAATGCTAGGAAAATTTCCAAGGACAGGGAATCAGTGGAAATCAGGGAATCAGTTGGGAATAAGTGTGGCCTAGTCGGAAGAGCACAGGCCTGGGAGTCAGAGGACCTGGGCTCTAATACTAGTTCTGCCAAGTCAGCTGTGTGACCTTGGGCAAGTCACTTAACTTCTCTGTGCCAGTTTCCTCATCTGAAAAATGGGGATTAAATCCTATTCCTTCTTACTTAGACTATGAGTCCAATGTGGGACAGGGACAGTGTCTGACCTGATCATCATGTATCTATCCGAGCACTTAGTACAGTGCCTAGCACATAGTAAGTCCTTAACAGAGCACTTAACAAACGTTTACTAAGAGAAGCAGCATGGTCTAGTGGATAGAGCGCAGGCTCTGCTACTTGTCTGCTGTGTGACCTCAGACAAGTCACTTAACCTCTCTGTGCCTCAATTACCTCATCTGTAAAATGGGGGTTAAGACTGTGAGTCCTAAGCGGGACTGGGACTGGGTCCAACATGATTAACCTGTATCTACTCTAAGGCTAAGTACAGTGCTTGGCACAGTGAGTGCTTAAGACATACCATCGTCACTATCATCATCATTAGTAGTAGTAGTTAGAGCATGTATCGAAAATGCTGCAATAACCATAAAAAATGCCATTAAAAAGAAAGCTGAAAACTAGACTGCCTGGTATAAAACAAGACACCTGAGTGACCAACCTCTTGACCGTCCAGGTTCTCCAACTCTGAGATGAATTGGGGTTGGGAGAATGGAGCTGGGACTCTGGGGGCAAAGCCAGAGTGCTTATAGACTGCCCGTCCAGGTTTTCTACCCTTCTTAGTCAGAAGGGGGCAGCTGAAAGAGGGAGACATGACAAACTTTTGGCCTCTGCTCTCTCCCCTCCCCGGCCTCCAGCTGGGAATGGGCTTCCTGCCAAACCATGACCACTTTCTCTGTGTGTGTGTGTGTGTGTGTGTGTGTGTGTGTGTATCCCTGTCCTGGGTGTTTCTGCACTTCTAATAATTGTGGTATTTGTTAAATACTTACTATGTGCCAGGCACTGTTCTAAGCGCTGGGGTGGATATAAGCAAATAGGGTTGGACACAGCCCCTGTCCCACCCAAGGCTCACAATCTCATTCTCCATTTTATAGACAAGATACCTGAGGCCCAGAGATGTGACTTGCCCACAGTCACCCAGCAGACAAGTGGTGGAGCCAAGATTAGAACCCAGGTCCTTCTGACTCCCAGATTTGTACTCTATCCACTAGGCAACACTGCTTCTCCTCTTTCTCATACTTCCTCTTCCCACTCTCTGTGTATGTGTGTGTGTATGAATTCACTTCACAGAATCCTAGTGTGTGTATTTTTGCCCATGTGTATGTCTACCTGGCATTGTAGGTATATCTTTGCATATCTGCATGTCTACCTCATGGTCCTCTAGATATCCTCGCCTTTTGCTTTTTCTCTGGCCCCAACCATGGGGCCCTGTCCCTCTTCATTCCCCGGGCTTGAAATAAAAAAGCTGGTTCCCCTGGGTCCAAGTGTATTGGGAGATTGCACCATTCACATTGGGAGTATTGATCAGGCTTAGACAGGAAATGAGGGCAGGTGCTGTCCCAGGAAACTACATGATACGGGGGGCAGCCATGTGGGATCTTCCAAAGATGGTCACCACCCTGACTTTCTCAAAGATGGCACCCTCATCCAATCTCTCCCAAATGACTGTTCCGCTGCCCTTTCCAAAGATGGAATATACAACATTCTCTCAAAGATGGTCACATCACCACCCTCCTCAAATATGTTGCCTGGTTCCCCTCTTAACCACGCCCAAGTATCCAAAGACATCCCTACTGTCTAACTAAAATTTTGTAAACAATTATTCCTCACTCTTGATTCTCTTGCCTCTGACCCTTCACTCATGTTCTTTCCCCAGTCTGGAATGCCCTCCCTACCCAAATCCACTACACCACAACTCCATATTCTTAAAGGCATTCTAAAATCCACCTTCTCCAAGAAGCCTCTAGGCTGTGAGCTCATTGTGGGCAGGGAATGTGTCTGTTCATTGTTATACTCTTGCAAGTGTTCAGTACAATGCTCTGTACATAGTAAATGCTCAATAAATATGATTGACTGACTGCTCTGCACTTAGTGGTCAAAAAATAGGATTGAAAAAAAAGCCATTCTAGATGAATTCACAACACCTCAGTCACATCAATCACCCTTAATACCTATGTATTTTATTCCTATCCTCAGCATTCATGTGCAAAGACTTACTCCCATTTATTTACTTATTTTATTTTTATATTAATAATAATAATAATAATGTTGATATTTGTTAAGTGCTTACTATGTGCAGAGCACTGTTCTAAGCGCTGGGGTAGATACAGGGTCATCAGGTTGTCCCACATGAGGCTCACAGTCTTAATCCCCATTTTACAGATGAGATAACTGAGGCACAGAGAAGTGAAGTAACTTGCCCACAGTCACACAGCTGATAAGTATACAACATTAATCTGTTACTTTCAGATATTTGTTCATCTGTTCTTCCTCATCAATCAATCAGTGGTATTCATTGAGCACTTACTGTATGCAGAATACTGTACTAAGCACATAGGAGAATAAAGTACAGCGGAGTTGGTAGATACGTTCCCCGCCCACAAGGAGCACACAACCTAGAGGGGGAGAAGGACATTAAAATAAATAAATAAATTATGGTTATATACATAAGCGTAATAGGCCAGGGGGTGGAGCGAATATCAATTTCCCTCAGGGTACGATGACACAAAAGGGAAAGGGAGTAGGGGAAAAGAGGGCTTAATTGGGGAAGGCCTCTTGTTGGGAGAGGTAATTTTGATAAGGCTTTGAAGGTGGGGAGAGTGATAGTCTGTCAGATATTGAGGGGCAGGAAGCTCCAGGCCAGAGGGAGGACCTGGGCAAAGGGTGAGATAGATGAAACCAAGCCACAGTGAGCAAGCTGGCACCAAAGGGGCCAAGGACGTGGATTAGGCATAGTAGGAAATCAGTGAGGCAAGACAGGAGGAGGCGAGCTGATCGAGTGCCCCGAGTGCCGATGACAAGGAGCTCCCGCTGGATGTGGAGGTGGAAGGGAAACCAACGGAGGCTCCCAGGGAGAGGAGAGTTGTGGATTGAACTTTTTTTTAGAAAATTGTCCGGGCAGCAGAGTGAAGTAAAGAATGGAACGGGGAGAGACAGACAGGAGGCAGGGAGGTCAGCGAGGAGGCTGAGGCAGAAGTCGAGGTGTGGCGTGATAAGTGCTTGGTAGCATAGTAGCAATTTGGATGGAGAGGAAAGGTCAGATTTTACTGATGCTGGGAAGGTAGAAAAAACAGGATTTGATGACATATTGAATATGTGTCTGGACTGCTTCCTGCTTTATCCTTGGGCTTCCTCCTGTTTTCTGGTGTTTGGATATTAATCTTTTGACTCTTTCATAAAAATGTAAGCTTCTTGAGGGCAAGGATCATGTGCCTTGCTACTCTTTCATTCTCCCAAGTGCTTAGGAACAATCAATTAGCAGTATTTATTGAGTGCTTACTGTGTGCAGAGCACTGTACCAAGAAGCTGTCTCAAGCATACTTGAAAGAGAAAAATATAACAGTTGGCAGACTCGTTTTCTGCCCACAAGGAGCTTACAGTCTAGAGGAGCAGACGGACTCAGCACTCAGTAAGCTGTCAATGAATTCAACACCCCCTCTCTTACCCATTCCCACCAGTAACCCTCTGAATATTGTCACCAAATTCTCTCCCAGACCAATTCATTCATTCAGTAGTATTTATTTAGCGCTTACTATGTGCAGAGCACTATACTAAATGCTTGGAATGTACAGTTCGGCAACAGATAGAGACAATCCCTGCCCAATGACAGGCTCATAGTCTAATCGGGGGAGACAGACGGCAGAGTAAATCAAAACGAAACAAAAACAAGACAACATTATCACAATAAATAGAATCGAGGGGATGTACACCTCATTAACAAAATAAATAGGGTAATAAAAATATATATACTAATGAGCACAGTGCTGAGGGGAGGGGAAGGAGGAGGGAGAGGAGCAGAGGGAAAGGGGGCTTAGCTGAGGGGAGGTGAAGGGGGAAGGAGGAGGAGCAGAGGGCGGAGGGGGAGCAGAGGGAGCAGAGGGAAAAAAGGGATAGCTCAGTCTGGGAAGGCCTCTTGGAGGAGGTGAGCTCTCAGTAGGGCTTTGAAGAGGGGAAGAGAGTTAGTTTGGTGGAGGTGAGGAGGGAGGGCATTCCAGGACAGCGGCAGGACGTGGGCCAGGGGTCGACGGCAGGATAGGCGTGAACGGGGGACGGTGAGGAGGTGAGCGGCAGGGAAGCGGAGCCTACGGGGTGGGCAGTAGAAAGAGAGAAGGGAGGTGAGGGAGGAGGGGGCAAGGTGATGGACAGCCGTGAAGCCAGGAGTGAGTTTTTGTTTCGTGAGGAGGTTGATAGGCAACCACTGGAGGTTTTTAAGGAGGGAAGTGACAGGCCCAGAGCGTTTCTGCAGGAAGATGAGCTGGGCAGCAGAATGAAGAATAGACTGGAGTGGGGAGAGACAGGAGGAAGGGAGATCAGAGAGAAGGCTGACACAATCATCCAGCTGGGATATTATGAGAGCAATGCCTCAGGAAGTAGAGAAGGGTGGTCAAAAGCTCTTGTTTTCTCCTCAGTCCAGAAGGCAAAGGTAGATCTCCCTGCTCCCTCCCACCCAACCCAGGGGCTCTGGAGGGAACCTGGGGTTTCCTGATACTTTGAACCCACCGTGGGTCAGGCTGAGTAGACCCAGGGAGTTAGGTTCGGAAAACCGTGCTTGGTCAGAGGCAGCCCTGAGCATGTCTTGCAGGAGAGGATCGGGCAGAGGGAAGGAAGGGTATAGGACTGAAGCCCAAAAGGGGTAGGAACTGTGCCCGACCTGGGCTCTGTGCAGGAAGCCTGTGTTAGCTCTCCTGCAGGGATTTGGCCTGTCATTTTCCAGAGCCAGGCTGCTAACTGTTTGTTTCATAAGCAGCTTCTACAGCTGCCACTATAACTCACGGCTTCCTATCCACAGGCAGGTGTTGGCAGTCCTGAGTTTCCCCACCCCAAGAAGCGAGAAAGGCTCCCCTCCCGGTAACATGGAGTTAAGCAATCAAGACGGATATAAATTTAAGTGTGGAGTGTGCGTGCTTCCCAGGAGATTTGCAATAACAAACCACCTTTGAGTTCCTCTGAATTTTGGCTCTGTTCCCTTCTCCTAGCTCACCTGTCTGGTCTTGTTGGCTGGAAGAAAGTTTATTTACTTTCTTCTTCAAAAATCAATCCCTTGCAGTCATACCCTCTTTTAGGATATCCCGGTGGGTGACCCCGGAGGGCATTAACTTCGTCAGGTCACGGGTCCAGAGAAGCCCAGGGTCCATTTTCACCACTGCTTGGCCTAGCGGAAAGTACCAGGACCTGTGAGTCGGAAGTCCTGGCTTATAATCCTGGCTCTGCCAGGTGACTGCTGTGTGAACTTGGACAAGTCACTCTACTTTTCTGTGCCTCAGTTTTCTCACCAGTAAAATGGGGATCCTGTATCTATTCTCTGTCCCACTTGGATTGTGAACCCCATTTGGGACACATTGGACTTTGTCCAACCTGATTACCTTGCCTCTGCCCAGTACTCAGGGGAAAGAGCACGGGCTTGGGACTCAGAGGTCACGGGTTCGAATCCCGACTCTGCCACTTGTCAGCTGTGTGACTGTGGGCAAGTCACTTTACTTCTCTGGGCCTCAGTTACTTCATCTGTAAAATGGGGATTAAGACTGTGAGTCTCATGTGGGACAACCTGATTACCCTGTAAACCCCAGGACTTAGAACAGTGCTCTGCACATAGTAAGTGCTTAACAAATACCAACACTATTATTACTTAGTAGACTGCTTGGCACATTAGCAAACACTTAACAAATACCACAGTAATAATAATAGTTATTAATATTATTACATTTCTGAAAAAAAATTCATCCAGGACCTCCAGAATCATTTTATCAATTTCTCTGATTTGTAGATATTCATTCACTCATTCCATCGTTTTTATCGAGTGCTTACTGTGTGCAAAGCACTGTACTAAACATTTGGGAGAGTATTATATAATACATGCAGCTGGTCAGCGGACTTGGCTGTCCTTGGACAGTGCAGGATGGGGAGAACTGTCACTTCTACCCACTGCTGGGGAGGCAGACTTCCCTGCTTGCCCCTCTCTCTGAATCCCTGTTGGCTGTCAGCACATCACTAGACACTTTCTCTGGTCAGTCTTGTGGTTTGTGTTCCTTTTCCCTTCCCTCGTTCTCTATGCTTCGCTTCTACTTGGTGGTGGGTTTCCTCCCGATTCCTCTCCCGGTCCCCCGGCTCCTGCTGGCCAGAGCTTCTCGGAAGGCCTCGAAAGCTCAGCCGTTCACTATTTATTATGTTGTTGTTTTCTCCCGTCGCTATGGGCAGGGATTAGAGAGGCTGAGCCAGGGAGCGCGGGAGGAGTGAGAGGAGGAGGGAAGAGCGGAAAGACAGGCGAGGACGCAGACTGAGAAGAAGGTACAGTCAGGGGAAAGAAGAGAAAAACTCAACTGAGGTGGAAAAGGCAGATTGAACTTTTGTGCCGCCGAGGGTGAGAAACCATTTTCTCTTTCATCCTTGATGGGCTACTTCCCAGCCAACCTAAAAACCAAAGGGATCCATCTTTCACTTATATGGCTACATATAGGAACTCACCATACCCCGGGAAAGATTGTGGCTTAAAATAGCTCCCAGTTATTCCTGACCCACTTAATTTCCATGAGGGAACAGTCATGCCACACAGCTGCTCTGAAGAGAGACAATGTTCTCCGGTGAAGAAAGTCAGGATGGAGTTGGCTTAGATTCTGTTCCTAGTTACAACCCTGCTTCGTCGCTCCCTGCCTTAGTTTCCCTGAACAGAAAATGCTGCACGTTTGTGTTTGTTGAGGTGATCGATTAGGGCCACCTGGAGCCCTGATTGCACCAGGTATGGCTACTGGCTATATAGAGGTACAGAAGCTCCTCCCAAACCCTGCCCTGGAGGCAAATGCCCCTGGGATATGCCAGGCAATGGGGGTATATTCCATTCCCATTTTGCTGCCTAGAGACTCTCCAGAACCCCTGGCAGATGCAGGTGGAAAGCCCCCACTTGGCCTGCCCAGGGCCACCATTTGTTGCGGGGTATGGCAGGCTGGAGAAATGTCCGGGGTCAGGACCCCTAGGAGCCCCTGGGCTTGGTCCTAGAGAGCAGGCAAACACCTTTAACCCCCTGTCGGAAGCAATCTTGGCCTGTTGAGGTCTCTGGAGCTGGCCTGCTCTCTGCCCTGGGCTCCCTCTTGTACAACCCAGCCCTATTCAGAGGCGTGCCTCTAAGACCCAGTGCCCACTGGTGGGGAGATGAGACCCAGCGTGGAGCTCCCTAGCTTCAGGGCCTGGCTCGACTAATCAATCAACAGCAAAGAGAAGCAGGGTGGCTTAGTGGATAGAGCATGGGTCTGGGAGTCAGAAGAACCTGGGGACTCTACCTCATGTTTGCTGTGTGACCTTGGGCACGTCACTTCACTTCCTGGACCTCAATTACCTCATCTGTCAAATGGGGATTAAGAGTGTGAGCCCCATGTGGGACAGGGACTGTGTCCAACCTGATTAACTTGTACCTACCCCAGTGCTTAGAAAAGTGCTTGGCACATAGTAAGCTCTTAACAAGCACCATATTAGTAATAATACTGATAATAATTATTATTATATGATGAATCACTGGTATTTCTTGAGCACTTACTGCCCGAAGAACATGGGCAGGAGCTCTTCTGTTGAGAGAGTGGATCTCAATCCTCTCCAGGGAACTCTGGAACCACAGCCAGAATCAGGAGACTGAGAACCGTTCCCTGAAACAGGGGAATGGCTTCTGGGGCCTTGACCCCCTCTGAAGGGTCACTTGGAGCAGGCTCCCTAGGGGGTACAAGGTTCTCTAGACCCGCCGGGGGTCCTTCTGGATGACTGTAAAGCTTGATTGGGAAGGACCTGTGGGAATGGCAGAATTGTCACCAGCTCCACCAACCTCCAAATAATGATAACTGTTGTATTTGTTAAGCACTTACTATGTGCCGGGCACTGTATTAAGTGTTGGGGCGCATACAAGCAAATCAGATTGGACAGAGTCCCTGTCCCACATGGGGCTCACAGTCTTTAACCCCGGGGAAGCAGCATGGCTCAGTGGAAAGAGCCTGTGCTTCGGAGTCAGAGGTCATGGGTTCTACTCCCGGCTCTGTCACTTGTCAGCTGTGTGACTGTGGGCAAGTCACTTAACTTCTCTATGCCTCAGTTACTTCATCTGTAAAATGGGGATTAACTGTGAGCCTCACGTGGGACAACCTGATTACCCTGTATCTAGCCCAGCGCTTAGAACAGTGCTCTGCACATAGTATGCGCTTAACAAATACCAACATTATCATTTGACAGATGAGGTTTCTGAGGCCCAGAAAAGTGAAGTGACTTGCCCAAAGCCACACAGCAGAGAAGTGGCAGAGACAGAACTAGAATCCAGGTCCTTCTGACTCCCAGCCCTGTGCACAAGATCGGCAGGGGCGGTTGGCCTTCAGGTCATAATGGAGATGACCAATCCAGTTAACCCAAAGAAGTACGGGAGCACGTTCTGGGAGCCGCATAGGACTAACTCTGAGCTAATTTGTGGCCTTTGGGGAGAGGGGTGGGGAGCTCCACTCCCCGTGATGTCATGCAGGGCGTTCTGCGATCCTCCACAGCCTCAGGAGAAGCTCCTCCCCTTGGTCAACTGGGTGGAAGAAATCTAATCCTGCCTGTGGGCACCTGTGCGGACCTGGACCCTGACCAAGTGACTATTCTTACAGGAATGATTTGCATGTGCTCGTCCCCTCTCTTCACCATCTCGTCCCACTCAGTATCACAGCTCACAGCCACGTGGCTAGTAGTAGTAATATTATTTCTTCAGTGCTGGCTGGGTACAGAGCACTGTACTGAATGCTGGGAGACAATGCACAATTGCGAAATAGATACCGTCTCTGTCCGTGCAGGGACTCACAATCTACACTCCACTTCCCACTTCCTTGGGCACAAGCACCCTCCCTTGCAGAAGAACAAGTGAAACGCTGTAGGGGATGGAGGCAGGGTGGGCTAGTGGAAGGAGCATGGGTCTGGATGTCAGGCAACTTATGTTATATTCCCAGCTTTGCCCCTAGGATAAGTCATCTAACCTCTCTAATCCTATATTTCTTCATCTGAAAATGCAGATGGGATAAGTGCTCGCCATACGTCTTAGACTGTGAACTCTTTGTGTATCAGAGATTGTATCTGACCTGATGAGTTTGCATCTACTCTAGTGCTTAGCACGGTGTTTTAACATATAGTAGTGAACTAGTCAAAGGAACATGGGACTGGAAATCAGGAGATCTGGGTTCTAACCCTGACTGCCAGTTGCTTGCCACGTGATCTTAAGCAAGTCACTTAACTTCTGCATGTCTCAGTCTCCTCACTGCACAGGGAGGATTTAATTAGTAACCGTTTTCATTCATTCATTCATTCAATAGCATTTATTGAACGCTTACTATGTGCAGAGATTTCCCATCCCTTAGTTAGACTGTGAACCTCGTCTGGGGTAGGGACTGTGACTAGTCTGAAATCTTGTATTTACCCTGGCTGTTGGAAAATAGCACTTTACAAATGCCACATTTATCATTATTATTATTATTATTGTTGTTTTTGTTGTTGTTCCTCAGGTCAAAGACGATGCTGCTAGCAATGACCCTGCAGTCCTGAATGTGCCTTGGGATGAGAATCTCTGGCACACTTTGTCCTTAGTAAGTGGTCCAATAAATGCCACAGTTTTTGAGCATGACCCCTTTTAGGGATTTGTTTGAGTGCCCAGTTGTGATTCCCTCCACGTAGCTGTGCTCAGAGGTGACTACCAATCCGCATTTCCCATTCCTGATTCTCCATCCAGCCCCCTGGACCCCTGATCAGAGTCAGTCAGTCGATCATATTTATTGAGGCTCACTGTGTGCAGAACACTGCACCAAGCACTTGAGAGAGTACAATATGACAGAGTAGAGAAGCAGCATGGTTTAGTGGCTAGGGCATGGGCCTGGCAGTCAGAAGTTCCTGGCTTCTAATTCTGGCTCTATCACAGGTCTGCTGGGTGACTTTGGGCAAGTCGCTTTACTGGGCCTCAGTTCCCTCATCTGTAAAATGGGGATTAAGAGTGTGAGCTCTATGGGGGACAGGGAATGTGTCTAACTTGATTACCTTGTATCTAACCCAGCGCTTATAACAGTGCTTTTGCACAGAGTAAGTGCTTAACAAGTACAATAATTATTACACACATTCCTTGCCC
Organism: Ornithorhynchus anatinus; assembly: GCF_004115215.2. NCBI lineage: Eukaryota > Metazoa > Chordata > Mammalia > Monotremata > Ornithorhynchidae > Ornithorhynchus > Ornithorhynchus anatinus. The sequence continues at coordinate 39,229,755 of NC_041728.1, forward strand.
ACTACAAGCTCGCTTTGCTGGAACCACTGATTTTGGAGTGAAAGATCTCCTTATTTTTTAGGCAAGGATTTCTGGTTTTTTTTCCATTTATTTTCTGAAATGGCCCCTAGAGACACTCAGCTTCATCCCAAGGCCTTGAAGTCCTAAATGACCCTCACCCTTCTTGTCTGCTAGCACTGGTTCCCCAAGAATCCTGCTCTAGGCCTGACAATTTATTCTTCCAAATCCTCACTTGGAAAGCCCCCTCTTCTCAAACTTCCGGCGAGAGGTGGTAAATACTACTACTAATAATAATGATGGTATTTGTTAAGCACTTACTGTATGCCAAGCACTGTTCTAAGCGCTGGGGTAGATACAAGGTAATCCGGTTGTCCCACGTGCGACTCACACTCTTAATCCCCATTATCCACATGAGGTAACTGAGGCATAGAGAAGTTAAGTGACTTGCCCAAAGTCAGACAGCTGATAGGTGGCAGAGCTGGGATTACAAATCATGACCTCTGACTCCCAAGCCTGTGCTCTTTCTACTAAACCATGCTGTAAAGGAGGCTCTGCTTAAGCCAGTATTACCTAGGCCAGGTTGAGCATACCAGTTTTGCCCTTCAATCCCATGGGCTGTGCTTTGATCACTTCTCACCCAGAGAACATAAAACAATTCCACTAAGGGGCTAATTTGATCAATTTATACCCACTCATGGACCTTGGACCTTCGGAGCTCAACTTATATCCATCAGTAAGCCTTTGCTCTCTGAGAAAGATGAATTCTCTCTAGATCCAAACATGACTCCCATGTTTAACTGATTTATTAAACCCAATACTTTGCTCTCTTGGGCTTCAATGACTTTCCTGCATTAGAAGTAAAGAAGGAAGCACAACTTTTGCCATTTCTACATAGTATCATGATGATCATCATTAACAGCAGTTACTGAGCACTCACTGTAGGAAGAGGACTATATTAAATATTATATATTGAGAAGTAGCTTGGCTTAGTGGAACGAGCCGGGGTTGGGAGTTAGAAGATGTGGGTTCTAAAGTTCTAATCTCGGCTCCGCTACTTTGTCTGCCGTGTGACCTTGGGCAAGCCACTTAATGATGATGATGCTATTTCTTCTGTGCCTTAGTTACCTCATCTGTAAATGGGGATTAAGACTGTAAGCCCACAACCCTAATTACCTTGTTATCTACCTCAGGGCTTAGACTAGTGCTTGGTACATAGTAAGTGCTTAACAAATACCATAATAATAATAATAATAATTAACACTTGCAGAAGATACAAAAGACTTAAGAGACATGGTCCCTGTCCTGGAGTAGTTTACATTCTAAGTGAGAAAGACAAGTGGACACAATTAACTTGACAATCACGATACATCCAAGAGCAGGAGAATAGCTTCAAATTCTATCCCCAATAAATAGAAATAGTGACATTACATTAATGCTCAGTAGTAAATAGTGTTTTTTAAGTGCTTACTAGATGCAAGGCACTAGAGAAGTAGAAATTGTACAGCTGGGATAGGGACTCTCTTGGAATTCCATGCTTGGGCCTCCCAAGACTGACCCAAAGTTTGCTGCCCACTATGAATCTGGAATCCCAGGCCACATGAGAAGATGCATCTGGGGATCCGCTAGTCAGAGCTGCCCCTGAAAAGCTGACAGCTGAGGTTTGGAAGAATGCTAATTGAGTGCCTCCCCTCTTGAGATAGGGAATCTCTGAGTTAGTACAGATACCATGGGTATAGATTGATCAGGCACAGACATTAGCGACGAATGATGAGTGGTATTTCTTTACTCGAGGATTTCCACCGGACAGTAGGTTTTTTTTTTAATGTAGTATTGGTTTATGTGCTTACTATGTGCCAGACACCATATTAAGTGCTGGGGTAGATACAAGCTAGTCACGCTGGACATAGTCAATGTCTCACATAGGGCTTACAGTCTCAATCCCCATTTTACAAATGAGGTAACTGAGGCACAAAAAAGTTAAGTAACTTGCCTGAGGTCACACAGCAGACAAGTGATGGAGCTGGGATTAGAACCCAGGTCCTTTTGACTTCCAAGACTTCCTGACTCCCAGGCCCTTCTGACTCCCAGGCCTGTGCTCTATCCACTAGCCATGCTGCTTCTTAATAGTTCAATAGAATCTCAGACTAGTTTCAGGAACATGCTAATTGCTTACCCTTGATCTGGAATTTGTTCCCCATTTAAATCCAGGGATTAATAGTAGCCCAATTTAATCCTCTGTTCAACTTCCCGTAGCAGCCCTTTGGTGGGCTCTGTATCCACGGGTTCTTCCTTGGTACCTCATTCACCCGCTAGCCCTCAGTCTTCCCTGGTGGAACACCAGCTCCTACCCAGGTTTCCTAAAGTTCTTTTTGTATGTCTCAGCAGGATGTCCTCACCTAAGAGCTCTGAGGTTTTCTTCCCACTTCCCAGATCCCTCCTTCTTGACCACCCCACTCCGGTATTGGCTGGGTCCAGCCGATGTCAGGAGAGATCCTATGGAACGAGCAGATCCCTGCTCCGAAATCCCCTAGCCTTTTCCCCTTTTCTATGTATGGGAGCTAACCAGCTATGACCATCGCAGGTTGATGGGAAGCAGATAGTGAGGCAGTGTTAGCTAATGGAAAGTACAGGAACTGGAAGCCAGGAGGAAACTTATTATTCATTGTAAGTGCTCATTAATATACTAATTGATGAGACCTTGGTTTAATTCTGAGCTCTGATCTTGCCTCCTGTGAGACAGTAGGCAAGTCACGTAGCTTCTTTGTACCTCAGTTTCCTCATCCATAAAGTGAGGGTAAGCTACTTGTTCTTCCTCCCCTTTGCTGAGTACTGGCCCAAGCCCTCATCAGTCAGAGTGCAATATGAGAGAAGACTAGGGCTAACTGGTGACTTGCTTGTTGAGAGCCTCTTGGGATAGCAAGATAGAGGGCCCCAGGAGCCATTTGACAACCTCTGTACAAAACCCCTTGGAGGGTCATCTTCGCTAGGGTTCATAGGAAAGTAGTGTAGTCTAGTGGAAAGGCACAGACCTAGAGCAGAGAACCTGGGTTCGAATTCCAACTCCACCACCTGTCTGCTGTGTGACCTTTGGCAAGTCACTTAACTTCCCTGGCCTTAGTTCTTTCATCTGTAAAATGGGGATTAAATCTACTCCTCCTACTTAGACTGTAAGCCCGTTTGGGACAGGGACCGTGTCAAGCTGATTATCCTGAATCTACCCCAGCACTCAGTATTGTGCTTGGCACATAATAAGTGCTTAACAAGTATAATAAGTATAATAAATGCTTAACAAGTATGATTGGGGTTTTTTGTTATTTCCTGTTAATATTGGGGATGACAGCACAAATGAGGCACCAGCCTTGACAATCAATTCATTGCACTGGACTGAATTCATTTTCTTTTTCATAATGTCCTTGCGAGAGTCATGGAGAGATATCAGCTTACTTTAATGGGCCATATGTTGTGGTTGGCCTTGGGTTCATATGTCTGTGGCCTGCCAGCTTCATTTCTGTTCTCATCAAACCATGTGCCCTAGTTCCTATACCTTAGAGAAGCTCTATTTTCATCATGTGTACTTTGAGCCTAATTTTTTAATTGAGAAAGTTCTAGAAGCAGTCTCATGATTATTTTAACATTTTGGGATTCAATTCTATTAGTTAAACTTTCCACCTCTGTTGTTATGACAACGCCTCATGAGGCAATTATATGGTAATGGGGGTGCTTCTGAAAACAAGTTGATAATTTCCAGGCAGAGGCATTGATTTCGGGGTTCTTTAGAACTTCAGGCTTGGAAACTGGATTAGTGGCAGTAGTAGTAATAATATTGATTAAACACCGACTATGCGTAAAGCAACCGAACTAAGCAACGGGATAAAAAACCGGGATGAAAATTAGTCACTAGATAAGGTCCCTGACCCCTCAAAGGGGCTCACGATACAAAAATAAGGAGGGAAAGATACATAAGGAAAGAACAAATGATGAAAACAACATGAGACAAGGAAGAGGATAAATACAAGAGCAGTAGGGTACTGTACTAGAGGTTAAGTCCTTCAGGACACAGAACTGAAGGAGCCAGCGTTTTCATCACCTGTCATATCTTAACTATGAAGGGGTCAAAATTGAGTGCCCATAATGTCCTTGGGTTTATGATGAACAGAAAAAACAGGGCTCTTAAAATCTACCCTCTTCCTCCCGCCCATTTTTTTCAGTTAGTTAGCTTCAGTCAGTTCTGTCATTGAACTCTCCATTCTACCCAACCTCTCCTAATACTTCTTTCTCCTCCTCCCCTGACTGCTTCTTTAATGACCTCACACTGGGAGTAGAACCCTGGAAGAAAGCAGTGAACAAACTCTAGGAGGGAGATAAAAGGCCATATATGTTTGTTATTAGCCTGCCAGCTCCTCAAAGGGCAAAGTCCTTACCTATCCTTGAGGAATAATTATGGTATTTATTAAAGCACTTACTATATGGCAAGTCCTGGCTAAGCGCTTGAGTAGAAATGGTACAGTCAATCAGAAGAGTTCCTGTTCCATATGTGGCTCCAAGTCTAAGGAGGAGAGAGAACAGGTATTGAATCCCCATTTTACAGATGAGTATCCTGAGGCACACAGAAAGTCAAGTGACTTGCTCAAGGATCACACAGCAGGCAAGTGCAGAGCTGGAACTCATTCATTCAGTTGCATTTATGAACACTTACTGTGTGTGGAGTACTGTACTAAGCGCTTGGAGAGTACAGTATAATAATAAACAGACACAGTCCCTGCCCACAATGAGTTTACAGTCTAGAGGTTTAAATTAGAATTAGGATTAGAACCCAAGTCTCCCTGACTCCCAGACTCATACTTTTCCACTAGGTTTACTCTGCTTCTGCCAACCGCCTCATACAGTGGTGTCTCTATAGACACTAAATCAACACTGTAGGTGACTAACTGAAGCCACCAAGAGGGAATTTCAGTCTAATATTTGCAGACATATGAACAGAGAACTGGAGAAGTCAGAGGGGAAGTTCAGAAAGGAGGAGTACAGTGCTCCGCACATAGTAAGTGCTCAATAAATACTATTGAATGAATGAAGTGGCATAGATGGAGAACTCTTATTAGAGATAAGAGTTAGGGTTGTTAGAAGGCTCAAGAAGGGTTTTAAATGGATCCATGGTCCACTAATTCACAGTGGGTTATTTCAGAGAGAAGCGAGGACTGGTAAATCAAATGAATTAATGTTGGATTGTTTGATGGCTCATTCCTAATCGGAATGGATGGGATAGCAAGGATGGAGAGCGATTATGGCATGGGCTCCTCCAACGTATACTTTCTGTCACAACTGGGTGACAGAATCCTGGGCTGGACAGACCATTGGTCCGGGCCCAATAACTGTGGTGCTTATGGAAAACTGTCACAGCTCAAGAGGGGGAACTTGGGCTGGAAGATGTTGAAAAGAGGGCACAGTAAGTAAATATTGAGAATGCAGTAAGTTCTCAATAAATGCCATTTGATTGATTAATAAGAGTGAGGAATGATGATGAGGACAATGGAGTCTCCACTTATGGCAGACCAGTAACAATGAAACAATCATCAATGGTATTTATGGAGGCACTTATTTTGTGCAGAACACTCTACTAAGCATTTGGAAGAGTACAACAGAATATATTCCCTTTTTACAAGGATCTTATGTCAGGACTTGCTTGAGGATGTAAACCCATATCATGGAATTAATTATTATGCCCTGCAGGGAATGGCACAACACAAATTCAGACTTCTCATCATCTCTGCCAGTCATGTTCCTGCCAGAGCATGGAGAGCAGTGAACAAAAAGATGGGCAGAGGTGCAGCTTGTTGTGAAGAGCAGGCAGGAGTTTACCTACAAAAGGTCATTTAGGGCCAAAGTGGGCCCAGCAGAGCACAGATGCTGTGCTGTGGTGCCGAAATCCAACAGCCCAGAGAAAGTCAGGCATTCCTCAGGAGAAAGGAGCAAGGAGAGGCCCTCTGTTTCAATACACAGAAGTCTCATGGACTAGTGGATAGAGCACAGGCTTGGGAATCAAAAAGACCTGAGTTCTAATCCTAGCTCCACCACTTGTCTGCTGTGTGACCTTCGGAAGTCACTTCTTTTTTTCTGTGGATCAGTTACTTCATCTTTTAATAATGGGGATTAAGACTGTAATCTACCCAGCACTTAGAAGAGTGCCTGGGACATAGTAAGTGCCTAAGAAATACCACAAAACAAACCACAAACAAATGGTAAGGAAGGGCAAGAACAAGGGACCTAGCAACATTGGAAAGGTAAAGAAATACAAGGGTATATAAATAGCTGAGTGAAAAGTGAAAGAAACGGATTGGAAAATAGCTAGACGCGGTAAAGATCTTTAAAGAAAAATATCGATTAGTCAGTTTTAGAGGATATCCTTGAGAGCTTGCTACCCTATGAGCTTCCACCCCTTGGGGGTGGAGTTTCTAGCCACCCTGTTGAAATGATGGTTCCATTTTTAAACATTCCTTCTCATCTGAGAAGTCTTTTAGAGACTGGTACATTCTCCCTCCCTTTCCACAACTCTTCGATCTATTCCTTTCTCCTGGGATTGGTTCATGTGAGCCCAGGGGATCTGTCCTGTCAAGATGGGAGTGGGGACTCTCCAAAGACCAGTCCAGCCAGGTCAGGCCAGAGGGCCAAGAAGCAGGAGACAAAATCTGACGGAGTTCCTCCCTGAAGTCAGAGATGCCCCTTTGAAAATGAATTGATAGGCACTTTCTCTCATCTAGCTACCAGTAACATTGAATGGAGGAAAAGAAGTAGAAATGTTAGCAATAGGTTTCTTTTAATCCCTTTATATGAAATTTTGTCCCCTCCCTCTTGTAACAGAACCCACAGACAAGTGTTTTTTGTAGGGAACACTAGAGAAGAGGTGAAGTAAAGCTGGGATGAAGATGTCTGAGAACACAAAGTGGTCAAGCTTCTAAATTGATCACAGAGTAGACTTTCTCACTCCCTTCTCTTTCTCTTTCTCTTCCTCTCATCTATAAAAACCCACAGCCTTTCTTTAATCCTGACTCTTGGAATCTGCACAAGAAGGAATGTGCTTTCCCTTTCACTTCCCTTGTCTTCTGCTGTAGTGCCATGAAACCTTAATGGACAGGAGGAAGACAGGTCACTGAATTGTAAACATCATCCCTTCCCTAGTGTGGGATTTGAGGGTGAGGTAGAGTCAAAAGTAGGAGTAATCAATCAAAAAATCGTATTTATTGAGCCCTACGTGCAGAGTACTATACTACAATGTGGGAGGTACAATATAGAAAGAGCTAGTAGACATGTTCCCTACCCACCAGGATCTTAAAGTCTAGAGGGGGAGACAGACATTTAAATAAAATTACGGATGTGTATTTAAGTGCTGAGGGGCTGAGGGTGGGGTGACTATCAAGTGTATAAAGGATACACATCCAAATGCTTAGGTGACACAGAAGGGAGAAGAAGTAGGGAGGATGAGCACTTAGTTGGGGAAGGAATAAAAGAGGTGGCTTTCCATTGATTATGTCTCTTGGCTTTTCCACATTTTTCTACCTGAAGGCAATATGGGCACTATTCTCTCCCAGTCTCTGGGAGGCCTTGAGGCATTCCCAAACCTTCAATTCTCTCTCCATTTATTCATTTGTATTTACTGAGCATTTACTGTTTGTAGAGCACTGATTAAGTGCTTGGGACAGTACAATATAATGATCAACTGACACATTCCCTGCCCACAAGGAGCTTACAGGAGACTGAGAGGGTGGGGAAAGATGGAGTATAGACTCTTGATTGTCCCTTCTGTGGACAAAAAGAAGGGACAAAGAGATACCCAACAGTGTGATGCCCAGGGCAAGTGCCAGATGGGCAGCAGGAGGGAGGAGATGGTAGGAGAAGGTGGACTGGGAGGCTGGGCAGCTTCCTGCAGGTCCATCTTCAGAAATTTGGCTTTTCCAAGGAAGGGAAAATTTTGTCACCCCCTCCCATTTCATATGACATCGTTAGGTTATGCTGTGAGTTCGAGCCGAGTAAAATGGCATCATACAGAGCGTTCTGTAGAAGTCTGCCAAAAGAGTGTCTGTCTGCCACCTCTGGACTGCTGATGCCTATGATGCTGCTCCTGAAGCCCCCCGTTGCAGCACCTCAACTGAGCTCTGTGGCAGCCCAGCTCCAGAACCTCTTCCTTCCAGTCGGCTCCTGCGTCACTACTGTTCTGCGAGATACGCAGGACTGGTGTGGCCATCCTAAAGATGTTCAGATGTTCTAGACTGTATGTTTGTCCTCTAGACTGTAAGCTCGTCCTCCAGACTGTAAACTCGTTGTGGGCAGGGAATATGTCTGTTATATTGTTTTATTTTACTCTCCCATGTTCTTAGTACAGTGTGCTACACACAATAAATTCTCAATAAATATGATCAACTGACCGATTGATGGAGTAGAGGCCTTTGGATTTGGCAAGAGGGAGATCCTTTGTGACCTTCGAGAGGGGAGTTTCTGTAGAGTAAAGGGGGCGGAAGCCAGATTGGAGGGGGTCATGGAGTCAATTGGAGGAGAACTCAAGATAACTCACTCAAGGAGGGTTGGAGGGAGATGGGGTGATAAGTGGGGGAAGCCATGGGATAAGGGAGGGGTTTTTTAGGATATAGGGGAGATGTGGGAAGGGTGTGAAAGCAGTGGGGAGTGAATAGTTGAAGATGGAGGTCAGGGAGGGAAGCAAAGAAGCACCAAGTGCTTCGATAAGGTGGCGAAGGGATAGGTTGGATGCGCGGGTGGACGGTGTAGATTTTGGAGAGAAAGCAGGAGATCTTCTCTAGAGACACTGCTGGGAAAGATGGAAAAATTGAAAAGGGGGCAGGAGGAAGGAGGGACCTGGGTAGTAGCAGGGGAGATTTTAGGGAGCTCTTGCTAATTTCTCAATAAAGGTACCATGGCCAGGTCACTAATGGCAAGAGATGGAGGAGGTGGGGGAGACAGGGAATTTGAGGAGACAGTTAAACATCTGGAAACTAGTGAGGGCAATGGTCATGGGAGTCGATAAAGGATGGAAAATCATGTTGCTGGGCAGAGGAGAGGATAGAGTTAAACCATGCAAAGATGAACTTTAAGGTGGATGAGGTTGGCCTGATACCTAGATTTCCAGCAGCAGCACCTCTACAGCTGATGCACAGGAAGAGAAGGTAGCGGACTGCGATGGGGATCCGGGTCTGTGGGTTAGTGGTATGAGATCGATGAGGGAAAGGGGAAGGAGTGAGTAGAATTCAGTACAGACGGTGACGTTGAGGACGTCAGTTTGGTCATCAAGGAAGGCAATTGGGTTATTGGAGGACTGAATATGGCATGATGACTGAGAAAACTGGATGGGGTCAAAGGATTGGAGAGCTCAGGGGGGAACAGGACTGATCTGTGGTGGGGAGGTGTATGAGAGAGAAGGCAGGCGAGGAGTGGTGGTCAGATTAGAGGGATTTCAGAATTGGTGAGGGTAGAGGGGGTATAGTGACTATAGATGATGAGATGGAGCGTGTCCGCACTGGTGAGTGGGAAGCTAGGGTGGAGCAGGAGTTCAGTGGAGTTGAGGAGGTGATAGAAGGCAGGCAGGCGGAAAGGTCATCAGAGCATCCTATGCAGATTATGAAGTCACCAAGTGTCAATGTAGGGATGAAGAAAGAGAGAGAGAATATGAAGATAAGTGACTTGCCAAGGGTCACAGAGCAGCGCACATGATAGAGTGGCGATTAGAATCCAGGTCTCCGATTCCAGGCCTGCGTTTTTTCACCTAGGCCCCATTGCTTCAAGGGATTGGAACCCTGCCTCCTAAACATATGTTTCTTATAATGATAATAATAATAATTATGGTATTTGTTAAGTGTTTACTACATGCAGAGCACTGTTCTAAGCTCTGGGGTAGATACAGGGTAATCAGATTGTCCCACGTGGGGCTCACATTTTTTTAATACCCATTTTTACAGATGAGGTAACTGAGGCACAGAAAAGTGAAGCGACTTGCCCAAGGTCACACAGCAGACAAGTGGCGGAGCCAGGATTAGAACCCACGACCTCTGACTCTCAAGCCTGTGCTCTTTCCACTAAGCCACACTGCTTCTCTTCTTCCCACTAGACCACACTGATTTCTGATATTACATTCCTCTCCTCTTCACGTTCTGTTCTCCCTCCTACTTAGACTATGAGCTCCATGTGGGCTTCCCACATCTCCCCTATCTGTTTATTGCTGTACTGTAATTTCCCAAGTGCTTAGTACAGTTCTCCGCACATAGTAAGTGCTCAGTAAATACGATTAACTATCCCAGCACTTAGTACAAAGCTTGTCATGGACTAAGTACTTCACAAATACTGCTGATTATTATTATTGTTGTTGCTGCTATCATTGTTATTTTTATTATTACTTATTATAAATGTCACCCTTTGCCAGACCTTTTTTTTTTAAGCCCAAATCTCTTTACCGCTGGCTCCCAGGCTCTCCTGCCAGCTTTCTCCATTTACAGGTTCTTCACCCACTACTCCCCAGTTCAAACTTTGCTCCTCCCAACCTCACTCCCTCACTGTATTCTGCTCTGGACCTTCTTGCCTCTGACCCCTCCCTGACATTTTCCCCCTGGCCTGTAACTTCCTTCCCACCCAAATCTACCAGACTTCAGGGCCTGACCATCTTCAAAGTCACATGGCCTAGTGGAGAGAAGCCTGGCTGGGAGTCAGAGGCTCAGGGTTTTAATCCCAGCTCAGCCAGTTGACCCCATGTGTGACCTTAGAGCAATCAACTTCTCTGGGCTTCAGTTTCCTCATCTGTAAAATGGGGGTTCGATACCTGCTGTCTCTCCTGCTTCTAAGGCGCAGGGGGAGATACAAGTTAATCAGGTTGGACACAGCCCCTATCCCACTTGTATCTTGTATCTTGTACTTGTAACTTGTAACTTGTATCTCCCCCTGTGCCTTAGAACAGTGTTTGACACCTATTAGTCCCTTAACACATACCGTAATTATTATTTTACCAATAATAATTGGTAAATCCACCTCGTCCAAGAAGTTTCCTCAATTAACTCTGAACACCCTGCGCCATATCCTTCTGACCGCCATCCCCAACAGTTCTGAATTTATTCCTGTCCTCAGCACTTAACTACGTTTAATGATTCATTCTGGTTTATTCTTCTATTTCATCCTGGCATTTCAATTTACTCTCTATCTGATGTCTGTTCTCCCTACTGCGCCCACACACTGTAAATCACTTTTTGTCGGGCTCTCCCAGTAGATTAAAAACTCCCAAGGAAATTGTCTTGTGATTTTGCTGTAGCAAGTGCTTCGTTCAGACACCACAGTCAGTAAGTGCTCAACACACCCCATTATTTCTACTGTTGGGGTGCTAACCAAAAAGACCATGGATTGAGCACTAAGAGGTCTGGGTCCATTCAGGTTTGGGTTGAAGTGTTGAGGGGTGAATATGGACCCCAACTTCTTGCCCACAGAGTTTACAAACTCAGTGCAAACAGGATGATTTACAGGAAGGCTTTGGTCTGTTCAGCTCCACTCCCTCCTAGATTGTCCACCTCCCTTCCCTCTCAGGATGAAGGGAAGTCTCTTTCTGACACGGGGATGGGGAAGTGGAGGAGCAAAGGAGAGGTCGATCCGAGAGAGGATGTGTATAAAAGAGTCAAAACTTTCTCCTCTTTTTATTTGTCTGTGTTCCCGAAAGGATCAGCTTTTCTGGAAGAGTGAGTGAGCGTGTATGCATGTGCCTGTGAGACGAAAGTGATGCAGAGGAGGAGAGTGGAAAAGGGGGAAGGGAGGAAGGGAGGAGAGAGAAGAAACGAAAGAGAGAAAGAGAGAGAGTCGGAGGGGAGGAAGCTCGGGAGAGTGAGCGGGGGCGTAGGGACTCTTACATAAGCGTTCTGTCTTCTTTCAGAAATGTGGGGTAGGAGCTGAAAACTCAGGGCTGAAGATAGTGTACTCTGTTGACTACCTCCCGGCTGGAGGCTAGGCTAGGAGGTAAGGAAGGCGAGAAGTGGGAAGAGGGAGAAGGAGGCCGAGGAGAGGAAGAAGAGAGAGGGAGGAGAAACAGGAGGAAGAGAAGGGAGGAAGGGTGGGAGGAAGGGGAGAGGAGGAAGAGCAGGAGAAGGAGAATCAGGAGGAAGAGAAGGAGGAAGAGTGGGAGGAAAGAGGGAGAGGAGCAGGAGAATCAGAGGAAGAGAAGGAGGAAGAGTGGGAGGAAGACGGGAGAGGAGGAGGAGATCAGGAGGAAGAGAAGGAGGAAGAGTGGGGAGGAAGAGGAGAGAGAAGGAGAATCAGGAGGAAGAGAAGGAGGAAGAGGGAGAGGAGGAAGAGCAGGAGAAGGAGAATCAGGAGGAAGAGAAGGAAGAAGACTGGGGGAAGAAGGAGGGGAGAAAGAGCGGGAGGGAGGAAGAATCAGGAGGAAGAGAAGGAGGAAGAGAGAAGGAAGATGGGCAGGAAGAAGGAGAGGAGGAAAAGCGGGAGGAGGAGAAACAGGAGGAAGAGAAGGGAGGAAGAGGGAGGGGGAAGAGAGGAGGAGAAACGGGAGGAAGAGAAGAAGAGTGGGAGGAAGAGGGGGAGGAGGAGAAACAGGAGGAAGAGGGCGAGGAAGAAGAGCGGGGGAAGAAACAGGAGGAAGAGAAGGAGGAAGAGTGGGAGGAGGAGGAGAATCGGGAGGGAAGACGGGAGCAGGAGGAGGAAGGGTGGCGAGGACGATGAGGAGGAGGGGGAGGTGAAGGTCAGTGGGCGTGTGTCTCCGGCTCCCAGTCCCCTGTCCCCCCTGTCCCTCCCTCGCTCCCTTCCCTCCCTCCCTCCCTCCCTCCTTTCCTCCCGTCCCCGTGTGACGTGGGAAGCTGGCAGGCTGGCCGGTTTCCGCATTCCCGACCCCTCCCCGCCGCCCCGGGGCCGCTATATAAACCGGGGCTGATGCAACCCGCCCCGCCGCCCCGCCACAGCCCGCGGGAGGGAACGCACCGGAGCAGCGACGGGGGGGCGGCGGCGGCGGAGGCGGGAGGCGGAGGAGGCGGAGGCGGCGGAGGAGACCGCGGACGAGGCTGCGGCTCCCGGGCCGGGCCGGGCCGGGCCTGGGGCACCGGCACGGAGGTCCGGAGCGGGGCGGCGGCTGGGCTCAGCGGGCGGACCCCCTCCTGCCCCTCCTGCCACACGCCCCCGCTCGCTCCCTCTGCACGGTGGGTACGGAGGCCGAGCGCCGAGGGCCCCGGGGCCCACGCCGGGGAAGAGAAGGATCCCCCAGCCCGGGCTCAGCGGCCAGTGCGGGCGCCGGGACCTCTGCCCCAGCTCGGGGGGAGGCGTCTTGCAGCCCTGGCAACCCCCTGCCTCCCAGCTCGGGGGGAGCCTCCTTGCAGCCCTGCACCCCTGCTCCCAGCTGGGGGAGGGGAGCTTCTTGCAGTCCTGGCACCCCCTGCTCCCAGCTCGGGGGGTGCGCCTTGCCGACCTTGACACCCCCTGCTCCCAGCTCGGGGGGAGCTCCTTGCAGCCCTGGCACCCCCTGCTCCCAGCTGGGGGGAGGGGGAGCTTCTTGCAGTCTGGCACCCCCCTGCTCCCAACTGGGGAGGGGGAGCTCTCTTGCCAAGTCCTGGCACCCCTGCTCCCAGCTCGGGGGGTGCGCCTTGCGACCTGACACCCCCTGCTCCCAGCTCGGGGGGAGCTCCTTGCAGCCCTGGCACCCCCTGCTCCCATCCGGGGGGAGCTCCTTGCAGCCCTGGCACCCCCTGCTCCCAGGTCGGGGGGAGCATCTTGCAGACCCTGGCATCCCTGCATCCAGCTCGGGGGGAGCTCCTTGCAGCCCTGGCACCCCCTGTCCTATTCTCCGGGGGAGCTGCCTGCACCCCTGGGACCCCCTGCCCCCAGCCCGGGGGGAGCTGCTTGCACCCCCGGGGACCCCCTGCCCTGTGCTCAGGGGCAGCTCCTTTGCAGCCCTGGGACCCCCTGCCCTATTCTCGGAGGGAGGGGGGCTGCTTGCAGCCCCTAGATCCCCTGCCCCCAGTCCGGGTGGAGCTGCTTGCACCCCTGAGACCCCCTTCTCCGATCCCGGGTGGAGCACCTTGCAGCCCTGGGACCCCCTGCCCTGTGCTCGGGTGGAGGTCCTGCAGCCCTGGGACCCCCTGCCCTGTGCTCGGGTGGAGGTTCTTGCAGTCCTGGGACCCCCTTCTCCGATCCCGGGTGGAGCTCCTTGCAGCCCTGGGACCCCCTGCCCTGAGCCTGGAGCCTGGAGGGAGCTCCTTGTAGCCCCGGGACCCCCTGCCCCGAGCCCGGGGGGAGCAGCCTGCAACCAGCGCCCTCGGCCGTGGGCTGGCTCCCCTCCCCACGGTGTCCCGATCGGGAGGGGCTCGGCGCCGGGGACGGGGGCGAAGGACCCGGAGTGTGTGTGTGTGTGTGTGTGTGTGTGTGTGTGTGTGAGAGAGAGAGAGAGAGACACCGACACCCCAGGGATCGGGGGGTCTGGGGGCTCGGGGCTCCCCAGGGGAGAAGATGGGCCCGGGAGCTGGGCAGTGCGAGGGATCCAAGGTCAGGGAACCGGAGAGGGAGCGAAGCCCCTCGATGGGTCAGCTCCGGCCTCCTGCTTTTTGGCCTGCATGGCGGGCTAAGGCCATCCCGGCCTCCCTCCTTCCTTCTTTTCCCTCTCTCCCTCTTTCCGACCTTCCCTCCCTCCCTCCCTCCTACTCACTCTCCTTCCTTCCCTTCCTTCCCTCCCCTCCCTCCCCTCGCCGGGACCGGTTACATAAGGGGCTGCCTGGGAAAGTGCCAACCCCTCCCTCTCCCCGCCCGGTAGGTGCCTTCCAAGGGGGCCCTGATCCCGCCCCCCCCACGAGAAGGTTCAGGAAGCCGGTGAACCCACAGGAGGGGGGACCCCGAGAGAGGGAAAGGAGGACCCCAAGTCCAGAGCCCCGACCCAGGGGACTTAAGGTCCGTGGACCTTCCCCGTGAGGTCAGTGACCTTCCCCGTAAGGTCAGAGGAAGAGGATGGAAAAGCTGGTGGCTGCGGAGAGCTGTCCCCATCTCACCCCCCACAAGTGTCCAGGTTGTTTTTCGTCACCATCCTCATCATCATCCTCACCATCATCCTCATCGCAATCATCGGTGATAGCAGCGGGAGGCTTAGTGGATAGAACGAGGGCCTGGGAGTCAGAAAGGATGCAGATTCTTATCCTGCCTCCACCACTTGTCTGCTGTGTGACCTTGGGCAAAGTCACTTAAATTCTCTGTGCCTCAGTTCCCTCACCTGTAAATGGGGATTACGACTGTGAGCCCCAGTAGGGCAGGGACAGCGTCTGATCCAATTATCTGTATCTACCCCAGCATTTAGAACAGGACCTGGCACATACTAAGTGTTTAACAAGTGCCATTGTTATCATCATCATCATCATCAATGATATTTATTCAGCACCTGCTATGTAAAGAGCACTGTACTAAGCACTGGGGAGAGTACATTACAAACAGTGTTTAGTACCAACAAACCTGTCTTATGGGTGTTCCCTGCCGACCCATGCCTGAGCTCTGGCGGCTCAGGCCAAGAGCAGGAGGTATCTGCTCTGCTTCCAGACTTGCTAATAATAACAATAATTGTGGTATTTGTGAAGCGCTTAGTATGCCCTCGGCACTGTACTGAGCTGCTGGGGTAGATAGTAAGCGGGTTAACACAGACCCTGACCCACTCGGGATTTACGGTCATCCCTTCAGAGACGACATCCTGCGTGTTTCGGGGATGGTCTTATTTGTAGGGTAGATCATTCAGTCAATCAATAGTATGACTGGGTGCTTACTGTATGCGCAACACTCACTGGATGCTAGATCCAGTGGCCCTGGGGAGACAAAGCTGTTCAAACAGGGAGGATCTCAACACTGAACCTTGCCTTTAATCCACTTCAGCCTCTGATGCCAAACAGATCTACTGCCTTCCCCACGCTCATCTGAGGTTTTATTAAAACAAGTTTCTGGCCTTCATCTTTCCAAACGAGTCTGGTTACTGTTTGCCCGGCCTTTGAAGGGATCCAGGATAGAGTCTAGCTCAGTAGCAGGTGAGAGTGGGGTTTCTATGCATGTAATCGGCAGTGAGGGGAGTTTCTGACATCTCCGTTCCATCGTTCTCTGTGGCACGCTTTACAAACAGGACACAGTCGCATTTGCGGCCAGGGAGCGGAGGAGGTTGGCGGCGGTGGGGATAGAATAGATCGTTGTGGGCAGTGGAACGTGTCTGTTATATTTATTGTGTTGTACTCTCCCTAAGTACTTAGTACAGTGCCCTGGATACAGTAAATGCTCAATAAATACGATCGAATGATGGATGATCTGTCCGTCTCAGGTGCTTTCCAACGCTTATTATCTCCCCTGATTGTGTTCTCCCACTTTGTGGAGCTCTACGTGAACAACACAGTCTTCCTAGAAGGTGGGAGGCCTCTTCTGAACCTGAAGAGTTAGGGTGGCTTTGGAAAGGCACTGATGTGTTTCTTTTTGTGGGGTTGACCCCCTGTTTCTTTCCTGCTCTGGGTCAAATAGGATGGCGTGCATGCGGTCCCTACCCAGCTTAGGGCCTTGGCTAAGGGGAATCTTTGTGGGAGGGGCCCAGCTGCTTCCCAGGAAAGCAGTAGATATGGGGTGCAGTCTTTCACCTCAAGAACTTGGGGGACTTGGGGAGCGGCTTTCATTTTCATGGCCCCGACATTCTTTCTCCTTCGCTCGGCGGCAGCTTGTGTCTGGCCAACTTTCTGGGCAACCGGGGGACTAAACAGAGCCGGGTCTTGCTGGGTTTGTTTGGTTTTGGTGAAGCGGAGAGTGTTGCAATGTGCCGCCCTCTCACATGGGTCTCTGTTCCCAGCTTGGCCCAGGAAAGGAAGGGGCCCTGGGTGAGCTGCTCTAGGTTCCTTCAGCCCAAGTTCACTTGAGCAATCGGAGACCCAGCAAAGGGAAAGTTTTTTTTCCAAGCTTTTTGCTCCAGGATGCAGTTTGCCTCTTTTCCAGGGTGGTGAAATAGGTTTGAAAATGAAATGGAAGAGAAAATACTCTGTGTGTGTGTGTGTGGTGTGTGTGGTGTGTGGGCATGTGCCTGTGTACATGTGTATGTAGGGAGAGGGCAATAGTCACGTTATTTTTCCATTTTCCCCTTAATTAAGGCCCTGTGGAGGTGTATTTGAAAACAGAGGGTCTCCTATGTCTTTGAGGAGGGTGAGAACACTGTTTTGGCTGGCTCCAGGGCCATATGCCAGCGTATGGTGTCCCAATGAAACTGGGCCTGGCTCATTCTGTTGCTTGTCTTGGCAGTCAGCTCCATGGCTTGTATTACCAGCCCTGGAACGCAACCACTGCCAAACTCTGTGTGTGTGCGTGTGTGTGTGCATGTGCATGTGTGTGCGTGTGTGTGCTTGTGTGGTTTGGCCTCTTGGAGTTTTGCAGAGACAAAACGCCTCAGCGACCCAGGCTAAGAATTCTCAGTTTGTGTTTCATGGACATTTCTGACCCAAGATATTTGTCAGAGCCCTTCACTTGGGGATTTCCTAATTTGTCCTTGCCCTGCAGCCCACTGGGATTCCAGGTATTGGAACTTGGTGGCCGGTGTTGCAGCTCTGAAAGGCATGAAAAGCCCAGGCGGTGCAGATGTTGGGGTCTTGGGCTTCTGGCACGGCCAAGGTGGAGGAGACCCTGCCCCAGTAACAGTGCCTTTCCCCGCCTGCCATCTGGGCCTAGGCCAGAGATCTCCTGGGGGAATGTAAGGATTGTGGGGGGGCCTGGGGTTTTCCCAGCACTGGGAGGGAGGGAGGGAGGGAGTGGGAGGCTTGCCGTCTTTGTCCTTCCCCTTGACAGCAGAGTGTTTTTCTCACTTCAGAAGGCAGCCTAGCTGGGTGTCCTCATGAGAGGACCAACGTCCCCTTAAACAAAGAAGAGCCAACGGGAGCTCTTTGAGAGCCCATATGTTCAATTTCTGGCAAGATGTATGGGGGTGATAGAGGCAGGGAGGGCTGGAAGAGACAGCATGGGACTGGGAGTCCGGAAACCTGGGTTTGAATCCCAGCTTTGCCATCAGTCTGCTCTGTGACCTTGAGCAAGTCACTTAGCCCTTCTATGCCTCAGTTTCCCTCATCTATACAATGAGAAGAGCCTGGCTCTCCCTTCCATTTAGATAGCGTGCCCTGGGCGGGACAGGAACAGTGTCTGATCTGATTATCCTGGTTCTAGCACATAGTATGAGTTAATGAAAACCATTAAGTATTAATTATTATTACACTGGGAAAACCTATAATCTGGGGCTTCCCCCGCTTCCCTCTTTAGTTTGCAGGGTGTACCTTCCCAGGATTAACCCTTGCAGGGTTATCCTCCCCTTAAAGCTCTCTTCCCTTTCACACCCTGGACCCTGATGAGTGTGCTTCAATCTGAAATCCTCTGTCAGGGACATTGAGAGAGAGAGTGGAATGTGAGTCAAGGATGTTGCTGGAACCACAGGCCTTGAGAATTTAATTACTTTGAACCAAAGGAGAATTTTTGGCTGGCTCTGTGTGGTGGTAGAAGGCTTTGGGGATCATGAGGCAATGGTTGAATGCTTTCAAGAAACGCAGTTGGGGTATTTTTGCCCAGGCCACGCACAGTTTCAATGGGGCATCATTTCTCTCATTCATAGCTGTTTTGTAGGACCCTGAGGGGTCTGTTTTAGTCTTCTTCTCTGCTCCACTGGTGAGTATGGTTAGTGGTGAAAGGCTGACAAGTTCTCTGTATGGGCTGTTTGTTTTGCCAGTGCTGCCTATGGGTGACCCCCTGACTGCCACTAAATCTGGAGGGTCCCAGGGGATCCCGGGATGGTGTTGGTTATTTAGGTCGTGCTTGGGGCTGGTGGAGCTTTGCCGGAGGCTGAGGGAGTCAGGGTGGCCGCAGTCTTTTATAAGACCATCAGAAACTCTCTCCTCTGTCCCCCATTTCTGACCAGGGACAAAACCTGGGAGTCAGAACGACCTGGTTCTAATCATGGCTCTGCCACTCTTCTGCTCTGTGACCTTGAGCTGGTCACTTCACTTTCCCTATGACTCAGGTTCTCTCATCTGTAAATGGAGATTAAGATGTTGAGCCCATGTGGGCAGGGACTGTGTCCAAACCCGAATTGCTGGTATCGTCATGCAGTGCTTATTATAGTGCTGGGCACATAGTTTAGTGGTGTAATCATAATATCTTATGGTATAGCTAGGTGTGCTAAGCAACTGTTCTTAAGAGCGCTGGTGTAGATAGAAAGGTTATCGAGGTTGTTCCACGTGGGGACTTCCAATCTTAATCCCATTTTACAGATGAGATAACTGAGGCACAGAGAAGTGAACTGACTTGCCAAGGGACACACAAAGCAGACAAGTGGCAGAGCCGGGTTTAGAACCCCACATCCCTGAGTCCCAAGCCTGTGCTTTGCCAATGGCCACACTGCTTCTCAAATCCCTGTAGTCCTTTCCCATCCCCACCTGGGCCTCCTTGTTCCTGGATCTTGACCCTGGCTCTTGGGCCATTCCAGGAAGATGTTGGTCTGATGGCTCAGACAGGGCATGCCCCAAATATCCTAGGCGTTCAGTAGCTATCCTGGGCACTTGCCTAGTGTTCTACCTACTCCTATAGTCAGAAAGTGCTTCCTTATATGTAACCTAAAGTTCTTCTGCTGCATTTTAAGCTGGTTTCTTTTCTCAGTGGAAATGAAGAACAGCTGGCCCCTTGTAATACTCTGCAAGTACTGAACCCTGCTAAATTCACTTCCTCAGCTTCCCTCCTTAATTCCAATTCCTTTGCAACTCTCCTGTTGGCCCATTTTCTAGCTTTTAAGTAACTTTAAAGCTCGTCTTTGGACCCTTTCCCATTTCTATTCATGGAACTTAAAATTTAGAATCCCAAACTGGACCTAGTAGATTTCTAACAGACTGATGAAAATGGGTACAGTTATGAGGGCTGGGGGAGGGGTGGGGAAATCACTGGCCATTTTTTGCGTGCCATGTTCTCTAATGCCCAAATTGCACCGACTTCTATGGGCCATATCAGTGTTTGGTCGCCTATCCTCTCGAGAACCTTTTCTGCCATATCTGTGTTCAGTTGTCCAGTTTCACATCTTGAATTCGTTCATAACTTTATACTTTTCCCTACTTAACTTCTTCCAATTTATTTTTACTATTATTAAGTACTAGCCATTGACTTTAGTGTCATTACGCAACTAATGAGCATGGGACCACGTTAATAATAATAAGCTACTACTACTAGTGATAATAATGATACTCTGTTTCCTGGCCTCCACACTTCAAGCCATGCTTACTCTGCTCTCTGGATCTTTTTTTTGAAATGGTACTCTTTAAGCGCTTACAAATGTGTCATGCCCTGTATTACACTCTGGGGTAGATAAAAGCCAATCAGGATGGGCACAATCTCTGTCCCACCTGGGGCTCCCAGTCTAAATAGGAGGAGGATATAATCCCCATTTACAAATGAGGAAACTAAGGCACAGAGAAGTTAAATGACTTGCCAAGATCACACTGCAGACAAGTGGCAGAGCTTAGGGGTTTGCACACCAGGTCCTCTGACTTTCAGACCCATGCTCTTTTTCCTAGATCACACTACTTCCCAGTTGGCCTAGTAGAAAACCTATTCAGACCAGGTATCCCCACTCCTTAAAACCTCCAGTGTTTGCCCATCAACTTCCACATCAAACAGAAATTCCTTACCATCAGATTAAAGCAATCAGCTCGCCCCCTCCTACTTACCTTGCTGATTTCCTACTACAGTCCAGCCCTCACACTTGGCTTCTCTAGTATCAGGTTGCTCATTGCCTTGCTCTTACGTATTTCGCTGCTAAAACCTTTGTTCACATCCTTCTCTGGCTGGAACTCCCATCCCTCCATAGATGATACGACCATTACTCTCCCAACCTTCAAACACCTTACTAAAATCACATCTCCAAGAGGACTTCCATGATTAAGCCCCTTTCCTTACTCCCTTCTCCTTCCTGCATCATCTACACTTTTGCATCTGTACCCTTTAGCACTTGATATTCACCCCACAGGAACTTATGTACATATCTGTTATTATTTATTTCAATTCAATGTCTCTCTCCCTCTTGACTGTAAGCTCTCTGTGGGCAGAGAACATGTCTACAAACTGTTATATTTTACTCTCCTAAGCACTTAGTACAGTGCTCTGCACACAGTAAAATGCTCAGTAAATACCACTGATTGATTGTGGCATAATAATAATCAAAATAATAATAAATATAATAATAATAATAATAATGGCATTTGTTAAGCACTTACTGTGTGTCATGCACTGTTCTATGTGCTGGGTAGATGTAAGTTAATCAGGTTGGACAAGGTTCCTGTCCCAATGGAACTCCCAGTCTAAATGGAGGGGAACAGGTATTGAATCCCCATTTTACAAATGAGAAAACTGAGGGATAGAGAAGTTAAATAACTTGCCTACAGGTCACATAGCAAGCAAGTGGCGGAGCTGGGATTAGAACCCAGGTCCTCTGGCTCCCAGGTTCATGTTTTCCCTGTAGGCCACTAATGCTTATTATATGCCAAGCCATGCCTATTATATGCCAAACACATAGTACTTAAGTGCTGGGGTAGATACAAGATAATCAAGGTTGGACCAAAATCCCTATCCACAATGGAGCTCACAGTCTAAGTAGGAGGGAGAACACAATTGAACCTGCATTTTACAGATGAGTAAACTGAGGTACAGAGCAATTAAGTGACTTTACCCAAGGTCACACAGTAGCAGAACACCAGAATTAGAACCCAGTTCTTCAGAACCTTCCAAACCTTTGCTCTTTCCAAAGATATTAAATGATACTGAATTTTAGGACTGATGTATGCGGAACAACATTGATATTCCATTCAGGATCTTTGATTATTATATTCTGTATTTCTATCAAACCTCTCTCCAAAGAGCTCTGGCCAAGGTCAAGCAACAGTATTTTATCAAGGATTAACTATGTGCAGAGTTACTCAACAAGGTAATCTAGGGATCTAACAAAGACAGAATAGGATAATAATAATAATTATGGTATTTGTTAATGCTTACTATGTGCCAGAAGCACTGTAACTAACCACTGGGATGGATACAAGCAAATCAGGTTGGACACATTCCCTTGTCCACACGGGGCTCACAGTCCCAATCCTCATCTTTACAGATGAGGTAACTGAGGCCCAGAGAAGTGAAGTGACTTGTCCAAGGTCCACCCAGCAAGCAAATGGCAAGAGCTGGGATTAGAATCCATGACTTTCTGACTCCCAGGCCCATGCTCTCTCTACTACACCATGCTCCTTCTCTGATTCTTCCCTTTGAGGACTTGTAATCAATGGAGAGACAAGACCACACCCATACACTAACACCAATGAACATAAAGGGCAGAGGCATATGACATTCCTGGTACATATGAGTACAATTATAGTTAGTTCTAGAGCATGGAGGTTATTGTCTTGATGAACCCTGCATTAAAGATAACTCGAATAGTACAAATGTTTCTTCCAACATTCTATTGCATCTATCCAGAAAGCAATGTGGTGGTAGAAGAACATCCCTAATTCCAGAACAGCAATTCTATCTGGGGGTGAAAACTCACACCATGAAAGAACCTAGTGTATTAGAATCATGATTTACAGCTGGAAAGATTGGAGCAGGCAGAGTTAAATGGGGGCTCTGGAAGGGATTCCTTGAGGAAGGAAGATTTTAGAAGCATTTGAAGAAAAGGAAGCATCCAGGAGTTCAGGAACCTTAGGATCCTGGAAAATGGAAGGTTCTGGGATATGTTGAATTTCCTCTTCCGAGGCTCTGACTTCACCCCCTTCTGTTTGAAACCATCGATGTAGGCAGTTCTGATGAATGAGTAGGAGGAAAGAGGAGATGGCCCACTATAAGCCATGCTGGCCAGGCTTTGAATGTTGCAGTACTCACTTTCACACTCTGCATTGCTTGGAGTTATAACACATTTTTCTTTACTCTGCAAGTTTTCATCTCTGTTTTCACACTGACCTTCCCATTTTAACCCTACCCTTTTTTCTCAGCATTTATCCTGAATACTCTCTGGTTTAGAGTATGCTATCAGGTTTTAGATTGTTTTGAATTTGTTGAAACTGCTTCTTGGCAAACACCCGCCTCTCCCCCCCACCTCACCATGCACATGTGAACATGCTCACACACACACATACACACACACACTTTACACAGTGGAAAAATTCAGTTGTATCATAGAATTCCAGCCTTAAATCTCCAACCTATCCTTCCCATTAAGTAGGGACAGTCCTATTCCATCCAGTTTCTGCCCCCTCACAACTCTAGAGACATGCATGGTGAGTATTCCATGGTGAATGTCAGCTGTTGTGGTTTTCTTTTAGGAATGGAATGTGTTTAATATTTTGTGGTTTGTATCTAAGCACTGAGGGGCACTGTGGGGGAGAGACCCATTGTGGCTGGTGGCGTGGGGAGGTGCATGGGTTCTATCGGGCTACTTAGGGGAAAAACGTCCAGGATGAGTGGGAAGTTCCATGGGGAATAGACTCCCAAGGAGTGTGACACCCAAGGGAGCCATCTAGAATGGAACAAATATTTCTGAGATTTCCTGAGGGGGCAGCTGGCTATCCAGGGGTTTACACAGAAGCGGATAATTCATTATGCCTCTGAATCCACTTTATAGCATCTCAATTCTCCATCTGTGTGTGAAAATAAACAGAAGCTGCTGGCAGCGTCTGTCGTTTCCCTAACATCGGGGTCTGCCTTCAGCCCATGGAAAATAGATAGCTCCCGGGGGATGACTTGTGGGTACTTCCGGAGGGTGGCCTTTCCTTCTCCTGGGTCCCCTCACTGGGGCAGTCTTAAGTGCAGTGAAAAACTATATTAAGGGACTTGCAAAAATCCCAGCAGTCCAGTCTGAGGAGATCATTTACTCTCACATCTGCTTTCCCTATTGCAGGTGGGCAGCTCCTCAAGTCTGTGGGCATTAGGGAGTTCTGCGGGAGAGAAACCTTGGCTATGGAAACACCGGTTTCCTTTGCCGTATTTGACTAGGGCCGGCGGATTGATCTTCCAGTTGTTTTTTAGATGGCATCGTGGCAAAGTGTGAAGTTTCAGGGCCTAGCTAGGTGGAATGACATTTAAGAACCCACAGTGTATTGAGGGAACTGGGATAGAAGACACCCATCTGATTCATCTCTGTTGTATTGTACTCTCCCAACACTTGGATAGTCCTCTTCAACTCAGTAAGCATTCAATAAATATGATTGATTGATGGACTAATAATTCACTGTAGGAGATGCTGGATTGAGCTGTCCATTGTTCCTCATCTCTGCGGGGCTTTGCCCTGGGAATTACCTGCTGGAGCTTCCCCGACGACTCTCTGCCGCGAGAAAACTACGGGGATGCTTAGATAATAGGAGGCCTGAATCACCATAGGTTTCTTGCTGGATTCCCAGCGGTCTAACATCCCATGAGGAGGGCTTTTAGGAGCATTTGAACACTGATGGTTTTTTCCAGGATACAGACTTCGGCATCAAGGGGACTCCAGGTGATCTTTTTGGGGCTCCCCTAAGTCAAAACCCAGCCTGGAGCTAGGGATCCTAAAGGTCCCTTTAGAGATAATATGATCAGATTCCTGATGACTTTAGGCGGGTCAGAGGTGGAGCCAGCTAGGGGAGAGGCACAAAGGGGAGAAGGGGAAGAGGAGGAAACAGGAGTGAAAACGGGGAGAGCTGAGAGAGGGTCAGCATGGGGAGAATCAACACTCAGCGCTTCCTCCACTGCCTCATTCTCTGCCACTTCCACCAGGCAGCCCCAGCAGAAACCCAGCCCAGGACAGGCGAATCCACTTTGAGACCAGGAAGGATGGGGACACAGGATTTGGGCTCACTGGTTCAAACTGGGCAAAGTCTCTACTGGGGCTAGCTCTGACAAATGATCAGTGTGCCATAATTGTGGACCTTAACTTGAAGCTTGTGAAGTAACTTAGACCATGCTTCCCTGTCACCCCCTCCCTCTCTGTCGCCCCCACTGCCAAGCAATCTCCTTTTTCATCTTTCTGCATATCCCTAAAGCAGGGGATGGGACAGATCCTGTTTTGCCTAAATGGGGATGTGTGGTCACCTTACCACAGTGGCCCTGTTAGTGAGGAAGGCTTCACCTATAGAGGAAGAAAAATACTATGGATCATTGCTGCTACTGGAAGTCAGGAGCAGACATAAATCAATGAAGAACTCAAGGGAGGGCTCTACCTTGGGTAAACAATAGACAACTGTGACAGTTGCCATTTGTCTTTTGAAATTGCCTTTTTCTACCTTGAAGGATAATGTGGAGGAGAAATGTGATGTGTAATTTAAGTCTGGGATTGCTGAATCCAATTTCATCTGTTGGGCCCTTGAATAGCTGCCTCATATGTTTGGTTTAGTGGAAAGAGCCCGGGCTTGGGAGTCAGAGGTCATGGGTTCTAATCCCAATCCTGCCACTTGTCAGTTGTGTGACTTTGGGCAAGTCACTTAAATTCTCTGGGTCTCAGTTCCTTCATCTGTAAAATGGGGACAAAGCCTGTGAGCCCTATGTGGGACACCTTGATTACCTTGTATCTACCCCAGTGCTTAGAGCAGTGCTTTGCACATAGTAAGCACTTAACAAATGTCATCATTATTATTATTATTGTTACTACCAGTGCTGAATAGTATGTGAGGTCCCCACTAGATTATAAAATTCTTGAGGCCAGGGATCATATCTTCCCACTGTATTTCTCCCCCTTAGGCTATGGGGCAGGCATTATTCTGATCTGATTATCTTGTTTCTACCCCAGTGTGTAGGATAGTGTTTGGCACATGATAAGTGCTTAACAAATACCACTACTATCATTATTTTTATATTGAACTCTCCCGATCACCTACTACAGTGTTCTGCCACACACTGAATGCTAAATGAATACCACTTTTCATTGATTGATTGAAATTGAGGATGGAACAGGTTGGAGACGGTAAATGTACTTTTCATTAGTTCATCCCTTTGTGGGGAAGGTTACACTGGAGTTCCTCTCTTGTGCATGCTCTGTCTCAGACATATACGTACATACACATGTACACACACACTCAAACAAACCCACCCTTTCTGAACTGGTTCTAGGAAGCCTTAGTTGACCACTTGCATTCCATATTTCTCTTCCCTTGCAGACGGTGGTTCCATTTCTTCTGCTATGATGCCAGGACAGATTCCAGACCCTTCTTTGACAGCAGGTGCCCTGCCAGGCCTTGGCCCGTTGACAGGACTTCCTGGCACTGCCCTGACTGCAGAGGAGCTGAAGTTCGCCGACATCCGAAACATTGGCGCCGTGATCTCACCCTTGCATTTCCTCGAGGTGAAGTTGGGCAAGAGGCCTCAGCCGGTGAAGAGTGAGGTGAGCAGAGTGGCTGCACAAGCCCAGGTCCTCTCGATGGGCGGGGTTAGGTCGAGAAGGGCCTTGAGTACACCTGGCCTTGGGCAGAGTAAGAAACACGTACTTAGTGGTTTTGCTCTCCATGTCCTGCTCCTTTCCCCAGTCCTCTGGCACCTATGCATCTCAGCTGCTATGATATGGTTGGGACATCTTCAGAGCCAGAGAACCATGGGGGTTAGGGGATCACATATTCATGGCAGAGTTGCAAGAAAGTCACATTTCACCCAAGACTGGTGGAATGGGCCAATTAAAAAAAATAAATAAATAAACCCCTAAGATCTCAATCTTTTGAATGGTTCTTATTTTTGGAGCTATTCGTTGGTAAGGATACTGCGTTGCGGGAGTGGGTGAGCTGGGCTGAGTTGCCTGTCTGTTTCACAGGGGCTGGATACAGTGCTCTGTGCACAGTAAAGCGCTCAATAAATACGATTGAGTGAATGAATGGGAGCATAGCAAAAGGTTGGGGAAGGTATGGTGGGGGAGGTGGGAGGGGCCTGACACTTTTGGAAGTGTGGGATAGCTCCCTCGTCTTGGCTGCCCACGGGTGGGTAGGATGGAGGGGATGGGGGCGAGATTACTATCATTAGGATAGGATGACGTGGAGTAGAGAAATCAAAATGATAGAATTCAAGGACTGGAAGGCCACTTGAGGGTATTTAGTCCATTTCCCTGTCTCCAAGCGGGTCTGCCTTGAAACCATCCTGAGCCGATGCATTTCTCTGGTGCAGTTTAAACCTCACATAACGCCTTCACTGAAACTGAGAACTGCTGGTCACCATCCGTCGAAAGCAAGGGACCCTCCCCATCTCGGGGAAGAGTTCCGGGGTGAGGTTAGTAGTGTTTGGTCATTCTGTTCATTACTTTTCCTCCTTGGCTGTCCTGGTGCCAGCCAAAATGGGTCAGGCAGAGCAATGGTGCTGCAAAGACCGCGGCGGCTTCCAGTGAGGCTTCCTTGGCCACTGTCTGCCAGTCCTTGGCTCTGTGGCAGCAGTGTCGTTCACTTGGCCTTAAATGGATTTTGTCCATCATATCCTCATGCGCCCTTCACAACATGCTGCACTCTTGTCCGCCTTCTCACTTGTGGCACCCGTTGCCCCAGTGGGAACATGGCAGGCAAGGAATGAGAGAGTGTGAGAGATGTGGGGGGCCAACAAGTAGGACTCTTTTCAATGCCAGAATGTAGGTTCTCAGCCCGAAGCTACATGACCGGGCCAGGGCTCACCCATTCACCTACGAGGAGAGGGTCCCTCGTCATCGTCATCTTCATCAGAGGGAAAACTCAGGGATGCTCGTAGGTAGATCACTAACCGTATAGAGCACGGGCTTGGGAGTCAAAAGGACTTGGGTTCTAATCCCAACTCCGACACGTGTCTGCTGCATGACCTTGGGCAAGTCATTTCACTTCTCTGGGCCTCAGTTTCCTCATCTGTAAAATGGGAATTACGAGTGTGAGCCCCTCGTGGGACATGAACTGTGTCCAATCTGATTAACTTGTATCTACCCCAGCCCTTAGAACAGTGCTTGGAACATAAGTGCTTAAAAAGTACCATTATTAATAGTATCATTATTATTATTATTATTAAGTATTAAGAAGGAGAGTATCTCACACTGTCCCTCCAAGTTTCCCTTGAGGGTCACTTTTAAAGAAAGAATACTGGACTGGATAAACCATTGGTCAGATCCAGTAATGCCATTGCTTTTGGTTTTAATGAGCTTTAGTTATTAGATTTAAATTAATATGCTCCAGATATTTAGTGGTTTATCGACTGTATTCTTAGCTGCACTCCCACAGCTAAAAATGCCACCACTTCTGGCAGTCAATAAAGAACTTATTTAATGTTCTATCCCAGACAGATCATATAAGTAGTTGAAACTACAGTCCAGGACAAATTCAGACTTAGATTTTTTGGACATCGTATGGCGTGAGATGGTGCTTTTCCTGATCATCTCTCCTTCCCCTCTCCCTACCTCTTCCTACTCTGGAGAAAGGTGCTAAGTAGGATCTTTCCTTTCTTTAAAAAAAAAAAGATCTTTTTTATTTGGGGTATTTTTACATTTCACAGTTCTCCCCCCCAAATCATAGCCTGTACCCGCTAATGACGTGCCGCCTCCAGTAGCACCCACCAAAATCCGCTGTTGAGTCTGCAAAAATAACAACAGCTTCTAGGGCAGATTTGCATATCTTTCCCCTCATTGCCAGGCTGCAGAGATGAATCAGTGGATCTTGCCATCCTCTGCCAATCCTCTGATGTTCTTCTGTAGCTGCCCTGATGGCCTTCTCATCAGCTAGATAGGGAGAGGTGCCAACTCTAAGCAACTGGTTTCAGAAAAGAAAACAGATTTCTGTGGCCTGCACTGGAGTCCTCAGTCAATCGATCATGTTTATTGAGCACTTTCTGTGTGCAGAACACTCTACTAAGAGCTTGGGAGAGTATAGTATAACAGAAGTTGGGAGATGTTCCCTGCCCACGTTGAACTTACAGTCTTCCCTTGTGTTCTCTATGGGAAATGGCTTTCTGGGTCCTCATACAAAGCGAGGATTAACGGAAGCCCCTCTTATGGATCCAAAAAGACCTTCCAGCCAGCAGCAGTCTGCCAACGTAGCTGGAGGAAGCTTTTCTCAGGGTACAGATGGCATCTGGCTGGACGTGGCAAGGGGAACGATGAGACTTGCAGCCTCCAACCAGAGCTCTGCGGTCTCCACGGGCCTTGTCTCCTTGTGATAGATGAGGGCAGCTGTTACAAGTTACTCAGTTGGAGACAGCTCAGATGGTCTTTGTGGAAGCAGGACCTGGGGACTTCACTGCAGCTCAGTCCATCTCCTGAGACTTGCTGATTTGGTCAGCTGCTGTCCTTTCCTCAAAGACTCTCGCTTCTTGCAGTCATTTTCCTGGAAACTGCTCAGAGAAGGGGAGAGCCGTTGGTTCAAACTCCCTGATGTTCAGAGGAACTTTACTGAAGTCTCTGCATGGGATCCAGGCTCCACAATTTGAGAGAGAGCAAGCTTCCCAATGCAGGTTGATGAGGATAGCTGGCTTTGCTCTGGGGACCGGCAGTTGGCTGTAAGCTGGGTTTCTCTCTTCTCTGCTTTGTGGCCGAGAAGGAGCCCAAGAGAAGCAGGATTGGGTTGCTTGCCTGGTTGATGGCCAGCATTCACGCTGCCAGGCATGGAGCAGAGAAGGAGGGGCAGAACAAGAGTCCATTTGTCCCCATTCAGTTCAGATCCACTTTGGAGCAAACTGCTCATCTCTGGTCCAAGATCCCCATTAAAAGGTTCCTGGGTGAAGGGCTCTGGAGCCTTCTGGGGATTATCTCCTGCTCCTCCAACTCTTCCCTCTTCCTTCCTGTTGTCTTCCTTCTCTCCCTTCCTCGGACAGGGTCTGTGTCCTGATTATCTTGTGTTTATCTCAGTCCTTTGAACAGGGCTTGGCACATGATAAGTGCTTAACAAATACTACAGTTCTACTTATTATTACTTCCAGGCTTTCTCTCCAAATCCTTCCTCAGAATACAACTACGGTCTCCCTGTCCTGGTCCATTCCCATCATAATACATGCCAGATAACATAGCAAGCCAACTATATACTGGAACTACTGGTTGTTCAGGAAAGTTGACATATGTCTTTGAACCTGGGAGGAAGTGTGAGAAATCTGTGCCTTGAGCCATTCTGAAGTGAAATTGGAAATAAGAGGCCACATGATATAGTGGAAAGAACATAGGCCTGGAAGTTAGAGGACTTGGGTTCAACTTCTGGCTCCACCACTTTTCTGCTCTGTGACCTTGGGCAAGTCACTTAATTTCTCTGTGCCTCAGTTACCTCATCTGTAAAATGGGGATTAAGATTGTGAGCCACATGTGAAGCAGGGACAGTGTCCAACCTGATTACCTTGAATTTCATTCAGCCATTCATTCAGTCGTATTTATTGAGCACTTACTTTGTGCAGAACACTGTACTAAGTGCTTGGAAAGTACAATTCGGCAACAGATAGAGACAATCCCTACCCAACAACGGGCTCACAGTCTAGAAGGGGGAGCTACCCCAGTGCATAATACAGTGCCTGACATATCCTAAGTGCCTAACAAATACCATTAATAAAGAAAAAGAGAAGAAAAGAAATGGTGCCTGCTTGACTAACATCACTATAAACAAAAATTAGCCCTCCAAAACTCTTGATAATCTAATTCCCTGTTGTTTTAGAACTGGTGACCCAATGCAGGTCTTCTGTAGAATCCCACCCTCCCCTATCCTCCTGACTCCCACCTGTACCCATGTCTCATACCACATTCTGGATTATATACTGAGCATACAGGACAAAAAGGAGGTGGCTTCTGTGGTGACCCATCTAAGCCAAAACTGAGGTGTTCCATCTTTAGGAAATGTAGATTTTCCCCTAAAAGGCATAGTGTTCATTTTGAAAATATGAATAGGGTGGCTTTAAGAAATATTCCAGCTGCATAAATTCAAGGAGGTGAAAAATCTATTTAGGATTCTTCCTATATCACCTGCCTTTGATTTTGAATTGGGTTAATTTCCATTCATTTGGAGCTCTTTCCTCTCATTGTTGCATTCTGAAATACATGGTGGACTCAGAAAGCATAGTGAGGCCTGGTGGAAAGAACATTGATTTGAAATTCAGAAGACCTGGCTTCAAGTCTCAGCTCTGCCCCTGGCCGCCTGTGTAATTTAGGACAAGTTACCTAGTTTTTCTGTGCCTCAGTTTCCTCATCAGCAAAATGGGAAAAATCCTCTCGGGGTTATTAGGAGGAGAAAATGAGATAATTGACGTGAATGTAAATGACAAGAAAATTGATTTTCCTTACTTATACCATCTATCCCAATTGCATTATTCTCAGATAAAAGCAGCTGGGGAGGTAGATACCAGGTGCATTTTCGGTGATTAACTCGGGAAAACATTTTGATCATCTCTTCCCCTGCTTTTGCCTTCTTACTGCATGAAATGGAAATCATCCTGCATTGTAGGGACCCCCCTCTTGGCCCACCCCACATTGGATCCCCAGCTCTGCCACTCTCAGAAAGAGCAGAGAACAGACAAATGGACCGTATATCACAGTTTTGGACTGAATAGGTCTTTCCCCACCCTCATCCAACACACCAGCCCCTGTTGTGTGGCAAGCCTCTTGGATGGGCTGGGGTTTGCTTTGAACAATTTTCAAAAAGAGTAATGATCTTCAAGAATATGCACACTCCCTCCTTGCTTGCAGTTTGGGATGTTTATGCTCGTGGCTTAGTGGAAAGATGCCGGACCTGAGAGTCAGAAGGACCTGGGTTCTAATCCCGACCCCTCCACATGTCTACTGTGTGATCTTGGGCAAGTCCCTAACTTTTCTGTACCTCAGTTACTATAAAATGGGGTTAAGAGTGTGAGCCCCATGTCCAACCTGATTAACTTGTATCTACCACAGTGCTTAGAACAGTGCTTGGCACATAAAAAGTGCTGAACAAGGTACCATAATTATGAACTACTATTACTATATGGTAAATGAAAGAGAATAAGGGTACAAGTGAGACAATGCCATATGATTTGCTGGGAGTCTAAATTCTTTCATTGTTTGACTCAGGCTCAGCACTGTTGGTACACAAGCGAGGGGATATATTCAATTTTCAGCTGACCTGTACCCTCTCTAGTGCAGATAAGGCACCAGACACAGTGCTTGGTAAATAGTAAGTGCTTAGCAAATACCATAATTATTATTATTATATCTTGGGCTGTTGAATTTTAGCTTAGTTTTCTTGTTGACTGGATTTTGTTCTTATTGTATCATTTTCTAACTCTGGCTCTGCCACATGTCTGCTGTGTGACCTTGGCCAGATGAGTTCACTTCTCTGGGCTTCAGTTACCTCTTCTGTAAAATGGGGATTAAGACTGTGAGCCCCATGTGGGACAGTGATTGTGTCCAACACCATTTTCTTGTATCCACCCCTGCGCTTAGTACAGTGCATGGCACATAGTAAGTGCTTAACAAATACCACAATTATTATTACAATTATTATTATTAACTTGTATCTATCCCAGTGCTTAGAACAGTGCATGGCACACAGTAAGCACTTAACAAGTACCATAATTGTATTCTGAGGTACCATTTGTCCACCTTCTTTTAAGGGTCTTTGGAGGTCAAAGACCTGCTTTTGTTGAGTCCAGTAATCACCCGAGCCTTTAGTACAGTGCTTTGTACAGAGGAAACATTTATAAATGTTAATAAACTGTCACAACTATTACCAACCCAGCTACAAACCCACTCTCCTGCAGCTGTTATTTTCCTTGAGTCCCCCTGTCAGGCCCAGCTCTGTTGGGAGAATGAAATCTGGGTAGTTCATAGTAGCAGAGAGAGCCCCTTCAGTCATTCATTCAATTGTATTTGTTGAGCACTGTCTGAGCGCAAAGCACTGTACTAAATGCTAGGGAGAGTACACTATAACAATGAACAGTCAGATTTGGTGCCCACCACGAGCTTATAGTCTAGAGAGGGAGGCAGACATTAATATAAATAAATGAATGTTAAATATTTAATGTAAGTAAATAAATTACAGGTTACAGATCTAGACCCAGCCTATTACCGTCTCACAATGGGCAGACATGTTCCTCAGGCTGCTTCTCCCACAGTTCCTCCCTCTACATTTGAAGCTCATTGTGGACAGGGAACAAGTCTATCAATTCTATTGCATTGTTCTCTCCCAAGTGCTTAGTACAGTATTCTGCACATAGTATGCACTCAATAAATACCATGGATTGATTGATTAATTGTGTGGGATAAGTGAATTCAGATAGAGGTGTGTGTAGGGATGCCAGTGAGTGTTCCATGCTTGTGGATGTGTGTATTTTTTGAGTAATGCAGTTTTCAAAATGAGGAAACCAGGAAAAGGAGGAAGAATTACTCTCCATGTATCTCCTCCCCAGACTTCTGAAGCTTGGGACATATTTCTGTCAACTCTATTTCTGTCAATTCCCCTTCTTTTGACCCAGTAGCAGCCCTTCCTTGAGCTGAAAGTTGCTACCATTTTCAGTGGGACCCATGCTGGGAGATGGGGGGAGGAGGAGGGGCTGATTCCTCGGGGAATCAGCCATCAAGCAGGACATTGTTGCCCCAGGATATCGACAAAGAACCCCAAGAGGCATGGGGTACATGCAGACAATAATAATAATAATAATAATGTTGGTATTTGTTAAGCGCTTACTATGTGCCGAGCACTGTTCTAAGCGCTGGGGTAGACATAGGGGAATCAGGTTGTCCCACGTGGGGCTCACAGTCTTAATCCCCATTTTACAGATGAGGGAACTGAGGCGCAGAGAAGTGAAGTGACTTGCCCACAGTCACACAGCCGACAAGTGGCAGAGCTGGGATTCGAACTCATGAGCCCTGACTTCAAAGCCCGTGCTCTTTCCACTGAGCCACGAGGAATGATTCTTCCTGGGGCAGGAGGAAGAAGGGCGGCGGGGAGAGGCTGTGGATCCTCTGTGGTGGATTCAGTTGGTAGTGAAGGCTGAGGCCCTTTCTGGGCCGCCCAGTTTTGCCCAGGCTCCGGAGGGAACCTGGTCCGGGGACAACCTTCCGTAGATGCGCAGTGCAGTTTGTGTGAGGAATGTCTGGTATGGTTGGTATTTGGGTGTTTACTTCCCAGTGTTCTTTGTGGACCTCTGTGGCAGAATCATGGCTCCTTAATGCCCCTGGGGGCCAGGGTCAGATCTGTAAGAAGAGCTGGCTGCCTGCTTTTCAGCAGCCTCTAAGACCTGGTGTTTGGGTTTTAGAGCTGTCTGAACCTCCTCATCCTGGCTGGACCCTGGCTGGCTCTCCAACTGCACTAAATTCCTCTGGGGGCGGGGCAAGTCACTGAGAATCCACTTCTCTCCCTCCTCTTCTTTCTCTTTATCCTCCTCCTTTTTCCTTTTACTCTTCTACCCCATTTCCCTTTATCTCTTTCCTCCTTCACCCTTCCCTTCCTTTCTGGAATTGCTGCTGATGATTGCACTTCCCAGACAGTGGTATCAGATTGTTAGATGTAATATTAATATATTAATAATAGAATAAGAATAACAACAATAATAGCACCTGCGATTCTGGGATTTGCTAAGGACTTTCATGCCAAGGATTATACAAAATGTTGGGATAGAGAAAAGGTAGGCAGTTTAGACAGTTTGTCCCATGTGGTGCTCACAGTCGAGGGGGTGGGAGAACTGGTATCTATCCCCATTTCTACCAGTGAGGCAACTGAGACATGGAGAAGCTTAGTGACTTGTCCAAGCTCACACAGTAGCCAAGTAGCAGAGATACAGTATGTTCTCCAGGTACTGAGAGCCTACTTGGGAAATCTGTTGCTTGCTCCAGGGGATAGAAGAGTGGTCTGTTTAAGGCTCCCTGCCCTGCCCCAGCAGTTAAATAATAATAATTAATGATGGCATTTGTTAAGCGCTTACTGTGTGCAAAGCACTGTTCTAAGCGCTGGGGTAGATCAGATGAGTCCCAACACATGCTCTCTTTTCCAGGTGCTGCCCAGCTGTTGTCTTCGTATCCTGTTACTGTTTCTCTCTCCCTGCCGCCCCCCCGCCAGCTTCCTTTTCTAGACTGTGAACCCGTTGTTGGGCAGGGATTGTCTCTGTTGCTGAATTGTACTTTCCAAGTGCTTAGTAGAGTGCTCTGCACACAGTAAGTGCTCAGTAAATATGATTGAATGAATGAATGAATGTGACTTGGGCTGGTACCCACTTCTTAGGTTTTGATCAACTGTTGGCTTGGCAACCCAGACTCCTTAACTCTTGTCTTGTCTCGGTCCAGTAATAAGCATTAATAATAATTGTGGTATTTGTGAAGTGTTTGCTATGTGCTAAGCACTGTACTAAGCTCTGGGGTAGATACAAGATAATCAGGTCCCACATGGAACTCACAGTCTAAGTAGTAGGCAGAACAAGTATTGAATTCCCATTTGGCAAATAAGAGAACTGAGGTATAGAGAAGTTAAGTGACTTGCCCAAGGTCACACCACAGACAAATGGTGGAATCAGGATTAGAACTCAGGTCCTCTGACTCCCAGGCCTCTATTCTTTCCCCTAGGCCACACTGCTTCTTCTCTCTGTCCTGGTACTTAACTTTAGTTGAGCCCAGGCCAGGGCTCTGCTTAATGCAACAGAGAAAGTAGTCTCTCTTTTTTAATGCTTTTTTTAAGCACTTACTAGGTGTCAGATAGTGCTCTAAATGCAGGGGTAGATACAAGATCATCAGGTTGGACATAGTCCCTGTCCCACATGGGGCTCACAGTATAAGTCAGAGGGAAGAGGATTTAATGCCCATTTTACAGATGAGGAAACTGAGGCCCAGAGTAGTTAAGTGATTTGCTCAAGGTCTTACAGCAGACAAGTGGTAGACCCAAGATTAAAACCCATGTCTTCCAACTTCCAGGCCATGCTCTTTCCACTGGGTCATGCTGCTTCATTCTTTAAATATTCCTGGGCTATCAGCTCTACATGCTGGAACCATCATGGGCACAATGCTCCAGTTAAAGACACAGGTTTTTGAAAACTCTCTCACCTCCTATTTGGGATTCGTGTGACTTCTCAAACTATTATCCACATGGAGACAGGGAAGTAAATAACACGCAAAGCAGAGCGGTCCCTCAACTTAAGTGAGAAGTGGAGACCAGAGAGACGGTCTGAAGGATAGCTGCAATTATAATTAAAAGGAGTAGAAAACAGGTCTTTGTAAGAAAAGCTGGAGTAATTGGAGTGATTTAGTATGAAGCAAAGGCTGAGGAATTATCTTGATATTGGGGAGGGATCACCGTGGCGTTTCAAATGATGACAGGATAATGGGATGGACTCACAATGCTGCAGGAATGACTTAAGTTAGACACCAGGAAGAACTTTCTGACTACATTGGAGCAAATCAATCAGTAGGATTTACTGAGAATCTACTGTGTGCAGAACCCTGTACTAATTACTTGCGAGAGTAAAACAGAATTAGTATAGTCTATTGGGGGAGTCAGGCACTAAAATAAATTGCAGATAGAAGAAGGAGGAAAAGGGGATGTGTGTATATATTTATATATGTATTTAAGCACTAACTCATATATATATGAGTATGTGTACATATAAATATACATATATATATTTATATAAATATATATAATATAAATATATATAAATATAAATATATATACACATACTCATATATATATGAGTTAGTGCTTAAATATTAGGGTATTTAAAATATGTAAAAGAGTGTTACGGGAGGTTGTGAGTACTTAAATTCTCAAGTGGCAAAATGCTGAAGAGGAATTCAGTCCATCAGTCCATGGAATTTATTAAGTTCTTACTATGTTCAGAGCACTGTACTAAAGAGCTTGAAAGAGTATAATAAAGTTGGTAGACTTTCTTATGGTATTAGTTGAGCGCTTCCTATGTGTCGAGGCCTGTTCTAAGTGCTGGGTAGACACAAGTTAGGCTAGAAATAGTCCCTGTCCCACAAGGGGCTCACAGTCTAGGGAGAAGAGGCATTCAATTTTGCAGCTGAGGAAATGGGGGCACAAAGAAGTTAAGTGATGTGCCCAAGGTCATGCAGCAGCCAAGTGGCGGAGTTAGGTTTAGAACTGTTCTGTATCTACTAGGCCATGCTACTTCCCGGGATATGAACAGGGGAGATTTGGAATTAATCAGGGAAGGCCTTCAGTAGGAGATTTGATTTCAGAAGGGCCTTGAAGATGGGGAGAGCATAGGCCTGTTGGATATGGCGGGGGAGGGAGTTCCAGACAGAGGAGAGGGCACAAAAAAGAGGATAGTGACGGCACAGATAAGAATGAGACATATGGAATATTGAGAGGGATGAGGAGTGTGAGCTGAGTGGAGTGGAGAAGAGAGTGGGTAAGTAGAGAGGAGAGAGCTGATTGAGGACCTCAGAGTTCCTGCTTGATGCAGAGAAGAAGAAGAATAATAATGTTGGTATTTATTAAGCGCTTATTATGTGCAGAGCACTGTTCTAAGTGCTGGGGTAGATACAGGGTAATCAGGTTGTCCCACTAAGGCTCACAGTCTTAATCCCCATTTTACAGATGAGGTAACTAAGGCACAGAGAAGTGAAGTGACTTGCCCACAGTCACACAGCTAACAAGTGGCAGAGCCTGGATTCGAACCCATGACCTCTGACTCCCAAGTCCGTGCTCTTTCCACTGAGCCACGCTGCTTCTCTATAAAAAGAATGGGTAATCCTTCTTTGTATTGAGAAGGGAAGAAATAGAATCATTATTTCTGGATGATTTTTTGGATAGCATTAATAAGAGGCTAGAAAATAAAACCTAAGTCACAGTTTGCCACTATAGAAAACTTTGTTTCACCTCCACTAGGAATACTGAGTGCAATTCAGGAAAGATATGATACAGCCACCCCGCACGCACCGCTCCTCCGCCGCCCACCTCCTCACCGTCCCTCGGTCTCGCCTATCCCGCCGTCGACCCCTGGGCCACGTCCTCCCGTGGTCCTGGAACGCCCTCCCTCCTCACCTCCGCCAAACTGATTCTCTTCCCCTCTTCAAAACCCTACTTAAAACTCACCTCCTCCAAGAGGCCTTCCCAGACTGAGCTCCTCTTCTCCCTCTACTCCCTCTACCACCCCCACTTCACCTCTCCGCAGCTTAACCCTCTTTTCCCCCCATTTCCCTCTGCTCCTCCCCCTCTCCCTTCCCATCCCCTCAGCACTGTACTCGTCCGCTCAACTGTATATATTTTCATTACCCTATTTATTTTGTTAATGAAATGTACATCGCCTTGATTCTATTTAGTTGCCATTGTTTTTACAAGATGTTCTTCCCCTTGACTCTATTGCCATTGTTCTCGTCTGTCGTCTCCCCCGATTAGACCGTAAGCCCGTCAAACAGCAGGGACTGTCTCTATCTGTTGCCGACTTGTTCATTCCAAGTGCTTAGTACAGTGCTCTGCACATAGTAAGCGCTCAATAAATACTATTGAATGAATACAGCTGAAAAAGGACAACCCAGTTGATCAAGAAGATGGAAGAGCTTCCATATGAAGAGTGACTGAAAAGATTGGCTCTCTTCAGTCTGGAAAGAGGCAGGCTGAAAGGAGGCAGAATTAAAATCCACAAAATAATGAAGGATGTGGACAGCGTGAGCACAGAATCTTTTGTTCACGAAACCTCCCAACACCAAGATAAGGGGCTAGCTTTTGAAGCTGGAAAGTGACAGGGTCAAGACTAATAAAATCATACACTTCATCCATAATACCAGAAAGGTGATCAGGCCAAAAATATCCAAGTTTAAGAGGAGTTTGGATCAATATTTGAGCAAGTGGTCCTTAGAAGATTACTAGAGGAGGAATTTAGGAATGCAGAGGGGAAAGCTAAAGATATTAAAGGACACATCCCTAACGATTAAGAAGCGGTCTTGCCTAGTGGTAAAAACATAGGCCTGGTTGTAAGAGGACCTGGATTCTAATCTCAGCTCTGCCACTTGTCTGCTGGGTGACCTTGGGCAAGTCACTTTACTTCTCTGTGCCTCAGTTTCCTCAATTGTAAAATGGAGATTCAATATCTGTTCTCCCTCTACTTAGACTGTGAGCTCATATGGGACACAGGTTTTGTGTCAGACCTGGTTATCTTTTTTTTTAAATTGTATTGGTTAGGCACTTACTATGTGCCAGGCACTGTTCTAAGCTCTGTAGATACAAGGTCATCAGGTTGGACACAGTCCCTATCCTACATGGGGCTCACAGTCTTAATTCCCATTTTGCAGATGAGGTAATTGAGGCACAGTGCAGTTGGGTGATTTGCCCAAAGTCACACAGCAAACAAGTGGCAGAGCTGGGATTAGAACCCGGGTCTCTCTGACTCCCAGGTATGTACTTTCATCACTAGGCCATGCTGCTTTCTCTATCGTGTATCTACTGCAAAGCTTAGAACAGTGCTTGGCACATAGTAAGTGCTTGACATTATTATTATTATTATTATCATTATCATTGTTATGATTATTATTGATGTCAAGGAGGGCAAGCATCTCTCCAACCCTGATCCCCCTCCTTCTCTGCAGTCTTGCATTTCCTCCTGCCATCAGGAAATGTCTACTTGATTGTCCTACAGACACCTCAAACTCAACACGCCTAAAACAGAATTCCTTATTTTCCCTCTCAAATTCTGTGCTCCCTCTGACTTTCCCATCACTGTAGACAGCACCTCCATCCTCTCTGTTTTACAAGCCCATCACCCTGGCATTATCCTCAACTCATCTTCAACATACATATTCAATCTGTCACCAAATCCTATTTGTTTAAAATTACATTGCTAAAATCTGCCCTTTCTTCTCCATGCTGCAATCTGCACTCTCCAAACTGCAATCATGTTAACGCAAGCACTTATTCTATTCTTCCTTGATTACCATATCAGCCTGCTTGCTGACCTTCCTGTCCCCAGCCTCTCCCAAGTCTAGTCCATGCTTCACTCTGATGCCCAGATTATTTTTCTACAAAAATGTTCAGTCCTTGTTTCCACGCTCCTCAAGAACCTCCAGTGGTTGCTAATCCACCTCCACATCAAATGGAAACTCCTTAAAAACATTCAATCACCCTAACCCCTCCTACCTTTCTTCCCTGATTTCCTACTACAACCCAGCCCTCACGCTTCGCTCCTCTAATGCCACTGTGCCTTGATCTTGTCTATCTCACCTCTCATCCACATTCTGCCTCTGGCCTGAAATGCCCTCCCTCTTCATATCTGACAGATGATCTCTCTCCCTATCTTCAAAGCCTTATTAAAAGCATAAATTAATCAATCAATCCATAGCATCTATTGACCACTTACTGCATGCAGAGCACTGTATAAAGCACTTGGGTGAGTATAATAGAACAGATTTGAGAGACAGGTTCCCTTCCCACAATGAGCTCACAGTCTCTTCCAAGGGGCCTTTCCTGAATAAACCCTCCTCTCCTTTTCTCCCACCCTCTTCTGTATCAGCTTTTGTACTTGGATTTTCACCCTTTATTCACCCCTCAGCCCCACAGCACTTATGCATGTATCTATAATGTATTTATTTATATAATTGCCTGTCTCCCCATCTTGACTGTAAGCTCACTGTGGGCAGGGAATGTTTCCACCAACTCTGTTGTATTGTACTCTCCCAAGTGCTTAGTACAGTGCTCTGCACACAGTAACGCTCAATAAATAAGACTGATTGATTCCTCCAAGCATCCTGTTCCTATGGTTGGTTGTAGCATATTATCATTATTATTATTTTTAGTTAAGCACTCACTGTGTGCCAAGCACTGTTCTAAGTATAGGGATAGATAAAAGGTTATTAGGTTGGACACAGTCCCCTGACTTGCATGGGACTCACAGTCTAGGTGGAAGACAGTAATTAATCCCATTTTACAGATGAAGAAACTGAGACACAGAGAAGTTAAAATCACCTAAAAATCACACAGAAGACAAGAACCCAGGTCCTCTGACTCCCAAATCCGTGTTCTACTAGGCCACACTGCTGAATGGTCCTTTGTTCTGACAAGCCAATCATCCAATATTTATTGAGTGCTAACTCTGTGCAGAGCACTATACTAAGCACTTAGGAAAATGTAATAGAGTTAATAGAAATGGTCCCTTCCCTTCAAGGAACTTACAGTCTACTGGGGGACCCAGGCACTGAAATAAATTACCAGTAGGGGAAGCAACCAAGTTCAAAGAAATGGACATAAATGCTGTGGTGGGGAGAGACTCGGAAAATGGGATTTCCTATGGATATTTTTCACTATAAGGTAGACTACTCTTTGAAATGTTGCCTGGAAGTGGAGGGAATGTCTGGGCAATCTTTCAAGGTCCCAACCGGCCCTAAGATTCCCCAGGTCTGCAGATTGTGTCCTGTGGCTCTAGGTGAAACCAACTGCAATTTTTCTCGTGACTTTCTGGACTGAATTTTAAGCATCAATAATAATAATAATTGTGGTATTTGTTAAGCACTTACTATGTGCCAGGCACATACAAGCCAGAATATAAGCAAATCGGGATGAACACAGTCCCTATCCAGGGTGGGGCTCAGTCTCAATCCCCATTTTCTAGATGAGATAACTGAGGCACAGAGAAGTGAAGTGACTTCCCAAGGTCACACAGCAGACAAGTGGTGGAGTTGGGATTAGAACCCATGACCTTGTGACTCCCAGGCCCGTTCTCTATCCAATATGCCATGCTGCTTCTCGTGACTTAACCCAGTGTGGGTGTGGTGATTTGCATGCAGCAGAGTCTAAATCCTGAAGTCTAAAGCCAGGTAACATGGCAGAGCAGCAGACTGTTGGACAAAGGCCGTGGCCAGCTGGGCCTGGGGCATCCGTGGTGGGGAGGCCTCTCTTAGAACAGAAGCTTTGGGAAAATTGCAGCAGAGAGAGTTGGCACTGAATGCTGGCACCAGATGCTGCA
This sequence comes from Ornithorhynchus anatinus, assembly GCF_004115215.2. Taxonomy (NCBI): domain Eukaryota; kingdom Metazoa; phylum Chordata; class Mammalia; order Monotremata; family Ornithorhynchidae; genus Ornithorhynchus; species Ornithorhynchus anatinus. The sequence continues at coordinate 39,271,584 of NC_041728.1, forward strand.
GATGGCCAGCCCACGGTGAAGCCAAGGACGGTCTTTCTGTGGCCCAGGGAGAGAGAGATTGTTGGCCACTGCACATGTGCCGAAAGGGTCAGGAACTCGAAGGACACCGACCGTTCCAGATAAGCTTCCCGGTGGGAGGGGGCAGAGTCTGGAGCAGGCAGGAGGTGGCGGGAGGCCTGACGGGGGGATCGGGGCTCCGGTGAGCCCAGCCGACCCCCCGATTGCGCACCCCCTTGGCAGTTTGTGGGCAAACCCCCCTGGACCGGCTGGGAGATTGCACCGCCGGCCACTTCCTCAAGTTCCTTCCCTCTGCCTTTCATGTTGCCCCGGCCTCGCTCAGGCTGAGGTTGAGCTGACTCGATTTCATCCAGGTTCCTATTTCCATTGGGCATTGGGACAGCTGGGACACTGCAACCTCGGGGTTTATTTCAGAGGAAGCGTCGGGCTGGGTGTCATCTGCATGGGGTGGTGAGTCGCAACCTCTCCTGTTTGCCTCGCGTCTCCACTCTGCCCTGGGCATGCTGGAGCCCCAGCGGGCAAGGCAAAGGCAGAGGGAAGGTGAGGGGGAAGGGCCCTCCAGGAGGGACGAAGTGCAGCAGCCTCAGGTGCCCTCAGGACTCACACTGTGAAAACAGTGGATGGAGAAGGAGGGTTGAACCTAGGATAGCCTCGACTATGCGGGAAAGGGCCGTCGTTTTAAGGACCTGGGACTGCTCATCTTCCAGTCAGTCAGTCAGTCATATTTATTGAGTGCATACTGTGTTTAGAGCACTGTACTAAGCACTTGGGAGAGTACAATATAACAACAAACAGATCCATTCCCTGCCCACAACAAGCTTAGTCTAGAGCGGGATACAGGCATAAATAGAAAGAAATAAAGTACAGATATGTACATAAGTGCTGTGGGGCTGGGGGGAGGGGGGATGAATTAAGGGAGCAAGTCAGGGTGTCCCAGGAGGGAGTGGGATAAGAGGAATGGAGGGCTTAGTCAGGAAAAGAAGCCGGGAAAAGAAGCCAGGAGGCTGCTCCAGCCCTGGAGCTACTGGAGTCACACTCCTGGCTGAGGAGGTAGGAAGCTCCATTATCATCACCGTCACTGTCATCAGAAATGACAGAGCCTGCAGTCAGAGCAGAAGGCTCAATCCCTGCCTTACAGTCTAAAGGGAGGAGCAGGCAATGGTTTGCAGATGGGGATGCCCCTTTTCTAGGGTCCGTCTGGGTGCAGGGCATCCCTTCACCCATTCTTTTCTTAGCATGCCACAGGGCATTGATCTGCATTGTCCTGAGGGTTGAGGGCAGCTACACAAGAGTACTTGAAGGTGGTAGTGGTGACAGTTGATTCCTTTTGTTACCAAGGTCTTGTTTGGTACTTCCAGGTCTCCCACTGCTGCAACTTGGTAAGACCGGGTAATGACTGGGAAGGGGAGAAGCTCTGTTTTCAGCGGGGCTAGGGCAGAGTTTCCCAAAGTGGGGTTTCAGAAATTCTATGGATCTTCCTTGGGGGAAGGAAGAACACCCCCCACAGCATCACTTATGCACTTGAATCCTCACCCACTAAGCACCTAGGCACGCCCCCATGCCACAGAGCTCTTGTAACCTTTACACTTGGTTATTTCCCCTGTGTATGATTTCTTTTAATGTCTGTCTTCCGGCTAGAGTGTAAACCCCTTAGGGACAGGGAAGCGGCATGGTGTAGTGAATAGCACACGAGTCTGGGAGTCAGAAGGTCATGGATTAAAATTTCACTTGTCTGCTGTGTGACCTTGAGGAAATCACTTCACTACTCTGTGCCTCAGTTCCCTCATCCGTAAAATGGGGACCGAGACTGTGAGCCCCACGTGGGACAGGGACTTTGTCCAACCCGATTTACTTGTATCAACCTCAGCGCTTAGAACAGTGCCTGGCACATAGTAAGCGCTTTACAAATACCAGGGCAAATATCACAATTAATGAGGCCAGTGCCAGCGCCTGTTGCACTGTTGAAAGGTACCAGTGAGAAACAGGGACCTTCAGTCCCTGAGAAAGTCAGGAAACTGCCATGGAGCATGATGGGAGGGGAAGCAGGCATAAAGGTTGAAAGGGGAGTTGGGTCGTTTAGTCACAGGCCAAAGGAAATATGGGAGGAAGTGCTGTGGAACCACTGGACTAGAAAATCTGCCTGCCAGGCTTGTGCTGGGATGAGGGCGGAGGCCTTGGCTCCATTCCCTGTTGGGTGACACCCTCCTTGCAGTCTGCCTCACACCCTCCTTACAGACTGCCTCACTTCCAGCGGGCCTCTCTCCCTGCCACAGACTCAAACTGAGGCCAGACCAGCTTGGAGAAGTCTGCCCATTAGGCCCGGGTACCCCGACCACTTCCCTAAGAAGATCCTTCGGCTCACCCCCTCCCAGCCAGGGTTTCCTTCCTTTGCGGCCCAGGGTTGGAGCCCAGGGGACCTCTGACCCACTTCTCTAGCCTGTACGGAGCGGGGTTTGGTTCAAGACTAACCCGGGGTATTACTTTGCCTCCACAGCTAGACGAGGAAGAGGAGCGGAGGAAAAGGCGCCGGGAGAAGAACAAAGTAGCAGCAGCCCGATGCCGGAACAAAAAGAAAGAGAGAACGGAGTTTCTGCAGAGGGTTAGTGTGCTGAGCAAGTGGGACGGGGCAGGAGGATGGGCGGGGTGCAAGAACAGAACCCTAGGCGGTCAGTCAGTCGATCGGATTTATTGAGCGCTTACTGCGTGCAGAGGAGACTACAACATAATATAGCAGCACATTTCCTTCCCACAACAAGCACTCCAATCAGTCTTGCAAGGGGAGCAAAGAAATCTTGGGACCTCCAAACCCTGGATCACCCTTCCCCACCCCACCCCTTCCCTTTTCCACCTGCTCACTCCACTGGGCCAGGGCGTCACCAACACTGCCTGAAGTCCATGGCCTCAGTTTTCCCACAGAAATGTGTCTCCTGTGAAAGCCTTTGAGGGTGGGACTAGAAAGAGACTGTGCAATTTTGTTCAGGTCCAGGGCCCCTCTTCTCCTCTCCTTCACCCTCCATCCCCACACCCCACCACCGACCCCTGAGCCCCAGGCCCTGGACTGCCTTTGAGGAGGCACTTTCCAAGCTCCCAGGCACTCCAAGCATGGTGGCTGCAATTGCAGATCCCATTCCCATCCCTTTCACTGGGAAAATTGGGTCTGCGCCCTCCCCTCAGGCTTGAGGTCGACGCCCTGGTTGCTTTGGGGGTGGAGCTGGGGGCCGGGGAGAGGTGCTTGGGAGATGGTGGAGAGCTGGGGGTAAGAGAGCAGCAGCACTGCTGCTGGATTCTGGAGATTCCTGGCCAATCCAAAAGATTGGCAACCCCAGGCCAGCGGGGCTCTGGACAGCAGTAGGGCCTGGTTCTCCCTCCACACCGAAATCCCTGTGGGGATTGTGACAAGAGACCCCCACAAGCCCCCACAAGCCCCACAAGCCACCCAGCAAAGAGTTTATCTCAATAATCTCTGAAGTGGTACTAGGTGGGCTCTGCCCTGAGGGAGAGGCGAACTTTGCTTTGGAAGCACAGCTCCTGATTTACATTTCCAGTTCTATATTCACATAGCCAGGCCCTGGAACCATCTCTCAACTGAGAAGTTTCTTTCAAGTTCCTTTTCCAAGAGGACATTCTTGTGAATTTCTCCCCTTTTCACTCATAAGGGGAGAATTTCATGATAAACATGAATTTGCTATGAACTCTTATTTTTCCCAAGCTCTTTTACAGCAGTGATCACATTTAGCTTTACGACAGCCCTGTGAAGTAAGGAAAGAAGGTAATTATTATTTCCATTTTATATGTAACAGATCCAGAGAGCCCCAGTCAATCAATGATATTTATTGAATGCTAACTATGTGCAGAGCACTCAGTACAGTGCTTGGGAGAGTACAGTAAAGCAGAGATCTTTGAAGGAAGCAGTGAGCCCCAGTCGAAAGAGCATGGGCTTGGAAGTCTGCCACTTGTCGGCTGGTGACCTTGAGCAAGTCATTTAACTTCTTCATACCTTATCTTAAAATAGGGATTAAATCCTACCACTGTTTCTTAGACTTTGAGCCCCATGTGGGACATGGACTGTGTCCAACCTATCTTGTACCTTCCCCAGTGCTTAGTACAGTATTTAGCACAAAGTAAGTGCCTTATAAGTACCATAAAAAAAATTAAAATCTCACAGCAGGCAAATGGCAGAACTGTGACTAGAAGCCGGGGCTTCTGATTCCCTGGCCTCGGGCTAATTCATCTGAAGCCACTTCAGCCAGCATCCTCTGTCCCTTCTCTAGCCACAGGGATGCAGATTGCTTGAGGTCTCTCAAGAAAGGTAGAAAGGCCTTAATCAGCAGGTCCTGCTCACAGTCATTGGAATCCCCAAGAACCCCAACATTAATACTTCCCACAATCCTCTTTGAAATTTAAAAAGAAATCGGTCAGTAGTATTTATTACATGTTTACTGTGTGCAGTGCTCTATATTAAGTGCTTGGGAGAATTAAACAGAGTAGTAGACCTCAAGAAGTATACAGTCTATATGAATGAAAATAATAATAATAATGGTACTTATTAAGTACTTACTATGTACCATGCCCTGTACAAAGCAGTAGGGTAGATACAAGATAATCAGGTTGGACACAGTCCCTGTCCCACATGGGATTCACAGTCTAAGTGGGAGGGAATAGATTTTAATCACCACTCAGTCAACCAGTGGTCTGTATTGAGCGCTTACTGTGTGCAGAGCACTGTACTAAGCCCTTGGGAGAGTACAATACGACAATATAACAGACACATTCCTGCCCACAATGAGGTTACAGTCTAGAAGGGGAGACATTAATATAAATAAGTAAAATTGCAGATATGTACATAAGTGTTGTGGAACTGGGATGGTGGATAAATAAAGGGAGCAAGTCAGGGTGATGCAGAAGGGAGGGGAAGAAAAAGACAAGAGGACTTAGTAAGGGAAGGAGGAAATGTGCCTTCAGTAAGGCTTTGAAGAGGGGAGAGTAATTTTCTGTCATATATGAAGAGGGAGGGTGCTCGAGGACAGAGGCAGGACTTGGGAGAGAGGCTGGTGGCAAGATAGACAAGATCGAGTTACAGTGAGAAGGTTAGCATTAGTAGAGCAAAGTGTGTGGACTGGACTGTAGTAGGAGAGCAAAGAGGTGAGGCAGGAGAGGGCAAGGTGATTGAGAATTTAAAAGCCGATGGGAAGGAGTTGCTGTTTGATGCAGAGATGGATGGGCAACCACTGGAGGTTCTTGAGGAGAGGGGAAACATGGCTTGAATGTTTTTGTAGAAAAATAATCTGGGCAGCAGAGTGAAATATGGACTGGAGTGGGGAGAGACAGGAGGCAGGGAAGTCAGCAAGGAGACTGATTCAGTAATCAAGGAGGAGTGGGATAAGTACTTGGATTAACATAGTAGCAGTTTGGATAGAGGGGAAAGGGTGGATTTTAGCAGTGTTGTGAAGGTGGACCTGACAGGATTTAGTGATGGATTGATATGAGGGTTGAATGAGTGAGAGAGGAGTCAAGGATAACACCAAGGCTGACTTGTGAGTCAGAAAGGATGGTGGTATCGTCTACAGTGATAGGAAAGTTGGGGAAGGACAGGGTTTGGGTGGGAAGCTATGGAGTTCTGTTTTAGACATTTCGTTTGAGGTGATGGCAGGAATCCAAGAAGAGTTGACTTGAAGGCAGGAGGAAATGTGAGACTGCAGAGAGGGAGGGAGATCAGGGCTGGAGAGGTAGATTTGGGAATTGTCTTCCTAGAGGTGGTGGTTGAAACCATGTGAGCATATGAGTTCTCCAAGGGTGTAGGTGCAGATGGAGAATAGAAGGGGACATGGAACTGAACCTTGAGGGACACCCACAGCTAGGGAGTGGGAAGCAGAGGAGGAGCCCACAAAAGAGACTGAAAATGAGCAGCCAGAGAGATAGGAGGAGAACCAGGAGAGGACAGGGTCACTGGAGCCGAGGTTGGCTAATATTTCCAGGAGAAGGGGGTGGTCTACAGTGTTGTAGGCAGCCGAGAGGTTGAGGAAGATTAGGATGGAGTAGAGGCTGTTGGATTTGGCAAGAAAGGAATTATTGATGACCTTTGAGAGGGCAGTTCTTGTGGACTGAAAAGGCTGGAAGCCAGATTGGAGGAGGTCAAGGAGAGAATTGGAGGAGAGGAACTTTAGACAGTGGATGTAGACATTTTGCTCAAGGAGTCTGGACAGGAATGATAGAAGGTAGATGGGACAATAACTGCAGGGAGCTGTGGGGTTAAGGGAGGTTTTTTTTTTTTTGGATGGGGCGACATGAGCATGTTTGAAAGCAGAAGGGAAGAGCCACTGAGGAGCAAACAGTTGAAGATGGTGGTTAGGGAGGGAAGAATGGAGGAGGCAAGTGTTTTGATAAGGTGCAAAGGGATAGGACCACATGTGCAGGTAGAGGGAGTGGAATCTGAGAGAAAGCAGATCTCCTCTGCAGATACTTCTGGGAAAGATGGAACAGTTAAAAAGGGGCAAGAGTTGGGAGAGACTGTGAAGGGGCAGGAGAGATTTTGGGGAGGTTCAGTTTTCTCCCCACAAACCTTGCTTCTTCCTTCAGGGTTTAACTTTGGTTCTGGGCCCTCCCAGTCTCCAGCAACAATCATTCAGTCAATCAAACTGATATTTACTGAGCACTTATTGTGTGCAGAGTACTTGGGAAAGTACAATACAATAGAATTAGTAGAGCGATCCAGCCCTCAAGGACCTAGCAGTGGACAGAGGAAAGATATTGAGGCCCAGAGAAGTTAAATGAAACAGCAGCAAGGCCTACTGGAAAGGACCTGGGTTCTAATTCTGGCTCCACCACGTGTCTGCTGTGTGACCTTCTTGGGCAAATCAGTTAACTTCTCTGCGCCTCAGTTACCTCATCGGTAAAGTGGGGATTAAGACTGTGAGCTCCAAGTGGGACAGGGATTGTGCCCAACAGGAGTATCTTATATCTACCCCAGCATGTATTATATTACCTGGCACATAGTAAATGATTAACAAATACCATTTAAAAAGTGGCAGAGTGGCAAGAATACTTACAGTATTTCTCCCACTCCATTCTGCATCATCCTGATTTACGTCTTTATTCACCACCCTTCTCAGCCCCACTTCACTTATGTCCCTATCTGCAGTTCATTAATTTATATTAATATCTGTCTCCCCCCTATACTGGAAGCTTGTAGTGGGCAGGAAATGTATCTGCCAACTCTGTTACATTGTTATGTTTGTACTTACCCAAGCATTAGCACAGTGCCCTGCGCACAGTCAGTGCTCAATAAATATGATTAATTGATGAGGAAGCTGAGGCAAAGATAAGTGAAAAAACTGGCCCAAGGTCACATAGCAAAGTGGTGGAGCTGGGATTAGAACCCACGTCCTCTGATTCCCAAGCCCAAGTTCTTTCCAGTAGGCCATGCTGCTTTCCTATACAGAGCCCTGTTTGGAGTGCTTGGGCGAGTACAGTAATAATAATAATAATAATAATACTATGGTGCTGGTTAAGCACTTAACTATGTTCCAGGCACTGTACAAAGCACTGGAGTGGATACAAGCAAGTCAGGTTGGACACAGTCCCTGTCCCATGTGGGGCTCACAGTCTCAATCCCCATTTTACAGATGAGAGAACTGAGGCCCAGAGAAATGAAGTGACTTGCCCAAGGTCACACAGCGGACAAGTGGCAGAGCCAGGATTAGAACTCAAGACCTTCTGACTCCCAGGCCCGAGCTCTATCCACTACAGTAGAGTAAGCAGACATGATCCTTGCCCTCAAGGTGCTTACAATCTGTTCTCTGTTCAGAGCATGGTACTGAGCTTATGGGAGAGTATAATAAAGTTAGTAAACAGGATCCCTGCCTTCAGGAAGCTTAGTTAGTCTAGCTTACAAGACACCAGTAACAGAGCAGTGGGGAACCTGTTGAATCTGAAGGCCAAGTGAGACTTACACAGAAGCAGGTGACTGCATCTTGAGCCGGCTCCTCGAAGAAGTAACTCACCCCAACGTCCCTGGGATTCCCCTTGACAAAGGCCCTGGGGGCCCGGTACCATGTTAGTTATTAGAGCCGTTGCCGGGAGGTGGATTTCTCACCATGCTTAGCAGTATCTAGTTTCCCATACACTCTTCCATCCTCCATTTTCAGGTAGCCCAAGATAGCCTTTCCTTTCTTGGAATTCATTACTTGTTCTCTCTGTATGCGGTTCTTGAGCCTGGCCGTTTTACCCTGCAGAAATCTGATTTTAGGTTGAGTTCTCTCCCCATCAGTCAGTCAGTCCATCAGTCAATCATATTTACTGAGCACTTACTGTATGCAGGGCACTGTTCTAAACTCTTGGAAGAGTACGACACAACAGTATAACAAGACACATTCCCTGATCACATTGAGTCTAGAGGTCGAACTTACAGTCTAGAGGCCAGCAACCCTTTCCTGGGAGTCCCAGGAATCTTGGCCTCAGACTCCTCTCCTCCTCCCCCGCCCCCCCCGCCAGCCTTCCTAAGGCATTGCTTTCCATTCATTAGGAGTCTGAGCGGCTGGAACTCATGAACGCAGAGCTGAAGGCGCAGATAGAGGAGCTGAAGCAGGAGAGGCAGCAGTTGATCTTGATGCTGAACCGACACCGCCCCACCTGCATCGTGCGGACAGACAGCGTCAAGACCCCCGAGTCAGAAGCCAACCCGCTGCTCGAACAGCTAGAAAAGAAGTGAATGTGGGCTTGAAGATGGAGAAGAAGGGAGACGGAGGAGGAGGGGGAGGAGAAGGAGGAGGAGAAAGAGGAGGACAGAAGAGCCCCAAGGAGCTTCTGTTTATGTATGAAAAACTTTGCCCCAATGCAAGATGCAGCCAGAATCCAATGGGCTTCTTGGTGGAATACCAAAGGAGAGGGAGGGAGGGCCACATAGAATTGAGATCAGTGATATGCGGAGACCAAAGTAGACTGGGGAGAAAGATGACCTGGCGCCTGGATCGTGGTCATGAGAGAGCAAGGAGCGGAGACTGGAGGGGCGGGAGCTTCTCCTTCCACAGCCATAGCCACACGTCCTGACTCGCGCACTGGCTCCCCTTCTACGGGGGAGGCAGGGGTGGTGACGGGAGCAGATGGCTGCCCCGCCTCTCGCATCTAAAAAGCATTGGGCCGCTCCGTGACGGGCCCCAGCCGACCGCCACGCTCCTCAGCCCTCGGCTTCCATCAGGCGGGGAGAGGGAGCTATGGAGGACCAGCCTCCCCACCCCCACAACCCCACCCTCGGCCCCCTTTCCTTTCCATATTTGGCTCTCTGGATCCTGCCACTGTCCTTACGGGGTCCCCGGGAAAACCCTCTCCGTACCAGACCTCGCTCCCTGCTGGAGTTTGCTGTGGGCACTGAGGCGCGGGCGCCCTTCCGAAGCACATACTCACTAATGTTTACAGCCTGGCTGTCCCGGCAGTGCTTGAACTGCACATTTTTACACTTTTTTAAATATTTTTTACAAAAAAAAATGTTTTATACAGCAATATATATATGGATTTCTATAATCACTCGACGTGATATGGTATAAATATGTTATGGTTTGTTTGTTACGAACGAATATCCCCCAGTTATTGCCATTGTGTGTAACTCGTTCAGTACTGTAGTCCCTGGGTGCCCTGGGGCTGGTGCCCGTGGAGGGGGCGCCTGATGCAGTGAGCCCGAAGGGGTTGACGCCCATTTCCATCCGTGTAAGCCCATCATAGTACTCAGTCCTGTATCGCTCAGTAAACGTTATTCTTACTTACTCCGTCACTTCTCGTGATTTGTACCCTTGGTTGTGTGGCATGGCATGGTGGTGGGGGGTGAGCGGGGAGAGCAGGTGCCAGGCTGCTCTGGCAGTTGGGCACGAGGGCTCGTCACATTCCACCTAGCATTGCACCTCTTTTTGCTCCTCTCTGCTACTCTTACCTCCACTGCAGTCTTGGGTAAAAATATGCTCCTCAGGATATGGGAAAGGGAATTAATGCATCGAGGCACACATGTTCTCTGGAGGGGGCACGAGGGGATGAAGCCTGATCTGGGAGTCACAGGAGACTCTCGACCGTCTACTATCCCAGGCCCTCCGGATTCTTAACCCGACCAGGAGAGGACAGTCACTATGTCTGCTTCCATCTGGTATCGAGAGGATCATCTGTCTAGCGAGGGCCCCACCTGATGGAGCCCCTCCTGGGTGGCTGGGGTGAAGGAACGAGAGAACCCTGAAACTTCACACTCCTTTCAGTCTTTCTGCGACTGTCGGGAATAGGGAACAGATGATTGGCCTCTTTGTTCCCAATCTCAGCACTCAGATCTATACTTGGGCTGGCTACTAAAGTGTTCATAGTCAATCAATCAGTCAGTGGTACTTGTGGAGTGCTTACTGTGTGCAGAGCACTGTTCTAAGAGCTTAGGCGAGTAGAATACCACAGAGTTGATAAGACATGTTCCCTGCCTATCATGAGCTCATACTGTCTTGGCTTAACGTCAACCTGTGGGTCCTAAGAAGGGGATTGGAAGAACATGTTATGTATTTGTTTTCAGTTGCAGTAAGGGGACGGTCCCTTGGACAGCCTTCTCTAGCAATGCGGTTAAACAAGTCCTCTCCTACCGCTAGGCCTCGCTCTTTTGGCTGAGGCATCTGCAACAGAGCATGCTGAACTTTCTGTTCCTCTGGCCCCGCCATGAGGTTTCTCTTCCTGCCCCGTGAGAAATATCCCTCTTTCACAATTATTGGTTGAAGCAGTGTGGCCAGGAGGATAGAGCATGGGCCTGAAGGTCAGAAGGACCTGGGTTCTATTCCCAGCTCTCCCCCAAACCATCTGCAGGGTGACCTTGGGCAAGTCACTTAGCTCTTCTGTGCTTCAGTTGCCTTATCTGTAAAATGGGGATTAAGACTATGAAACCCATGTGGGACATGGACTCTGTCCCAATTGATTAGCTGGTACTACCCCATTGCTTAGAACAGTGCCTGGCACATGGTAAGTGCTTAACGAATGGCATAAAAAAAATGTGAAAAAAGAAATCAGTAGTATTTATGGAGTGCCTATTGTGTGCAGAGCACTGTACTAAGCCTTGGGGTAAACAGGAAAGACAAATTCAAATTTATTTACAGACAGGAGAGAAAGTAACAGACAGACCAGCATGGGGATTAAGTAAATGTGGAAATAGTATATGTAATCAGTATCGTCAAGGCTCTGGGTGACTGTGGATGCCAAAAGGCTGAACAGGATGACCATCGATGGCATTCACAATAATAATAATAATGATGTTATTTGTTAAGCGCTTACTATGTGCCAAGCACTGTTCTAAGCACACACCGCTTTGAGCACAGGACTGGAGCACAGGAAAACGGTTTCTAGTCCTAGGTCTGCCACTTTCTGCTGCTGACTTTGAGGGCATGTCCCATGACCTCTCTGTGCCTCAGTTTCTTCATCTGTAAAATGGGGATTTAATACCTGTTCTCCCCCCTGCTTTCACTTTGAGCCCCATATGGGACAGGGACTATATTTGAACTGATAGTGAGCAGTTAATAAATACCATGATCATCATCATCATTAACCTGAAAGCAACAAACATACATTAGGTGAACTTCCTAACCTAATGTGATGTGGTAATAAGAATGGGGTCATATCCCTAAAAAAGCCCCTCTGTTGACCCCATGTCATCCTATCTCCCTTTTATTATTCTCCCAACTTGAGTTTGTCTACATGTGCCTCCACTTCCTCTTCTTCAGCTCTCTCCTCAACCTCCGGCAATCTGGCTTCCACCCCCTCAACTCCATGGAAACAGCCATCTTTAAGGCCACCACTCACCCTCTTGCCAAATCCAGTATTCTCCATCCCATCCATATCCTCCTTGACTTCTCAGCTGCCTTCGACACTGTTGACCGCCCCCTTCTCCTGGAAACATTATCTAAATTTGGCTTTGCCAATGTTGTCCTATTCTGGTTCTCCTCCTATCCGTCTGCTCCTTCTCAGTCTCTTTCATTGACTCCTCCTCTGCCTCTCGCCTCTCACCCCCTGACTGCTGAGGTGCCTCAAGATTCAGTTCTGGTCCCCCTTCTATTTTCCATCTTCACCCAATCCCTTGGAGAGTTCATTTGCTCCCACATCTTTAACTACCGTCTCTATGCAGACAATCCCCAAATCTACTTCTCCATCCCTGACCTCTTTTATTTCCTGCAGTTTAGTATTTCCTCCTGCCTATAGGTCATCTCTGCTTGGTTGCCCCACTGACACCTTAAGTTTAACATGTCCAAAACAGAACACCTCATCTTCCCACCAAATTCCTCCCCCTAACTTTCCTATCACTGTAGACAGCAGCACAGTCCTCTGCCTGTCAGGCCTGCGACCTTGGCATTATTCTCAAATCATCTCTCTCATTCAATCCATACATTCTATCTATCATGAAATCCTTTTGGTTCTACCTTCACAATATCTCTAGAATCCTCCCTTTCCTCTTCATCCAAACTGCTACTGTGCTGATCCAAGCACTCATCACTCCCCACCTAGACTGCTCACTGACCTTCCTGTGTCCCATCTCTCCCCTCTCCAGCCACACTTCACTCTGCAGCCCAGATCAGCTTTCTGAGAAACTATTCAGTCTATGTCTCCCCACTCCTCAAAGACCTCCAATGGTTGGTCATCCACCTTCACATCACAAAGAAAGTCCTTATCATCAGCTTTAATGCATTCAATCAACTCTCTCCATCCTGCCTAATTTTGCTGACCTCCTACTACAACATAACCGCCACACACTGCTCCTTTAACACCAATCTACTTTCTGTACCTCGAGGTCATCTATCCCACCACCGACTCCTTGCTCACATTCTCCCTTTGGCATGGAACTCCCTCACCCTTCATATCTGACAGATCAACACTCTCCCCACTTCCAAAAACCCTCCTAAAGTAACATCTCTTCCAAGAGGCCTTCCCAGATTAAGCCCTTTATTAATACGAAAAGCAATAATAATAATTGTGGTATTTGTTAAGTGCTTATTATGTGCCAAGCACTGTTCTAAGCACTGGGGTAGATATAAGGTTGCACATAGTCCCTTTCCCACATGAGGCTCACACCTTAATCCCCATTTCAAAGATGAGGTAACTGAGGCACAGAGAAGTTAAGTGACTTGCCCAAGGTCACACAGCAGACACATGCAGATCCATATTAGAACCCACATCCTCTGACTTCCAGGCTCATGCTCTTTTCACCACCTATCTGCCTTCCCCTCTGTGTCAACCATGCACCTGGCTGTGTACCCCTTAAGCACTTTGATAACTAGGTCCACAACACATATGTAAATATCCCTATATTAAACTATTTCCACTAACCCTAATCTATTTTAATGTTTGTCTCCCCCTGGAGACTGTATACTCCCTGTGGGCAGGGATTGTGTCTTTCAAGTCGCTTGTATTGTACTTTCCCAAGAGCTTAGTACAGTGCTCAGCACACTTTAAGCACTCAATAAATACCACTGGCGGATTGACTGATTGATAAGGACACACTTAAAGACTATTAATGGAAACCCAGAGAAACCAGATCATGCTACTAGGTGGACCCACTGACCTTCTCATTCATTCATTCAATTGTATTTAGTGAGTGCTTACTTTGTGCAGAGCACTGTATTAACCACTTGGGAGATTACAATACAACAATTAACAGACACATTCCCTGCCCACAACGAGCTTACGGTCTAGAGGCGGGGGAGACAGACATTAATATAAATAAACAAATTTAAGATATAGACATATATGAAATGGGGATTAGGCATTCCCCTCTTTGGGCCCTATAAATATGGCCACCACTTCTGAGTGGCGGGATTTGGTGGAAGGAGCCGAAGGGGAAGGAAGTGAGGGGTTGGAAATGAAAATATCGACCACAAAGGCACCTGGCAACTGAAAGTTGGAACAGAGACAGGAGTATTTAAGTGACTTGCCTGAGGTCACTCTGCAGACCAATTAGCAGAACGGGGATTAGAACCCAGGTTCTCTTGTCTCCCAGGCCTGAGCTTTTTCCATTAGGCATGATGCAAGTAGCTGGAAGAGGTCACCAGGCACCAGAGGTCACCAGTCCAAAAAATGATTTTTGACTCTTGCTGAAGATGTATTTCTCAAGACAAGTAGTTATTTTTCCCTGGGGATGAGGGAAGGGTCTGTGACCTTTGAAATTATCTGGAAATGTTTTCTCATCTGAAATACTGATGAATCAATTTTCATTTCAGCACCCACCACAAAAACATGTTTTTCATTTTTACAGAGGTTTTAATAGGTATGTTTGAAGGTGTTCTTAAAGAAAGCTGAGCCAATTTCAGTTTAACAAATTTTCATATTAACAAACATGAATTAGGGTCCCCTGAGGTTCACTAAATTGAGGAAGCAAGCAGAGTCTATAGGGAGATTCCTAGATCAATGACCCAACCCTGGCAGTAGACTGTTTTTGATGCAGTGGAGGAAATTCAAATTCTCATGATACAGGTGGATACATACCACAGGACAGGGTCAGAAAAGATGGGGTTCACATCAGAAGTCTTGTCATCATTTTCTCCCCAGTAAATGTCATTGCAGAGGCTGCTTTTATGGAAATATTGAATCCTTTCTGCTTCTCAGTAACTTCCCGTGTACTGAGTCCAGCGGAGTAACAGTAGGTTGGCATTCAAATTTTTTCTTTCAGCAGTTTAATAGCCATGAACCTTTCAGTTCTTGTGAGGATCTGCCTCGGATAGATAGAACAACATGATTGGGTTGTTCTAACCCATACCCGATTAAGTACTGCTCTTAAACCTTCTGATTTCCCTTCTCTTCCAAACTAGCCTCAGAGTTGATAATATCTCCTTTGTACAGGATCCTTCCCAGAAGTTTAATCTCACCCACTGCCCCACTCAGCACTCTTTATTCTCCCGTGATTTTGCACAGACCCAATCACGGACTCAAATCACTTCCATCAGTGTCCTATTTATGGAGACATTTATAGCTCTGGTGTGGAGAAAAATTATTGTTCTCTCTCCTGTCTTGCTTTTTAATACAAAGAATCAACCCACAGTTCCATAAAGTTTGATTTGCCCAACATTTTTCCTGGGCAAAAACCTCAGCAGGGATTGGGGACCAGGCTTTTGAACTCTGAATCTTTGTTTCTGATTAAAAATACTTTTTCCCTATGAATATTAAGGAATTCTTTGTAATTATGGGAGAACTAGAAGCATCTAGTCTCTTAAGTAAATGCTTTGTATTGCAAGAGCAGGTACGAGCTAAGGAATTTCAGAAGGCCTTCTAGCCATTACTGAGTGGAAAATACCCTTTCTCTGGTTCTGAGAGCAGAGACACCAAGACACAAAAAGGTGAGGTTACCACATGTCAAGGATCAATCAATCGATAATATTTTTTGAGTGCTTGCCGTGTGCAGAGCACTGTACTGAACACTTGGGAGAGTGCAAAACACCAGAGTTGGTAGACAGGTTCCCGAACCAGGAGAAGATTGTAGTCTAGTGGATGTGGCAAGTGCCTCTGAAGCCTCGGCCACTGGAACTGTGTGTGGGAGGGTGTCCCGGTGCTTGGCCAGTGGTTGGCAGTGGTGGGGAGGGGCAAGGTGAGGAAAGAGGGGCAGGGCACCCGAGGAGAAGCGTGTGACAGTCCTCCCAGTTACACAGAGCACATGAAAGGGAAATTGCAGTCTTTTCTGCCATAAGGTCTGGGCCATGAGGAAAGAGGCAGTCACTCTCAGAGGGGCCTGCTTGCCTGGTGACAACAGCTGGAGATCTGTCAACTCAATGTGGGTTGGAGACAAAGAGAAGGTCAGATCTGGAGTTCTAGACTCTAAGCTCTTTGTGAGCAGGAAACGTGTCTACTAACTGTATTCTATTGTACTCTCAGCGCTTAGTCAGTGCTCTGTACAGAGTAAGCACTTGACAAACACCATTGATTTATTGAGTGATTGTAGCCCCTTATGGGTCAGGGACCTTGTCTAATTCTCATCCGAGAACCTTTTTTCCCATGCTTAGTATAGTGCTATGCCTGCATAATTCTCACCTGAGAACCTTTTTTCTCATGCTTAGTAATAATAATAATGTTGGTATTTGTTAAGCACTTACTATGTGCAGAGCACTGTTCTAAGCGCTGGAGTAGATACAGGGTAATCAGGTTGTCCCACGTGAGGCTCACAGTTAATCCCCACTTTACAGATGAGGTAACTGACCGAGAAGTTAAGTGACTTGCCCACAGTCACATAGGTGACAAGTGGCAGATCTGGGATATAGTGCTTTGCCTGCAGTAGGCACTTAACTCTTAATAATATAATTGTAATAATTTTATTATTATTTATATATATACTTTTATATCAATTTTCTAAATAAGAGGGGTATCTGAAGACTGTATGTAAGCCTGAGATCTCAGGGAGACCACCTCTCACTCCTTAGTTCATTTCTCACCCCAAAAATGTCAGTGTCCCATGAAGCTCTCTACTCTTCTCACTCAATACCCTCTCTTTTAGCAAACTCATCTGCTCATTTGGCTTCAGCTACCACCCCTAGGTGGTGACTCCCATGTCTATCTCTCTACCCTGACTGAGAAATAATAATAATAATAATAATGATAATAGTGGATTTGTTAAATGCTTACTAAGGTCAGATACAGTCCCCCATGGGACTCACTAAGGAAGGAGAGCAGGAATTTTTTTCTCATTTTACAGTTGAGGAAACTGATCAGAGAAGTTAAGTGACTTGCCCAAGGTGTCAGGCAAGTAATGGAGCAGAGATTAGAACTCAAGTCCTCTGACTCCCAGACCAGTGTTCTTCTCACTAGGCCATGCTGCTTTCATCTACTCTGCAATCTTCCATCTCTTTGAACTTAATATATCTAAAATTCAACTCTATCTTCCTTCCAAAATTTCCTCCTCCTCCTCCTAACTTTCCTATCTCTGACAATAATACCACCATCTTCCCTATCTCAAAGCCTGCAAACTTGGTGTTAGCTTTGACTTTTTATTCTCATTTACCTCTTACATTCAATATACCGCTAACTCTTGCCAGTTCTTTCTACAACTTCTCCTAGATCTCTCCCTTTCTCTCCACCCAAACAGCTACCACTTTGGTCATGTTGCAGCTCTGGTCATGTTGCAGCTTGACTATTCCATCAGCTTCCCCTGTGATCTCCCTGCCTCCAGCTTCTCCCCTCTCCAATTTAGGAATCATCTTCCTAAAGTTTCATTTAACTCATTCTCTCCACTCCTCGAAACCCTCCACTGGTACCCCGTGACGCTGTCTCAAGCAAAGCTCTTCACAGTTGGCTTCAAGGCTCTTACCAGGTCACCCCTGCTTGACTCTTTTCTTCCGTTACTTCCCACTGTCTTGTTCCTATCAAGCTCACCTTCTAAAGTGAAACTCACTTTCAACACTCCTGTTTCTCTCCCCTCACTTATGCTGCTCCCCTGGCTTGGAATTTCCTCCCTCCCCAAATCCAAAAGACCACAGCATTCCCCATATTCAAAATCCTCCTGAGAGCCCACCTCCTCCAACATGACTTCCTTGATTAACTCCCTGCATCTCAAGTCATATAAATTCACCAACTAGCTCTAGCACTTAGATAAACCAGTCTCAGCACTTATAGATCTATTCAGTGTTACATTTAATTATTTTGGTAACCGGGAAATATTTTCAGGTCTGCCTTCCCCATTAGTATGTAGCTCCTTGTGGGCGGGGAACAGGACATTTGTTTGTTTTCTACTTCCCAATACTTACTACAGTGCACAGTACCTAGTTGGTGCTCAATGTATGCTATTATTACTAACGATGATGACAATAGTATTTGTTAAGCTCGTACTGTGTGTCAAGCTCTCTTCTAAGCACTGAGGTAGTTACAAACTAATCAGGTTGGACACAGAGCCTGTCCCACATTAGGCTCACAGTCTTAATCCCCATTTTCCAACTGAGTTAACTAAGGCACAGAGAAGTGAAGTGACTTGCTCAAGGTCACATAGAAAACAAGTGGTGGAGCCAGCATTAGAACCCAGGTCCTTCTGACTTTCAGGCCCAGGCTCTCTCCATAGGCCATGCTACTTCCTTACTACTACTACTGCAACAATCAGTCAATCAGGGATATTTATTGAGTGCTTACTGTGTTGAGAGCATTCATTCATTCAATCATGTTTATTGAGCACTTACTGTGTGCAGAGCACTGTACTATGCACTTGGAATGTACAATTCAGCAACAGATAGAGACAATGTCTGCCCAACAATGGGCTCATGCTGTACTAAGTGCTCAGGAGAGTACCACTGAGTGAGTAGATTCAAACACCATTGCTTTAGGAAGGGAGTTAAAGCTACAGGTTATTTTCCCCAACAGCTTTTGAATGCACAGGGAGCAGGTCAGCAGCAAAAGCCAGCCCTCCCAACCCCTAATCTTCCTCTTGGGAATTCAAATCAATCCATTATTAGGATGGTATCAGCAAATTACCCGGGAAATTTGGAAGAGTCCAGAACAGAGCTATTTCCTGACAAACCAGCAAGGGTGGAGAAAACTGACAGGGATGGTTCTAAGTTTGCTCTGTAGATGTTTCCAGTCTGGCCAAGGGCAGGAAACACCATCCTGGGTGTTTGGGGTTGGAGCCCCCTCAGGGGACTCCACCTGGAGTAGACCTTTGACCCCTGACAGCCCCCTGCAGTGGCTGCAAGATGCCACCCGCCAAAGCCCCAAAGTCAGAACCAGGCAAAATCCTCTCTGAAGTGAAGTGGAATGTCACAGAGGGGCAAAGGTCACTCCTCCCCTCTGCCTCACTCCCTACAGCACTCATGACTTGTCCAATCTACTAGCTCTAACAGCGAAGTGCCAGAACTGGGACTAAGCCTCTATAAATGGTTCCAGTCGGGTGTGAAACAGTCACCGAAGAGTTCATAAACCATCATGAGTCACTGGGAAAATCGGCGGTGCTGCGTGAATGCTGTCAAACAGGCTACACATTTTTAAAAAGATATTAACAAGAATCGTGTTCTTTCATCTAAAAAACAAGACATGATGGTGGAGGAGGCAGAGGAGGAAGCCAAGGTGAAAGCAGAGACATGTGGGAGGAGCGATGTGAGCGGAGAACAATCAGAGACAAACTTGGTGTCATTCAATGGTATTTATTGTTAGTATTATTAGTAATAAATACTTAATAAATTAATAATAAGAAAAATGGTGGGATTTAAGTACTTACTGTGTGTCACTCACTGTACTAAGCGCTGGGGTGAATACAAGCAAATTTGTTTAGACACAGTCACTGTCCTACATGAGGCTCAGTCTTCATCCCCATTTTACAGATGAGGTATCTGAGAAGTGAAGTGACTTTCCCAAGGTCACAGAGCAGACAAGTGGCAGAGCCAGGATTAGAACCAAGGTCCTTCTGGCTCCCAGGCCCATACTCTGTCCGCTAGGCCATACTGCTTGTCTTTATTGAGGGTTTACTGTGTACAGAGAACTGTACTAAGTGCTTCGGAGAGTACCATACAACAGAGTTGGTAGACATGTTCCCTGTCTTCAAGGAACTTAGAGTCTAGAGTGGGAGATGGGCATTTAAATAAATTGTGGCTAGGTGCAGAAGTGCCATGGGGCTGAGGATGGGGTGTCCTCTTTCCCTCATTTTTTTACCTCATTCAGTTCTGTCAGGTGGACCTATGTAATACAATAATGATAATAGTTATGGTATTTGTTAAGCACTTACTATGTGTTGGGCACTGTACTAAGCAAATCACATTGGACACAGTTCCTATCCCACATGGGGCTCACAGTCTCAATCTCCATTTTACAGATGAGGGAACTGAGGCCCAGAGAAGTGAAGTGACTTGATCGAGGTCACACAGCAGATAAGTGGCAGAACCAGGGTTAGAACCCATGAACTTCTGACTCCCAGGCCTGGGCTCTATTCACTATGCCATGCTGCTTCTCTTCCAGTCGCCCCACAAGTGGGCGGCCCCCACCCCACCACGGTCAGGGTCGAGGCCTGGTCAGGGTCCACTCCCTCCCAATTACCATCCTTGACCCTGCTCTAGTCTCCTCCTGGACCACAGTAAGAGCCTATACCCACCTACAACAGAGGTTGTGGGTTCTAATCCCGGCTCCACCACTTGTCTGCTGTGTGACCTTGGTCAAGTCACTTAATTTCTCTGTGCCTCATTTACCTCATCAGGAAAATGAGGATTAAGACTGTGAGCCAAGTGGGCTCCTTGTATCTATGTCAGCGTTTAGAACAGTGTTTAGCACATGGTAAGCACTTAACAAATACCATCATTATTGCCTTCCTGGTCAATCAATCAATTAATCATATTTATTAAGAACTTACAACGTGCAGAGCACTGTACTAAGTGCTTGGGAGAGGACAATACAACAGAATTAGCAGACAAGTTCCTTGCCCATAATGAGCTTAAAGTCCAGTGAGGGAGACAGACATTAATATGAATAATGGACCACAGCCCATTATTGTGTCCTGAACCTCACTAACACCCTCCTTCCCCGCCTCCCTTTCTCCACCCTCGCTCCTCCTCAGACTATTTTACGGACAGCTGCATATGTTTGGAATGCCTCCCCTGCTCAACTTGGCCATACCACATCCCTCCCTTCTTTCAAAATCCTTCTAAAAAGCCTCCTTCTCCAGGAGGCATTCCTGGACTAACCCCTCCCAAACCTTGATGGTCTCATCTCCCCATCAGCCACCTTAGTACTCATTTATTTAGCTCTTTATTTGCTAATTATAGATGATTTCTGTTTTTATTACTTCCATCCATTTTCTCATGCTTAACTATTCAGTAGTTGGACAAATAAGTGTCCTTTTGCTGCCCATTTAGTTGTCAATTTGGCAAGGACAAGGATTGTGGGCTCTTACCTCTGAAATATTCCCCAAACACCTAATGGAGTGCCCATCCCCCAAGAGATGCTCTAAAAATACTGCTGTATCACCCTGCTGACGTTGATTGAGAAGACAGCTGTAGACCGGGGAGAGAAAAATACACCCAAATCTACAGTATTAGAGCCCAAGTTGGAAAAGTAAATAGGGAAACTCAAGGACAGTGGGACGGGAACTCTTCTGCTGCAATGGAAGCAGCTTTTATGTCTACTAAAACTGAGGCACAGGCCATTCTGGACAACTTGATACCCTTATGGGATTCAGTGTTCTACCCACCCTTTTGCCCGTTCCCTCCCCCAGGGGCAGCAGGGGCCTGAGCTGGATTCATCCAGTCCCTATTTCCCTCCCCCCGCCTCCGTGGCTCTTGCTTAATTTCAGTGCTTTTCTGGCTGTCACATCTTAGTGTGGTTGGATTGTTTTCTTTCTTTCTTCCTTTCTTACTCTCTCTTTTTCTTTTTTTCTCTCTCTCTCTCTCTCCCCCCACCCTCTGCCCCTCTCTCTCTCACTCTGCCTCTCTCTCTCTCACTCACTTGTTTTTTTCCCCTTGCATGTGGAAAGTATTTGTCAGCTGTCCTGATGTCTCCTCAGATATTTTTGTAGTCCTCCTTTCCCCTTCCCCCAACTTCTTGTTTTCTGAACCTCTTACTCACTACCTCATTGCTGCCTCGTCCCCCCACGATGACCTTGATGATTTCTCCTTGGATTCCCTCCCTCCCGCCCTCTTGGCGTGCTCTCAGAATGGGAATGCTCATGAGATGAGGTGATTTTTGGAGTGAGGTGAAAGCCGTGTAGCCCTAGGGGGTCCTGAGGCACCTCAGTTTCACCTGGAAACAGGGACCTGTGATTTTCCTCCAGGATGGTCATAAATGTTAACCAGCGATTAGAATGTCATAAAGTTGAATGCACGAAGAGACAGGCTTCAGGATTTTTCAAGGAAAATTGAGCTGGCCAATAGCCAGCTGAACTGGGGATGTTGCTTCAGTGTGTGACCACTATTCTACCTGGACCACCTTCTATAAATGGTGAAATTTGCAGTTGCCATGGAGCAACCTGACACGGATATGTTGAAAAGAGTCCGAGCTACGACTTTCTGAGTAAAGAGCAAGTGCTCAGGTCATTTCCAAGCTGAAATGGACGGAAGAAAAATTTGGTAAATATCTCCCTGGAGAATTAACTGTTTCAGTTCTCACTTAAGGTCTGGCATCGAGGCAAGAACGAGGGGGGTCACCAGCTATCTGCTCGGGACCAGAGATGCCCTCCTTCACCGTCCGTGATGTTGTAGAAGATGAAGGAGGGACAGGACTCCTATCTTGCTATCGGCTTCTGCCTCTTCAGTCTCCTTAAGGCCACGGCTGCTGGATTCCAGAAACATTTCAATTCATTCTCCTAGGAGATGCAGGGTTGAGAAGGCGTGATTTACTTCACCAATTCTCTGACTCTTGTTTTGGGATCATCAAGGTTTTAGGGTTGTCAGCAAGGGATCCTCTCATGTTCCATTTCTTTGGTTGCTCGCTTGGGGCTCTGACTACCCCTTCTCCCTCTCAGAGGAGGGGATTTATGGAGGGAGGATTATGGGTGATAACGTTCACCTCTGAGCACCGTCCCTTAGCTAGGTCTTGGTCAGTGCCCAGTTGGCTTTGGAGCGGTTTATGTCATCCTCTCGCTTTCCCCATCATACTTGGCTGGGGCTCAGCCATGACAGAATGAGGTTAATGAACATCATTTGGGCTGAGCATGTGACCCAGAACAGCTTGATCTAGTTGGGAGGAAGAAAGATAAACTGGAAAAAGATCTCGAGTATAGAGTAGAGGGAATGTGTTCGAGGAAGCTAAGGAGAGAAGGGGGTGATGGTTATTAAGCGTGGACTATGCCAGAGGAAATTCAAACCTTAACTGGTGGTCTGAGGGTAAGATATACCCTCTGAACTTTCTGGAGGGAAGATGGAGGGCAGAAGGACCTGAGGCTTTGTTCCGTCCACATTCTCAGTCATGTCCCTTAAGACACTGCCAACTCCCTGAAGGCTTCTACCCCAAAGTTCCACTGGGTGGCCCTCCATTTAGAGAACTTATCTAGGTTGCTGGAGAAGTAGTCTTATCCAAAAGTCGTGAAAGATCTGGGGGTGGGGGCAATTGGGTAAGTTGATCAGGTGTCCCGAATTGAGCTGGAGAGCCCTAGAGTTTAAGAGTCTGTCCCTGCGATCCCTGCCGGGGACACTGCTGGTACTTTAAAAAATGGAAGCCTAGAATGTGTACCGGTGCATCTACCTTCCTAAAAGTGGGGCAGGGCAGAAGTTGAGAGAAGAGAAAGTTTGGGAAGGGAAACTTGGGGAGAAGGGATCAAGAGGGAGGAGTGGGAGGAAGTGTAGGTTGAGAGATGTCCTGCATAAAATGGGCTTCATGGGAAACGGTCTTAGAGTCGGAAGCCAGTAGCCCAAAATTGCTCCAACAGTGGCTCCAGGTCAAATGGCCCAGCTTGGTTCGAGTAGCTATAGCACTTAAGAGCACGGACTTGGGAGTCAGAGGTCGTGGGTTCTAATCCCGGTTCCGCCACTTATCGGCTGTGTGACTTTGAGCAAGTCACTTAACTCCTCTGTGCCTCGTTACCTCATCTGTAAAATGGGGTTTAAGACTGTGAACACCATGCAGGACAACCTGATTACCTTGTATCTGCCCTAGCACTTAAAACAGTGCTTGGCACATAGTAAGGGCTTAACAGATGCCATCATTATTATTATTACTACCTGGGAGGTTGCAGTGGTGGCCGAAGGTAGTAATAATTCCAATTCCTTCCATTCCAATTCTCCCTCTTCCTATTCCCCACTATTTCCTCTGGCACCTCTCAGTTTTTGTCCCAAACCCCCTAAAGCAGGAAGGTTCTGCTCAACCAACATTTATTGCATCTAATGAAGATTAAGAAGCATGATCAATTTTCTTCTTTATGCCAGAGGTCCCAAACTAATATCCCAGAGTCTCCCAGGGAGAGCCAGCACCCTCCCTTGTGTGCTCTGAGAATTTCATGGCAGATAAAAATTGAAGATGGTGATCAGCTGAATGGGGGGAAGGGTGGGCCTCAGGCTTTGTGAGGGCAGGGTGTGAGACCTTCTCATCTCCACCCGCTCCCATGGGCTTATGGGAAGGCAAGGGAATATGTCTTCTCTGGTCACTTCTAATGTGTTGGTGTATTCGCAGGCCCAAAAGTCAGGAAGAGAGACTGTTTTATGGCATAATAACAATAATGATGCTGATGCTGATTATTAACAGTAATAAAAATGATAATGATGATAATTCTGGTTTTGGAGGAGTGCTTACTCTATGCCAAGGATTGTGCTAAATGTTGAAGTAGATAAAGGATAATCAGATCAGACACAGTCCCTGTCCTTCCATGGCTGTTTGGGAGAGGGAAAGCAAAACTAGAGGGTTGATGAAAGTTTTCAAGGCGAGGAACGATTCTGTTCCCAAATCTTTCCAATCTGAACCACAGTCCAGCCAGGAGGGCCCTTCCCAGGAGGAAGAATGGCTGGAATCCCCCTGGGAACTTTTTCTGAGCTCCCAGATGCCAAGATCTATCCTAAGTTCCTTTTGGTAAAGAGCCCGAGGGACGCTTCAAGGAAATATCTCCTCCTACAGGATCCACATTAAGGCTCCCTTAGGGATGTCAACAGCTTTGGTTAGGCTCTTTTAAAAGCATTTGCTGCCCTCTGATGGTGGTGAGACTTCCCTGAGCAGGAAGCCTTCTGATTCCCTGTGTTGTTCTGCTTTCTGGAACCCACGGCCCTAGAACTGATTACTCTAGGCCTGGCCGCCATTCTGGAGTCTCTCAAGTCCATTCTGCTTTTGCCCTCCAAGGTTCTGGTGTAAACTCAGAGTGCATGAAAATCAATGCCCCAGGTTTAACCCTTTGAGCTCATTATGGGTAGGGAATGTGTCTACTAAGTCTGTTGTAATAAGAATCATAATAATGGTATTTGTTAAGCACTTACTATGTGCCAAGCACTGTTCTAAGCACTGAGGTTGATACAAGGTGATCAGGTTGCCCCACGTGGGGCTCACAGTCTCAATCCCCATTTTCAGATGAGGTAACTGAGGCACAGAGAAGTTAAGTGACTTGCCCAAGATCACACAGCAGACAAGTGGGAGAGGCGGGATTAAAACACATGACCTCTGACTCCCAAGCCCGTGTTCTTGCCACTAGGCCATGCTGTACTTTCCCAAGCGCTTAGTACAGTGCTCTGCACATAGTAAGAGTTCAATAAATGCCATCCATCGACTGATTTCAAACTTCTTCCCAGTCCTGATTCTCCCCTGAGGCCTGATTCTTTTTGGGTTCTGTCTTATTCTTGTCCAGTTTAATTTTCCCCTATACTTGCTCCCCATTCCTCCCCATGGTGGAACCTTTCCAGTTACCGAGCCACCAATACAATAAGCACCATTTGATTGTCCTATCATTTAAAATTTTTTTTTACCACAGGCACTTAATAAATACCACAGGCTGATTGCTACTACCTAAATCAGTAGTAACAAAGAAAACCCAAGGAAGTCCAGAAAAGCAGAACTAAGGTTTTCCTAGAGACACTGACAAATGAAAACTGCCCACAGAACCACAGGCAAGCAGTATGACTCTGGGCAAGTCACTTTTCCTCTCTTAGTTGCACTATCAGTAAAATGGGAATAATAAGAGCTTCCCATCCCTATGTTAACAGCCTTCCCTGACTAAGCCCTCCTTTCTTCTTCTACTCCCTTCTGTGTCTCCCTGACTTGCTGCCTTTATTCACCTCCCCTCCCAGCCCCACTTATGTACATATCTGTAATTGACTTTTTTATATTAATGTCTGTCTCCCCTCTAGACTGTAAGTTGCTTGTGGGCAGGGTATGTGTCCATTTATTATGTTATACTCTCTAAAGCTCTTAGTACTGTGCTTTGCACACAGTAAGAGTAGAATAAATATGATTGAATAGATGAATGGATGAATTATCAGCTCTCCTTACCCACTACTCCTCAACTCTCACACTCTACTCTTCCCAAAATCACCTTCTAATTATACCTCCTTCTCAATTCTTCCACCTCTGACCACTTGCTCATGCTGTAACCCAAGGCTGGAACACGCTCCACCCCCACTTCTGCCTCCTCTTCAAAAGGCCCTCTAAATTATAATCCTCCTCCAGGAAGCCTTCTTTGATTAACTACTAACACCCCAGTCACATCAGCCCAACCCCCGCCTTTTGCACATATGCATTTTATTCTTATTAGCACTTAGCTACAAATGTGTATTTTTATTTGTATACTTCAAAATTTTATTTGTTTACTAAATTACTTATTCAGGGATTTCATCCTGATATATTTGTACTATTGCTGTTCTATCCTTGTTCTTCTTCCTGCTTTCTCTGTTTTCAGATCACTTCCTGTCTGCTTCCGCAGTGGGAGTGTCAGCTCCTTGAGGACTGAGAATTTGTGTCTTGCCCTGTCACACTCTTCCAAATGCTTACTACACTGCTTAAAACTCAGGAGACACCAGATACATTCTGACAAGTTGTGTAAAGCATTTTCACTTAATGATAACAATAATAATAATAATTATGTATTTGTTAAGCACTTACAATGTGCTGAGTATGGTTCGAAGCGCTGGGGTAGATACAAGGCAACTAAGTTGAACACAGTCCCTGTCCTAAGTAGTGTGCTCACGGTCTCAATCTCCATTTTACAGATGAGGTAATTGAGGCACAGAGAAGTTAAGTGATTTGCCCAAGGTCACACATCAGAAAAGTGGCGGAACCGGTTTTAGAACCCACAAGCTCTGACTCCTAAGTCCATACTCTTGCCACTAGGACATGCTGCTTAACTTCCTAAGAGAAAGAATGTGTCTCAGCCCTAGAAAGGGAGAAGGAAGGGAGCTTCTGTGGCCCCATTAAAAGCTTCCAAAATGTGGCTGGGACCCAATGGGGAGAATGAACCCTGTGTTTCACTTCTCTCCAAATCAATCAATTCATTCAGTCGCTCATTCAATCGTATTTATTGAGCACTTACTGTGTGCAGCACTGTACTAAGCATTTGGGAGAGTACTAAATAACAATCAGTGGTATTTATTCAGCACGTACTCTGTGCAGAGCACTGTTCTAAGCAGTACTGCCTCTCTCCCCTGCTCCAACCCCTTAGTCTCCTTTCCTGCCATTCAGTCACTGCTGCTTCACCTTCCCCCGCTTTCTAAATGTCAAACCTTCTGCGGGCCTTAAGGCCCGATGTGGAAATGAGGATGGAAGAGAACTGAGATCCAGAAAAGTCTGGGGCCTCAGCAGTGTCATGGGTATTTTTATTCTAGGTTTAATCCCTTTCTAATGCCGGTCCTAACTCCTTCTGCTTGCTCCCTCCTGGTGGTCTAGAATCTGACCTGTGTCCCTCAGGAAACAGAATCGGTCCTAGGAGGCAGAGATCTTATCTACTAATGCTACTGAGCCCCTCTCAGTTAACTGCCCACAACTTCTTTCCATGTATTTCCCTGCCCGAGCCAAGCGAACTTGTTTCCTACTTTGTCCACACCCTCCCGGTTTCCCCAGCCTTAGCCATTGCATGGGCCAGTACCTCCACCAGAAATGCCATTCCCATTTTTCTTCGCCAAATCATGTCTCTTCCCTTTTTCGAGCTGCTTAAAATCCCATTTCAATCAATGGAATTTAATCAGTCAGTGGTACTTATTGAGTGCTTACTGTGTGCAGAGAATTGCACTAAGCCTTAGGAGAATGCAACAGAGTTGGTAGACATGTTTCCTGACCTCATGTTTATAGTTTAGAGGACTGTAGGACTGTCAGATTCCCTTTATGAATCCTTCAATCAATCAATCAATCAATGGCATTTACTGAGTGCTTACTATGTGCAGAGTAGTGTTCTAAGCGTTTGGGAGAGTACAACAGAATTAGTAATGTTCCCTGCCCAAAATGCTTACAATCTGAAGGGGAGAGACAGACGTTAATGTGAATAAGGAATTTATAATAAATAATTTAAAGATATGTACACAAGTGCCATGGGATTGGGAGTGAAACAAATATCAAATATCTCACTTTAATGCCTGGCTCTAGTCATCCTGACCTCTTTCCTTCTCTGCAGTCTCACATTTCCTCCTGCCTTCAAGACATCTCTGCTTTGGTTGTTCCCTGAACACCTGAAACTTAACACATCCCCCGATAAACTCTTCTTCCCAACCAAACCCTGTCCTTCCTCTTTCTTTTTCATTACTGTAGACAATACCACTATCCTCCCTGTCTCACAAGTCAGTAATGATGGCATTAAACCCTGACTCATCTATCTCATTCAACCCACATATTCAATTTATCATCAAATCCGGTTGGTTTTACCTTCATCACGTCATTAAAATCTACCCTTTCCCCTTCATCCAAGCACTTATAATTTCCCATCTTGACTACTCCATCGGGCTCTTGCCTGATCTCTCGGTCTCTTCTCTTTCCCATCTCCAGTCCACACTTCACTCTATTGCCTGGATTATTTTTCTAAAAAAAACCACACAGTCTACATCTTCCCACTCCTTGAGAACCTTCACTTGTTGCCCACCCACCTCTGTGTTAAACAGAAACTCCTAACCATTGACTTTAAATAACTCAGTCAACTTGGACTCTCCTTTCTTACCTCACTGATTTCCTTCTACAACCCAGCCCAAACACTTCACTCCTCTAACACCAACCTACTCCACTGTACCTTGATTTTGTTTATCTCTCTGCCAACCTCTTGTCCACTCCCTCCCCTTTCATATACTAGAGACCACCATGCTCCCCACCTTCAAAGCCCTATTAAAATCACAAGTGGCCTTCCCTGACTAAGCTTTCATTTTCCCTACTCCCTCTCCCTTCTGCCTGTGGGCAGCGAACATGTCTACCAATCTGTTGTTTTGCACTCTCCCATGAGCTTAGAACAGTGTTCTGCACAGAGAAAGCACCGAATAAATACCATGGATTGGTTAACTGATTGATCTTCATCCCTCATCATCCCCATTATCTCCCATCATCCTCCTCACCCCATCATCCCATCAAAACCGTCATCAAACACTCCGGTCCTCTGCCACTAACCTCCTCACTGTGCCTTGTTCTCGCCTGTCCTGCCATCAACCCTGGCCCACATCCTATCACTGATCTGGAATGCCCTCCCTCCTCACATCCACAAAACTCTCTTCCCCTCTTCCAATCCTACTGAGAGCTCACCTCCTCCAGGAGGCCTTCCCAGACTGAGCCCTCCTTTTC
Organism: Ornithorhynchus anatinus; assembly: GCF_004115215.2. Lineage (NCBI taxonomy): Eukaryota > Metazoa > Chordata > Mammalia > Monotremata > Ornithorhynchidae > Ornithorhynchus > Ornithorhynchus anatinus. Next base: position 39,300,696 of record NC_041728.1, read on the forward strand.
TCTCTGCCCCTTCTCTCCTCCCCATTGCCCCCCCCACTCTACCTCCTTCTCCTCCCCACAGCACTTGTGTATATTTGTATATATCCCAACTCTGCCCCTTGTCAGCTGTGTGACTGTGGGCAAGTCACTTCACTTCTCTGTGCCTCAGTTTCCTCATCTGTAAAATGGGAATGAAGACTGTGAGCCTCACGTGGTACAACCTCGTTCCCCTGCCCCAGTGCTTAGAACAGTGCTCTGCATGTAGTAAGCGCTTAACAAATACCAACATTATTATTATTATTATTACTTTATTTTATTAATGATCTGTGAATCTATTTATCTATTTTGATGGTATTGATGCCTAACTACTTGTTTTGTTTTGCTGTCTCCCCCTTTCAGACTGTGAACCCATTGTTGGGCAAGGAATGTCTCTATCTGTTGCTGAATTGTATATTCCAAGTGCTTAGTACAGAGATTGAATGAGTGAATGAATGAATGAATTAATTAGTGTTTATTAAGTGCACTTGCATAGATTAGTCATAGTGTGTGTATCTGTGTTTGTGTATCTGTGTATTCTTTTCCCTGTATTTTACTAACAGGAATCTTTTCTGTCATTTGGTGAGAGCAGCACTGCTTAGTGGAAAGAGCACAGGCTTGGGAGTCACAGGTCATGGGTTCTAATCCCTGCTCTACCACTTAACTGTGTGACTTTGGGCAAGTCACTTAATTTCCCTGCATCTCAGTTACCTCATCTGTAAAATGGGGATTGAGACTGTGAGCCCCACGTGGGATAACCTGATTACCTTGAATTTACCCCAGCACTTAGAGCAGTGTTTGGCACATAGTAAGCACTTAACAAATACCATCATTATTATTATTATCTTCTTCTGTGTTTTTATTTTTATGTCCATCTTGTTTTATTGTTATCTTACTGATGACATAATAACATAGTCATGTTCTGTTCTTCTGTTGAATCCCCACAAAGTTCAGTAAAGTACCCTGGGGGCAGGGCCAGCTTCAGAAATTCAGTCACCCTGAGATGGGGAAAAAATTAGCTGTCCCCTCCCCTTCTGTATGACAGCGTCATAATATGCTGTGTGTGCTCACGGTATTCTGTATGACATAATACCCAAAGTGGACCTAACTAGGTAGTTTTTTGAAGGGACTGATCTTCCCCTTGTTTCAGAGTCATTGCTTTCCCCTTTCGTGTCCCTGGTAACGAAGACAGTGCTTCTAACTCAGGGCCTGGCATTTAGCACAGTATTCAGCACTCTGTGAACATTTTATGACTATCATCATCACCATCATCAGAAGCAAAACCATCCCTTCCCCGCCACTCCATAGTGCATACTGCTGTGGCTGCTTCACTGGTTGCCATCTAAAGCCGGTTCTGCCTGCTTGAAGGGAGTGTCTAGTACACTGCGTGATTCATTCATGAAAACATGGATTCTAGCCCTGATGTCTTCTAAATAGGAAGGAGTCTTCATGATTTTTGTTGGGAAATGTTAACCTTTGCACTTTCTGCTGGTATGCCTTTCTGCAGGTATGCCTTTCTGCAGAAGACATCCTGACAACAGCAACTTCCCCCTTTTCCCCTGGCCCCCTACAGCTCGTTGTGGGCAGGGATTGTCTCTCTATTGCTGTATTGTACTTCCCAAGGGCTTAGTACAGTGCTCTGCACACGGTAAGCATTCAGTAAATACAATTGAATAAATGAATGAACAACAGCAGCAAGGCAGCTTATTTAGCAGTGTTCTAAAGAATCCCAGGTTAGGAGACCTGACTTCCAACCCGATCAGAGATAGGGAGCTAGGGAGAGCGAGTTTTCTCCCTGCCTGTGGCTCAGAGCTCAACTGAGCAAACCTGAAGATAATAATAATAATAGTGTATGGATGATGATGTTTACTGAAAGCTAATGTTAGGGGGAGTGTGCTGGGTTCCCTGGGCTTAAAAAGATGGGTTTTGCAGCTACATCATTGTTTGGAAAGCTCAAGCGAGGTTGGAGAGGTGAATCAGCAGCATTGGAACATACAAATGTCTTTACGGGATCAGACCAATGTTCTGTCGGCTATTAGCGATTAAATAAAGAGCCTAAAGGAACAGTGTAATGGATCTTCTCCACATCTTTCTCTAACGTTCCTTCAGACCCAGGGAGCTAGACCAGAAGTCCAAATCCTATTTTCTCAAAGTCAGTGCTCCTTGTGCAGCACAGTGCTCCTTGTGCAGTGCACAGGGCAGAGCACCAGAAAACTTTCTTGAATTAAAATGGTGAAATCTAGAGCTGGGAAATATTGACACTCATATGGGACCATTGATCTCCCCTTCCAGACTGCAATCTCCTTATGGGTAGGGATTGTGTCTTCCAACCTTATTGTATTGCACTCTCCCAAATACTTAGCACAGTGCTCTGCACACAGTAAACACTTAATAAATACTATTGATTGATAGGTTGATTGACTGGGGCCAGACCAGCCTTGAAACAATGAAGGGTTCAGTATATGCTGCTCCCTCAGTAATAATAAATGCTTAATATTAAGTACTGGGGTGGATACAAGCAAATCCAGGTTTGCAAGCATTCAGGTAGGACACAATCCCTGTCCCAGGTGGGGTTCACAGGCTCAATCCTCATTTTACAGATGAGATAACTGAGGCCCAGAGAAGTGAAGTGACTTGTCCGAGGTCACACAGCAAACAAGTGGGGGAGCCAGAATTAGAACTCATGACCTTCTGACTCCCAGGCCCATGTTCTATCCACTACGCCATTGCAATCTTTCCCTTTTGGAGACCCTCAGACAAAAAGGGAGTCTTTCAGGCCAGCTACTGGCTTCTGAGGTATTTGAAAGAAAGCAGTAAAGGTTTTCTTTCATGATTCTAGTGTAAAGAGTTGGTTCCGGTTTTCTCTTTAAACTTTCTATTTTACCAACTATACCTGAAGGGGTTTTCCCTAAACTCTCCCTAGCACTTTGCCATGTCACAGTGGACAGAGGTGAAACAGCGAGTGTCCCCACTGCTTTGAGGGTGAATTTCCTTGTGGGAAGTGTCAAACTGTAACACTTTCCCCTCAGATCCATCCTGAGCATCCCTGAGTAACCCTGGTCCTGAATACTGACTTGCTAAATCCCCTTTCCATCATAATAATAACTGTAGCATTTGTTAAGTGTTTGCTATGTGCCAAGCACTTAGGTAAATACATGATCATCAGATTAGACCTAGTTCCCACCCACCCAAAGTTCACAGTCTAAGCGGGAGGGAGAGCAGCTATTTAATCTCCATTCTACAGAAGAGGAAACAGAGGCACAGAGAAGTCAAGTGATTTATCCAAGGTCACACAGCAGCTATTAGAGCCAGGATGAAAACTCCTGTTCCATGATCCCTCCGTCTTGTGCCCTATCCACTTGGCATCACTACTTTTCAAACAAAATGGGAGACTGTAAGCTCCCTCAAGACTGTAAGCTCACTGTGGGCAGGTAATGTGTCTACTTACGGTCTTGAGAGGGCTTAGAGCATCCCACTTTATTTGAAAAGGGCTTAATACAGTGCTCTGCACACAGTAAGCACTAAATAAGTATGATTGGCTGACTGACTGACTGACAAACAAGTAGACTCATTTTATGCTGAACTGGTTGAGGGTTTTACCACTGGTTTGATTAGCCAACCTGCATAGTATACCAGGGAGTTTAGTTAATATCCTTCTCTCTTTTTACAGACGAGGAAACCAAGGGACAGAGAGTCTATATCCCTTCAGCACTTCCTAGTCACTCCTCTCCCAGCCCACAGTACTTCTGCACATATTTTTCTCTCTGTCATTCCCCCATCTAGAATTAATATCTTCCTCCCACTCTAGACTGTAAGTTCCTTCTGGGTAGGGATTGTGTCTGCCAACTCTACTGCACTGTACTCTCCCAAGCATTTAGTACACTGTTATGCACCCAGGAAATGCTTAATCAATAAACCATCAAATGATTGTTGGATAAACTCTACCCCTCAAGACAGCAGGATATTTCCTGGGAGTAGCAAGGCCTAGCTTTCATGGGTTTGCGTTGTCTAAACCCCCATACTACTTTACCAAGTTCCATGCCACACCACTCAGTCATCAAAGCATGGACTGGTGTGGTGGCCAAAGTCCAAAAACTCTGGCCAATGGTCGGCCCCTCCCCATTCACGCTTCTTTGGCTTCGAGGGAAAAGTAGAAGCAAATGTGACAGCTTATTTCTGCTGCAGCAATCTCTCTGCAGGATTAAGGAAGGTTACTATGATGATCCTGTCTGTGGGTCGTGAAATCATTAGTTCACTAAGGGGAGAGGAGAGATCTCAAGGATTTTTTCCTCTCTGTGCTCTCTCCCCCACTTAGTCCCTCTCCCCTCACTATTTCCCCTTCTGGATAAGCTGCTGGAGCCCTTGAATACTGCAAGTCTCCAAGCCCAAGGAACAAAGCCTAGACTAACTGGCTTGACTTTTTCAGATTTAAGGAGATTCTTCTAGAAAGATTTTTACAGCCCCCATGATGATCTCTAAAAATAATTTCTAAGGTCAATCAATGCAGTCTTGCATTTCCCTCACCTTCAAAACAACTCTACTTGGATGTCCTCCCACCACCACAAATTTAATATGCCCAAAACAGAACTCCTTATCTTCCCACCCAAACCCTGTCCACCCAGGGAGTTTCCCATCACTGTAGACAATACCACCATCCTTTCTCATATTCCTGTAACCTTGGAATTATCCTCGACTTCTCTCTCTCATTCAACCTTTTTAGTCTATCTATCACTAAATCCTGTCAGTTCAACCTTCACAACATCGCTAAAATCCACTCTTTCCTCTCCATACAAATTGGTACCATGTTAATCCAAGCGCTTATTGTATCCCTCTTTGATTACTGCATCAGCCACCTTGCTGACCTCCCTGCCTCCTGTCTCTCCCCACTCCAGTCCATACTTCAGTCTGCTGCCCAAATTATTTTTCTACAAAAACTTTCAGTCCATGTTTTGCTCCCACAGCTTCAAACTGCCATCTCTATGTGGATGAAACCCAAATCTACATCTCCTCCCCTCTTCTCTCTCCCTTCCTCCAGGTTTGTATCTCCTCCTGCCTTCAGGACATCTCCATCTGGATGTCCACCTGCCACTAAAACTCAACATGTCCAAGACAGAGCTTCTTATCTTCCCGCCCAAACCCTGTCCTCTTTTTGACTTTCCTGTCACTGTGAACAGCACAACCATCCTTCCCATCTCACAAGCCCACAACCTCGAGGTCATGCTTGACTCTACTCTCTCATTCACCCCACATATCCAATCCATCACCAAAAGCTGCCGGATTCACATTTACAACATGACCAAGATCCGCCCTTTCCTCTCTATCCAAACTGCTACCATGTTAGTGCAGTCACTCATCCTATCTAGACTGGACTTCTGCATCAGCCTCCTTTCTGACCTTCCAACCTCCTGTCTTTCCCCACTTCAATCAATACTTCACTCTGCTGCCCAGATTATCTTCCTACAGAAACGTTCTGGGCACGTCACCCCCCTCCTCAAAAATCTCCAGTGGTTGCCTATCAACCTCCTTATCAAGCAAAAACTTCTCACTATTGGCTTCAAAACCCTCCATCTCCTTGCCCCTCCTTACCTAACCTCCCTTTTCTCCTTCCACATCCCAGCCCGCACACTCGGCTCCTCTGGTGCTAACCTTCTCACTGTGCTTCGTTGTCACCTGTCCCGTTGTCGACCCCTGGCCCACTTCCTACCTCTGGTCTGGAACACCCTCCCACCTCAATTCCTCCAACACACTTCAAAGGAACAATCACATTTCCCCCATTCAAAGCCCTACTGAAGGCTCATCTCCTTCAAGAGGCCTTTGCAGACTAAGCCCCCTTTTCCTCAGCTTCCCCTCCCCTCCTCATCGCCCCTACTCTCTCCCTTTGCTCTACCCGCTTCTTCCCGCTCCACGGAACTTGTGCATATATGTACATATCTATAATTCTATTTACATTGATGCCTGTGACTTAATAATAATGTTGATATTTGTTAAGCGTTTACTATGTGCCAACACTGTTCTAAGCGCTGGGGTAGATACAAGGTCATCAGGTGCCCAAAGTCACAGAGCAGAAAAGTGGTGAAGTCGGGATTGGAACTTGTTTTGATGTCTGTCTCCCCCCTTCTAGACTGTAAGCCCGGTGTGGGCAGGGATTGTCTCTCTTTACTGCTGAATGGTACCTTCCAAGCACTTAGTACAGTTGTCTGCACACAGTATGTGCTCAATAAGTATGATTGAATGAATGAATGACTGCAGTGGGGAAAGACAGGAGGCTGGGAGGTCAGCAAGGAGGCTGATGGAGTAATCCAGGTAGGCTAGGGTGAGTGCTCTGGGCATGTCACTCCCCTCCTTAAAAACCTCAAGTGGTTGCCTGTCAACCTCCTCATGAAACAAAAACTCCTCACTCGTGGCTTCAAAACTCTGTATCCCCTTGCCTCCTCCTACCTCACCTCCCTTCTCTCTACTGCCCACCCCGTACACTCCGCTCCTCTGCCGCTCACCTCCTCGCTGTCCCCCGATCAAGCCTATCCCACCGTTGACTTCTGGCCCACATCCTACCGCTGTCCTGGAATGCCCTTCCTTCTCACCTCTTCCAAACTAACTCTCTTCCCCTCTTCAAAGCCCTACTGAGAGCTCACCTCCTCCAAGAGGTCTTCCCAGACTGAGCTCCCCACTTTTTCCTCTGCCCCCCCACTCTCTGCTCCTCCCCTTTTCCCCCGTTCAGCTCTGTCCCCTCAGCTGAGCCTCCTTTCCCTCTGCTCCCCCTCCCCTTCCTTCTCCACCCCATCCTCTGCTCCTCCCCATCCCCCCTTCCCCTCCCCTCAGCACTGTGCTCGTTTGCATATATTATTTATTACCTTATTTATTTTGTTAATGAGATGTACATCCCTTTGATTCTATTTATCGTGATAATGTCTTGTTTTTGTTTCATTCTGTTTTGCTCTGCCGTCTGTCTACCCCGATCAGACTGTGAGCCCGTCACTGGGCAGGGATTGTCTCTCTCTGTTGCCGAATTGTACATTCCAAAGCACTTAGTACAGTGCTCTGCACATAGTAAGGGCTCAATAAATACTATTGAATGATTGTATTAAGATGGTAGCAATATGGATGGAGAGGAAAGGGTGGATTTTAGCGACGTGAAGGTGGAACCAATAGGATTTGGTGATGGGTTGAACTTGTATCTTCCTCAGTGCTTAGAACACCGCTTGACACATATTAAGCACTTAAATATAACAATAATGAATATCAATATTAATAATATTAATAATACAAATAAAATAGCAGTGGCTATCTTAGTAGCGGTAGCTGCTTGGGGATTGACTCTCCCCAATCCAACACTCCTGGGGTTTAATCCCTTCTGCTTTTTCTGGAGTTGAGGCTGATGTGCGGGACCAAGATCATAGGCAACTCCCTAGGGCCAGTTTCCCTAGGTTAGGAGGCTAAAAACTTCAGCAAAGTCTTTGAGGTAGAAGTGGTGTGGAAACCGCTCTATGTGTATGCCTGGGCTCTAGAGGCTTATCCAGAAGATGACTTGCAAATAACCATGAATCGTTTAGCAGATGCAGCACAGCACTTTGGTGAGAAAATAAGTCTTAAGAAAATGGAAGCCACGAACCAGCCCATACCGGGGAAACGTTACACATGATCAAAGGTTTTCACTGGGAACGAGGAATTCAAAGCAGCAAACCAAGTCCCTTATCTACACAATACACTGTCCAAAAATGCCAGGATAGAGAGAGAGAAAAGCAGAATTAAAAAGCCAGTGTGATCTTCAAAAGAGGGCCAGTCAGGGTGTGGTCACCATGGGGCCTAATGTCCCATACTAAGTAGAAGATTCATTCAATCGTTTTTATTGAGTGCCTACTGTGTGCAAAGCACTGTACTAAGCAGTTAATGTACAAGGCTAGCATAGTTTCCAGCCATCTCTCTGCGACCTGGGCCTACTCCAGAGGACAGACACATTCAATTCCTGAAATAATTTTATCAATAACATCTACCAACTACATTCAATATCAGATGGCAAGACAAGATTTCCAGCAAAGAGGATTTGAAACACAGTCAGTTATTCAGCACGGAAGCAATTCTCACAGCCACATGGTTCTACTGGACAGTCAGTCAATCTTATATCTTGTGTGCTTACTGGATGCAGAATACTCTACTACGCATTTGGATGAGAGTTGGTGGCAGGATACCCAAGTAATTGCCCTGTGGGGACCAGAAAACAGGGCACATGCAGCTGTGGAGGGCAGAAAAACGTTTTCAAGACTTGGCAAAGCTGCACAGTCTTTAACGAAGCAACCCAAGTGTGGACAGCTCAGAGACCCAAGGAGCAGTCAGTAAAGCCTTGGGGGTGGGAATAGGGACAGAAGCAAAGATTTCATGAAGATAGATAAACGTAAGAAGGTGGGATGTGAAACAAACAGACTAGGGCAATGAGGATCTGTCCTCACTTGTAAACGCTGCGGAAGGATGTGTCAATCCTGCCTAGGCCTTTTCAACCACATCTGCAGGGATAAGCGCTCAATAAATACCACTGATTGATAGACTGACAGTTAGAACCTCAAAACTCTGGCGTCTTCCAGGTTATGAGCGGCAAACTTAAGGTAGAGACGTTCCCAGTCCTTAGAACAGTGCGCAGCACATAATAAGCGCTTAACAAATATCATTATTATTATTATTATGAGTAATACTGTTTAACCACAAGGTGGCTCCCAACACTATGCATTCTCCTCCTTGGGCGGAAAGGTTGTCCTGTTCTGTCAAGGGGTGATGGCCTTCTCTTAATATCTGCGGTATTCGTTAAACTCTTACTCTGTGCCAAACATTGTTCCAAACTCTGGGGTAAGATACAAGAGAGTCAGGTTGGACACAGTCCCTGTCCCACCTGATGCGGTTCCACAGTGTAAAGGGGAAGGAGCATGGGTATTTCACATTATATTTGAGGAAACTGAGGCACAGAGAAGTGAAATCACTTGCCCAAGGTCACATGTCAGATAAGTGGCACAGCTGGAATTAGAACTCAGGTCCTCATGACTTCCAGGCCTGTGCTGTTTTCACTAAATTTCTCTCACCAGGCAGTTGGTGGTCACCATTCTTGTTTAGGGACTGTGGGCAGGTGGGTTGTTTGCCCCAAACAGGATCCTTCAACCTCTAAGGGGCAAAGTATAGTCTGGTCCAGAGCTCACCCTGGAAGGAGTCAGGGCTTTTAGGTTTCAAGCCTGATTTTGTCACCGTTTTGATGGGTGGCCTGGTGCAAATCACTTTCCCTCTCTGAGTGCCCATTTCCTCCCTTTGTACAACAAGCAAAGTATTTGTTTGCTTCTAGGGAAGTAGAGTTAGAAAAAAATTAACGGGCTCATCTCTGTAAGTCCCCTTGAAGTAGCAGTTAGAAAGGGCTGATATTTGTGATCTGAATGCAGTGGTCTGTGTGGGCTTCTTTGGATTGCTTTGTAGGTTTTTATTTTTTGAGTGGTGGCAGTTCAGAGGTAGATGTGCATTGATGTCATCAGCTAGATTTTTCAGGAGGGAAATCCAAAGCCTGGGAGTTCGGTGTGTTGGGCAAGTTTCTTTCCTCCTTTGCCTCTCGGTTTCCCCATCTTTAAAATGGATCAACAATGACCTTCATCAGGAAGTTCTGTAGAATGTAAGCTTCTTGTGGGCAGGGATCGTATCTACCAACTCTACTGTATTGTACTTCCCCAAGTGGTTAGTTCGGGGCCCTGCGCAAAAAGTAAATGCTAGATAAATACCATCGATTGACTGATTGAGAGTTATCGTGAGGCATAATGAACATGCCAGTGCAGCAGCCTCTTTACAGACATAAAATGCTCTATGATATTCATGTTCACTAACAAATGAATAGAGACAAGATGTGTGGACTGGAAAGTCTGTCTATTTGGAGAGAAAAAGGAGGGCTCTGAATGAGACTGCCTATTTGGGGTCCCGGGGAGACGTGGAGGGTTTTAAGGGGAGGGGGTTGGGGGGGGGGGGACTGTGACGGTGTGCGTGAGAGTGATGGGGAATGCTGAGATGTCATTTGATAAAACCTGAGGGAAAGGATCTGTTGCTTGAAAACCCCGAGGTTTTCAGATGTTATCTGGTTTCTCTAGAATGAATTTGCTGAGCTAACCCCCTTGTCAGGGGAAGTCCTGGGTGACATTCTCGGCCAGAACCCCTGGCTGGAAGCCATGTGACCGTAGTCCAAGGATCTCTCTCCCGGATCCAGGGGACCCCCAGTCCTGGGGCGGGGAGGGGCCGAAGGGGCTGAAGATCTAGGCCCGGGAAGTGAATGGACTTTGCTAGGAGGGCTCTGCTTGTACCCGTGCCCCCCAGACTCCTCTAGGATAGGGAGAAGGGAGGTGCCTCTCCCTCCCCCCTCCACCTCCACAGCAAGCTCTCCCCTTTAGCCAGGTGCTTCTGTTACTCAGTCACATGTGCCACAGAAGGTCGGTTTGGGCCCCATCAGAGCCACAGATAACGGCCTCTTCACTGGGTGATTAAGATCAAGAAATCTTAAGACGGTCCTCTGGGAGAAGTCTGGGTTCCCAGTTCAGCCACGGCTCTACTGTCTCACTTCCACTTGGTCCAGTCGAGGCAGCTACTGAGGGACCTGTGGGCAGATGTGCCTGTTTTTCCCATGGATGGGAATCGACGAATCAGAGTTGGGAATCTTCCAAAAGAGAATCTGACTTCTGGTCCTTTCCCATTTATCAACCCCAGTGCCCAGCCAGCGAGACAGGTTGTGTCTAGCCGGGTTTCCTTTCGACAGGACAGGCCAGACTTCTTTTATCGATCGATCAATGCTATTTATTGAGCGGTTACTGTGTGCAGAGGACTATACAAAGCACTTTGGAGAGGACAATACTACAGACACATAGATTGATAGACACATTCCCTGCCCACAACGAGCTTACAGTCTAGAGGCATCCCTGGAACAATTTGACCCTTGACCTTTTGAGCCATAGCATGGGGGATGACCCTGGGCACTCAAATGGTCACTGAGGCTCCGCTTGGGACTCTCAGGATCTGGAAGGTCCCGTCCAGGACATTCAGACAAAATGAGGCAACTGCAGTTCTGCTTTCTCTGGAGGTTGGGGGCTGAGCCTAGGTACTAACCTCTTGAGTCCACCTTTTGTTAGTAATAATAATAATAATGGTTCTTGTTAAGCACTTGCTATGTGCCAAGCACTGTTCTGAGCTCTGGGGTAGATGCAAGGTAATCAGGTTGGACACAGTCCCTGTCCCACACGGGGCTCACACTCTTAATCCCCATTTTACAGTTAACTGAAGCCCACAAAAGTGAAGGGACTTGCTCACGGTCACCTAGCAGACATGTGGCGGAGCCAGGTTTGGATCCCAGGTCCCTCTGCCTCCCAAGTCCATGCTCTATCCACTAAGCCACACTGCAAATTATCTGTTGCAGTTTAAGGCAGGGATTGTGTCTACCTACTCTGTTGTACTGTCCCATATGCTTAGCACAGAGGCTCTGTACTCAGTAGGTGCTCAAGGAATGCCATCGATTGAATGATTGACTGATTAGAAATAATAGAGCTTAAATTTTAGCCTGTCCTCTGCCCAGTGTTTGGGGCTATAGACTTAAGCTAATTTGTAAGTCCATTCTTGAATATAGCCAGAGGACTCATACAGATTAATGCCCCATTCCCTTGAGGGTGGGTGACCTGATCCACATGGAGAAGCAGTGTGGCCTAAAAGACAGAACATAGGCCTGGGAGTTAGAAGGAATTGGGTTCTAGTCCTTACTCTGCCACTTGTCTCCTGTGTGTGACCTTGGGCAAGTCACTTAACTTCTCTGTGCCTCAATAACCTCATCTGTAGAAAATGGGGATTAAGGCTTTGAGCCCCATGAGGGGCTTGGACTGTATCCAACCTGATTTCCTTTCATCTACCCCTAGAAGACTGCCTGGCACAGAGTAAGTCCATTCTTGCATATGAGCAAATACTACACTAAAAAATACTATAAAAAAACCCTCAGATTATCCCTGCCTCCCTTGCAGCCCTGAACTCCAGGTGGGAGACTCGCTGAAGGAAAGCAGAGTCAGTCTTAAATCCCAATAAAATTCTGACTTTGGATCCTTTAGTTAATAGGAGCTATGGGTTTAGAGTCTGTGTCCCATCTCCCATGTAGAAGACTGCAACACCTCATTCCCACTGATGCAAAGACTTCAGAAGAATCCATTTCCTCAAATGCAGTATTTTCCAAAAATAGCATGCGACCTCATCAGATACTCTGAGTGTATCATAACGAATATGTTTTTAGTAGTTTACCCCTCAGCCCTCTCTTCTCCAGGTGAGCCCTGCCATCGGCCCAGTGGAAAGATCCCCGGGCTGCACATCAGGAGACCCAGGGCTCCATACCCGGTTCTGGCTAGAGCCAGCTAAGGTGGGTGTAGGATGTAAAATGACTGCAGTATTTGTTAAGTGCTTGGGTAGGTACAAGTTAACTAAGGCAGAAACCTTCCCTGTCCCACACAGGGCCCATATGCTAAGTAGGTGCCCTGGGCAGGATGCTATACCCCTGCCTGCTTATTGCTCATCTCACTTTGTGCCCCAGGGGGGGTCGTGACTGGGAGGGGGTGAGAGAGTGCGAGTGATGCTGTGAAAACCACTCACATTACAGTCCATTTCGCTTTGCAAGTTTTCAGGCCTCAAGTCTCAGGACCAAAGCTGACCTTCTCGAGGCTACACAATCTTATCGGTCTAAATGTCAAATTTTTCCATCACCCTTTGGGACTTTCCTCTGACCCCATCTAAGTCTCTGGTGGAGAGAGCCTGGGCCTGGAAGTCAGAGGACCTATATTCTAATCCTGGCTCTACCACTTGCCTGCTTTGTGTCCTTGGGCAAGTCATTTAACTTCTCTGTGCCTCAGTTGCCTCATCTGTAAAGTGGGGATAAAATCTTTCTCTCTCCAATTCAGACAGTGAGCCCTGTGTGTGACACAGATTATGTCCAACCTGATCATCTTGTATCTACTCCAGTGTTTAGTACATAGTAAGTGCTTGAGAAGGACCATTAAACCATCAAAAATAATCTGGCTTCATTACCCTCTAAAGGGACAGACATGTGCACTTCATTACTTCCTCCTTTTAAAGCATCTCATTACACCTTTTAAACAAGCATTTCATTATGTTTTTCCATGTACGCAATCCATTATCCTCAGGCTAGTACAGGCTGAAACATGGGAATCTCATTACACCCATCCATTGATGTATCTTTTCTTTAGACATATCATAATACCCGTCTCATTGTAGCCTTTCATTTCTCCAACTCCTTGCAGTCTTCCATAAGGACTGTTATTAGGTCTGGATTCATTAACTCCCTCAGTGTGTCTCATGGAGTATGGCTGTAATGGATGGGCTGATAACTAGCGAATAAACCCACTCCTGAAATCCTCTGATGGTCCTTGGTCTACACAAAGTGAACTCTTCATTAACATTTGGTCAAAATGCCCACACACCCAACCCCTCAAAAATGTCTTCAAGATGTGTTATTGCTAAGGGCAGGAAAGTACATAGGAATTTGCTATTTCACACTCAGTTTCCCTATAAGGAGGTGGATTACGTTTTAATACGTGTGGCTTGGCAGGCTCCGCCCATATGCGCACAGACATTTCTTTTGACACTATGTCGAGTTGTATCCAGAAAATTGCATGCAGTTGGAAGAAAGTAGGCGTTCTATTCAAAATGCAAAATAAAAACACACGTTGCGGAAGAACTGAGTGATACCAGTTGGTGGGCACTTTGGGAAATATACAAAAGTCCCAATTTAAATTACAGTGCAGTAGAAAAATTGGTGACCTCTCAGGTTTAAAGCTCAGATTTGGATGTTTCATGAACCTCCTCCACTAAGATGTTAAACCAGGAAGGAAAAGTGCATCACTAACACACGTGACCCGCACTATGGGAACCTTCCTTATGGGAACCTTCCCATTGGCTAAGATATCTGGGGCACCCCAGCTGACGTATTCTCTCTAAAGGTTTTAAAGGACAGGAATATGTCCCGAAGAACCTATTATGGGAGATAACCGAAGTCCCAAACTTCAGGACTAAATTGGACAATCAGTACTCTCCCAAACACTATATGCACAGTGCTCTGCATATAGTAAATGCTCAGCAATTTCTTAATTTATCACTGAGGGATGGGAAACATCTCCCCCCACTGGATCTTTTCCCTATTCAGAAGGGTTCATTTGCTTCTGCTCCTACAGTCTCCCCTAGACTGGTTCTCTCTCTACTCACCTGTCCTGCTAACTCCTTTGCCATGGCTATGGCTTCCTAACCCTAACCTGTCACCATTATTGTCAGGACAACTACCCAACCCCCCTTCCCCTCCCACCCTCCCATCCCACACTCACCCCTCTAGACTGTAAGCTTGTTGTAGGTAGGGAATGTGTCTACCAACACTGTTATATTGTACTCTCCCAAGCTCTGAGTATAGTGCTCTGCACAGTGTAAGTGTTCAGTAAATATTGTTGATTGATTAATTACCTCAGCCAGCCCCCCTCCCCTCCAGATCATTTGACAGGATCATCAGACTAGCTGGCTAGCTGTGGGGGCAGTCATCACAGGCCAGACTATTATTACTATTATCATTATTATTATTATTATTATCATGGTACCTGTTAAGTGCTTACTGTGTGTCAAACACTGTTCTAAGCAATGGGGTATATACAAGTTAATCCTACATGAAGCTCATAGTTTAAGTAGGAGGGATAGCAGGCACTGAATCCCCATTTTACAGATAAGGGAACTGAGGCCCAGAGAATCTGATTTCTTTCCTCAACCTGAAAGAAATGAAAAATGGAGACACCAATAAGAGTGTCGTGATGTCAATCTTCTTGTTTTGTTGTGCTCTCAGAAATAGACCAAGCTGGTCTACAAGACCAGATCTGGGTGGACAGAGGGATAAGCAGTAGTTTGTATATTTATCCTTGGGCCAAACAAAATTAGAAGATTTTGGGTTGGGTTTTTTTTTACCCTATCTATTAAGTACTTACTATGTCAGGCACTGTACTAAGCATTGGGATAGATAACCAGGTTGGACATAGCTCCTGTCCCACAGAGAACTCAGTCTTAATCCTCATTTTATAGATGAGATAAATGAGGCACAGAGAAGTTAAGTGATTTGCCCAAGGTCACACAGTAGACGGTGGAGTCAGGCTCAGAATGCAGGTTCTCTGACTCCCTTGTTGAGTTGAGCCATAGATTTGTATACCCTTCAGGCAACATTCGATCTATCTTCTGTATTACCCAAGATCATTTTCTTGCCTGAATGATCTGGGTAATCGCCCTAAACACAAAAATTCAGGCTTAAGAAGTCTGAAGTCAGTCAGTCGACAGCATTTCTCCACCAGCAGGTGCAGCGCTCTAATACTATCTGAAAGATCCAGCGTAACCTAGATACCTTTAGTTTCAAAGCATCTCTTTCCTTTGAGCTAAATATTTGCTTTAATTTGACATGAAGAAGATTATTCTCTCCTCTAAAAAGAAATCATGTGTGAGTGGTTGGCGTGTGCGTATGTTGGGGGGTGGGGAGGCATGGGCATGTGTATTTGAATTGGATTGTATTAGAAGATAGAGATGAATCATTGTACATGGGTCATTGAAAAGACTAATACTTGACCAACAGTATCTCTGCTTGTGGAAAAGCTGTCCTGATCTGAGGATATACCAGGCCCTGCAAGTGGCAGGTGCAACTTCGAAACAGGCTTTTACTCTGCCTCCATGACTTGGGGTTGGACTTTGCTTAGGAAGAATTGTAGCCTTCTTCATCCCTGCTCTCAAGCCTGGTCCGTTCTCTGCCTCTGCCTCTCATCCTTTCATCAATCAATGAGCAGTATTTATTGGGCACAGTGTAGAGCACTGTACTAAGCACTTGGGAGAGTACAACAGAGTTGGTGAATATAATCCCTGCCCACAAGAAGCTTGCAGTCTAGAGGGAGCTTACAGCCTAGAGAGAGTTTGCAATCTAGAGCCATTCCACATTCCAGCCATTTCAGACCACAGCCATACCACGTGCCAGGAATAAGAATGGAAAATAGTTCCTTTCTTTCCAAGAACACCATCTGCAAAACTCCAGAGGAAACATCCTTTGGCATTTCAGTTGTCCCACTGTCCCATCCCACATTTGTTTGCACGTGCTGCCCCAAGCATGCCTTCTTTCTGGGGCTTGCTCTGAAGGCACCACAGATTTTAGTCATGCTGATCCATTCATAATCTATTTATCACAAGACCTGAGGGAGAGCTCAGGTCTTTCCTTACAGCACATGCAGCTAAATTTCTCTGGCCAAACACATTCTTCTGGAATCCTGGAAAAAAAATATTTTTACAGATCAGAGACTGAGTTGATTCAAGGTCTCCAAGCTGCTGCTCATTGTCTTTAGCCCTGTGGCAGTGTTTTTAGGTCTTTGCAATGGGCCCAGGCTGGTTTGTCTTACCACATGTGGAAGCACAGTGACTAGGGGAAGGCTAACCCGGAAAATATTCCACACTTCTCTGGAGGGCTGATGAGAAGCAGACTTGGCTGGCTGCTGAGCCGTATCTCTTTCATTCCAGTAACCTGCCTGCCCTCTAGAGACATCACAGAGGATGTCACTAGGCTCTGGCAGGGCCACCAAAAATTTGTTCCTTTTCAGCTCAATGACGACTTAGAGGGACACTCTGGTTTGGCTGGGTGCAAATTTGGGGGCCTGGGCACTAACCCAACTGTGGAGAGAGCAGGGGTGGGGAGAAGGAAGGGAGTTGGACAAGGAGGAGGAGGAGAGCTGGGGACTAACCCAGCTGTGGGATGGCGGGGTTGGGGACTACATCATCTGAAGGTAGTCCCCACTGCTCTGCACACAGTAAGCGATGAATAAATACGATTGAGTGAATCTGAAGGAAAGGGGTTGTTATGGACCAGAGGCCCCTCTGATGGAGGCAGCAGGGCCTTTGAGTCTTTTACCCTCAGACTCCACTGGAAGAGGGATCCTCTAATTCCAGGCCAGGGGCAAGGAAATGCCTTGCCCTGCTCTCCTGTCAACCTTTGAGCGAGTCTCCTCTCAAACACAGGGCCCAGTTCGGCCAAGGTCTGGAAACTGCCCTCCACCCATCCTGTTGCGGCAATCAATCTCACTCAAGCCGGGAGGGGAGGGGAGGGGCTTCCGAGGATGACCAGACTTTAAATCTTAGTCTTCAAGGAGGCTCTGAAACTGACTGATGTGGATAAAGTGACCTTGACTCCCCATATTGCTCCCAGAACCCAGATCCCCTTTAACAAGGTTGATGGTAGGCTTAGGAGGGTCAGGAGACCCGGATCTAATTCCAGCTCCATCACTGTTTGCTGGGTGGCCTAGGGCAGGGCATCACTTATCCTCTAGCCTGTAAACTCACTGTGGGCAGGAAATGTGTCTGTTATATTGATGTATTATACTCTCCCAAGCGCTTAGTACACTGCTCTGCACAAAGTGAGCATTCAATGAATACAATTAACTGTCCGACTGATAGATATTTTCTGTGCCCCAGTTTCCTCATCTGTAAAATGAGGACGGAATATCTGTTCTCCCTCCCTATTCCCATTCCTGTGAGCCCTTTGTGGGACAGGGACCATATCCAATCTGATTACTCTGAAGCTACCCCAGTGCTTATTATGGGGCTTGACACATAGTAGATGATTAGATTGGACACAATCCATGTCCCACATGGGCATCACAATCTGAACTGGAGGGAGAAGGATTTAATCCCCACCTTATAGATGAGGTAACTGAAGTATAGAGAAGTGAAATGACTTGCCCAAGGTCACAGAGCAGTCAAGTGGTAGAACGAGGATTAGAATATAGGTCCTCTGATACCCAGGCCCAGGCTCTTTCCATAGAGATTCAGAGCAGTATCTCTTCCAATTCTGCCCAGAAAACTCTTCTCTGCCCTTTTGCTCTGCCCCGCTCATTTGATAGTAATTTCTGTATCCAACTCCTGCTCCTGGAAAGAGGTCAAAGAGTTTTATCATGGTTGCTTAATTTTACCATGGTTGCTTCTTCCATCTTTGCCACTGTTTACAGAGAGGTAGGTTTGGTTCTGAATGAACTGTGCATGCCCTGATGCAATATTGCTGGAAGGCTGGTTTTCACTATTTCACACTTGTTAGGGCTCCCATCTTGTGTTCAAGGAGCAAGAGGAGAAGGACGGAGAGGAAAGATAGGTACAGAGGAGGCTCTCTAATCCAAGGTGTCTATTCTGAGATGGGGTCTGCCTCCTCCCTGAACTCCCCTTCCCACCTTCTTCCCTCCTCCCTTTGAGGTAGCCTTATAGGATAAATTTAGGCATACAGTAATAGAAGTGATATACTCTTCTGTGCCTCAGTTACCTCATCTGTAAAATGAGGCTGAAATATCTGTTCTTTCTCATCTTTAGACTCCGAGCTCCATGTGGGACAGGGATTCTGTCTGACCTGATTATCATGTATCTACCCTAGTCCTTATCACAGTATTTGGCATTTGATAAGTACTTGATGATGATTAATAATTAATAGCATCAATGAATGTAAGAGCTACTTCTATCACAGTTATCATAAACTGGCTCAGTTGGGTCAGAAACCCAGGGACTTAGAGACAATGACCCAGAGAAGCAACACAGTGTAATGGTAAGAGCACAGGCCTGGGAGTCAAAGGTCCTGAGTTCTAATCCTGACCCTGCCACTTGCCTGCAATGTGACCTTGGGCAAGTCATGACTTCTCTGTGCCTCAGTTACCTCATCAGTAAAATGGGGTTTAAGACTGTAAGATCCATTTGGGACAGGGACTGTGTCCAACCAAATGAGCTTGTATCTACCCCAGTACTTAATACAGTACCTGGAACATAGTAAACAAATTCCATTTTTAAAAAATGTAGCCACTGCTACAACCCTGGAAGCAGAGAGGTCTTCTCAGTCCCCAGACAGATACCTGCAGCTCTGGCCTAAGCAGGTCCAGAGGAATCAGTAACCCTCAGCCACTGCCCCCTGAAGACCTTTCCTCCTGTTTCCATGTCTGGTTTGAGCCCAGGGGTTTTGGGAAACTTTGAGAAAAATCCCCTTCAGCCATTATGAAGTAATGAGGCCATGAAATAATGAGCTTTTTTCCATTAAAAACAACAACTAGGGGATTTTTATTTCTACTTTGCTTCAGTGTCTAAAAGGCGGCCGGCCCGGAGACTTCAAATGTGGCACATCCTGCAATCAGCACTTGCCGAGACAGATGAGTTCTGGGGAGCTCGGAAAAAACGTGGGTTTTGAATAAACAAATGGTGAGTGTCTGAGAGCACTGGGGTGAGTGGAGTTAGACGAAAACAGTATGGATGGGAAGGGTGGCCATGCTCTTCCAAGTGCCTAGCACAATGCTCCACACCCGTGGGATGAATGAAAGGTAAACAGCTCATAGATGAGAAGAGGCACTGGAGTCAGATTTTGGAAGTTCCCAGAGGAACCACGAGTCAGTTCCTTTCTAAAGGGACACTTTCTTGCTTCTTACTTCTTGCTTCTCAATGAAACTACCTCTCGGGAATTAAATGCAAAGCCCTTTAGGAAAGCAAATCTGAGATTTGACTGTGGGCAGGGATCATGTCTATCAGCTAATTCTGTTGTACTGTACATTCTCAAATGCTTAGTACCGCGCTTTGCACACAGTAAGCACGCAAACAATACCATGGATTGATTGATTCATATACAAACATATGAAGGGCTAGAATTGTACCACCTCAGATCCTGGGCACACCACTGACTCACACCTCTCAGAGAGAAAGAAAGACAGAGGGAAAGAGAGAGAGAAGGGTTGGGGGGGTGGGGGTGGGGGGTGTCTAACAGTATCGGAGCAAACTCTAACACTTTGCCTGATGGATAAATCATTTCCTCTCTTTGAGGATCACTTTCACCAAAAGGTCAGTGGGGCTTGTAGAACTGTAGAACACATCTGGGAAGCACATTAATATATATGCTGAAGGCAGATTATTACATTAGCACAATATTATTATAGTAGTAATTATAATGATGGTATTTGTGAAGCGCTTACTATGTGCCAAGCACTGTTCTAAGTGCTGGAGTCGATACAAGGTAATCAGGTTGCCCCGCGTGGGGCTCCCCAATCTTAATCCCCATTTTCCAGATGAGGTAACTGAGGTGCAGAGAAGTGAAGTGACTTGCCCAAAGTCACACAGCTGACAAGTGGCAGAACCGGGATTAGAACCCACAACCTCTGACTCCCAAGTCCGGACTCTTTCCACTAAGCCATGCTGGTAGCAGCACCAGTAGTAATATTAATACTTATTGAGTGCCCGCTGGGTGCAATACAAAGTACTACAACAAGCAAGAAACATGTTCCCTGTCCAAAAGGAGGTTATTATTATTATTATTACTAATAATATGCTGCAACTAATAATAATAGTGGCATTTTTAAGTTCCTAATATGTGCCAAGCACTGTTCTAAGCACTGAGGTAGCTACAAGATAATCAGGTTGGATACCATGTCTGTCCCATATAGGGGTCACAGTCTAAGTAAGGTGGGAGAACAGGTAATGAATCTCCATTTTATAGTTGAGGAAACAGAGGCGCAGAGAAGTTAAATGACTTGCCCCAGATCACAAAACAGGTAAGAGTAGAGTAGAACGCAGGTCCCCTGACTTTCAGGCCCGTGCTCTTTCCCCTAGGCCTCACTGCTCCCTTACATGCTACTTACACTCTAACATGGGGGACAGTCATAAAGATATTCACAAATAGCATGATCAGAATAAGTAGTTGAATGCAACTAAATAGGCATTCACATATATATATGGTATGGGGAGAGATGGACAGACAGACAGACATACAAGTACTGGGGGAAAGATATAAAATCATCCGTAAAATGGGGATTAAGATTGTGAGCCCCATGTGGGACAGGGACTGCGTTCAATCTGATTTACTTGTATCCACCCCAGTGCTTAGTACAGTGCCTGGCACATAGTAAGTACTTAAATAACACAATTATTATTATTACTTAGACTGTGAGTCCCATTTGGGACAGGGCCCATGTCCAACCTGATTAACTTGTATCTGCCCCAGCACTTAGAACAGTGCTTGACATAAAAATAGACAGTGAACAAATACCATAGTAATGATGATGATGATGAAGATAATACTATCTATTATGTTAAAAGAGGAAAGGGAGAGGGAATTAAAGGCTCTCACAAGATCTTTCAAAACTTCCCTGATTAGGGATTTTCAGTGGTTGCAGCGTAGATGGAGGAGATCCATCTTTTTATGAAAGTGCTAACTTTTACACTCATTTATCACCTTTATACAATTTGTGCCCGAGTTGGTTTCTTGCTAGGTTTTCAAAACCATAGCCTAGGATGGGCAGGAGGTGCCTGTGCCTCAGCTTTCCTCATTGGTGAAATGGGTACAGGACACCTGTTCTCCCTACTTCTTAGATAGTGAGCTCTATTTTGGACAGCGACCTTGTCTGATTTGATTATCTTCTATCCACGCCCATGAACAGTCCACTGTAATCATTTAATAAATACCACTGAATAAAAACACAAACATCTCCTGTCCTAGATACCACTAAGCACTTGGAAGCGTGCAATACAATAAGGTTGGTAGATATGAGCCCTGTCCTCATGGAGTTTAAGGTCTAGGAGGAAGCAGATTGGGAAGATGCTTCCACTACAGCCCTAATGTGCTCCCAAGTCCTCTTACTCTAAAGCTAGGATTGGCAAAACAGAGCATTTCAGAGGTCATCTAGTCTTCTTCTGCCTCTAAACAGAACATAAACTGAACATAAACCACCCAGAACAGAAGGGCCCCTCATCCACTCTGAAAGATGCCAGGACTGGAGATTCCACAGCTTCCCTGGCTGGCCTTCCTAGGATTCAACATCCCTTAGGCGAAGGCAGTTTCCTGTATAACTCACTAAATCTATCTCCTTTCAATGCCTGGAGTGAAATAGAATCAGTTCTAACAGAAGAACAATATGGGAATCACAAAGATGGAGCCAGCCTAGTGGAAAGAGCAAAGGCCTGGGACACAGAGAAACTGGGTTCTAATCCTGGCTCGGCCACTTGTCTCCTGTCTGACCTTGGGCAAGTCACTTCCCTTCTCTGTGCCTCAGTTTCCTCATCTGTAAAATGGAGATTAAATTCTCCTCCCTCTGGCTAGTCAGTGAATTCCATGTGGGATAGGGATTGGGTCCAACCTACTCATTTTGTATCTACCCAGTGACTGGTGCATATTAACAGGTACCATTATAAAAAGAGCCTGAACGATGGTCTGGGTGGAATGGAGGTGACCATAGTCACGCAGAGGGAAGGGTGATAACGCCTGTACTCTTCCTGCAGTGAGTCTAGAGGTGGGAAAATCAGATGTTCCTCCTGCTCTCAGCATCCCCACCCACTTTGTATGAGCGGGTGGTGGGAGAGGGAAAGGTGGGAGTGGGGATTTGGGTGGGGGGTGGTTCTCAGATGTATATACAGTACCTGGCACTGCTTAGGTGAGAATGCATGCCATTTCTGCCATTTCAAATGGTTGGTGAGACCGGAAAAGGGTCAGAAAACGCCTAGCTTCCAGTACCTCCAAAAAAAGGCAGAGCCAAGGCGAGTGATGGCAGTTAAGAGGAGGAAATTGCCAGTGAGTCAGGCAGAGGGTTTTGCCTATGACCCCGGGTGACTTCAGGCCATCAAAGCGTGAAAGGTTGTAAGACCCTTCCAAAGCCTGCAATACATAGATGAGGCCTGGTCTGCCTCTCTTCCAGGCCAGTGAACAGGAAGAAGGGTCAATAAGTCCTGCTGGGTTCATGTCCATACCCCTTCTTCACTCAGACGTACTCCGAACAATGCGTGATTCTGGTGGTCTCAGAGTCTCCAGGAGAAATCCCTGAGGAATAGGAGTCTTCCATAGTTGAATAGCATCCCCTTTACCTTGTCTAATAATTATAGTTTTTGTTAAGCACTTACTATGAGCCAGGCACTATACTAAGCGCTAGGATGGATACAAGCAAACCGGGTTGGACACAGTCTATGTCCCACATGGGGCTCACAGTCTCAATCCCCATTTTACAGATGAAGTAACTGAGCCACAGATAAGTGATTTGCCCAAGTTCACACAACAGACAACTGACAGAGCAGGATTAGAACCCAGATCATCTAACTTGCAGACCCTTGCACTTTCCAATAGGTCTCACTGTTTTGCTTGTCTCTGACTCTATCCCTTCTCTCGTTTTAAAATCACCTGCCCCTACTCTTCACCTCTCTCTCAAAGATGTCTTCAACCCCTCTCCAACACCTTCTTCCCCTCTGTCCTCACACACATCCACGTCTCCTGAATACCCCTGTCCCCGCAAGTCTTCCTTACGTCTCAATACCCTCTGGCACCTCATCCCCATTCCTCGCCTCCCCACCACAGTCAAACTTCATCTCTGTATCTCACTCTTACAACGTAATATGGCTGTCACCTGTGACTCCTGCTTCATAAGGGGCAAACTCCCTTTCATCCTCAATTTGTTCCTGACTCTCTCAAGCCTTCTCCTCCTTGCTGTCACAGAAACTCAACTCTAACTCCATACCATCATCTCCCCCTTTGCCCTTTCTCAGGGAGCCTCATCTTCTCTCACTGCCCTCAGTGCCCAGGAAAATGGAGTGGAGATGGCCTTCTCCTTGCTTGCCGATGTCGCTTTAGTGCTATCTCGCCCCCTGTGTCTCTTTGACTTCCATAACCTCCAGCTACATGTCTACTAACTCTGTTGTACTATACGCTCCCAAGTGCTTAGGACAGTGCTCTGCAAACAGTGAGCTCTAAGTACCACTGATTGATCCAGCTCTACCACCATCTATGGCTGCTAGTACTACCACCCGCATAGTTCTCGGCATTTTGTGCTGATTTTGATGTTTTTCTTTCCTTCCTGCTCCCACTCCCTTCTCCTACTCTAATCCTTAGTGACTTCAATTTTCCTGTTGATGACCCCACTGGCTTCCAGGCCACAGGCTTCCTCTCCCTCCTCTCGTCCGCTGACCTCCTTCTATACCCTGACCTCAGACACTCACTAGCATAGACACACACTGGTTCTCATGATCACCAAATGATGCCTCAGCTCCTACCTTCCCAACTCTGATTAACCACTTTCTGATCAGGGCTTTCTTATCTGCCACCTTACCCCACCCTCACCCCTCAAATTTACTCCCTATTCCTTCTTGTGACTTCCATACTCTAGACCCACTCCGCCAACCCCGGGCCATCTCACTTAAACTCCCTTCCACCCCTCACATCCTTAGATGCAAAAGTTCATGCTTTCAACTTCACTCTCTCCACCAACTCGACTTCCTTGCCCCCATTAACCTGAGTCCCTCTCGCACCTCCAAAGCCCTGGATCACTTTCACAGTCCTCTTTTTCCGCCCCTGAATCTGCACCTGCCCACAAGCTGGGGAAAATTCAGACTCTGGGTCAACTTTCTCCACTTAAAACAGTAGTATTTGTTAAGGGCTTACTACGTGCCTAGCATTTTACTAAGCCCTGGGGTGGATGCAAGCAAATTGGGTTGAACTCAGTCCAAATTACACTGCAAATTCACTGTCTCCCACTCTCCCAATTCAGTCAATAAAACTACCAAGCTTTTCCACCCTGTTTTCATTCCTCCCAGGCCCATCTTCTAGCAGATACCTTGAATCTGCTCCCTCCCATCCCCTCGTTCATTCTACTCCCCTGACTTTGAATTCTCTCCTTCCCCACATCAGACTACAGCTCTCAACCAATCAGTGGTATTTTTTGAGTGTTCACCTTGTGAAGAGCACTGTACTTAGTGCTTGGGAGAATACACTATAATAGAGTTCTCCCCATAATCAAATCCCTGCTAAAATTCCATCGTCTCCAACAAACTTTCCCTGATTAATTTCCTGAATCTTTGGGCTGAGCCATTTAATCCCTTCAGCCAGGTCTAGTACTTGAGAGCTTAGTTGCACTCTTTTTGCGCTCCTGTACCGACTTCTGTTCCATTCCTTCATTTTGACCCCTTGAGTTGAAAATATTTTTATGTAATTCTCTCCAGTTCGAATATAAACTCCTCGTGGGCTGGGGACATGTCACTCCGTTATCCTGTACTGCCCAAGTGCCTCGTACGGTGCAGCACACCAAGTCGGTGCTCAGGAAATGCTACTCCTTCTACGGCTGCCATTGCTACCAAACACAACTCCCCACTTAGGGTTCATACCTTGGAAAAGGCCAGCTTCACTCCGCAGATCCAGGAGAGGTGCCGAGCAAATGCTTAGGACAATATTTCCTGGTGCTCCATTGTGGTCCTCCCAGGCTACCTCTGCCCAGGATTCGGTTCTCCTCCCCAGTTCTGGAAGTGGTGCTGGGCCGAAAGGCAGGTGGCAGGTGACAAGGAAGGGGGCTAGGCCACTGAGGCCTTTTCTCACAGGAGCGTCCCCAAGGCCAGAGGGATGGTGGATGCCTTGGGAAGGTCTTGCAAAAGACAGGGCACAGCCAGGAGGGATATTTCAAATTCACAGGCAAACAAGGGAAAACCGATTCATGCCTTGATTTGGCTCAAGGTTGACTTGAGGGGTGATTGAAACCTATTTCCTCATTGGCTGCTCCCCTCCCTCCCCATCTTGAGAGAGGAGAAGCTCTCCTGTGCTGCCTGGTGGGGGGTGGGGGGGTTTCCCTCCCTATTTTTTAATTGAAACCCTTCTCTCTGAAGGTTTCTGGGGATTTTTCTGTTACTTTTCTTTTTCCCCTTAAGATTATTTTGAAGGTCTCTTCCCAGATGGGTGGCTTTAGTTTTTTTTTCTCTCCCTCTCAGCATAACTTCTTTTTCATTTAAGTTTCCGCCCATGTGACTTCCAGCTTGTGTTCCTCGCCTCTTACCAGAAACCACAGGCGAAAGAGCAAACCTAAAACCAAGCGGCGATGTCACTGCAAGGGGCAGTGTCTCTGAGCGGTGGAGCAAGGAGGACGCTGGGGCTAGGCGAGGAAAGGAAGGGGGCAACCGGAGGAGTGTGGCGAAGGGGCCCGAGAAAGCGATCTGGCCGGAAGCAGCGAAGACCGACAGACAGACAGCTAGAGAGCTGGAGGCAAGCGGGGCCAGAAAGCGAGGCGGAGGAGACTTGCACTCAAGGGAGTGTTCAGCCATGCCCCATAGCTCTGACAGCAGCGACTCCAGCTTCAGCCGTTCGCCTCCCCCTAGCAACAAGCAGGTAAATATTTTTGGCTTTCTTCTCCCTGCAGAGACCCATATTTCTTGAAAGGGGGAGGAGAGGGTGTTGGCAGGGGCAGCGCAGGGTCCTGACTGGGAAGGGGGCAGGGAGGGAGGGGGTAATGTCAGCCCAAGGGCACCTGGGCCTGGACTCCGCTGAGGCTAGTCTGGGCCGAGGCACCTTCTGCCCCTCCAGTGTCCCCACCCCATAAGACTTTCTAGGAACCGGTGAGGGGAAAAGCCTCAATACACGTGAGAGGGCTTGATCCTGTTTGGCGGAAAGGTGCCACCGATATCCAAAGTGGTGGCAGCTACTGGGGAAGAGCCCCTGATGCTCGGGCCCCTGCTGGTGAACTCGAGACCAAGCCTGGACACGAGCAGGGGAGCAAGCCTGGGAGCCAAGGGAGAGGCCGCAGGCAAGAGAGTCTGGTTTAAGCTTGAAGTTCTAAACTAGAGAAAGCCAACTTTGAGGTTGCGAAGAGAGCTCAGTTCT
The DNA here is from genome assembly GCF_004115215.2 of Ornithorhynchus anatinus. Classification (NCBI taxonomy): domain Eukaryota; kingdom Metazoa; phylum Chordata; class Mammalia; order Monotremata; family Ornithorhynchidae; genus Ornithorhynchus; species Ornithorhynchus anatinus. The sequence goes on from NC_041728.1 coordinate 39,327,382, forward strand.
CGAATGGCAGCGAGGTCTTATCGCCACCTCTCTTCCTAGTTTCTGAGTCTGGACTCTCCCCCAGACGTCTCAAGATTCCTCTGTAAAGTGGGGTAGTTCTAGGTCTGTCTCCCCACTTCTGATGTGGTCATTCTTTCAAATTCTCATCTCCACCCCGTGGTTCATGACTATTTTTCTAGCACCAATCCCCAGGGCCCTTGCAAATCTTGTGGTTTCAGGTGTACAATAAAAGCATGGGTAACAGGTTGGAATCCGCCACAGCAGGTTCACTGAATCCTTGGCCTCCGTTCCAGTTCATCTGGTCCCTTTTTTTATCTCCAGGCAGAGCTGTACTTGATCCCCCCAGAGCTGTCATTGGGGTGTCTGGCCTAGTCTTAGGGACCCCCAGGGAAGAAGAGAACATAACCACATCCCTCAGATACAGCACAGTCAGGAGGTTCTGACCAATAGCTACCCCAGATCTTTTGCTGTAGTTTCCTGGAAGGGGGAGGAGGGCATTTGAATGAGCAATTGCCCTGGATGCTTTTGGATAGGGAGTTTAGTCTTCAGCTGGCTCCCAACCCAAGATCTTACTCTCTAGCTCATCCCCCCCTCCCCCCACCCCAAACTCTGGGGGTGTCTGGGGGCCCAACTGCATCTCAGGTGACAGGATGAGGTGCTGGAGAGGGTCCTCTGAAGCAGAATTGTTCCATCATAACATCTGGGGTTCAGCAGTCACTTGCTGGGAAGTGTTGTGAAACATCAGACCATCACCTTTCCCACCTGAGCTGCTTCTGGAGGGAAAGAGTGCAAGAGTTTCTTAGAGGCTGGGGCTGTCTGGGATGAGGGGGTGGTTAAGTCAGGTTAGGGTCAGAGAGGGATTCCCCCATCTGCAGCCCATCTCATCCCTGCCTTCTCTACTCCTCAGGATTCCTCTGACGACGTGAGGAAGGTTCAGCGAAGAGAGAAAAACCGAATCGCAGCCCAGAAGAGCAGACAGAGGCAGACCCAGAAGGCAGACACCCTGCATTTGGTGAGTGCTTAGGAGGGTGTCCTGGGAATTGGGATGCCAGAGAAGAGGACCAAGGCTCGGGGGGGCAGAGGGGGTCCTCTGAGCACCAGCCAGGAGAACTCAGGGAAGAATGAGAAGCACTTGTTGAAGGCCAGAGGTGAGCTGAAGCAGCTCTGGATACAGGTGGAGAAAGGATAGTGCCAGCTTGAAATACACTCCCCTGCCCAGGGCAGCTACAGTGTTTTGGCTAGAATGACTGTGGGCTTTGGGGAGTGTTGTTCCTCCCCTGCACTGCTCTTCCTTCTGTCTTGAGGGCTCATCCTGGTTCTTTCCTCATCCCCTTCCCTCAGCAGACAGATCTCCTTGTCTGCCAATCTTCCTCTCCGGACCCTACCTTCTGGTCCATTCACAGAATGTAAAGAGGCAGTGTTGCCTAATGGAGAGAGCATGGGCCTGGGTGTAAGACGGACCTGGGTTCCAATCTCAGTTCTGTTACTTGTCTGCAGTGTGACCTTGGGCAAGTCACTTAACTTCTCTGTGCCTCAGTTACCTCATCTGTGAAGAGGGGACTAAGACTGTGAGCCCCATGTGGGACTTGGACGGTGTCCAATCTGATTAGCTCATATCTACCCCAATGCTTAGTACCATGCCTGACACATAAAAAGTGCTTAACAAATACCATACAAAAAATACAGGTGAAATATGGCAAGCAATAACTCACTGTATCTAGAAAATGATATTTTTCCATGAAAAGCCACTCCAATCACTCCCCTAGTCCACTGTCAAAAGCCAATTCACTTTTTTGTTTACTTGTGAGCCTTGTGCAGCTGCAAGCCAGTTGGAGAGTTCATTCGAATCCTGACAAGTAACTACTTTAGCAAGTAAAATAACATAAAAAATCACATGGGATTTTGAGAAGACGACTGAAGCACTGTGGCTGCCAAATCCCTCATGTCAGGTTGTGGGGACACCTACTGAAAGCTTGAAGGTGGTGGGTTCAGGACAAGTGAAAGGAAACACTTCTCTGCACAGCGGGTGGTGAGCATATGGAATTTGTTATTGCGAGCCGTTGGGCCGGCAGGAAAGGACAGCAGATTCCTGAAAAAAATCTGTGGATGATTACATCCATAGTGGAGTTGAGAAAGATAAACTAGTAATGAAAGATGATGCTCTACTCTGAGGATGGACGGTGGGGAGGGCAACAATCAGACCTCATTCCTCCAGCCTCCTGGAGTGCTATTGTTGGAGAAAGGATCCTAGGCTAGATGAATCACTGACCCAGCCTAGTATGGCACTTTTTATGCTCCAAATGCCTTTGAGAAAGACAGAGTACTGGATTTAATTCTGTACAGTACAGTCAGCTTCTGATTTCATTTGGTATGAATCCATGAATCTCACTCAACTGCTCACCACCAGCTGCAAATCTGCCTCCCCGCTGGCTGCCTTTTAACCTGCAGAGATTGTCAACTGAAACTGGCTTTCTCTAGGTCCACTGGTCTAGACAAGTTCCAAGCCTCCCTTCTGAAGCAGCTCACCCACCCAGGACCCAGGTTCTTGGCTCATTTAATAATAATAACAATAATCATAATATGAACAACAACAATAATAATAACCATGATATTTGTTAAGTGCTTAATATGTGCCAAGAATTGCACTAAGTACTGAGGTAGGAATAGGTAAGTGAGGTATACACAGTCCCTGAACCACATAAGGCTCAGAGTCTTAATCCCCATTTCATAGATGAGGTAACTGAGGCACAGAGAAGTTAAATGACTTTCCCAAGTTCACACAGCGGACAAGTGGTCGAGCTGGGATTAGAACCCAGGTCCTTCCGACTCCCAGGACCATACTCTATCCACTAGGCTGTGCTGCTTCTCATTTTAATATATCCACACATCTTTCCCCTCACCATCACCATTCCTAACAGCATTCATCCTCCTGGAATCAGACACTTGGGAAGAATTCAGTAGGGGTCCCGGCTCACTAGGAATACACAGTCTATCAAGGAAGATGAGGGAACACAAACTGCCAAATACAGTGAATTCTCATATAATGTTGCATTCTTGCAAAACCCCATATAAAGGAAAACTTCACACTTACCCGTTCTGACACTGGTGCAGGGACACGAGCTGTTTCTTGACTCCATGGGCTGCTGAATCCAAACAGGCTTGAGTTGCCAAACAGGTGTTCCCTATTTCCCTAATAGCATTCAAGCTGCAAGAGAGTTAAAATGTTTATTATGGCAGAAATAAGTGTAATCAGTAAGTAAAAAAGTAGGAACATAGATTCAAATGATAAAACCAGAACAAGCAATTAGATAAATAATGAACAGATACACACCCTAGTGTTATGGAGAGGTTGATGAGATGTGATATTTGGGAAAGTGTAGAGTCAGGGAATACCTTTTGGAGGAGGTGACTTTTTAGAAAGGCTTGATAAGCAGTCAATCAATCACATGTATCGAACAATTACTATGTGCAGAGCACTGTACTAGTGCTTGGGAGAGTATGATATAACAGTGTTGGTAGACATGTTCTCTACCCACACAAGCTTACAGTCTAGAGGATGAAGGGTGCTGTGGCTTGGCAGAATTGAAGGGAGGGAATTCAGTGAATGGGTCAGTGACAGACAAAGTTAGAAGGAGAGCTTCAGAGGAGTGAAAGTGCGAAGTAGGAGAAGAGAGCAGCTAGGTAAAAGGAGACAACAGGTAGAGAGCTTTGAAGAAAAGGGTTAGGAGTTTTTGTTTTATATGGAAAGAAATGGGAAGCCATTGGAGAGAGGTTTTTGAAATGGGAAGTGATGTTTTCTGAGTAGCCTTTTAGGAAGCTAACACGTACATCTGCATGAAATATATACTGGATAGAGAGAGAGAGAGATAATAATAATGTTGGTATTTGTTAAGCACTTACTATGTGCAGAGCACTGTTCTAAGTGCTGGGGTAGATACAGGGTCATCAGGTTGTCCCACATGAGGCTCACAGTCTTCATCCCCATTTTACAGATGAAGGAACTGAGGTCCAGAGAAGTTAAGTGACTTGCCCACAGTCACACAGCTGATGAGTGGCAGAGGAGGATTCGAACCCATGACCGCTGACTCCCAAGCCCGGGCTCTTTCCACTGAGCCACGCTGCTTCTTGATAAACAAAGACTTGAGGCAGGGAAACCAATAAGGCAGCTTTAACAGTAATCCAGCCATAAGTGGAGGCAGAAATCAATCGGTCATTTAATCAGTGAGCACTTTTTTGAGCACTTACTGTGTCCAGAGCATTGTACTTGGGAAAGGACAGCACAACAGAGTTGGTAGATGTGATCCCTGCCCACGAGAAGCTTATAGTCTACAGGGTGAGACAAACATTAAAATGGTTTACAGATGAGGGAATAGTAGAATATAGAATACTTATGTAAGTACTGTGAGGTTGGGGTGAGAATCAAAGTGCTTAAGAGTGAAGCAAGACTGAGAAACAAAGAATCAGAAGGGTTTAGTGACAGCCTAAGTGAGGTAATCGACAGAGAGGAATCAGAGATGGCTTCAAAGTTGCAAGCTTCAGGGTTGGAAGGATAGTGGTGGGGTAGGGCTCTACAGAAATGGCTAAACTAGGAAGAGGAGCAGATTTGGGAGGGAAGATGTGTGGGAGCAACTGGTGAATTAGTTTAGAATTACCTGAAGTAAGTACAAAGGAAACCCAGCTGAGGCTCATCCAACCCATTTTGCTGAGATATTCCTGATATAATAGTAATAATAACAATAATTATGACATTTGTTTAGCACTTACTATGTGCCAGGCACTGCACTAACCACTGCAGTAGATACAAGGTTTGGGCAGAGTCCCTGTCCCACACTTGGCTCATGGTTTTCATCCCCATTTTACAGAGGAAGTAACTGAGGCACGGAGAAGTTAAATGATTTGCCTGAAGTTACACAGCAGACAAGTGGCAGAGCTGGGATTAGAAACCAGGACCTTCTGACTCTAGGGCCTGTGCTCTATCCCCTAGATCACAATGATATATGAAGCATATCAATAACATTATATGTTCCACACTTTTAGAGTTTGATGGAATCACACTAATAATCAGGCATTAATTGTAACAGACCCTATTTCTGTGCTTTCTTCAGTTAGTGGAATTTTCATTCCCTCATGAACTATAAAACTGTTCATATCTCCCTTAAGGTTTTCATTCATGCCTTTCTGTGATTTCATCATAGTTTCTGTGTATTTGAAATATATCATGATTTACATTAATAATCATATAGCTCGATTAGTGTTCATCTATGAGCCTATTCTAAGGTCTAGTCCTGGTTCTTTCAGGTTCAAATTGAATATAAGATAATGTCAAAATAAATTTATAAATGAGTAAAATACAGCACAGTCTATTGGGTACTAAAGAAGGGGCAAGGGGTAGATGTGTCCTGTCCAAATCAATGATGTGTCAATCATAGAATACTAAAAATGTTTTATTGCTTGAAAATACTGAACGAAGCTATAAATGGGTACCACCAAAGTATAATGAGGTAAATTCATGAAAAAAATTACAACTCATACTAATTCCTCATTACATAATAGATTCTAAACATTTGCAGGGGAAAAAATGACTATTTCAAATTTATTAATCGATAAGAATCATGTACATTAGATCCTAATTACTTCAAATTCTGTATTAGGGGCATAGAGATTATACTGTTTTAATAATAATAATAATAATGTTGGTATTTGTTAAGCGCTTACTATGTGCAGAGCACTGTTCTAAGCGCTGGGGGAGATACAGGGTCATCAGGTTGTCCTACATGAGGCTCACAGTTTATCCCCATTTTACAGATGAGAGAACTGAGGCACAGAGAAGTGAAGTGACTTGCCCACAGTCACACAGCTGACAAGTGGCAGAGCCAGGTTTCGAACCCATGACCTCTGACTCCCAGGTCCGGGCTCTTTCCACTGATCCATGCTGCTTTTGTCATAAGCAACCTCATAAAATGTAACAGCAGCACACTGAATAAGGCAATTACATTTTCTTTTTAATTTGTGGTAACTGTGATTCTTCAGGGTGACATTGGCCTTCTTCTTTGGGTGACTCACTCTCTTTTTCTGTCACATATTTCTTTGGAGAGTGTTTCACCCTATCCTGTCTCCCAGCCAAATCTGGGAGATCCTGACATCGCACGAAATTGTTCAGCTTTGTTTGTTAGTTAACTAAATCTGGATCTCGAGAAGCAGTGCCTTCAGCTAGCTGGGCATGTGCCTCAAAGTGATCTTACAAGGGAGAAGAGCATTGTGCAACTTAAATAATAAGCATGGCAGCACAGCAAGGAGCACAGCATGCGTGTCTGTGTGTGTATGCGCGTGCGCGCACACGGTGTAACCAAAACGGTGGGTCCCACCACATACGCACCCACAAGCAAATTTCACTGTCAGTGACATCTTCGAGTAAGAAGACGACTATATAGAGAGGAGGGCAACTATCTCTAGTACTTCTTCTGATGTTTTTAATTAGCTCTTCTAGGTTTATTATACATTTTCTTAAATCCTTTCCAAATTTCAGCCTGGGAACTCTCTTATAAGTCAGTGTCCTTGACATTTCAGAGTACTCCATCAGCTCATAGAGCCATGTTTATAGCTCGTTGTGGGGAGGGAGTGTGACTGTTTATTGTTGTATTGCACTCTCCCAGTCGCTTGGTACAGTACTCTGCACACAGTAAGGGCTCAGTGAATACAATTGAATGAATATTTCCTCCTGAACCCATCAAACATTTCTACTCTCCCTCCCTTCTATGGACTCTCCTGGATCTGTGTCACTGGCCTGCAGGCATTTTCAGTGAGATAAACTTTGATATCAAACTTTCAGAAACAACTGAGTGATTAAGGATGGTTTCAAATCTGCAGGGACCGTTTCAAGCCCCTAAACTTTGTACCTGGTAGCTAAACCCAAATTCTCTGTTTTGGAACAAATTCTAGTCAGTTTCAATAATTGTCACAATAATGAATCAGACGACTCTCTAAAACTTCTAACGGTTTTCTCAACGCTACCTCTTTAGACCACTATCTTCTTTCTCCAGTAACAAAGAGAGCCACAGCCACCCTAGCCCCAAGTTTCCTTTCTTTAGGTAACTCTCTTGAAAAGCAGCTCAGTGGTATAAAAGTCTGCAAGTACTGCTCCACCTAACATTGGCAGAATCAAAGTCCGGGCCTAATGCCAAGCCTAAATTGTATCTGGGTGTTTCTTTTTTAAATTATGTCATTTTGATGCTCTCTCAGTTGAAAACTGCATGCAATTATTTCGTGAAGTATCTGAGAATATTCACAATAGTCAAAAGAAGGTTTTCTCCACTTCTTGATGCCAAGTATCCTTTAGCAATCCCACATTCTTCCCATTTCGGTGACATATTTTAGCATTCCTGAACAAACCTCAGTCATCCCTAGATTATAAAACAAGACAGAGAGACCCATGCAGGGCAAGGATTGTGTCCCGTCTGCTTATACTGGATCTACTCCAGTGCTTAGTACAGTGTTTGGCACATACTAAGTGCCAAGATTATTATTATTGCTAATAATAATAATAATAGAAAATGATCCAGCTTTACTGCCAGCATTATAACATACTTCTTAATTAAGAGCTCAGACTGCCAGTAAATTTGCAGGTACTATCAATACTGTAGTTTTAATTCACTGTTTTAAAAATGAAAACAAATTTATCCCTTCTTCAAAACCCCACCCAAAACCTACCTCATTTAAGAGTCCTTTCTGGAGTAATCCCCAGATGATTCTGATCATTCCCATCAATCCAACTTGGTTCCTGCAGTTTCTGTCTCTGAAAACTTTGCAGATACTTTCCATTGTTTGCACTTTTGCATGTTAAGTTCTCTCCTCCTTGTAATTTTTAAAGCTACCTTGGTGTGAATCCTACCTCCACCATTGGGGGTGAAACTCTTGATGGTGAGGGCTGTGGCTTGTGTTGTCTTTGAAATTTCCTCTAGAGCTCTGGACATTGCTCTGAAAACTGAGTCCTCTTAACATTTGGTGGAATGAATGAACATCTGCATTTCTGCTTCACTACTTTTAAAACTTTGAGGCAACTATTACAACCTAAAGGTGGCTTTGCATCGAACATCACACTTTCCCCAAATAAAACAGGATTTAAGAATCTCGTCTCCAACCTCCTTGTTTTATTGCTTAAACTTGCTGCTGACTCATTACCCCTCGAGAGCAGAGCTCTCCTCTACCAGCTTTACCAAATGATCACTCATTTGAAAACTGTTTTCTTCTTGGCTTTTTCTATCTTCCTAGAGTCTGACATCTGAAACAGAAGTTTATTAAAGTTCCTTCCACTGGCTTTCCTCTCCTGGATTTCAGTCCCTCGGGAAAGTGAAGGCTGCATTTTCTACACTCCTCTGTCCTTTCACCAATATGCTCCCAGTTTGTTCTAACTGAAACCAATCTGCTGGAATTGGTTTCTCTCTCTAGTAGGAAGAGAGGGGTAGGTTTCATGAACTGAAGAGCTGTATATCGAAAACAGCATACGGCCAGGAGTCCATTAAAACACAATCTCTTTAGCTGGAATGGCGAATAGGTCAGTCAGTCAATCGAATTTACTGAGCTCTTACTAAGTGCTTGAGAGAGGACAATATAGGACTAAACAGAAACATTCCCTGCCCACCATGAGCTTACAGTCTAGAGGCAGGTGTTTCTTGGGGGTTGGGGATAGGTGGTGATGAACCAAGGTGAGAGAAGCAGCGTGGCTCAGTGGCAAGAGCCTGGGCTTTGGAGTCAGAGGTCATGGGTTCGAATCCCGGCTCGGCCACTTGTCAGCTGTGTGACTGTGGGCAAGTCACTTCACTTCTCTGTGCCTCAGTTACCTCATCTGTAAAATGGGGATTGAGACTGTGAGCCCCACGTGGGACAACCTGATTACCCTGTGTCTACCCCAGCGCTTAGAACAGTGCTCGGCACATAGTAAGCGCTTAACAAATACCAACATTATTAAGGTGATAAGCAGGGGCTCCTGGCTGGAAGGGGAGAGGAGGAAAGCGGACATTCACATTGCCAGGAATGTGGGCGATGGTCATGAGAGGCAGAGGCCAGCAAGTAGGGATGGAGGCAGGGAGTGGGACATAGTGTGTCTCCCCCTTCCCCAGACTGGGGTTGGGGTCACTGCCGCGAAAAAGGCTGGAGAAGTGGCAAACTGCAGTCCATAGTCACGATGGCCAAATCATTTTCATATCTAGCTATCCATCAGGAGAAAAACTGCAATCGAAGAAAAGCACATGTGGCTCATAAGCTCGGCTTAACCACCCTGTCTAACAAGATTAATGAGACTGATTTTAAAAAAACGGCTTCTGGGGAGAGAAGAGAAGTCGCCTCCCAATACTTTGAGGAAACGCAGATCTCCCTCTAAATGGCCGGAGGCAAGATTGGAACTAGAAAGGAAACAGAGCATAACATTCTTCACTCTGGATCTCCCCCCCCCCCCCCACTAACTCCAATGCCCACTCTGGGCTGCCAGGCTCCCTCCCACAGTGTCAGTGAGTTTGTCCATTCCTGGGCTGGCTCCACCAAGGGGCTACCAATTCTATAGAAATGGTCAGGATTCTTGGAGCCAATCATTCTTGTTTCATTCTCTGGACCAGTTGCAAGCATCCAAAGGCAGAATAATAATGATGGTATTTGTTAAGCACTTACTATATCCAAGCTGGGGTAGGTACAAGGATATCAGGTTGTCCCACGTGGGACTTGCAGCCTTAATCCCCATTTTACAGTTGAGGTAACTGAGGCACAGAGAAGTCACGTGACTTGTCCAAAGTCAAACAGCTAAGAAGTGGCAGAGCCGGTATTCAAACCCAAAACCTCTGACTCCCAGGTCCATGCTTTTCCACTATGCTACACTACTTCTCTCAGAAGGGGCACGTCTCACAACTTGGGGTCTCAGACCAGAGTGCAAGGCAGAACTGAAAAACTTCCTAATTTTCCATCTCTTGGATGAAAAAAATGTCCTTCTTTCTCACCACCATTGTGTTGTCTCTTAGGCTTCTCTGGGACTCTACCTAATTTATAGGGGCTTTTGGAAAGAGCAGACTTGCGTATAAAAATGGCAACCACCCCTCTTAACTGGAGGCCTCTAGCAGCAGTGTGTGAATAAGGTGGGCAGGCCCCTGAGTAGGAGAATGCTCGCCTTATTGAGGATTTGGGGAGCAGGAACTGGGTATGACAGTCACCAAAGATGCCCGTTGGTAAAGGGTAATAATGTTGGTATTTGTTAAGTGCTTACTATGTGCCGAGCACTGTTCTAAGCGCTGGGGTAGACACAGGGGAATCAGGTTGTCCCACGTGGGGCTCACAGTCTTAATCCCCATTTTACAGATGAGGGAACTGAGGCACAGAGAAGTTAAGTGACTTGCCCACAGTCACACAGCCGACAAGTGGCAGAGCTGGGATTCGAACTCATGAGCCCTGACTCCAAAGCCCGTGCTCTTTCCACTGAGCCACGCTGCTTCTCTGGTGCGAATATAGTGCCCACAACCACAGTACCCTGAAAGAGAGGGTGCCTGAAGTCAGAGATGTGGGGTGGAGGACAGGGAGAAGAAGGAAGCAGAGGCCTGGGGGACAGCAGAAAGCTCAGCTGTGAGTAGCCCACCCTTTTCTCCCACCCTCTCCTGCTGCAACCTCTCAGCTGGGAGCTGGGAAGTATAGTGGACTGAAGGAGAGGTGGAAAATGGTCTCTTCTGTCACACAGCCATAAAGATGAAAAGTGATAAAGATGACACAAAAAACGGCTGAGTGGGGGGAGAGTGCCCTAAAACAACCCTGTAGGTTGTTTTCTTTGTCATTTATCCCTCTATGGATATCCTTTATTCTTGCTCAGCATGGCCTAATGAAAAGAGCCTGGGCATGGGAGCCAGAGGACCTGGGTACTAATCCCTGCTCTGTCATTTGTCTGCTGTGTGACCTTGGGCAAACTTCTCTGTGCCTCAGTTTCCTCATTTACAAAGTGGATATTCACTACCTTTTCTCCCTCTGTGAGCCCCCTTTGGAACCTGACTTGGCAAATAGTAAGCACTTAACAAACACTATTACCATCATCATCATCATTATTGCTTTTTCACTGGGTCCTAGAGCCTGGGGCTGGGATACCTAGCACTCTTCTTCCTCCACTCTCAGTTCTGTTCTTCAATTCTGTTCTTCATATGCAGCTCTCTCCTTTCCCCTCAATCCCACTCTTTTTAAGACCTTATTAAGACTTTTCCTAACCTAGATTTTTTCCATGTTTGCCTTGTCTGTCCGGTCTCCAACAATTGAGAGTGCTTAATGAGTAGCTCCTGAGTGCAAAGCACTGTACAAACTGTTTGGCAGAATGCAGCAGATGCAAGACATGTGTTTCCTGCCTTCAAGGAGTTTACAATCTAAAGTGGGAGGCAGATAGGCAAAATTTATTTGCAAATAGAAGAAACAGGAAGAGCACTAAGGATGGCAAGATATGGAACAAACATGTTGGGATGAAAAAACTGCATAAATACTTGTAGCTGCATTAGAACCCAGTTCCTTCTGACTTCTAGGCCCATGCTCTATCCACTAGGTCTTGCTGGGCTGACACGGCATGTGAATTAATCAGGAAAGGCTTCCTGGAAGAGAGACCAGATGCACCCCCATGGGTCTGGAATTATCCTCATTTGCTATCCAAATTATATGACCTTTGGTGACCATAGCTCTGTCTTGCTTCCTTAAGCTGCCCCCAACATCCACAGAGATTGTTTTACGGCTAATAGGATGTCCCTAGGGTCTCTTTAAATTTCTCACTTTGCAGCTCCAAGACTGCATGTCCTTAGCTTTGCCTACTTAGCATTTGGCCTGTCTTTAAGTTGCCTGTTTCCTCAATGGTGCCAGACCCTCCTTTCCAATTTTTTTATGGTATTTGTTAAGAGCTAACTATATGCCAGGCGATGTACTGGGTTAGATATAAACTAATCAAGTTGGACACCGTCCACATGGGGCTTATAGTCTTCATCCCCATTTTACGGAGAAAGTAACTGAGGCATAAAGATGTTAAGTGATTTGTCCACGGTCACACAGCAAAGTGGTGTCGCTGGGATTAGAACTCAAGTCCTTCTGATTCCCAGGCTCTATCCACTAGGTCACACTGCTTTCCCTTCAGCTGGCATTGTCAGCAAGGAAGCATAATCAGAAAAGGTGAACACCCCCTCCCCCCGCAACCCCCTTTCTGGTTAAACACCATCTCTACTCCTGATCTTTGTTTCCTTTTCAGCACCTCTTCCATCTACCAATGATGCAACTAACCAGTGCTTTTTTGTTTTTATCAAGGCAGGAACTCTTATCTCCCTCAAAAGAAAGATCATTGTTCAGTTTCATTTTGGGATTTAAATTTTTAAGCACTTTTTTACTTCTTTTTCATTTGATTGTAATCTCCTTGAAGACAGGTAACATGTAGCCAGCTTCCATTGTCCTGTTTCTAAGGGGTTAGTACAGGACTTTGCACTCAGCCATTACCGAATAAATACAATTGATCGATTCATTCATTTTAAAAGCTTCAGAATAAGAAATCACCCAGGAAGTCCGTTGCTCAAACAAAATGTTTGATGTGGACTTGGAGCTTGGCAGTCTGTGATTTACCCTGAAGCTCCAAAACCACAAACCCAGCAAACAAGCCGATAGAGCTTGAATAAATAGAACAGTTCAAATGTTTAAGTAAACATTGATTCTCATTTTTCCCTTACAATTCTACAGTCTATCCAATTGGCTCTTCTACTGGGATTCCCCTCCCCGCCCTCCCCGCCCCGCCCCGCCCCCAGCCCTATGTTCAGGGAATTCATCTTTTCAGAACCTTCAGGAGAAGTCAGTGGATCAGTCATATTTACTGAATGCTTACTATGTTCAGAATACTGTACTAAATGCTTGGGAAAGTACAATGTAACAGAGTTGGGTTAGACAAGTTTCTTGCCCACACCAAGCGTACAGTCTAGGGCCGGAGACGGACATTTATATAAATAAATTATCGATATGTATATAAGTGCTGTGGGGTTGAGGTAGGGGTGAATAAAAGGTGGAAATCCAAGTGCAAGTGTCAGTGACTCCTTCCTGGAGGCCTGGGTCCTAGAGGAGAACAGATTCAGTTGAGCCAAGAGCTAACTCCAACTTCTTCTCTAGGAACTTGCCTTTAAGTGATCAAGAGGAGAATAAGGGGAAATCAAGGGGAAGAGGAGAGGAAGAGAGAAGAGTGGTTTTGTAGAGGGTGTTTACATCCCCACTGCTCTTATTCAAGAGATCAACCAGGAGGAAGCATATTCAGCTCATGCCTTATTCCAAATGCTTAGAAGGAAACCCAGGAAGTACTTGTCCTTACATTAAGCTGATTAGGAAACTATGCAGTATTTAAAAAGCGAGCCAACAGAGATTTGTGCTCTTAGTTGTGAAGAAAATGCATGCACACTACTGGGAGGAGAGAGAGGAAAGGAGCTAAGATGGGAAGGGATGTAAAGTTGAGTCACACAGGAATATCAGAATGAGTAAAGTATCATAATCGCCCAGCTTCCATTGACCAGGCTGCTTTGATGTTGCAGAAGAGCATTCAATCTTCCAGAGATGTGTCTCTGGGCCCTCTGCTGTAATAACAGATATGAGGGGCTGATGAAGGAGTTTTGTTCTTTCATTGCCAAGGCCAAGCAGTTAAATCCCTTCCAACAACTTTGCTAGGTGTCCCAAAGCAATAGGTAAAGTAAAAGACAATGGTGATAAGGGAAGCAGTTTCCAGAGGAATCAGTGACATCAGATAACATCCTGACCCATTCACAGGGTTCCTACTAAGCTTCATTATACCTGGGGAATGGAATGGTGGGGGGCGGGGGGAATTTTTTTATAGCTAAGGCTAGAATGTATTTTTTAATATCTGCCCAGGAGAGAAAGGATCATTGTTCAGTTGTCAGATTCCTAGGAAGGCTCAGCCTTTAATTAATAATGTTGGTATTTGTTAAGCGCTTACTATGTGCCGAGCACTGTTCTAAGCGCTGGGGGAGATACAGGGCGATCAGGTTGTCCCACTTGGGGCTCACAGTTTTAATCCCCATTTTACAGATGAGGGAACTGAGGCACAGAGAAGTTAAGTGACTTGCCCACAGTCACACAGCCAAGTGGCAGAGCTGGGATTCGAACTCATGAGCCCTGACTCTAAAGCCCGTGCTCTTTCCACTGAGCCACGCTGCTTTTAATTCCTCTGGGGCCATCTTGCTTCTGCAGGTGAAAGGGATCTGGTTAATGGGTAGGCCACAGTGGCACTGGAGTGTGTGTGGGAGGGGTGTCTATGAGGCCAAACATGGTTGGTCCTAAGAGAAAACTGCTGCCTAGGGGTTCCATTGACTCTATATCCCAATTTAGGTGCTATCCACATTTCAGAATGGGTTTTTGTTTTTTTCCTCAGAAAGAGCAAATCCTTTCAATATCCTTTTCCTGTTTTCCCTTTTCTTCCCAATTAGCCCCTGATCTTACAGCTGCTGTTCTTCCTGATGATAAAGTTTAGGTTCATTCATTTCCTTTTTTATGTGAAAACTATCCCCTTTCTCTTTTAAATGCCTGTCCCGCCTGTCCTGCCTTCTGGCCGCGGTGAGGCTGGTTTTTCTGGGGCCCCGGCAGGAAGCAGTGAGTCTTCTCTTTCCAGGGTAATGACAGATTTCCGGTCGCAGGTGGTTTTCTGGTTAAAAGTGGCAGTTAGTGAGCCTCCACCCTTGCCTTGAACCGGGACCTACTGACTGGAGGAGCCATGAGAGAAGCAGAGAGACAGAGGGAGAGAGAGAGCGAAAGACTGAGGGAGAGACAGAGGGAGAGAGAAAGAGGTAGATATGGGGCGGGGGGGGGGAGAAGAAGAGAGAGATAGTGAGTGAGAGAGAGAGAGTGTGTGTGTATGAGAGAGACAGAGAGAGAGGAGGGAGAGCATGAGTGCAGACTACGGGCAGAACAGGCGGGAACGCAAGGAGGCGCGGCCAGGCCGCTGTCACTTCCCGTAAGCCCCATGGAGGTTGGACGTGTGGCGATGAGAATGTCAAGAGCTGTCAGGCCTCTCAGCTTCCCGCCTACCTCAGGCCCCACCCCCCACCCCCCCACCCCAGCCTCAGGGGTTTGCCCAGGCCCTGCAGCGCAGCTAACTTACCGTAAATTCTGCCACGGTGGAAACTCTTCGAGGGGGCGAGGGAAAGGGCTAGAGGAAGGGAAAGGCCATGACTCCCCGTCCCCCAGGTCTCTTCTCACAAACAACCCCTAACCCAGCTTGGCTGCTCTGCTGCTAGGCACCTTTACCCTGTGCGCCGCTGTCAGAAGGGCAGCCGCTGTCTGTCCCAGCTGCAGAATAGCTAAAGGACAAAAAGAAAATGCTCAGCATCTCGGGGTTGGGGGGTGGTAAAGCAGCAGGTTAGCAAGGATGCTGCAGCAGGAGTTAACTCCTTCTATGCAGACCACAAGCTGCAGGCAATGGTCCCCATCAGTGGTGGCTCAAAATGCACATGGAAAAGGCTTCCCTCCTCACCTTACACCACAGTAGAGCTGGACACTGTCTTTTATATTTCTGAACGGTGGCTACCAGGCTGTGGGCATGGCTACCAGTCTGTGGGCACTTTTTAAGTGCTAGTTGTTAGCACATTGCACTTATGATCAGAAACCTGGATGCTTTGCTATCGTTTGTCAGATTTCCTCAACTGCTCCACCCCCTGACCCTCCCTCCTTCACCATCTCCAGGAGCCATGCCATGCTAAAAGCCACTTTGGCATTCATGTGCTTCTGCATTTATTTTTTACTGATTTATTCACTTGTGTTTATATTTAAACTATATATTGTCCATATGTAATAGTAATAGTATTAAGCACTTGCCGGGTGCAGAGCACTGTATAAAGGGCTGAGAAAGAGTACACGCATGAGAATCAGGCACAGACTCTTGTCACTCCTGGAATTCACAGTCTGTGAAATATGTACACAACCCTCTATTTTGATGTCTGTCTCCCCCCTTCTAGACCATGAACCTACTGTGGACAGGGATTGTCTCTCTGTTGCTGAATTGTACTTTCCAAATGCTTAATACAGTGCTCTGCACACAGTTAGCACTCAATAAATATGATTGAATGAATGAATGAGTGGATATATATACATATAAAAATATGTGCAGTCAATTTATGTCCTCTCTCCCCGATTTGATCAGAAATTCTTCAAGGGTAGGAATAGCATCTTTTATTTCTTTTGAAAGTTTTCCCCAAACATCTGGTACATTGCTCTGTACATGGAAGACACTCAGTAAGTGCTGTTGGTACTTATATTTATAATCCAGATACTGCAACTGAAATAAGCTCCAGTTCACCCTGCAAGTATTTGCAACCTGTTGGCTAGGTGTCCGAAGGTGTTAATACTTGCCTGACAGAAGGAAGGGGGCTTTCTTGGGGAAAATTATAGAGATACTGAATTGGGTTGCATTTACAATACTATCTTGGATTCATTTTCAACCAATTATTCAATTAATCATATTTACTGAGCACTTACTGTGTGCAGGCAGTGTATTAAGTGGTTGGGAGAGTACACTATAACAGATTCGGTTGACACGTTCCCTCCCCACAATGAGCTTACAGTTCAGAGGGAGCTTATTTTCCTTCCCTATTGTCGAAACCCTAGATACAGATGGTTATTATTGTGGTGTAGTAACTGAATATTGTCTGAGGGTCAAAGTGGATAGTAATTGATTGGTACATCCTCAGCATTATCATCAGTGGTATTTATTGACGGCTTACTGTGCAGGATGCGAACATAGGAAGGACACATGGAAAAGGTAGCAAATTGGTCATGGCCTGAAACAATACGGAGAAATGCACCAGACTTTAACTGATGTTTCTGGCCCCAGAAGGTTTCCCTCATGATCTTGGCAGTAGGTTGTTCACCCAGCTACTCCCACATCTGCTTCTTAAAGGACCATTACCTGATGTTTACATTTTCACGTCTTTCTCACTCTTTCAGGAGAGTGAAGATCTGGAGAAGCAAAATGCGGCTCTGCGCAAGGAAATCAAGCAGTTGACGGAGGAGATGAAGTATTTTACCTCAGTCCTGAGCAGCCATGAGCCCCTGTGCTCCATCCTGACCACGACACCCCCGCCACCCCCCGAAGTGGTCTACAGTGCCCATGCTTTCCACCAGCCCCACATCAGCTCCCCACGCTTCCAGCACTGAGCCTGCCCTGTGGGGACAGAGATAAAGGAATTGGTGCCCAACCCTAGAGGTTGCTCCCGAGGCTTTCTGGAGATGGGGTGCTCAGAGTATGCTGGAAACCATGACGGGGGCACATCTGGTTGCATCGACTGCCCCTGCTCCAGTGGAGCTTTTCTCGCCAGCTTTGCCTCCTCCCTGGAACCTGGAGGAGAGAGGGAGGGGTGTTTGAGACCCTCTCAGAGGCAAAGAGATGGCTGTCCTGGGAGGGAGACTGTTTGACACCATTTTCTGGTGGGGAGACTGTTTGACACCATTTCCTGGCCTGCCACATGTTTTTGGGTTCCTGGTAATGGTGATTCCAGAAATCAATGAACAGGGGCTCTTGGGTCTGTGGGTCACAGTGAGTGCAGTAGTGGAATGGGCAGGGAAGGGGTTGATTTTTCTAAATAAAGAAGATAAAAGAAGCCAGAAGCTCTGTTTGGAGGACAATTGCTCCTTCTATGTCCTGAGGCCCTTTGGATCATTTATGCTAGTTCACTGAGAAGCTGTGTTTTCCTTGGGGATGCGCTGGGAAGGGGTGGAAGGCTCTGGAAATATGGTGATATTGACCTTACCTTTTGAACCAGACTTTTCTACTCGGCCCATTCAAGATGCTAAAGGAGATTTCTGGTTGCATCTTCCTTTTCTGGCTGTTATACCCTCCCTTCCCTTCACAGAATTAAATAGGATAATTCACTCACTGACCTGATGTAGTTGAAAAGCCCAAGGACAAGTTACCCAACTGCTCTAGTTGCTCTCTTAAATTGGGGAATGTCCACCAAGAGTAGACTAATCTAAATTTGAGGGAATGTCCACGAAGAGCAGAGCTTCTCTAATCTGGGTTCTTCCAGCCCACTTTCCGGGGACACCAACCTTCCTTGTTAAAAACTCTCTGGGCCGGTTTTTATTTGTCTTTTCATAGATGCCTCAGATTGGTTCCTTCTCGGCTCCAGCGAAGGTAGTGACGTCGCTCCTGGGAACCCCCAGAACAAGCTTGGGTTTGGTGAGCAATGGATCACAGAAGTGTGTGGCTCTTCTCATTTCAGAGCTAGAGATACTTCAGTGCCTGGCTCCCATCAGCCCTGGCTCCTACCAACCCGGCTTCCATCCCACTCTTCCGAATCTTCCTGTATTTGCCCGAAGTCTGCTGCCCTACCAAAGCAGCTTCCCACTGTGACACCTGAGGAAAGCTTATCTAGATAAAGCCCAGATCACCTTGCTGAGAAAACAGTGTCATCTGCTGCAACTTGGGGCTAGCTGGATTCAGCATTTTGACTAATGATTATCTTCTCCCTACCTGAGCTGCTGCTTCTCTATTGCCCCCCTTCATCCCTAGTTGTTTCCAGTAGAGTGAGCAAATGGAAGTGGGATCTGGTGCTGGGGGAGTATGGGGAGAAAGAGGAGAAGGGAGTGGGTAACCCACAAATACCTCAGAATTTACCCACCACCAATTGTGATAATGATTTATTATTGTATTTGCTAAGTGCTTATTATTGGGTCAAGCACTGTTCTAAGCAGTGGGGTGGGCACAAGTTAAGCAGGTTGGACACAATCCCTGTCCCATAGGAGGCTCCCAGTCTAAGTAGGAGGGAGAACAGGTATTTAATCTCCATTCCCAATTGAGGACTGAGGCACGGAGAAGTTTGATGACTTGCCCAAAGTCACAGAGCAAACCACTGGCAGAGTCAGAATTAGAATACAGGTCCCAGGCCCGTGCTCTTTACACTAGGTCATGCCACTTCCCTGTTCTTTGAGGATTGAGCCTATATGATCTCTATAGCTCTCTCACTGTTCTCACTCAGGTAACTGCAGGATTTGCATCTTGTGCCTAAGAGTGTAAACCCAGTCCAGGACGTGGAATTCAGCGGAAGGGCCTTCCTTTTGAAGGAGGTCAGCCCTGAGGGAAGCTGGGCACAAAGTGCTACAGGCAGGCCCCAGGAAAGATTGGCTCTTATCGAATCCTCCATTTCTTGCAGGAGGCCAGGTAGCTTAGAGAATCCATATGGCCTAATGGAAAGAGCCTGGGTCTGGGAGTCAGGAGCCTTAGGTTCCAATCCCAGCTCTGCCACTTGCCTGACATGTGACCTTGGGCAAGTCACTTCATTTTCCTGCGCCTCTGTTTCCTCATCTGTAAAATGGGAGTGAAATACCAGTTCTCCCTCCCCTTAGACTGTGAGCGCCACATGGGAGAGGGGCCACGCCTGATTTGATTACAGTGTACCTACACCAGCACACAGTAGAAGACTTGGCCCATAGAAAATGTTAAACCACAATTATCACTTGCTCAGATGAGCAGACCCTCTCAGTGGGATTTAGGTATTAAGGTGGAGGTCACCTTTCTACTGACCTTGTCCCCAAAGCTGCAGAACCTCTGGCCAAAGCCTTCCTCCTCTTTCCTCTTCCTATCGCAGGCAGCAGGCTGCCTTTGACAGAATGCTTACTGCTGGGAATGGGGTTGGGGGAGGCGTTCTCCCCATGTGGTATTTTTAATCCCCAGCCCACTCCTGTTCCCAGGCTGCAATTTCCCCTTGAAACCCCCTCAGAAGGCACATGACACGTGCGAGCCTACTTGATAATTACACCCGGTGCTCAAACTGGAAATGCACCTCAAGGGGTTGTGAGCCCATCACACACCTTCTGTTCCCCTTTCATTCTCCACTTTCTGGCCTCCTGAGGCAGTTCCATTTCTCCTTTTTTGAGCAACCTGAGGAGGATGAGTGATGAGAGATCAGGCCTCAGTCTGTAGGGGGGCGGGGGTTGTTAATACATGCAGACTCCTCTCCCCTTCAGAATTGAGGTGGGGGGAGAGTGTTTAGGCCTAGATTGCTGGACCACTATTGCCCCCTCACTCCTACTGCGATGATGACCATCCCTTGTCTCCCTCTCCCTCCCCTCCAGTCGGACTCCAGCTGCTTTGCGACTTGTTTCCAAGCTTCTGCTGGGACCAGCCTCCTCCGAAACACCAACACGTGGTGCTCTGGGAGCACCAGGAGATGAGACCAGGACCATGACGTATTTCTTTAGATTTAGAATAGATTGGTACTACTTGTTGCTCTTTACCTGCTGCTCCAATTGCTTTTCATTTCTCCATTCCTAGGATAGGCCTGAGGACCTCATGGAGAAGCCAGGGTCTGGTTTTGTAGGGTTTAAGCTCTGGGCTAGAGAGATGAGAGATGGGGAGAGGGGAGCTGCAATGCAAATGGGCTGGGTTCTGGTTCACTGAGCCACAAAGAGCCAGACTTGCAAGTATAAATATCACTAACTCAGGACTGCATTTCTTACTACAGCTTCACCTGGAAGGCAGCTAGCAGGCTCAGTGATGGCCCTCAGTTGGGCTTTCACAGTCAAAAGTCTGAAGAAAATTAATACTCCTACCTTCTTCCCAACCTCATTCAAAGATTCAAGCTCAGGCCGCAGGCAGTCCCAGAGCTGTAATTCTTTCAGACAGGTCAGAGAACAATTTAATCGGTATCCAGAAGGGGTGTCCAGAGAGACCTCATTAAGATTTAGAAGCGTAATGGGGGTCAGGGCTGCTGATATTACTGCTATATATTACTACTACTACTAATATTATTACTGTTGTTGTTGTAATTGTTCAGTGCTTACTAAGTGCCAAGCACTGTACTAACGATTCATTCATTCATTCAATTGTTTACTGAGTACTTACTGTGTGCAAAGCACTTTACTAAGCACTTGGGAGAGTACAATATAACATTAAACAGACACATTCACTGAGGAAGATACTAGTTAATCAAGTCAGACATCATCCCTGTCCCACTTGGGGTTTTCAGTCTACTTAGGAGGGAAAACTAAGAGGTGTATATAATCCCCATTTTACAGATGAGGTAACAGGCACAGAGAAGTGAAGTGACTTATCCAAAGTTATACAGCAAGCAACTGGCAGAGTCAGGATTATGATTCAGATCTTCTGACTCCCAGGCCCATGCTCTTTCCACTACGCCACGCTGCTTCTCTAGGCCATGCTATTTCTCTGCCTCTCTGCTTCATGCTGATGACTTCCTAGACTCTCCAGGAAAAGACAGGCTGATTTTACCTTCATCTTTTCAAGTTTCTCCTTTGCTCCTGGTTTCAACAGATGACTGCAGAGCATACTGCAGAGGGCACTAGCAGTGTCAACAGATGCTGGAGGGGAAGAGAAGTTCTGGTCTATTTGATTTCTTTCTACCTCTTCCCAAAGTGGTGTCATGGTGGCCTTCCACAGAACCTTTTTCTCCATGTCTTTTTTTTTAAAATGGTATTTGTTAAGCATTTACTATGTACCAAGCACTATATTAGGTGCTGGGGTAGATACATGCTAACCAGGTTGGATACAGTCCCACATAGTGTTCACAGTCTTAATCCCCATTTTCAGATGAGGGAACTGAGGCACTGAGGCCCAGAGAATATAAGTGATTCACCAAGGTTACACAGCAGTCAAAGTGGTGGAGCTGGGATTAGAACCCAGGTTCTCAGACTCACAGGCCCAGCCTCTCTTTAGAAGGCCATGCTACTTCTCACCCTGCTTCTCTTCGCAATTTCTGGTCAGCAGTTGCCTAGGCTCCTCTCCTAAAAACCCACCTGTTCCCAAGGAAGATCTCTGCTTTCTCATGGCTGAGTGGAAGGAGTAAAGGCCTGAGAGTCAGGTCACCTTGGTTCTAATCCTGGCTCTATCACTTGCCTTCTGGATTGACACCGGGCAAGTCACTAAATTTCTCTGGGCCTCAGTTTACTCCAACTCTCTGAGCTGTAATTAATCAATCAATTGTATTTACTGAGCACTTGAGGTGTACAGAGCACTGTATTAAGCACTTGGGAGAGTACGAAATAACAAAGTTGGTAGATATGTTCCCTGCCCACCACAAGCTCACATTGTAGAGGAGGAAGAAGGCATTAAGATAAATTACTGATTTATACAGTAATTTACAGTATAATAAATTACAATTATGTAAGTGCTGGGGGGCGGGTGGGAAAATTAAGGGTTTAAATTCAAGTACTATAATGACAAAGAAGGGAGTGGGAGAAGAGGAAATGAGGGCCTAGTCAGGGAGGTCCTCTTGGAGAAGATGTACTCTCAATAATGAGAAGCCACATGGCCTAGTGGATTGAGCACAGACTTGGGGTTCAGAAGGACATAGGTTCTAATTGTGGCTTTGACACTTGTCTAGTGTGTGACCTAGAGCAGGTCACTTCAGTTTTCTGGTCCTCAGTTACTTCATCTGTAAAAAGGGGAGAGATTAAGACTGTGAGCCACAAGTGGGACAGGGACTGTATCCAACCTGATTAGCTGTATCTATCCCAGGGCTCAGAACAGTGCTTGACACATAGTAAGTGCTTAACAAACAGTCTGTCCCCACTCCAATCCATACATCTCTCTGCTGCACGGATCATTTACCGACAAAAATGTACATCTGTGTCTCCCCACTTCTCAAGAACAGCCAATGACTGTCCATCCACCTCTACAAACAGCAACTCCTTACCATAGCTTTAAAGCACTCAATTGGCTTGCCCCATCCTACCTCACCTCACTAATCTTCTACCAGAGTCCAGCCCACAGACACTGCTCCACTAGTGCCAGCTTACTCACTGTGCCCCAAACTCATGCATCTCAAACGATTATATAAATTGAGCACTTACTATGTGCAGAGTACTATACTAAGCACCTAGGAGAGTACAATACAACAGAATTATCAAGCATGTTCCCTGCCCATAATGAGCTTACAGTCTAGAGAACAGCAAGCTCTAGAAGAAGAAGGGCATTCCAGGCTAGAGGGAGAATGTGGGCAAGAAGTTGGTGGTGAGATAGATGAGATTAAGGAACAGTGAATAGGTTGGCACAGAGGAGCAAAGTGTGTGGGCTGGGTTGTAGTAGGAAATTAGGGAGGTAAGGTAGGAAGGAGCAAGATGAATGCGTGCTTTAAAGCCATTGGTAGGGAGTTTCTGTTTGATGCAGAGGTGGATGGGCAATTACTGGAGGGTGAAACATGGACTGAACATTTTTGTAAAAATGATCTGGGCAGCAGAGTGAAGAATGGACTGGAGTAGGGAGAGATAAAAGGTAGGGAGGTCAGCAAGGAGGCTGATGCAGTAATCAAGAAGGGATAAGATAAGTGCTTGGATTACCATTATAGCATCTTGGATGAAGAGGAAAAGGGCAGATTTCAATGATCTTGTGAAGGTTGAACTGACAGGATTTGCAGACAGATTAAGTATGTGGGTTGAATGAGAGAGACGAGTTCAAGATAACACCAGGTTATGGGCTTGAGAGACAAGAAGGATGGAAGAAAGTCAGGGGGAAGACAGAGTTTGGGTGGGAAGATAAGGAGAGCTGTTTTGGACATATTAAATTTGAGATGATGGCAGGACATCCAAGTAGAGATGTCCTGAAAGCAGGAGGAAATGCAAGACTGCAGAGAAGGAGAGATCAGAGCTGGAGGTAAAGATTTGGAAATCATCCGCAAACAGATGGTAGTTGAAGCCTTGGGAGTGAATGAGTTCTCAAGGGAGTGGGCGTAGATGGAGACTAGAAAGGGATCCAGACCTGAGCTTTGTGAGATTCCACAGTTAAGGGGTGAGAAGCAGAGGAGAAGTCCATGAAAGAGACTGAGAATCAGTGGCCAGAGAGCTAGGGGGAGGATCAGGAGAGATCAGTGTCAGTCAAGCCGAGGTAGAATCTTGTTTCCAAGAGAAGGGAGTTGACAGTGTTGGAGGAAACTGAGAGGTCAAGGAGGATTAGGATGGAGTAGACATCATTGGATGTGAGAAGAAAGATTACTGGTGACCTTTGAGAGAGAAGTTTCTGGGGACAGGTGATGGAAGACAGATTATAGGGAGTCAAAGAGAGAATGGAGGAGAGGAACTGGAGATGGTGGGTGTAGACAATTCGTTCAAGAAGTTTGGTGAGGAGTGGTAGGAGGGAGATGGGGTGATAACTGGAGGGAGCCACAGGGTCAAGGGATGGTTTTTTAGAATAGAGGAGACATAAGAATGTTTGAAGGCAGTGAGGAAAAAGCCACTGGAGAGTGAACAATTGAAGGTGGCAGTCAGGAGGGAGGGAGGGAAGAAAGGAGGGGGCAAGTGCTCTGATAAGGTAAGAAGGGATGGGATCAGAGGTGCAGGTGGAGGGGTAGATTGAGAGAAAGCAGGGTATCTCCTCTTGAGATACTGCTGGGAAAGATGGATGAGTTGAAGAAGGAGTGGGAAGAGGGAGGGACTGGAGCGGAGCAGGGGAGATTTTAGGGAGATCACACCTGATGGTTTCAATTTTCTCAATAAAGTACTTGGCTGGATCATTAAGGACATGAGATGGGGTAGGGGCAAGGACAGAGAGTTTGAGGAGGGAGTTAAACACCTGAAACAACTGGTTAGGGCAATGGGCGTGAAAATTAATAAGGAAGGAGAAATCATTTTGCAGGGCAGAGACGAGGGCAGAGTTAAAGCATGCAAGAATGAACTTGAGGTGGACAAGGTCAGCCTATCTGGATTTCTGCCAGCAGCGCTCTGTGGCTCATGCACAGGAATGAATGAAGCATACTGTGGAGGTGATCCAGGGCTGTGGGTTAGTGGTACAAGATTGACGAAGAGATAGGGAAGAGAGTGAGTTCAGTTCAGTAGAGAGGGTGGTGTTGAGAGGGTCAATTTTGTCATTAATCACTTGCAAACAACCCCAATGAGGGACAGAGACTGAGTCTGATCTATTTGTATTATATCCACCCCATCTTGTAGCACAATGCTTGGCACATAGTAAACACTTAAACACCACAGTTATTGCAATTATCTCTCTTTAAAGCTCTATTTTCTCTCTAATAGGTACAGCAGAAGTGTAAGATATTGAGTCCATCTCTAGAGGGAGCATTCATTTATTCAGTCGTATTTATTGAACTTTTACTGTGTTCAGAGTACTGTACTGAGCACTGGGGGGAACACAACACAACATAAAACAGACACATTCCCTGCCCACAACTAGCTTACAGTCTAGAGATGGGGAGACAGACATTAATATAAATACATAAATTACAGATACGTACATAAATGCAGTGGGGCTAGGAGGTGGAAGAAAACTCCCCCTTGTCTGCAGCCTGTTGGTTAGTGAGTCTACAAGACCAAAACTCCATATCCTGTTAAGGCACAGTGAATATTAATCAGTGTTGAAATCAGATCCACAGAACCAAGGGGATAGAGATGTTCCAGTGCCACTGAGCCTATAAGACAAAACAATACAGAAAGGGAACCTGACCAGTCAGCCTGGAATTAGTGCAGGAGCCAGTAGCAAAGGAAATGGGCTGCAGCCTTGAGGAGAGAACTGATCTAATGAGTTGTGTGCAGCAAGTAAATAAGCAAAGCTCCTTTTTATTCCCAGAACTGAAATATGGAATCATAGTTTCCATTCTGCATGGGAGAAGCTCTGCTGAGACTCCAGGGTTCCCAGTAGCAGTGGATAGGCTTCCCACCCTAAAAAATTGGGACCAGTGCATTTTTAAGAGACCTAAACTAGGGGATTTTGGGCTTGAGGTTTGTGGGTTGAGAATTCAGACTGCTGAATGTACCATGAAGCTAATCTGACTATCAACAGTGTTCCTCCTGTTTGGAAAAATTCCCCATAGATTTAAGCTGCACTCAATCAATGTTATTTGTTGAGCACTTCCTGTGTGCAAGGCCCTGTACCAAGCATTTGGGAAAGTACAATATTCATTCATTCAGTTGTATTTATTGAGCACTTACTGTGAGCGGAGAACTGTACTGTCTGGGAAAGTACAACACAACAATAAACAGTGACATTCCCTGCCCACAGTGATCTCACAGTCTAGAGGAGGGGAGACAGACATCAATACAAATAAATACAATTACAGATATGCACTTAAGTGCTGTGGGGCTGGGAGGGGGCAAGACCACAGGGAGCAGGTCAGGGTGACACAAGGGGAGTGAGAGAAGAAGAAAAGGGGGGCTTAGTCAGGGAAGGCCTCTAGAAGGAGATGTGCCTTCAGTAAGCCTCTGAAGCAGGGGAGTGTGGTTGTCTGTTAGATTAGAGAAAGGAGGGTGTTTCAGGTCAGTAGCGGGACAGGTGAGATCGAGGCACAGTGTGAAGGTTAGCACTAGAGGAGTGAAATGTGCTGGCTGGGTTGTAGAAGGAGAGAAGCTCAGTGAGGTAGGAGGGAGCAAGGTGATGGAGGGCTTTAAAGCCAATGATGAGGAGTTTTTGTTTGAAATGGAAGTGGGTGGGTAACCACTGGAGTTTTTTGAGTGAGGTGAATACGATTGAAATAATGAATGAACAGGAAGGAAGGCGGTACCATCTACAGTGTAGGCAGATACAATCCCTGCCCACTAGGAGCATACTGTTTACAGTGTACCCTGTCACGTGCCCATGAAGATCACTCTAGTAAGTGCTTGGGAGAGTCTGATAGAGTACAGAAGACATGATCTCTGCCCTCAAGGAGTTTACAGTCTAGCGGGAGAGACAGACTGAAGTAAATTATAGGAGAAAGAAGGAAATGGAAAGATATGTGGAAACATAAGTACTTCAGTAGTAGAATGTATCAACTCTGTTATATTGTACTATCTCAAGAGCTTAGTGCAGTGTTCTGCATATAGTAAAAGCTCAATAAATATGATTGACTGAGAAGATAGAATTAAGGAGTTTCATTACACAGATTCCAGAACACATACAAGGGGGACAATCTCTTTGCCCCAGAGCATCAGGAATCACACCTCTGTATATAGCCAACTAGAGGGGGTGGTATTTCAGGAAAAATGCCAGAGAGGTGTAGATGTGGAGGCTGTTCCATCTCGGTGCCTTGTTAATTTGGAGAGTAGGTCAGAAGTTCACCAGAAATCAATGACAGTCCCTTAAGGTAAAGGAAAGAAGAATGAATTAGAAGAGGTGGACGAGAAGAACATGTGGCATGGCCTAGTGGATAAAGCACGGGCCTGGAACTCAGAAGGACAGGGGTTCTAATTCCGACTCTAGCAGTCGTCTGCTGCGTGACATCAGGCAAGTCATTTCACTTCTCCGAGCCTCAATTACCTCACAGTATTTTCCCCAGCGCTTAGAACAGTGCTTGCCATGTAGTAAGCACTTAAATACCATCGTTACTATCAATATTATGTAATGACTTCAGGAACAGACCAAGGAGATGGGCCTGCAAAATTCCGCAATGAGGCACAGCTGGAACCGAATCCCTGTTTTGTGCTGCCATCTTTTGGTTGTGAGGAAAATGATCTGGTTGCAAGACTTGTCTAGCTGCTGCTTTTTAGTTTGTTTCCTGGCAGCTGAGAGACCCAGATGGCTATGATTGCAAGTCTAAAACTGGTAGGCAGTAGGCACTGGAGGATCTCAGAGAACTGCCCTGGAGGACTCTAGGTACTGCTAGTTAACCAGACTCTTAGACCCACAGTAAGGGATATTTTTCTGTGGAGGGGCAGCTAGACCCAATCAATCAATATTTACCAAATGCTTAAAGAAGCTTAAATGTTTAAAGAACAAGTGTGGCCTGCTAAAAGGAGCGGATGTCTGGGAGTCAGAGGACCTGGATTCTAATCCTGACTTTGCTACTCATCTTCTGTGTAACCTAGGGAAAGTGACTAACTTCTCTATGCCTCAGTTACCTCCTCTGTAAAATAATAATAATGGCATTTGTTAAGCACTTACTATTTGCTTACAAGGGAATCAGGTTGCCCCACGTGGGGCTCACAGCTTTAATCCCCATTTTACAGATGAGGTAACTGAGGCATAGAGAAGTTAAATGGCTTGCCCAGGGTCACACCACAAAAAGGGGCAGATCAGGGATTAGAATCCGTGTCCTGACTCCCTAGCCCGTATTGTTTCCACTAAGCCATGCTGAGACTGCGAGCCCTAAGAGGCAGATGGACTGTGTCCAACCTGATTATCTTGTATTTACTCCCGTGTTCAGTACAGTGCCTGGTACATGGTAAGCACTTAAACACCATTAAAAAATGCTTAAGCACTAAATTCTTTCAGTACAATAGAGTTGGCAAACACAATCCCTGCACTCAAGGAACTTAGAATCTAGACCATAGGTTCACTGGAGGCATGGAATGTGTTTGCCAACTTCGTTGAGTTGTACTCTCTCTAGTGCTTGTACAGTGTTCTGCACATAGTAAGCACTCAATAGTCAGTCGATGGCATTTATTGAGAGCTTACTGTGTGCAGACCACTGTACTAAGCACTTGGGGGAATACAATATATTGATAGATGTATTCCCTGCCCACAGTGAGCTTACAGTCTAGAGGTAGAGATAGACATTAACAGATTTGGACCTAAGTGCTGTGGGGTGGGGTGAATAAAAGGAGCAACCAGGGTGATGTAGAAGGGAGTGGGAGAGGAGGAAAGATAGGCTTAGTTGGTGAAGGCCTCTTGCACCTTCAATAAGACTTTGAAGGTGGGGAGAATCATTGTCTGTCGGATAGGAGGAGGGAGGGTATTCCAGGCCAGAGGCAGCAGGTGGGTGGGAGACTGGCCGCAAGATTGACAAGATTGAGGTACAGTGAGATGGTTGGCATTAGAGGAGCAAAGTGTACAATAAATACCATTTATGATGATAGTGGGGGAGACAGACATTAAAATAAATTACAGAAAAAGGGAAAGGGCAGAAAAGAGGGATATGTATATAAATGCTGTGGGGTTGGGACGAGTACTTAAAGGGTACAGATCCAAGTACACAGGTGACCCTGTAAGGAAGGTGAATAAGGTGGGGAATTAAGATGCGAGTCCAGGAAGTCTTGGAGGAGACACAATTTTAATAGGATTCTGAAAATGGGGTGAGTGGTGGTCTGTCGGTCCTCTGGGGAGTCTCATCCAAGAGATAAAAAGGCCAGAGGTAGAGTCAGACCCCTTTCAGGAGCAAAATCATTGCTCTCAAAGTGGCTCTCTCAAGCCTCCTGTTTTCTCAGCTTCTCCAAACCCTGGTGCCCTGTCAGCAGTTTGGGGTTAGCCCTAAAGAAAGCTATTTAGTCAGAGACATATGACTCAAAAGCACCCACAAAACAGAGCCGGGGAGAAACAAGGGTCTAACCCACCATCACTTTTCTGACCTTTCAGGAGCATTAAGTGGTGAGAAGTTGATTATCAGACACATAGGGTTCCTGAATGATTGCAATCTCAACTGAAATATGGTATTGTAGATTATTAGATCAACATAAAAAGCCCCCCTTTCCAAAAAAAAAAAAAAGCCAAACCAAAGCATTTTTCTCACCCACTCTAGGTGCTCTGTCTTGGAGTCTAGTTAAACCTGGATCTAGACATTCGGTGTTCCAAAGTAGGTCTGAAAATCTGAGTTGTCCCCTCATGGCAATTCATAATTTCACATGCAGTGCTATCTCTGGGTCTGATCAATGAACCACCCAGCCTGAGACTCTGTCTCTGATGTTGGGAACAAGATGGTTGAAAGCACTGTGGGATTATTTCCCTCCTTGAAATAAACATCTCTAACATCTTTTCCTCACTATCTACCTCCTTTCCCCCTAGTGACCCATTATGGACCTCTCGTCCATGGTTATATCCAAATCCCTTGGTTTTTGAACCTATCACCCTCAAGCTCCAGCGGTGTAGTGGGATTTGCTGAACAATAATTCCATACTGTCACGAGCCCCCGGTTTGCACCAACCAGGACCTTCCTGGGCTGGGGGAGCCTCAGTGACACGTAGTAGAGTTCAAACCCCACCTCTGGCCACCAAGGTTTCTGTGGAAAGTTTTTATTTAGTTTTACCAACATGCAAGGGAGTGACACATACATACACTCACCTACCACCGAGGGAGTCCAATACCAGTCTGTAGCCAAAGGAACCCTGGCTGCCAATGCTTCTTTCTCCTTCCAAGTGCTACTGCCTTCTGCTGCTTTCAAATACTGTTCTCCTGCTTCTCCAATGTGCCCCCTAACTACATGCTTCTGCTCCTGGTGCCCCTTATTTGCCTCAAAAACAACAGCCTTTAATCTGCCTTAGATATGGCAGGTGTGGTTCAATGTAGCAGTCATTGATTGGTCCAGGCCTGTTAGAACAGGGAGAGAAAGCCCCGCCTCCCAGCTTGTTCCACCTGGCCACAGGCCAGCAATCACCTGCCTCAGGTAGAGCACATCAGAGTCTTTGCAAAGTCTCTTCCTTGTTGTTCGCGAGATCACAAACAGTCATTAATAAAGCAGCTTGTTGTGGGCTCACCACACATACGTCAATCAATCATATTTATTGAGCACTTACTGTATGCAGAACACTGTACTAAGCACTTGGGAGAGTACAATATAACAGAGTTGGGAGTTATGTTTCAGGCCCACAAGGAGCCATGTTCACTATGCCCATGTTCTTCATGAATACAATTTTGAACTTCAGTCATACCTCTCTCTGGGTGGGAAGCAGCATGGCTCAGTGGAAAGAGCATGGGCTTGGGTTCAAATTCTGTCTCTGACATTTGCCAGCTGTGTGACTGTGGGCAAGTCACTTAACTTTTCTGTGTCTCAGTTCCCTCATCTGTAAAATGGGGATTAAGACTGTGAGCCTCATGTGGGACAACCTGATTACCCTGTATCTACCCCAGCTCTTACAACAGTGCTCTGCATAGTAAGCGCTTAACAAATACCAACATTATAATAATTATTATTATTTTTCTCAACCCCTGTCATCTTGCCTGAAGAATCTTAAGTCTTTCAGTCTAAAAATGGAGACTTTTCCATTCCCCAGATTTTCCTGGTTGCCATTCCCTGAATCTTACAATGTGCCAAACACTGTACTAACTGTATTAACTAACTGGGTAGTTCATTTTAAGAAAAAATATTTTGTTATGTTTCTGTTGTCCTGGATTACATGACTTTATGCCGGGGACAGTAGTGCGGTGTAATCTGTGATCGGCAATAAACAACTATGACAAGCCCTTTTGTAATGTCACAGATGAGCTTTGGTGGGACCTGTATGTGGAATTTTGAGCAAGGCTATAGGCTAGTGTCTAGCACACACCTTGCACATGATCAGTGGAAGAGGAGGGTTTCCAACATGCAGCCCTGCAGAAGCAACAGATCTTTAACAATCCTTCTGAAGCAAAAACAAGGAACTTTTGTAGTGCTACAGAAGGTTAAAAGTACAGGTAGTCTCCAATCTAGCTGGGCCAGAGAATTCAGTGTGGGGCCTGTTCTGGAAATCCCCAAAATAAGAACAATAATAATAATTTTTGTGGTTTTTGTTAAGCGCTTACTATACTTACTCAAGTGCTTACTGTACTAAGCACTGGGGTAGGTACACAGGGTTGTTGTTTCCCCTCCTCCAGATTGGAAGCTCATTGTGGGCAGGGAATGTCGCTGTTTATTGTTGCACTGTACTTTCCCAATTGCTTAGTACAGTGCTGTGCATGCAGTAAGCGCTCAATAAATATGATTGAATGAATGAATGGCACAACCCCTGTCCCACATTGGATGAATGAATGGCACATCCCACAGTCTTAATCCCCATTTTCCAGATGAGGTAACTGAGGCCCAGAGAAGTGAAGTGATTTGCCCAAGGTGACACAGCAGAAATATGGCAGTCCTGGGAGTAGAACCTAGGTCCTTCTGTCTCCCAAGCCTGTGCTCTATCCACTAAGCCATGCTGCTTTTCAAACAGTAAGTGCTCAATAAATACGATTGATTGATCGAATGAATAAATGAGTGGGTGGCTTCAAAGAGTGCATGTGCACCTGGATCTTAGACTTGAAGAGGATGAATCTTTGCGTCTATGACACATTTTGACTCTGTTGTATTATACTCTCCCAAGTGCTTAGTACAGTACTCTGCACACAGTAACCGCTCAATAAATACCATTGATTGATTCCACTCGGTAATTGTATTTGTGTTTCTTTGGAATCTCTCTTTTGGATCTTCCACTGGTGGGATCAAGGCATTGGATCACCAAACTTACGTTGAAAGAGTATAATTTCTTCGCCTTTCTCAAACCTTGTGGTTGCTGAGGCTGGGGAAGGGGAGATGTGGGAGATGGCGGGGAAGAGGAGTTGGAAGTGAATCCTTTAGGGTTTGGTCCTTTGGGGAGCTGCTGCCTGTGGGATACCCACTTTTCCACTGAGCATGTGCTAGACATTGACCTAGTATCCTTGATCAAATTTCCACATAGAGGTCCCATCAAAACTCAGCCTCTACATTACAGAAGGACCTCGTTATAACTATTTATTGCTGAACACAGATGCCCAAGGTGCCTCTCCCCATTTTTCAGATGAAGAAACCAGGAAACAAAAACCTGTTATCCAGGACAATGTAACCTCTGAGTTCAACCAATTGATTGATCAATCAGTGGTATTTATTTATTTATTTTTAAATGGTATCTGTGAAGCACTTACTATGTGCCAGGTTTTGTTCTAAGCACTGGAGTAGGTACAGGGTAATCAGGTTGGACACAGTCCCTGTCCCACATGGGGCTCACCGTCTTAATCCCCATTTTAAAGATGAGGTAACTGAGGCACTGAGAAGTTAAGTGACTTTTCCAAGGTCATGCAGCAGTCATTTGGCATCGCCAGGACTAAAACTCAGGTTCTCTGACTCCCAGGTCCATCCTCTTTCCAGTAGGCCATGTTGCTTCTTTACTGAGTTCTTACTGTGTGCAGAGCACTGAGCTAATGATAGACATGATCCCTGCCTTCAAGGATTTTCAGTCTACAGAATTGCCAATTTGATGCTAATCAATGCAGTTCTGGTCACCGTTTTCCCAATCTCTAAGTGCCTGCTTCTCTGGTTGAGCTTTCCACTTTTAAAAAATGGTATAAAATGGTATTTGCTAAGTGCCTACTATGTGCCAGGCACTGTTCTAAACTCTGGAGTAGATACAAGTCAATCAGATTAGACAAAATCCATGTCCCACATGAGGCTCAAAGTATTAATCCCCTTTTACAGATGATGTAGCTGAGACACAGAGAAGTGAAGTGACTTGCCCAAGGTTTCACAACAGAGAAGTGGCAGAGTTGGGATTAGAACCTGGGTCCTTCTGACTCCCAGGCCTGTGCTCTATCCACTAGACCAAGCTGCTTCCTTATTGAGCACTTATTTAGCATATAATGTTCTCAGGACTGGCCCAGCCTGAGTTCAGAGCAATTCTTCATCTACATGCTCATCATTCAATCGACCAATCATACTATTCAATACCTACTGCGTGCAGGTCACTGAACTAGGCACTTGGGAGAGGATATTAATTACAGAAGGCACGATACCTGCCCACAAAGAACTTACACCCCAGAGGAGCAATTGGTCATCTAAAATGGGGAGGGAAGAAGGGGATTGTCACCTTTGTCCTTTGAACTCAGAAGGCTCCTTTCCATCAGAAGTCAGGAACCATCCATGCAGACCTCAAAGAGAAAGAGTTTTATTATTTGCTGTTCAAATTTGCACTTTTAGAGTAAATTGGTTCAGGCCTGGAGTTGAAAACAGCCGTGGCTTGTTCTACTGTCTTTGTTGTAGAACAACCTCTTCGTTTCCTTCCATTCCACTCAGTCTCCTAGTGCTATAGGAAGGATTGAGGAGTGGCTGGATTTGAGAAGAGCTAAAATGTTGTGTGGGTATACAGTAAGGCACAGGGACAGGTGGGGTTATGGTCTGCCACTGTAGGGAGCGGGTAAAGGATGCAATGCATTGTACTAAGCAATTGAGAAAGTACTACAGAAGGGTAAGCCAAGGTCCTCGCCCACAGGGAACTTCCCTCTAATGGACTTCCCAATCTGTCAGGTGGCTTTATTCATAATGTCCAGTTCTCTCTTGATGCTGTGGATGAAAATGTGATAAACTTGCTCAACTGCTTATGATGTTTCTAGACTGCTTCCCTCCTCTCTGCCTTCTCCCTTCTGTCCTTCCATCCATTTGGTCCTTCCAATATAATAATAATAATGGTATTTGTTAAGCGCTTACTATGTGCCAAGCACTGTTCTAAGAGCTGGGGTAGTTACAAGGTAATCAGGTTGCCCCATGTGGGGCTCATGGTCTTAATCCCCATTTTATAGATGAGGAAATTGAGGCACAGAGAAGTGAAGTGACTTGCCCAAAGTCACACAGCTGAATAGTGGCAGAGCCAGGATTAGAATCGATGACCTCTGACACCCAAGCCTGTGCTCCTTCCGCTAAACCATGCTGCTTCTGTCCTTTTACCTGTAACACCCAGAGGTCTGCTGCAGCCAGAGTTTCTTTGTTCCATTAAAGTAAATAAATACCACATTGCTGGTCTTTCTTTGGTTAGTGAAAAAAAACCCAAAACAGACTACTGTATTTTAGTGTCTCCTTCCTCTTGCTTCATGTAATTTGGGAGCCTTCACATGTTTGTTTATTTGATTTTTACAATTTATTTTCTCTGAAGAAGAAATGTGAATGTTACTTTGTTTCTTGGATCCAAGGTGCTGAAAGCCTTTTACAAACATTGGTACAGGAAATCTCACAGCAGAGGCTGGGACAGAGGAAGGATGGACAGTGGGTGAGTGGGTGATTGAACTCATTCATTCATTCAATAGCATTTATTGAGCACATACTATGTGCAGAGCACAGTACTAAGCGCTTGGAATGTACAAATCAATAACAGATAGAGACAGTCCCTGCCCTTTGACGGGCTTACAGTCTAATGAGGGGAGACAGACAGACAAAAGCAATAGCAATAAATAGAATCAAGGGGATGAACATCTCATTAAAACAATAGCAAATAAATAGAATCAAGGTGATGTACATCTCATTAACAAAATAAATAGGGTAATGAAAATATATACAGTCGAGCAGACGAGTACAGTGCTGAGGGGAGAGGAAGGAAGAGGGGGAGGAGCAGAGGGAAAGGGGGGAAAAGAGGACTTAGCTGAGGAGAGGTGAAGGGGGGTAGAGGGGGAGCAGAGGGAGCAGAGGGAAAAGGGGGAGCTCAGTCTGGGAAGGCCTCTTGGAGGAGGTGAGCTTTAAGTAGGATTTTGGAGAGGGGAAGAGAATTAGTTTGGCGGAGGTGAGGAGGGAGGGCGTTCCAGGACCGCGGGAGGACGTGGCCCAGGGGTCGATGGCGGGATAGGAGAGAACGGGGGACGGTGAGGAGGTGGGTGGCAGAGGAGCGGAGCGTGCGGGGTGGGTGGTAGAAAGAGAGAAGGGAGGAGAGGTAGGAGGGGGCGAGGTGATGGAGAGCCTTGAAGCCTAGAGTGAGAAGTTTTTGTTTCATGTGGAGGTCGATAGGCAACCACTGGAGGTTTTTAAGAAGGGCAGTGATATGCCCAGAGCGTTTCTGCAGGAAGATGAGCTGGGCAGCGGAGTGAAGAATAGACTGGAGCGGGAGAGGCAGGAGGAAGGGAGATCAGAGAGAAAGCTGACACAATAATCCAGCCAGGATATTATGAGAGCCTGTAACAGTAAGATAGTCATTTGGGTGGAGAGGAAAGGGCAAAAAGGAAAGGAAACTCCAAAAATGTAAAGCAATGGGTTCTAATCCCAGCTCTGCCCCTTGTCTACTATGTGAGTGTGAGTTTGGGCAAATCACTTAACTTCTCTGTGCCTCAGTTACCTCATTTTTCAAATGGGGATTAAGACTTTGAGCCCCATGTGGGACATGGACTGTGTCCAACCTGATTAGCTTGTATCACCCCAGAGCTTAGTAAAGTGCCCCGCACGTAGTAAGCTTTTAACAGATACCAATTGAAAAACAACTTAAAATCAAATGTGTTAGCAAGAGAAAGAGAGAAAGAGAAGGAATGAGATAGGATGGAATAGTCCCAAGTTACCCTGGTTTTGGCTCAGTCCACCAATCAGTATTATTTATTGAGTATAGAATGCAGAGTACTAAACTCTTCAGTACAATAGAGTTAGTAGACATAAAGCTTAGTAGATATAAAGCCTTTGGTGGAAGGAGCCCAACTCTGGGAATCAGGAGACATGACTCTGGGGAGTAGAGGACTGCTGCTAGGTCTATGCAATGAGCGGTGAAGTTTCTGAACAAAGAAGCACCTAGGTGTTCCACAAAGTTGACAGATCCAGGAAAGATCCTGAAATAAAGGTAACTAGCATTAGTAGCAAAGACCTCAGCGACTACCAAGGCAACTGTCTTCTGGATTATGGTGCTGCAGCCTAGCATAGAACCAACACAATAATGACAACAGCAATAATAGTATTTGCTAACCAATTACTTTCCTCTTAGGGTCACACCTGGAGAGTTTCTAGTACTCTTCCAGTCTTGGCTATGGAAGAGAGAGTCAAGCGGAGGCCTACCCATTCCATTCCTAGCTTGGGCAGTGGCCAGTGAGTGGAAGGCAATCTGCTACAAGTCAAAACTCACCCATGCTGGGCAGCAGCAATACGGGAGAGAGTCGAGGGTGGAGACTCAGGTTTACTGCACGGAAGGAGGCAATGGAAAACCACTTTTGTATTTTTACCAAGAAAACTCTATGGATCCACTACCAGAATGATTGCTGATGGAGAGCAGGGCGTTCGGAGAGAGATGTGTCCGTGGTGTCGCTATGGGTCGGAAACAACTCGATGACAAAAAACAAGAATCAATTACTATGAGCCAAGTACTGTACTAAGCTCTAGAGCATGTGTCAGGTCAGACATGGTCCCTGTCCCACAAAGGGGCTCTACTTAGACAGGGCTCTACTTAGACGTAGTTCTGCAGAAGCAGCGTGGCCTAGTGGAAAGAACACAGGCTTGGGGACCGGGTTCTAATTCTACTTTCCCCACTTAGCTGCTGTGTGACCTTGAGCAAGTCACCTAACTCCTCTATGTTCCCTCTTCTGCAAAATGGAGATTCAATGCCTGTCCACCCTCCTACTTCAACTGTGAGGCCTATATGGGACCTTAGTATCTTGTATCTATCCCAATGCTTTGTAATAATAATGATGGCATTTGTTAAGCGCTTACTATGTGCCAAGCACTGTTCTAAGCACTGGCAATGCTTGGTACCTAGTAAGCCCTTAACTGATGCCACTATTACTATTTTTATCACTGAGGTCTTCCCTTTTGTCAAGAACAAGTTTTGCATGTAAAAACCTACCTGTCTACTTCACATTGTGCCACATTTCTGACCGCTCATTCTATGCCCCCAGAAGGAACACTAGTGAAAAGGGCGAGAGAGGGCAAGTGGTACCACACAGATTACTTTGGGCAGGATCTCAAAGACTTCAGGAACAAGGCTCCTGGGTCATCCTCAGTGGGTAACTCCATTATTATTATATTTTTAAATGTTTATCGTGTGTTAAGCCCTGTTTAAAGTGCTGGAGTAGATGTGAATTAATCAGGTTGGGCACAATCCACAGAAGCAGTGTGGCCTAGGGGAAGAGCATGGGCCTGGGAGTCAGAGGACCTGGGTTCTAATCCCGGATCTGCTACTTGTCTGCTGGTGACCTTGAGCAAGTTACTTAACTTCTCTATGCCTCAGTGACCTCATCGGTAAAATGGGGATTAAGACTGTAAGTCCCATGTGGAACATGGATTGTGTCCAACTTGATTAGCTTATATCTACCTCAGCACTTAGCCATGTTCATGACACACAGTGATGGCTCAACAGATGCCATTTAAAAAAAGCAATAAAAAATTAAAAAATAAAAACCACAGGCCCTGTCCCACAGGGAGTTCACAGTCTAAGTAGGAGGGAGAACAGATATTGATTCCCCATTTTACAGTTGAGAAAATTGAGGCCCAGTGAAGTTGAAACCTACCCAAGGTCACAAAGCAAACAAGTGGCAAATCCTGTATTAGAACCCAGGTCCTCTGACTCCCCAGGCCTCTTTCCATTAGGCTATGCTGCTCCAACATGAAGATTCTCAGGTGGTCACCTCCCGGTGGGGGACAGTGGAAGATAAGATTTAGGGCTCAGGTTACCTCCCCATTTTCTATGCAAGTGGGAAGAATAAATTTAAACACAAACAATGCACACAAAAACTGCACCTGTTGGAGATCTGGAACAGAAAAGAGGAAAATCGTCAAGGGACCGAACACGGTTTATCAGGAAAGACTACGTCTTAGAATCTGCAGATGGGTTTGGTGACAACGGTTTCAAACGATACT
This sequence comes from Ornithorhynchus anatinus, assembly GCF_004115215.2. NCBI lineage: Eukaryota > Metazoa > Chordata > Mammalia > Monotremata > Ornithorhynchidae > Ornithorhynchus > Ornithorhynchus anatinus. The sequence goes on from NC_041728.1 coordinate 39,365,565, forward strand.
GAAGCAATTTCCCAATTTGGAGGCTGAAATCCTGGCTGGGTGGAAGGCAGGGATGTGAACACTGGCTGGATGCAATTTAACCGAGGCGCTTGGACGGGACTACGGTTGGGTAACCAGAGTGGACACTAGAGGGAGCAACAGGAGTCAGTCAGTCAATCATATTTATTGAGCGCTTATTGTGTGTAAAACACTGCATTAAGCACTTGGGAGAGTACAATATAAACAGACACATTCCCTGCCCACAACGAGCTTACAGTCTAGAGGGGGAGACAGACATTAATTTAAATAAACAAACTGCATATATGTAGATAAGTGCTATGGGACTGGGAGGGGGGATGAATAAAGGGAGCAGGTCAGGGGGACACAGAAGGGAGTGGGAGAAGAGGAAAGGAGGACTTAGTCAGGGAAGGCCTTATAGAGTAGATGGGCCTTTAAGAAGGCTTCGAAGGCAGGAGAGTAATACCCGAGCCACTGAAAAGTGGCTGGTGGCCGTGGCTGCTGAGGGTGAATGTCATGGTGGAAAGTGGGAAGAAAACCTTTCCCTACTGCCCTGGCAACAATGTGCAGTGGGGAGGGTCTCCCGAGGGGCAGCCCCATGCTAGTCTGTTTTCTCTGGGGCCCCGAGGCCCCCAATTCTGCTGCCACTAAGGCTTCAGTAGTCCCCTGGATGCTGATTATCACAAAAGTCAGGATTCTGCCACCAGAGGTGCTCTTACTAAGTTCATTCAATAGTATTTACTATATGCAGAGCACTGTACTAAGCCCTTGGAATGTACAATTCGGCAACAGATAGAGACAATCCCTGCCCACTGACAGGCTTACAGTCTAATCGACGGGCTTCAGAGAAGTGGTACAGGTGAAGACTCCAACCCAAAGCGGCTGTATTCACAGTCAAATGATGGAGTAGTCCATCAGAGTTGATGAAAGACCTTGGATCCTGAGAGTTTGGGACTGAGAACCTTGTGGAAGGAACTGATTATAGTCATAGTGGTTTACGTAGGGTCCTTCGCACTCTCTCATCCCTGCCAGTTGTGTTCCTGCTGGGGCACAGAGAGAAAAGAGAGAATAGGGGGGCAGGGTGCAGTGTGTTGTGAGGTGCAACCAAAGATTGTTTACGTGCAGGATCTATTTATGGCCGAAGTGACTTTAGCATAGTGGCGATACTGTTCTGTAGCACCATGTCCCAACAGGAGGTTGCCATGGTAGCCGCTGTGTCTTCCCCTCTCACATTAACCAGCCATTTTTTCAGGATTCCTGTTTTGGGCCTGTCCACCTTGCAGAATGTCCTCAGTGTTCAGAGCCCATCACTACTATGGCCCAGCCCCAGCAGACCCCCATCTTCTGATTCCCAGAGCCGTGTTCATTCCCTTGAACCGACAGCAGGGCTGTGGGATCAGATAAATCAGTACTCTGTTATCTAGATTAATTCAGCTTATTTGTCATTTAGTATTTTCATGCTCACTGCTTTAATTACACTACTCCTTTATTCAGACCTCTCTGATGGTTCTTCTTCTTCCTCAGAATTAAAAAGCTGCCCCGATCTCGAACTTTAAAGTTGTCCACCAGTTATTCTGAGGTCAAACCTGTTGCTTGTGCTGAGGGTTTCTGAAATTCCAGACAGATTTGAAGACGGCAGGTGCCAGAGAATACCAGCCCTGCTCCCACCGGAGTCTCTTGGATGACAACGGGCTTCCCTAATGTGGGTCCCTGTATTACAGACCTGGGAAAATCCTGAGGGAAGGGAGAGGGAGGGAGGAAGGGAGAGTCAAGGAATTCCCCTGGCTTGGTTGAAACTATGAGAGCCTCACTTGCCCCAAAAAGGGGCTGAGACCCTGTTGTCTCATAGCCATGCTCCAAGATCCCATTCTTCTTCCTGCTTAGTCTGCAAGCTCCACAGGGTCTGTGTCTAACCTGAATATTTTGTATCATCCTCAGGACTTGGCACATAGTAAGTGCTTAACAAATACAATTATTATTATTATTTTTGTTGCTGCTATTGTTATTGGGAACCTGCTGGAGGCCAAGGCCATTGTGGGGAGGGGGGACATTCAAGGAGTGGCCCTTCCTAATCCATCTTGGAACTTCATGAGCCACATCTAGACTGTAAGTTCACGGGGGGCAGGGAACATGTCTGCTATATTCTATTCTCCCAAGTGCTTAGTACAGTGTTCTACACACAGTAAGTGCTCAATAAATATGATTGACTGACTATGTTGGCAGCTCTCCTCGGTGTCTGGAGAGAGGAAGCCTAGTAGCAATTGCCCTGGGCTTGGAAGTGATGAATTACCAACCAACAATATTCTAAGGTTCATTTTCTACACTATCTGATTCATTCATTCAATCATATTTATTGGGCGCTTACTACGTGCAGAACACTGTACTAAGTGCTTGGAATGTACAATTCAGCAACAGATAGAGACAGTCCCTGCCCAACATCGGGCTCACAGTCTAAACGGGAGAGACAGACAACAAAACAAAACAAGTAGTCTGACGTCAATATCATCAAGATAAATAGAATTATAGATATATATACATCATTAACAAAATAAATAGAGTAATAAATAATATATACAAATATTCATTCATTCATTCAATAGCATTTATTGAGCGCTTACTATGTGCAGAGCACTGTATTAAGCGCTTGGAATGTACAGTTCGGCAAAAGATAGACAATCCCTGCCCAATAACGGGCTCACAGTCTAAACAAGGGAGACAGACAGCAAAGCAAAATAGAACAAAACAAAACAAAACAACACCATCAAGATAAATTAAATGCACAAGTGCTGTGGGAGGGGAAGCGGGAAGAGCAGAGGGAGGGAGTAGAGGGAATTGGCGGAGGGGGGAGGAGGAGCAGAGGGAAAGGGAGGTTCAGTCTGGGAAGGCCTCCTGGAGGAGGTGAGCATTCAGTAGGGCTTTGAAGAGGGGATGAGAGTAAGTTTGGCTGATGTGAGGAAGGAGGGTATTCCAGGTCAGTGGTAGGACTTGGGCCAGGGGTCGACAGCAGGACAGGCATGAATGAGGGACAGTGGGGAGGTGAGCGGCAGAGGAGCGGAGTGGACAGGATGGCTGTAGAAGGAGAGAAGGGAGGTGAGGTAAGGGGGGCAAGGGGATGGAGAGCTTTGAAGCCAAGAGTGAGGAGTTTTTGTTTCATGCGAAGATTGATAGGCAACCACTGGAGGTTTTTGAGGAGGGATGTGACCTGCCCAGAGTGTTTCTGTAGGAAGATGATCCGGATAGTGGAATGAAGAATAGACTGGAGTGGGGAGAGACAGGAGGATGGGAGATCAGAGAGGAGGCTGATGTAGTAATCCAGTCAGGATATTATGAGAGCTTGTACCAGAAGGTAGCAGTTTGGATGGAGAGGAAAGGGTGGATCTTGGCGATACTGTGAAAATGAGACCAGCAGGTTTTGGGGACAGATTGGATGTATGGGGTGAATGAGAGAGCAGAGTAAAGGATAACCCCAAGGTTGCGGGCCCATGAGATGGGAAACATGGTAGTGCCATCCACGGTGACAGGGAAATCAGGGAGAGGACAGGGTTTGGGAGGGAAGATAGGGAGCTCAGTCTTGGACATGATGAGTTTAAGGTGGCGAGCAGACATCCAGGTGGAGATGTCCTGAAGGCAGGAGGAGATACAAGCCTGGAGGGAGGGGGAAAGAAGAGGGGAGGAGATATCTGATGGAAATTAGATAACAGCATAAATCTAATCTTTGCTCTGCCACTTGCCTGCTGTGCCACCTTAGGCAAGTCACCTCATTTGTAGTTCTGAGCCCCAGTTTCTTCATCTGTAAAATTCCCCTTCTTGTCCCCCCTGGGCCAGAGGCTAAGTCCAACCTGATTATCTTTCATCTACCCCAGTGCTTAGTTCAGTTCATGGCACATAGTAAGTATTTAAGAAAGATTATAATTATTTTTTTTACTATTATCCCTGTTATTACTGATGAAGTGGCCGATTCAGCTATTTGAGGCAACCAGATCATCTCAGACGCAAGAGTACGTGCTAGGCAGGTTGAATTGCATTTGCTTATGTTCCCAGGTTTGACAGCTTTGCTGTCACATCAATGCTGAGCACAGTGGGCCTTATCTGCCCTCCTGTCACATTTCCTTAGAATGTTTTTGTTCCAATAGTTATGATTATAATGTTCTTGGATTTTTTCTTAAAATTGTCAAACGGTCAGACTAGGATTTCATTCAATCAATCGATCAATGGTATCTACTGAGCACATACTGTACTAAGTGCATGGGAAAGCACAGTACAATAGAGTTGGTAGACACAATCACTGCCCACAAGGAGCTTACAGTCTAGAGGGGGAGGTGAGATTTGCCAGTGAGGAGGCTGTTCCAGATTTCCTACTGCCTCTCCCCAAAATTATGAATACCTGGAGGTGGTGACAAATTTACTTCAGCAAATGTTCTCTTCACAATTGTTTAATTTTGCTTTTCTCCCTGGATTCCTGAGAGGAACACATATTTGGTCCATTACTAAATCCTGTCAATTCAACCTTTCATTCATTCATTCATTCAATGGTATTTATTGAGCGCTTAGTGTAAGCAGAGCACTGTACTAAGTGGTTGGGAGAATATGACACAATAATAAACGGACATGTTCCCTGCCCACAGCGAGCTCACAATCTAGACAAGGGGAGACAGACATTAATGTAAATAAATGAATTTCAGATATGTACATAAGAGCTGTAGGCTGGGAGTGGGGGAGGACAAAGGGAGCAAGTCAGTGTGATACCGAAGGAAGGGGGAGAAGAAGAATGAAGGGCTTAGTCAGGGAAAGCCTCTTGGAGGAGATGTGCCATCAATAAAGCTTTGAAGGCAGGGAGAGTAATTGTCTGTCGGATTTGAGGAGGGAGGGTGTTACAGGCCAGAGGTAGGACTTAGGCAAGTGGTCGGCAGCGAGATAGATGAGATCGAGGCACAGAGAGAAGGTTAGCATTAGAGGAGTGAAATGTTTGGGCTCGGTTGTAGTAGGAAAGTAGCAAGGTAAAGTAGGAGGAGATGAGGTGATTGAGTGCTTTAAAGCTAATGGTGAGGAGTTTTTGTTTGATGAGGAAGTAGATGGGTAACCACTGGAGTTTTTTGAGGAGTGGGGAAACATGTCCTGAACGTTTTTGTAGAAAAATGATCAGGGCAGCAAAACGAAGTATGGACTGGAGTGGGGAGAAACAGGAGGCTGGTTAATCAGCAAGGAGGTAGATGGAGTAGTCCAGGTGGGACAGGATGAGTGATTATGTTAACATGGTAGCAGTTTGGATGGAAAAGACAGGGTGGCTTTTAGTGATGTTGTGAAGGTGGGACTGACAGGATTTAGTGATGGATTGAATACATGGGTTGAATGACAAAGAGGAGTCAAGGATAATGTCAAGGTCACAGGTTTGTGAAGCAGGAAGGATGCTGGTGCCGTCTACAGGGAGGATAGGGTTTGGGTAGGGCAATAAGGAGTTCTGTTTTGGATTTGTTATGTTAGAGGTGATGGGAGAACATCCAAGTAGAGATGTCTTAAAGGCAGGAGGAAATATGAGGCTGCAGAGAGGGAAAGAGGTCAGGGTTGGAGATGTAGATTTGGGAATAATCTGCATAGAGGGGGTAGTTTGAGCCATGGGAGTGAGTGAGTTCTCCAAGGGAGTGGGCATAGATGGAGAATAGAAGGGGATCCAGAACTGAGCCTTGAGGGGCCCCCACAGTAGGGGGTGGGCAGCAGAGGAGGAGCCCATGAAGGATTCTGATTCAGAAAGACAAGAGGAAAACCAGGAGAAGACAGTGTTAGTGTCAGTGAAGCCAAGGTTGAAAACTGTTTCCTAGAGAAGGGGGTGGTCAGCAGTGTCTAAGGCAGCTGAGAGGTCAAGGAGAATTGGGATGGAGTAGAGGCTGTTAGATTTGGCTAGAAGGAGATCACTGGTGACCTTTCAGGGGGCTGTTTCTATGGAGAGGAGGGGATGGAAGCCAGATTGATGCGGATAAAGGAGAGAATTGGAGGAGACTAATTTGAGGCAATGGGTGTAGACAACTTGCTCTAGGAGTTTGGAGAGGAATGGTAGGAGGGGGTGGAGTGATAACTGGAGGGAGTCGTGGGTCAAGGGAGGGACATGGGCATGTTCGAAAGCGGTGGGGAAGAAGCCATTGGAGAGTGAACAGTTGAAGATGGCTGTTAGGAAGGGAGGGTGTAAGTATTTTGATACTTTGATAAGAAGTGAAGGAATGGGGTCGGATGCACAGGTGGAGAAGGTGGATTTTGAGAGCAGGCAGAGGTCTCCTCTAGAGATGCTACTGGGAAAGGTGGGAGAGCTGAAGAGGGGGCAGGAGTGGGGAGGGACTGAGGAGGGGCAATGGAGATTTTAGGGAGATCATGCCTGTTAGTGTGAATTTTCCTAATAAAGTGTGTGGCCAAGTCACTGGGGACATGGGATGAGGGAGGTGGAGGACAAGGGGCCTGAGGGGGAAGTTAAATGTTTGGAACAACTGGCGAGGGCAAAAGGCCTGCGTGTCAATAAGGGTGGAGAAATAATTTTGCCCGATAGAGAAGGGAGCAGAGTGAAAGCACGAGAAGGTAAACTTGAAGTGGTTGATAGCCTGATACTTAATTTCCACCAACAGTGCTCTGTGGCTCATGCAGAAGAGCGAAGAAGGCAGACTGCAGAAGATCCAGTGCTGTGGGACAGTGGTGGTACTCCCAAGCACAGGCTTGGGAGTCAGAGGTCATGGGTTCGAATCCCAGCTCTGCCTCCTGTCAGCTATGTGACTGTGGGCAAGTCACTTAACTTCTCCATGCCTCAGTTACCTCATCTGTAAAATGGGCATTAAGACTGTGAGCCTCACGTGGGACAACCTGATGGCCCTGTATCTACCCCAGCTCTTAGAACAGTGCTCTGCACACAGTAAGCGCTTAACAAATACCAACATTGTTATTGCTATTGGTACGAGATGGTCGAAGGGATGGGATGGGCGAGTGAATGGAGTTCAGTAGAGAGAGTAGTGTTGAGAGCATCAATTTGGTCATCAAGGGGAGGTAATTTGGATACCTTAACAACATCTCTAAAATCCTCCATTTTCTCTCCATCCAAACTGCTATCATATTTATCCAAGCACTTATCCTATCCTGCCTTGATTACTATATCAGCCTCCTTGATGACTGACCAGCCTCCTGTCCCTTGCCACTCCAGTCCACACTTCACTTGGCTACCTGGATCATTTTTCTAAAAAAAGTTCAGGCCATGATACCCCACTCCTCAAGAACCTTCAGTGGTTGCTCATGCACCTCTGCATCAAACAGAAACTCCTCACCATCAGCTTTACTGCACTCCATCCCTTTGCCCCCTCTAACCTCAGCTTGCTACTCTCCTATTACAGCCTAGCCCGCAACCTGTACTCCTCTAAAGCTAACCTTCTCACTCTACCTCGATCTCATCCATCTCTCCGCCTACCTCTCACCCACATCCTGCAACTCGTCCCTCCTCATATCCGACAGACAATTACTCTTCCCCACTTCAAAGCCTTATTGAAGGTACATCTCCAAGAGCTTTCTCTGACTAATCCCTCTTTTCCTTTTCTTCAACTCCCTTTACTTCAATTCTTCAACTGTCTTCTGCACCTCCCAACTTGCTCCCTTTATTCATCCCCCCATCCCAACCCCAAAGCACTTATATACATATCTACAATTTATTTATGTTAATGTCTATCTCCCGCCTCTAGAATGTAAACTCACTGTGGGCAGGGAACGTGTCTGTTATACTATATTGTACTCTTCCAAGAGTTGAGTGCAGTGATCTGCACCCAGTAAAGCATTCAATAAACACGATCGACTGATTGACTGAATGAAGAACACTGAATATGGGCCCCTGTTTTAGAAATGGAGATAATGAAGCTCAGGAGACTTGAAAGTTTCTGTACCTCAGGCTACCCAGATAACTACTGGTTTTACCAGCTCCTCAACCAGAGCTTGAGCTATAAACTGCTCTAGAGTTTCCAGCTTCTCCCTAAGACCTACAGCCTAAGAATTAGGGATAAAATGAGGTAGAATCTCACAGCAATATCAAGATTCTGTGTGTTGTTCTGGTGGGAGTGGACAAAGGTTATGTAGCAGCCAGCATCTGATTAGCTTTCCATATATCAAGGATTCCTATCAGGAATAGAATGAAATGCTACCCCAGAACTCTGCTCTCAAGACAACACACTGTCCATTGACATAAGGTGGCAACAGGTCAACATAGAGGCAGAGTGGGGCTTTTTCATGGCACCAAGTTTCCAACCAAACGGAAGGTTTGAAGAATAACTGTATTTTCCAGGCTTCTATATGACTGTGAGACCTGGACTTTCCCTTTTTTCTTTTTCTAGGACAGATTCATCAGTGCCACCTTTGTGTCACCCTTAATATCTGGTGGCAAAGACAAGTTCAAAATGAAGCCCTGGAGTGCACTCTGTCTACTAATATCGAGGTGATGTTTGTCACATCACACTTCGCTGAACAGATATTTGGGGAGAATGGATAGCAGCTGGAGAAGCAGAGTGGCTTAGTGGAAACAGAACAGGTCTGCTGGGAGTTGAGGGGACCTGGATTCTAATCCCGGCTCTGCCATTTGCCTGCTGCATGACTTTGGTCAAGCCACTTACCTTTTCTGAGCTTCTAATGGGCTCCAGGGCAGGGACTCTGACAGACCCTGGGGTGGTTGGACTGATGGTCACCGTGGGGCAGGGGAGGGGACGGACTCTGAGGTCGGGGGGCTGATGGACTCTGGGGCAAAGAGGATGATGGGTTCTGAAGTAGGGGGGTGCTGATGGACCCTGGGGCAGGGGGCTGATCGGCTCTGGGTAGGGTGGCTGACAGACCCTTAGGTGGGAGGACTGATGGTCTCCAGGATAGGGAAGCTGGTGGACTCCGGGGCAAAGAGGAGGAGCGGTTCCTGGGTAGGGGGGGTGCTTATGGACCCTGGGGCAGGGGGACTGATGGGCTCTGGGGTAGGGAGGCCGACAGGCCCTGGGGTGGATGGACTGATGGTTTCCAGGGTGGGGGACTGATGGACTCCAGGGTAGGGGTGCTGACAGTCTCTGGGGTGTTTGAACTGATGGTCTCCATGGTAGGAGGGTGCTGATGGACCTGGGGCAGTGGGGCTGATGGGCTCCTGGATAGGTGAGCTGACAGACCCTGGAGTGGATGAACTGATGGTCTCCGGGGGGGGGGGGGGGAGCAGACAGACTCCAGGGTTGGGGGGCTGATGGACTCTGGGACGAAGAGGATGATGGGTTCTAGGGTAGAGGGCGCTGATGGACCCTGAGGCGGGAGGACTGATGGGCTTCGGGGTAGGGGGGCTGACAGACCAAAGTGGATGTGTGGATGGATTGATGGTCTCCAGGGTGAGAGGGCTGATGGTCTCTGGGGTAGGGGGGTGGATGGTCTCCAAGGTTGGGGGGGGTGTTGATGGACCTGGGACAGAGAGGCTAATGAGCTCCGGGGTAGGGGGGCTGACAGAACCTGAAGTGGATGGACTGATGGTCTCCGGGATGGGGGGCTGGTGGACTCCGGGATAAAAAGGATGATGGGTTCCAGGGTAGGGGGAGCTGATGGACCCTGGAGAGGGAGGACTGATGAGCTTCGGGGTAGGGGGTCCTGATAGATCCTGGGGTAGATGGACTGATGGTCTCCAGGGTGGGGGGCTGCGGGACCCCCGACCCGAGAAATTCGGTGGGGGTGGGGGGGTGTCTGCCCCTCGGTCTCCCTCGGACAGTGCGGCTCCCGCTCCGGCTCCAACCTCTGCCTTCCTCCGGGACCGGACCGAGTCCGGACTGTTGCCGGGGGGCGGGGGGACTGCGATCCGGACCCCGGCCCTGCTCGCTGTCCTCGCAGCTGAGGACGGGAGGGCGGGCACGCCTGGGTTCCATGGGCCACTCCGGGGACCGCGCCGGGGGGAAGGAGGACGGTGGGCAGGGACAGGAGGAGGAGGAGGAGAAAAAGGAGGAGGAGTTGGCAGAGGGCAGAGTCGTGTGGGAGGAGCGCCCGAAGTTCAGCTGCAGAAGCCAGGAGTCCCGGAGCTCCGGGAAAGACGTGGATGGGGACGGGACAGGGACGGGGACGGGGTCCCTTGGCGGGGTGACCGGGGAGCAGAAACGCCAGCAGCAAACAGAGAGGTCAGGTACCGGGGGGAAAGTGATTGCCCCTCTCCTTTCGGGATAGACAGGAGGGAGGAGGGGGTGGCAGGGTCAGACTGGGACAGCCCTGGAGGTGGGACCCAGCCAGGCTGGGGGCAAGCCTCATCCCCTAGACACCCCTTGGAGAAGGGCTGGGTTGGGATTTGGGGGGCGAGAGGGGGAAGATGGAGAAAGGGGAGCCTGGAGCTGCACCCCGGCAGGAGCCCTGGTCAAGGCAGGCTTCGGGATCACCCGAGGAAGCGGCCCCCAAGGACCCTAATGCCATCCGGTTGTCCAAGAGGCGCTGGGTGGTGGTGCTGCTCTTCAGCTCCTACTCCTTGAGCAATGCCTTCCAGTGGATCCAGTATGGGGCCATCAACAACATCTTCATGCGCTTCTACGGGGTATCCTCCTTTGCCATCGACTGGCTGTCCATGTGCTACATGCTCACCTACATCCCGCTACTCTTCCCCGTGGCCTGGCTGCTGGAGAAGAGGGGCCTCCGCCTCATCGCCCTGCTGGGCTCTGCCCTGAACTGCCTGGGCGCCTGGGTGAAAGTGGGCAGCCTGAAGCCGCACCTTTTCCCCGTCACCATGGTGGGGCAGGTCATCTGCTCGGTCGCTCAGGTCTTCATTCTGGGGATGCCCTCCCGCATCGCCTCCGTCTGGTTTGGCTCGAATGAGGTTTCCACGGCCTGCTCCTTTGCCGTCTTTGGGAACCAGGTAAGTGTCAAGACAGAGTGGTCACCTCTCGGTCTGTGCGTATGTCTGTGTGTCTGTGTGTATTTGGGGGGGAGGACACCCTGAGGACAAGGAGGGACGCTGAGGATAGGGAGGGAAAGGGCAGAACAGACGGGAAACCCTCCCCTCTATTTCCCTACAATGGCACGTCCCTAGGGAAATTCAACTGTGCTCAGAACTCGTCTGTATCAACCTAACGCCAATAATCACAGCAATAATACTGACACTTATTAAGCACTTACTAGGTTTCAAGCACTGTTCTAAGAGCTGGGGTAGATGCAAGATAATCATTTTAGTACACTGCTAAGTGCTTAGTACAGGGTTCTGCTCACAGTAAGCACTCAATAAATATAACTGAATGAATTGAATGAATCAGCTGGACACAGTCCACATAGGACTCACAGTCTAAATAGCAGGAAGTAGGATTTAATCCCTAATCAATCAGTCATATTTACTGAGAGCTTACCATAGCAGAACACTGAACTAAGCGTTTGGGAGAGCTCAATATAACAATGTAACAGACAGATTCTCTGCCCATAATTAGCTTACAGTCTAGAAGGGGAGACAGACATTAATATAAATAAATTACAGATAAGTCCATAAATGCAGATGAGGAAACTGAGACCCAGGGAAGTTAAGTGACTTGCCCCAGGTCACACAGCAGACGAGTGCCAGAGCTCTGTCCTCTGACTTCCAGGCCTGTGCACTTTCCATTATGCCACACTGCTCCCTCCAGGGAAGCCCATATCTTTCATCAGCCCTAAACATCCTGGGGTTTATGACTTTGGCTTTGACATCTCTGACTCGATGACCGAATTTCTCATCTGGGGGGGGTCAACTGACAGGGTGGTTGGTATCTTGTGGTGGTCTGTCCTGGAGGGCCAGATCTTGGGATCTATAGTTAAATTTCAAAACAGTATCCAGGCTGGGACTTAACGAAGCTGCCAGTACTAAACCTGTTTTTGACCCTCCAGGGGCACTTTATCGGATTCAGAGACTCTTTTCTTTTTCTTTTTTTCTTTTTAATAGTATGTGTTAAAGCACTCACAATGTGCCAGACACTGTACTAAGCGCTGGAGTAGATGCAAACCAACCAGGTTGGACACAGTACATGTCCCACATGGGGCTCACAGTCTTTTCTGTCCACTCTTGTTGGCTGGGGCCCCAGGATGGGGTATATAGTCCCGCAGAGGCTTCAGTGACTCAAAGCCCTTGTGGAATAATTAGCTTTCTTCCGGCTTTCTTTCCTTCCTTTCTCACCTCCAGTGTTGGATAATAACTAGAAAGCCCTTTGCAATCAGAAAAGGCTTTACAAATATCCAGAACACTCCAGGGCATTTAAGCTTCTCTTCTCTTGGTTGGAATTTTAATTGATTAATTAATTAATTTATTCATCATGGGATTTGTTATGCTCTTTCTATGAGTCAAGCACTGTTCTAAGCACTGGGGTAGATACAAATCAATCAGATAGGATACAGTCCCTATCCCACAGGGGGCTCATAGTCTAAGTAGGAGGGAGAGCAGGTATTAAATCCCCTTTTTACAGTTTTGGGAGAAGAGTCTCTTTTTGGATGAAACTTTCCATACTCCAGTTCTGCCCAAAAAGTGAATTTCCATTCCATTCCTCTCCGCCACCAGGTGGAAAGTTTGATCTTACTCTGCTCATCCGATTTTGGGACTTGAGTAACGTGACTTGGGTGGGTGTGGGGGTAAAAGTTGGAAGCAAACAGGCACCACCTTTAGTACACAACACGCAAAATAAACCTATCCCCTTCAGGTACATCCAGGGCTCCTGGAATGTGTGTGAGGGTTTGTCAGGAATGAATTTCGTTTCAGAGGCAATTCAGTTTCTCAGTCCCACCGAAACATTTTCCCAGATGGTGTGATTATGGATGTTCATGACTCAGTTCCAGTAGCGCCGATATACTTTGGGGACTTCTCCTAGGAGAATGGGAGCTTTCAAGTCTCCAAAGGAACAGGCTTCTTACCAGGGCATAAATCAAGTGGGGTTTCATTCAATCCTGGTTTCTGTGCCGTTTTTGGAAGAGTGGACAGAAAAAAAAAAAAGACTATTAAATATCCTCTCTGTTGGTGGAGCCAAAAGACAGCAGTCCAATTCTATTCCTTTTCTTTCACCATTAACACCATTGTTTTTCCTAAAAATCTGAAAGTAAATTACAAATCTGGCTTGAAAACATGAAACCAGAGTAGTTACTAAAGTGACCTGAAGTTAGAAAACAATCAAAACATCCAGCCACATTAATGTACCCATGTTCTCTGTGTGTGTGTGTGTTTATTTTTGCATTACAGAGCAGAGTCCTAGTGTGATCTTTTGGGTGCACACTGAGTGCCAGCATTGCTGAGTTAAACATTAGGAGAAGCTTAGGTATTTGCATTTCCTCACTTTTTGAGAAATATCATGGCTGAGTGGAAAAGTGACATTTATGAAGCATCTTGCATTTTTTCAGAAAAGGGAGATATGGAAATCAGCCTGACAGGGAGTTTTCCAAGCCGACATGGCTCTCCCCACATTTTTTTTGATCATTTAGATTTGAACTGAATTGGCCTCTCCCACTTTTCTCACAATAGTAAATAATAATGGTATTTGTTAAGTGCTTACTAGGTGCTAAGCATTGTTCTAATGCTGGGGTAGGTACAAGGTAATCAGGTTGTCCCACGTGGGTTTTACAGTCTTAATCCCCATTTTACAGGTAAGGTAGCTGAGGCACAGAGAAGTTAAACACCTTGCCCAAGGTCACACAGCAGACATATGGTGGAGCCAGGATTATAACCCACGTCCTCTGACTCCCAAACCTGTGCTTTTTCCACTAAGCCATGCTAATGCCATCCCCCTCCTCTCTGAACAATCCTCACTTCCATCTACTGCTCTCCAAGGTTAGCAATACCCAAAGTGAGTTTGAAGAACAGGTTGAAAACTCCTTGAGAGCGGGGACTGTACCTTTTATGTACCTTATGTGCACAAAAGGGTCTCAACACAAGCTACAAATGAATGAATGAAAGGGAAAGTTGGAGAATATTTGATTTTTTCAAGCCCAAGGCCATTTGCTTTTAGACATTTGGCAAGTAGTTATTTTCCTGGTTGATATAAATATAAAATACAGTCCATGTTAGGAAAGTTCAGGTTCAGAGCCAATTTTTCTCCATGATCTAAGTTATCCTGCTGATTGTAGGGCAGCTCTTGAAGAGGAACAAACTGAATTGGTTGTAAAGGAAAGGTCTAGGAATCTAAGTCCATTGTCTTGCCCTTGGCTATTTATGTTCCATTGTCTCATCTCATTTATACATGGTACCCAGTTGCCTTCATTTGGAAGGAAAATCTGTCTAAGTCTTCTTGGAACCACCGGGAACTACTCAGTGTGTTGTTTCCGTGCAGGAATGAAAGGAAATGCTTGTTTTATGAGCTTCTTTTTGAGTTTCATGTGAGGGGCAAATAAGTAGTAGGCTAGAACACACCCAGAGGCCGTTAGCCGGGCAGGAACATTCAGTCACAGGGGTGCCCCTAACTGGGAGGTGGCTCACTTTCCACTTTCCTTCTTTGGCTGCTTTAGATGTGAATATGGCCAGGGACTCAGCTCAGAGGGGAAGCTGCAGGTTTTTTCCAAGACCAATAAGGTTGACCAGGATGGTAGGAAAACAGAATTAGCATGCTCTTTCCTTCGCATATATCTGTAGATGTGGCATAAGAGCATCTCCATTAGGACCACAACCATGGCAATCAAGACTCCCACATTTTTCCTGCTACTTTTTTTCATCTCCACCGTTCAGGTGGTCAGTGATGATAGCAGAGTGCAAGAGGAGAGCTGTGGATGGGAGCAGCAACTCAGACCCCATTCTCCCCAGTAATGTGTCTGTCTGCCTGCCTTCTTCTCTATTAGTTATAGTTCTCAGCTGCAGTAACAGAGGCAACAGCAGCATGTGGATGGCAGTAGTTCCCCTTTGCCTCACGCCCATGCCTCCCCTCCTCGCTTCTATGCTGGGCGTTCTGGGGGTGTTGTGCGAGACCACCCTGTGATGCTTAGGCATGCCGGTGGCAGACAATAATAAATAATAAATAAATAAAATAACTGTGGCATTTGTTAAACACATACTATGTGCCAGTCGCTGTACTAAGCGCTGAGCTGGATACAAACCAATCAGGTTGGACACAGTCCCTGTCCCACATGAGGCTGACAGTCGTAATCCCACTTTATAGAAGAGGGAGCTGAGGCACAGAGAAGTGAAGCGACTTGCCCACAGTCATACAGCAGACAGGTGGCTGAGTCGGGATTAGAACCCAAGTCCTTCTGACTCCCAGGCCCATGCTCTATCCACCAGGTCATGCTACGCTGCAAATGCCCCATGTACCTCTGCTTTGGCAAGGATCTGGTTCCCCAACCCTCACAGTCCAGACTGAAGGGAGCAGACAATCCAGTGTCCGGATGTAACCTCAGTGCTCATTGGAGGAGGGAAGATGCAGGAAGTGCTTGGAGGCTCAGAGGAGCAAAGCCTAGGGAAACGTGCGAGGAGTCATTTCTACTGCTATCTATGTATCTCTTGGTCCCTAGGAAATGAAACTCCAGGGTGGGCCTACTCTTTGCCCTCGACATTCTTGACCTTCTGTTAGGGATGCACCAGACCTATTCCTTTCTATCCCACATGGTTTGATGTGTGGGGAAGGCTTCTGGTCCTGGACCCAGCCTCTCAATTTCCATAAGAAATGGAAATGATCAGTGCCTGCAGCACTGCAGTGTTTGTACCTCTTATAAATTGGTGAGAGGCAAAAAATTCTAATCAGTCAAATCAATCAGTGGCCTCTGTGGAGCGCTTACTGTGTTCTGAGCACATTCTAAGAGCTTGGGAGAGTACAGTAGACCCAATCCCTGCCCTCAAGGAGTTTACCATCTGTCTTAAACTCTTACAAGTCTGCCCACCATGTCTAGGCACAAAGCTGATATATAATAATAACTGTGGTATTTGTTAAGTGCTTACTATGTCAATCGTACTTATTGAGCGCTTACTGTGTGCAAAATACTGCACTATGCACTTAGGAGAGTACAATAACAGACACATTCCCTGCCCACAATGAATTTACAGTCTAGAGGCAGAGAGAGAGAGACATTAATAGAAATAAATAAGTTATAGATATGTACAGAATTGCAGTGGGGCTGGGAGTAGGGATGAATAAAGGGCGCAAGCCAGGGAGATGCAGAAAGGAGTTGAAGAAAAGGACAAGGGAGCTTAGTCAGGGAAGGCCTCTTGGACATGTGCCTTCAATAAAGCTTTGAAAAGGTGGAGAGTAATTGTATGAGGAGGCTGGCTGTTCCAAGTCAGAGGCAGGATGTGGGTGAGAGGTCAGCAGCAAGATAGATGAGATTGAGTTACAGTGGGAAGGCTGGCATTAGTGGAGTGAAGTGTGTGGGCTCGGCTGTAGGAGAATAGTGAGGTGAGGTAGGAGGGGCCCAGGTGATTGAGTGCTTTAAAGCCAATGGTGAAGAGTTTCTGTTTGACATGCAGGCGGATGGGCAACCACTGGAGGTTCCTGAAAAATGGGAAACATGATCCAAAGAAATGTACTAAGCCCAGTGGTAGATATAAGACAATCAGGTCAGAGACAGTACTTGTCCCACATGGGGCCCACAATTTAAGTAGGAAGGAGAACAGGTATCATAGCCTTATTTTACAGTTGAGGAAACTGAGCCTCAAAAAAGTGAAGTGAAGTGACTCATCCAAGATCACACAGCAGGTAAGTGGTGAATCTGGATTAGAATTCAGGTCCTCTGACTTTCAGGCCTCTGCTCCTTCCACTAGGTCACACTGCTTCTCTGATTTCAGATATGAGTTCAAATCCCACATCTGGAACTTTTTGGCTTCACATGTCTCAGTAGTCTTTCTCTACCATTGTCACACAGTTCAGGATGTGGGAGAATAAAGGCTCCCCTGGCCTTTTGCTTCTGCACCTGTGAGGAAAACAATAGCTGTGCCTGGGGAGAAGTGCGTGAGACAGAAGAGAGTTAAGTTGGTATGGAGTGACAGCAAGAGGCTGCATTTTACCAGACACTCAGTCTCTCCTATTCCTGAAACGGATTGGAGACATTGCTCAGGATCATGAAGAAACAACATTTGTTTTGGTTCCTGTTCTCCCTCTCCTGGGGTGCAGGAAATCTCGTTGGGATTTCGATCCAAGCAGCTTTCTGTTTCATGTTGGCTCTTGTGGTTGGTCAGCAATGGGGCGGGGTAGGGGAAGGGGGAGAGTTGTCCAGGGTTCCTTTCTCTGTCTTGCTGAAGAATCACTGGTTTTTGTCCCGTGACTACAATGCTGACACTGCAGTCTTTTAGAAGAACTTGTGGTTCTGCTCTTAGAGGGCTGCTTGCTCCCAGCGTTTCATCTTCAGGATCACAGGGAAGCGGAAGAGGTGAGTAGCACAGACTGAGAGGGCAACCATGGGAAGATCTTTGATCAACCATGTGGCTGCACTTTGAAGGACCTGTATTTCTGTTCTTTTCCATTCCCTGCCTGGTTCCTTGCTCCGAGAAATGCATTTGTCAGCCCTCCCAGGATGCTCTGGGGCTCTAGACACTCTCCTGCAGGCACCAAAATAGCCATAGTGGATCACAGCCACCTAAACAGCTGACACATAGGACATTTGTTGTTCTACCATCTTCTGTGAGGCGAAGGAGTTGGAAGAATTCTAACTTGTATAACTTGCCCCAGGGAACTATTCTGACTGCACCAACTTATCTTGTTAACTTTCCTGTGGAGTTGTGAGCTGGTTCCTTGGATGATCTTTCAATCAATAATATTAATTGAGCCCCTCCTGAGATCAGAGCACTGTAATAAAAGGCTAGAGGAGCAGTATGGCCTAGTGGAAAGAACACAGTTCTGGGAATCAGAGGACCTGGGCTCCGTTACTTCTACCTTCTTTGTGCCTCAATTTGCTCATCTGTAAAATGGGAATTCAATAGCCTCCTAATTAGGCTGTGAGTCCCACTTGGGCGGTGTCTGAATTGATTAACTTTTATTCACCCCATTGCTTAAAACAGAGCTTGGCACATAGTAATCACCTAACAAATATAACAATAATAATAATAATAATAATAACAATTACAAATGCCACAATTATTATTGCTATTTTCATACAGTGGAAGCATAGCACACGTTACCTGCCTTCCAGGAGCTTACAATCTAATGGACAACTTTGTGTTGGGGAACCCAAAGGTCAAAGGACTGAAAGAAAGGGCACAGGGTGAGAGACTGCCTGGAATTGGTTCTCTTCTTGGTCTGGAATCTCTTCAGTTCAATTGAATTGTATTTATTGAGTGCTTACTGTGTGAAAAACACTCTACTATGCACTTGGGAGAGTACCCCAACATGCAGACACATTCCTGCCCACAACGAGCTGGAAGTCTAAAGGGGGAGACAGACATTAATATAAATAAATACCCGCCCCCTAGCCTGTCACTGTCTCTTTGTCTCCCAAGAAAGCCTTGGCCTCCTCTAAACTGTAAGCTGGCTGTGGGCAGGGAATGTGTCTACCAATGCTGTTGCACTGTACTCTCCCAAATGCTTAGTGCAGTACTCTGTGCACAGTAAGCACTTAATATGATTGACTAACTGACCAATTAAAAAAGTGCAGAGTCCTTTACTTCATTCTATTTTCAGAGATTTTCTACTGGCAAATCTCTACAACCCTCCAAGTTGGGAAAGGAGGCTTTCGGTGACCCCTCAGAATCGGAGATGGGAAAATAACCTTTGTTTTCTAGTGTTTAGCTGTTTGAGCTGCTCCCTCCTCCACTTCTCCCCCAACACTTCTCTGGGGGCACTTTGAAGAGCTGTGAGAAGGCTGGAGGAGGTGGGGAGAACAATGGAAGTTATGTAGGCAGCAGAGTTTCAGTAGTATCTCTGTCCCCCTGTCTATGTCCCCAAATGGCCTGGTGGGAAACAGCACGGGACTTGGAGTCAGAGCACCTGGATTCTACTTCTGGCTCTGCCGCTTGTCTGCTGTGTGACCTTGGGCAAGTCACTTAACTTCTCTGTACCCCAGTTACCTCATCTCTGAAACAGGGATTAATGCTGTGAGCCCCATGTGGGACATGGATTGTGTCCAACCCGATTATCTTGTATTTACCCCAGCGTTTAGAACAGTGCCTGGTACATAGTAAGCACTTAACAAATACCATAAAATGGACCTTGGCTGCATTTGAACTCTGGCAAAAAAAAGACATGGATGTGGCAACCTGGGGCATACCTGGGGGACAGACATGCATTCCCTCGCCTCTGCAACATCTCCACTTTTCTGCACACAGATGCTCAATGTCCTCATCCCCCTAGCTCGGACTCAGTAGGACTGACTCCTTCACTGAATATTCCAAATCACTCTCCCATTTTTAATCTCAGTTGTCCTCCCAACATCCTAGCAAGGGGGGCAGAGGTAGGTGCTATTATTCTCATTTTGCAAATGAGGAAAGTGAAGTATAGACTGCCTTTCCCAAGGTCCATGACTAAACTGGGATGAGCATCCCAGTTTCCCAGTCTCGTGCTTTGCAAATGTCAGAGTCCTATGTAATAGCCACACTGAACCTGACCAGTAATCCTTGCCGCCCAGTCTTCTATTTCCAGCAGTGACCCCAAAGGGGGCTTGCTCGGTGATTGCCCTTCCAAGCTAATCAGGTTGGACACATTTCACGTCCTCATTGTGGGCAGGGAATGTGTTATATTATTATAGTGTCTTCTCCCAATCACTTAGTACTGTGCCCTGCGTACAATAAGCTCTCAATAAACATGACTGACTGACTGATATGGGGCTCACAGTTTTAATTCCCATTTTACAGATGAGGTGACTGAGGCATATAAAAGTGAAATGACTTGCCCAAGGTCTCATAGCAGACAAGTGGTGGAGCCAGGATTAAAACCCAGGTCCTTCTGACTCTCAGGGCCATGCTCTTCCCACTAGGCCAAGGCTTCTTAACATGCATCCTAATGTTTGGGGATGTATATTTTAACATCCTTAACTTTTCTTTCTGCAAACCAAACTTTGACTCAAATAATCCATTAAGCAATCTTGCACACAAATCTCTCCACCACGAAGCCTGCCCACAGTTCTCTTACCTCCAGGGCCAGAACTAGCACTGCATCCCAAGTCTCCCGACTCCCAGTTCGGAATTGTTTCCTCGTGTTTACCTCCCTCTCCTGACTTTGGTGCCACCCTGCCAAGGGCAGTGCCGGAGCTTGAATGCTAACCCATTTCTTTTGAGATTCTAATTTTGGGCTCATCATTTACCGGAGGGGAGGGCCTAACCCAGTTGGGGAAGGAATTAAAGGGAGGGCTCTATATACCCCCTTTATTAATTACCAGGAAGCAATTATCCTAGAGACTCTTAGTCTGGCTGTATTTTTTTGCCCCATTGGACAGGCCCACAGGGTGTGTCTCTCAAGGGGGATAGTAAAGCATGTCAGTCAGTCAACTGTATTTACTGAGCACTTACTGAGCGCAGAGCACTGTACCTGAGCACTTGGGAAAGTACGGTATAACAATAAAACACATATTGCCTGCCCACAGCGAGCTTAAGGTCTAGAGGGGGAGACAGACATTAATGTAAATAGATAAATTACAGACATGTACATAAGTGCTGTGGGGCTGGGAGGGGGAATGAACAAGACAGAGTGATGTAGAAGGGAGTGGAAGAAGAGACAAGGATGGCTTAGCCAGAGAAGGCCTCTTGAAGGAGAGGTTCCTTCAATAAGGCTTTGAAGGGTTGGGAGAGTATTTGTCTGTTGGATTTGAGGAGGGAGAGGTTCCAGGCCACAGGCAGGAGGTGGGCAAGAGGTCGGTGGTGTGATAGACAAGATGGAGGTACAGTGAGGAGGTTAGCATTAGAGTAATGAAATATGCAGACTGGGTTGTAGTAGAGGAATAACAAGGTGAGGTAAGAGGGGGCAAGGTATTTGAGTTCTTAAAAGCCAATAGTGAAGAGTTTCGGTTCTGTGGGGAGGTGATTGGGCAAACAATGGAGCTTCTTGAGGAGTGGGGAAGCGTGTTCTGAATATTTTTGTAGAAAAATCATCCAGGCAGCGGAGTGAAGTATAGTGAGGAGTGGGGAGAGACTGGAGGCAGGGAGGTGAGCAAGGAGGCTGATACAGTAATCAAGGCGGGATAGGATTAGTGATTGGATTAACGTGGCAGCAGTTTGGATGGAAAGGAAAGGGCAGAGTTTAATGATGTTGTGAAGGTCGAACTGACAGGATTTAGTGACAGATTGAATAAATTTAGTAAAACATATCCATGATTGACTGTTGACTGTGGCCTTACTGAGTGTCACACCTTGCTCTTTAGCAAACCCCCAGACCCACCCTCTTATGGAAGAAAAATGTGAAGAGCTCTCTGTTTCTGGTATATAGGAGTGGTCTCTCCTGAACATGAGATGTACAGATGAGACAAAGGGGCTCTCACATTGGGAAGCAGAGAAGACAGCAGTACTGTATGCAGAGCCCTGTGCTAAGTGTGACAAGAGAATAAAGAGGTGGGAATTAAACATGGTCTTGTCCCTTGGTGGGATTTGTGTCTACCAAGCCCAACAGTAAAAGGTCTTGAGTAAATCTGGTTGTTTGCCATTCATCCCAATCAATCAGTCAGTGAGAAACTGCATAGCCTAGTGGAAAGAGCACAGGCAAGGGAGTCAGAGGGCCTGAGTTTTAATCCCAGCTCTGCCACATGTCTGCTGTGTGACCTTGTGCAAGTCACTTCACTTCCCTGTGCCTTAGTTACCTCATCTGTAAAATGGGGATTAAGACTGTGAGTCCCAAGTTGACATGACTGTGTCCAACCTGATCAGCTTGTATCTGTCCCAGTGACTAAGGTCACTGAGGGCAGGGAATGTGTCTACCAACTCTCTTATATTGTACTCACCCAACTGCTTAGTACGGTATTCTGCCCCCAGTAAACATTCAATAAATACGATCAATTGCCTATCACATAACCCTTTGCAAATATCATATTTTTTTTAAATGGCATTTATTGAGTGCCAAACACTGTATTATGCATTTGCCACAGAGGCATCGGTAGTTTTTCAGAAGCATCCATACCGCACCAGGGGTTTCTGGTCAAGTGACGTCTCTCCTGCCAATCTCCACCCAAGGGCACCTCCAGACTGAGAAATGAACCAGCCAGTGGGAGCTTTGGGGAAGACACCGGGAGGAATCTGCAGATGAGAAACCAGAGGAGGGTGGCGAAGCAAGGCTCCTGGGAGCTGGCTCTCTTGCCACTCCTCCCACAGACTGATTCGTTCCCACCGCAGCTTCCTTTACGCCCTCACTGGGACTCTTTCCTACGCCACCTGAGGCCTCTCCCCAGGGCAGTTCGCTTCACTTCTCTGTGCCTCAGTTACCTCATCTGTAAGATGAAGATGAAGACCATGAGCCCCATATGGAACGTCGACTGCGTCCGACCCGACTAGCTTGTGTCTACCCCAATGCTTAGTACAGCGCCTGGCATGTAGTAAGCACTTAACGAACACCATTTAAAAAATACCATTTCAAAAAATGGAAAAAACAAACTGCCACCACTTCCTTCATTTGACAGAGCCCTTAGACTAGTACTTTCAGGAGAATATAGCATATGGCGTGGCAGTATGGGGCAGCAGAAACAAGCCACAAAGTCACATTCATTCATTCATTCATTCATTCAATACATCTATAATAATAATTATTATTATTGTGGTCTTTGTTAAACGCTTACTATGTGCCAAGGATTGTCCTAAGAGCTGGGATAGATACAAGGTAATCAGGTTGTTCCACGTGGGACTCACAGTCTTAATCCCCATTTTACAGATGAGGTAACTGAGGCACGAGAAGTTAAGTGGCTTGCCCAAGGTCGCACAGCAGACAAGTTGGAGAACCGGGATTAGAACCCGTGTCCTCTGACTCCCAAGCCCGCGCTTTTTCCAATAAGCCACACTGCTTCTCTAAGTATAGGTATAGAGAATGAATTTCATATTTATATTTAATAATGTTAGTATTTGTTAAGAGCTTACTATGTGCAGAGCACTGTTCTAAGCGCTGGAGGAGGTACAGGGTGATCGGGTTGTCTCACGTGAGGCTCACAGTCTTAATCCCCATTTTACAGATGAGGGAACTGAGGCACAGAGAAGTTAAGTGATTTGCCCAGTCACCCAGCTGACAAGTGGCAGAGTTGGACCATGACCTCTGATTCCCATAGCCTGGCTCTTTCCACTGAGCCACGCTGCTCCTCTAATCTATATCTAATTATCACCTAAGGATGTATTTGCCTCCCTGAAGTGGGTAGATGGATCCCAACACACAGAATGCACTGCATTACTGAGAGGTTGATGTGACTCCACCTTCATCGTAAAGAAATAACAGCATCACTTCAGTGAAGAAGCAGCACAGTCTAGTGGATAAAGCATAGACCTGGGAGTCGGAGGGACCTGGGTTCTAATCCCTGCTCTTCCATTTGTCTTCTATATGACCTTCAGCAAGTCACTTCACTTCTCTGTGCCTCCAATATCTCATCTGTGAAATAGGGATGAAGACTATGAGACCCATGTGAGACAGTGACTGTATCCAACCTCATTTGCTTATATCCACCCCAGCACTTAGTACTGTGCCCAGCACATAGTAAATGCTTAACAAATACCACAGCCATTATTATTATTATTATTATTATTGTTATGGACAATTCCCTATCACATCCTTCACCATAGAGGATGAAGCTCTTTGAAGAAAATCGCTCCAACTTTAAGGAAGTGTTTACCTGGTAGAGCTGAAATTCCAAATGAAATGCATCTGGGTGGGTGTAGTTGTTGGTTTCTTGATTTAGCGAAACCAGATACCTACAGGTGAATCAGAGGGGTCTGCTTGTCAGTCTCAGGATTGTCGGACTGTTCGGCGTGGGCGGGCCCTGATCGAAGGTCACAGCACGTTGACTGTGGGAATTCTGATCAAGCCCAAGCATTAGACAGTTAAGGAGGAGGGGTAAATCTGAACCTTTGTGTGAATTCAGTGACTGTCTGGAGTCCCAGAGCAGTCTGAAGAGGAGACTCTGCCTTGCTTTCCCTTCTGTGTTAGTTTGAGGTAGACTAGCAGGGTGATTTGAGGTCCACGGTTGGTGGAATGGCCCCTCGTAAAATATGTAGTTAGCGCTAGGTGGCTTGGTGGAGCTGTGCACAGGAACAACATGACAAGAATAGAGTACGGGCCTGGGAGTCAAAAGGACCTGGGTTCTAATCCCAGATCTTCCATTTGTCTACTGTGTAACCTTGGGAAAGTCACTTCATTTCTCTTTTCCTCAGTTACCTCATCTGTAAAACGGGTATTAAGACCGTGAGCCCCATGGGGGCAGGGACTGTATCCTACCTGACTAACTTGTATCCACCCAGCATTTAGAAGAGTACCTGGCTTGTAGTAACTGCTTAACAAATACCATAAAAAAACCCACCAAAACAAACAGATTATCCATGGAGAGAAGAGTGGATGGGGCTCTGGTTAGCTTCTCTTCAGCTCAGAATTCTCTGAAACCGGCCAGGTGTCAACTCTGCTCCGTAAATCCTGTTTCTGTGGTAGTGGAGCAGAGAGTGGAGTGGAAGGATGTGCCAAGAAAATCCCACAAAAATGAGGGCAAGCAGAAGTGAATTGCAAGCCTCCATCTAGGGCCAATTTATCCACTGGAAAATCTAGGCATCAGCCCACAGCCTACTATCAACAAGGATCCTCTGCACATGCCCTGAAAAGGCTCCATTGATTGATTTATTGGTGTGGCACACTGTGGCTGACATGTATCACCTCCCACTCCTGGTATGACTTCTGCTTTGCTATGCCCCATCTAAAAATATCTCGGCAGTGCAAAAGGGTAAAGGGCAAGCGGAAATAGGACCTTTGTACAGTTTGGGAATACCAGGGAAAGGATTAACTTTGTTTTGGGGTTGTGGAGAGGATTTCCCAGGTTGACTGTGAGAATCATGGAGCTGATGAGGCTGGTGATTGTTGATCTTTTAATACATGGTCTCTCTTGCTGCCTTTAGAATGGAGATTCTGTGGGCCTAATAGTTAAGTCGGGGCCTGCTCTATTGGAAGTGAGTGGCAGGGCCTTCAAATGGCTAGTGTTTCCATAATATGGCACCAATATCTGGCACTTGACTTCTCTGTGTTTCTGTTACCTCATCTGTAAAATGGGGAATAAGACTGTGAGCAAGCCCCCTGTAGGACAGGGACTATGTCTAACCTGATTCACTTGTATCTATCCCAGCACCCAGGACAGTACTTGACACATAGTAAGCACTTAGCAAATACCATCATCAACATCATCACTTCTAGGGGTGCAGCCGCGGGATCTGGGAATGGCAAGGAGCAGGGAGGAAAGAGGGGGAGGGTTCCTCTAGCTCTTTGCCCTCTGGAACAAAGCATACTGGCCGTTTCACTCAGGTAGAAGGACATGGTGTCCCCAATGGACGCTGGGGCAGAAACTCTTGAGTAATGAGAATTGAAGGGTAGAGTTGAAAACGCTGTCAGTGAGGCAGGGAAGCAGGGAGGCAGAGAAGATGCTGCTGGCCCATTTCCAGTCTTCGGGGCCAGAGCTGCTCTCTTCCCTCCAGGCCAGGTCTGACCCTGGCACTTACTGCTCTTCCAGAACCCAGTTTCCTCTCCAACACTCGACAGGTGGAGTAATTTCCCCAAACTCATGGGATGATCTGATCCAGGCTCAGCGGCCAGAATGCTGGCATCCTCTCCAAGCAAGTCTGGACCTTAAGAAGGAAGCCGGGTGACTGGATCTGGGGACTTTGAAAGCCAACGGCATAAATAGGATTTGTATATACAGCCCAAGTGCATTCCAGAGGGTATTATTAGGTGCTGCTCAGCATTCCTGCTTGGCTTGAGCCATCATTCTCATGACTGAACTTGTGCACTTTGGGATATAACTCCTTCAATTGTTCTGGTCCCTCTAGGAGTTAAATTGCTCTCTTGTTCTTCCCTTTGATTGTGTGTTTGTGTGTGTGTGTGTGTGTGTGTGTGTGTGTGTGAGAGAGAGAGAGAGAGAGAGAGAGAGAGAGAGAGACAAAGAGAGAGTATGTGAGTGAGAGTAAGAGTGACAGAGACAAAGAGAGAAAGAAAACTGGTCCTGTCTAGGATTCCCACAACTGAACCCCTTCCAAAGGTCCAAAATGGGTCAAAATGTCTGCACTATTGGAAGAGATCTATCCTGAGCCATTGACTGCCCTTTGAGCTGGGGAAGCCGCTCATTTAACTTTGCTAATAAGTTAAACTGAATTTAAGCAATCCAGGTTGTTGGAAGAGGGAATATTCTACTCACTCCTAAATTAATGACTTAACTTTAAAATAAAGAGAACAACTTTAAAGGCAGCAGCAGTGCTTGAAATCTCAAAAAAGAGTGGAGTAGAGCTGCTATACTTTTGAAGTCCTTAAAAAACCTAGACATATGTGTGGGTGTGGAATAGGAAGTCATGTCTTGTCTTATGCTGTCAGATCGTCTCCAATCCATAGCGACACCATGGACCCATCTCTCCCAGAACTCCCCACCTCCATCTGCAATCGTTCTAGTAGTGAGTCCATAGAACTTTCTTGGTAAAAATACAGAAGTGGCTTACCATTCCTCCTTCCGCACAGTAAAGTTGAGTCTCTGCCCTCGACTCTATCCCGTGCCACTGCTGCCCAGCACAGGGGAGTAGGAAGGTTTATTCCAATTCATGATTACCTATTTTTGATGAACATAGATGATCCTTAATATCACCATATATGAAACCTTAATGAACAGCAAAAGGAGTAATTAGATAGATAGCTATATGGTAATCTTCTCAAAGCTTTTAGTTAGGGAGAGTCAATACACTCTCTCTCCCTCTTTCTCTCTCTCTCTCTTTCTTGGTATTTCACAGATGGGCTATTCCTAGGAATGGCACTTCAAGTTTACCTAGGGATAGAAATGACTGTCTAGTGACAATCAATCAATCATTGGTATTTATTGAGCACTTACTGTCTACAGACCACTGTACTGAGTACTTGGGAAAGTACGATACAGTAGAGTTGGCAGACATGCTCCCTGCCCTCAAGGGGGGCACAGTCTAGAGGAAGCAGATATTAAAATAAATTACAGATAGGGGAAAAAGCAGAACTGCCTCCTAAAATAATGGAGTTCAGAGAGGAGAATTCCTGGGGTTGGGGCTTCCAAGTCCACCCTGAGGAAAAAGCGACTGTCTGGTGACAGGAAACTGCCTCCTACCACAGTGACCTTTGTTCACATACACCTTGCTCTGATGTTCCCGCTATTTTCCAGTTCCTTTCTGTAGTTGTGGGGAGGATAAGTCCATATTTTTGGTTGCTATTGTTGTTCTTTGTTCTGCTTTGCATTTCCTTGTGGTTTTGGTTTTCCCCCTGGTTTTTCTAAGTGGAAAAAATTCCCTCAACCTGGATTAAGCCACACTAAATATCATTTTCAGAGGTGGTTTACGAAATGGGTGGAGGGCACAATCCTGTCTGCTGCTGTTGAGAGGCCTTAAAGATACTTTTCTTCCCTCACTGACACCCATGCCTGTCACCCCCGCCAATTGTTCCGGACTTTTAACCCTCTCCTCAGGCCCCCTGTTCCTCCCCCTCCCCCATCCCTCACCCCCTACGATCTGGCCACCTACTTCATCACTAAAATTAACACAGTCAGGTCTGAGCTCCCCAAAGTCACCCCTCCCCCTTCTCCTTCCCTCCCGCTCCCAACCCTCTCCCCTACTTTCCCTTCCTTCCCTGCAGGATCCTCAGAGGAGATCTCTTCCCTCCTAGCAAGTGTCACCCCCTCCACCTGTGCTTTGGACCCCATTCCCGCTCACCTTATAAAAACTATCTCCCCTCCTTAACTTCTATCTTTTACCACTCACTCTCCAATGGCTTCTGAACTCTCCAAAGTCACCCCTCCCCCTTCTCCTTCCCTCCTGCTCCCAACCCTCTCCCCTACTTTCCCTTCCTTCCCTGCAGGATCCTCAGAGGAGATCTCTTCCCTCCTCGCAAGTGCCACCCCCTCCACCTGTGCTTCGGACCCCATTCCCGCTCACCTTATAAAAACTATCGCCCCTCCTTAACTTCAATCTTTTACCACTCACTCTCCAATGGCTTCTTCCTCTCTGCCTTCAAACATGCCCATGTCTCCCCCATCCTAAAAAAAACCCTCTCTCGACCTCACTTCCCCTTCCAGGGATCATCCTATCTTCCTTCTACCCTTCCTTTCCAAACTCCTAGAACAAGTCGTCTACACTTGCTGCCTTGAATTCCTCAACTCCAACTCTTTCCTAGACCCCCTCCAATCTGGCTCTGTCCCCTCTGCTCCACCGAGAATGCTTTCTCAAAGGTCACCCATAACCTCCTTCTTGCCAAATCCAATGGCCCCTACTCTATCCTAATCCTCTTCAACCTCTCAGCTGCCTTGGACACTGTCTACCATCCCCTTCTCCTCCACGCCTTATCTCACCTTGGCATCATGGACTCTGTCCTCTCCTGGTTCTCCTCTTATCTTTCTGGCTGTTCATTCTCGGTCTCCTTTGCGGGCTCCTCCTCCCCTCCCATCCTCTAACTGTAGGGGTTCCTCAAGAGTCGGTTCTTGACCCTCTTCTGTTCTCCATCTAGACTCACTCGGCTGGTGAACTCATTCGCTCCCATGGCTTCAACTGTCATCTCTATGCAGATGATACCCAAATCAGCATCTACTCCCCTGCCTCTCCTCCTCCCTTCAGGCTCATATCTCCTCTTGCCTCCAGGACGTCTCCACCTGGATGTCTGCCCGCCACCTAAAACTTAACATGTCCAAAACCGAGCTCCTAATCTTCCCTCCCAAACCCTGTCCTCTTCCTGACTTCCCTGTCACTGTGGACGGCACTACCATCCTCCCCGTCTCACAAATCTGCAAACCTGGTGTCATCCTTGACTCAGCTCTCTCATTCACCCCACACATCCAATCTGTCACCAACATCTGCTGGTCTCACCTTTACAATATCGCCAAGATCCGCCCTTTCCTCTCCAACCAAACGGCTATCGTGCTGGTACAAGCTCTCCTAATATCCCCAATGGATTATCATGTCAGCCTCCTCTCTGATCTCCTATCCTCCTGTCTCTCCCCACTCCAGTCTATTCTACATTTCGCTGCCCAGATCATCTTCCTGCAGAAGCGCTCTGGGCATGTCACTCCCCTCCTTAAAAATCTCCAGTGGTTGCCTATCAACCTCCGCATGAAACAAATCCTTCTCACTCTTGGCTTCAAAGCTCTCCATCACCTTGCCCCCTCCTCCCTCACCTCCCTTCTCTCTTTCTACTGCCCACCCCATACACTCCGCTCCTCTGCCACTAACCTCCTCACTGTCCCCCGTTCACGTCTATCCCGCCGTCGACCTCTGGCCCACGTCCTCCCGCTGCCCTGGAATGCCCTCCCTCCTCACTTCTGCCAAACTAACTCTCTACCCCTCTTCAAAGCCCTACTGAGAGCTCACCTCCTCCAAGACACCTTCCCAGACTGAGCCCTCCCTTTTCCCTCTGCTTCCCCTCCACCCTCTGCTCCTCCCCCTTCCCCCTTCACCTCCCCTCAGCTGAGCCCCTTTTCCCTCTGATCCCCTCCCCTCCCCTCCCCACCCCATCCTTTGCTCCTCCCCATCCTCTCTTCCCCTCCCCTCAGCACTGTGCTCTTTTTGTATATATTATTGATTACCCTATTTATTTTGTTAATAAGATGTACATCCGCCTGATTCTATTTGTCGTAATAATGTTGTCTTGTTTTTGTTTCGTTCTGTTTTGCTCTCCCATCTGTCTCCCCCGATTAGACTGTGAGCCTGTCATTCGACAGGGATTGTCTCTATCTGTTGCCGAATTGTACATTCCAAGCACTTAGTACAGTGCTCTGCACATAGTGAGCGCTCAATAATTACTATTGAATGAATGAATGAATAATAATGGTAATAATAATAATAATGGTATTTATTAATCACTTACTATGTTTTTAGCACTGGATGATGGAAATAAAAATCATGGTATTTGTTAAATGCTTACTATGTGTGAGGCACTGTACTATCCATTGGAGTGGATACAAGCAAATTGGGTTGAACACAGTCCCTGCCCCACGTGGGACTCAGAGACTTTATCCCCATTTTACAGATGAGGGAACTAAGGCACAGAGAAGTCAAGTGACTTGTTAAGTCACACAGCAGACAAGCAGCAGATCTGGGATTAGAAGGCAAGGTCCTTCCGACTCCCAGGCCCATGCTCTATCTATTAGATACTGCTGCTTCTCAGAGGTATTTTATTCTGTGAATATGGATGGCACCCTGCTCTATCTATTAGATACTGCTGCTTCTCAGAGGTATTTTATTCTGTGAATATGGATGGCACCCATTCTCTCTACCAGACACCTCTTAATGTAAACCACTGGACATGGGGGTGGCCTGGCAGTAAGAGCACAGGACTGGCAGCAATGGGACCTGGATTCTTACTCCAGCTCCATCTGCATGCTGCGTTACCTTGAGTAAGTCATATTTCTTCTCTTTACCTCATATTTCTCATCTACAAAATGAGGATTCAGTCCCTGTTCTCCCTTCCCCTGAACTGTAAGACCCAGGTGGAACAGAAACACTGTCTGATCTGATTGTTTTGCATCTACCCCAGTGATTAGTAGATAATAATAATGATTGTGACTTTTGTTGAGGACTCAATATGTGCCAAGGACTATACTAACCACTGGGGCAGATACAAGATCACTCGGTCCCACATGGGGCTCACAGTCCAAGGCGGAGGGAGAACAGGTTTTGCAGATCAGGGAACTGAGGCACAAAGGAATTAAGTGACTTGCCCAAGGCCACACAGCAGACAAGTGGCAGAGGCAGAATTAGAACCCAGGCCCTCTGACTCTCAAACCTGTTCTCCTTCTATTAGGCCATCCTGCTTCTACATAGAAGATTCTCTACTGCCTGCAAGGCCCTTCTGCCTAGAGGGCTGTGGGAGGTCACTGAAGCAGAAGCCTGTTTTCTTCCCCACAAGAGTGGAACTCATTGGCTATAGAATATCATTAGAACAGCATGACCTCAGTTACCTCATCTGTAAAATGGGGATTAAATCCTACTTCCTCCTTTCTAGACTGTGAGTCCCATGTGGGACAAAGACTGTTTAACTGGATTGACTCAAAACTATCCCAGTGCTTAATACAATACTTGGCACAAAATGAACACGTAACAAGTACCATATTAGAAAAATTCTCCAATCAGCCCTCCAGCTGAGGGAAGAAGAATAAAACTGATTCCTCGGATCAGAGCAGATGGAATCGAGCATGGTGGGGAATGGGAATGTTTTGTCACCTTTCTGTAAAAACTGAGGTCCCTTGGCTTTCTTGGCTTAATGGATAGAGCCCGGGCCTGAGAGTCAGAAAGACCTGGGTTCTAATTCCGCCTCTGCCACATGTCTGCTATGTGACCTTGGGCAAGTCACTTCACTTCTCTCTGCCTCAGTTACCTCATCTGTAAATAAAATGGGGATAAAGAGTGTGAGCCCAGTGTGGGACAGGGACTGTGTCCAACCTAATTAACTTATATCTACCCCATTGCTTAGAACAGTTTTGGGCACATAGTAAGCACTGAACAAATACCATTATTAATATTATTATTTGGGGAACCTTCAACTACTGCTGAACGGGTCCCTCCACCCTCGTGAGGTGAGAAACCTGTCAACTGGAACCATTCTAATTGGGAGAGATGAGCAAGCAGTTCAGGTTTGACTTGTCCTTTAGGATCATTTTCCAAGTTGATGATGAGACATTGCGTGTGAATAATCACTTGAACTTTATTATTCAATGAGGTTACACACACCTTCAGTCAAACCTGAATAAACATTAAATTGGAATTTAGCTGACTCATCCCAGATGTTTGAGGGCCAGAGGCCCATCTGTTTCACATAGGGAAGTGAGAAAAATGCAGAAACATGGAAGAATGGGTAAATCATTGTTTTGAATTCCTTAAGAACTCTAACCCTAACCCTCTGTGTGGGAACTCTTGGGAGACCTGCAAATGGAGTAAAAATACCTGGAATCAGCAAAATATTTGATCTTCTTTATCCACACTCCCCAGGATCAGAACAGTGAATGGTAAACATTTGTCCCCAAGAAGTACAAGCCAAGATTTTCGTTTTAAATTTGCTTTAAAGTTCAACAGCCTGAATTTTCTTATATTCAGGAAATGGGAAAAACTATTATCTTTCTGGGGACTTCAATGTCAATTGTATTTACTAAGTACCCAATAACTAAGAAGTAGCATGGCTTAGTGGAACGAGCACAGGCTTTGGAGTCAGAGGTCATGGGTTCTAATCCCGCTCTGCCGCTTGTCAGATGGGTGACCTTGGGCAATTTAACTTCTCTGTGCCTCAGTTACCTCATTTGTAAAATGGGGATGGAGACTGTGAGCCCTACGTGGGACAATCGGATTATCTTGAATCTACCCCACTGCTAAGAACAGTGCTTGGCACATAGTAATCACTTAACAAATACCAACATTATTATTATTATTAAGAAGCAGTTGTGAGAGTACAATAGACGTATGATACGTGATCACTGCCCTCTAAGTGCTTGTGTTCTAATGGGTGGACAGATAAAAATTATTTACCTATTGGAAGAGTTTTTTTGTACTGACAACATAACCAGCTACTAGCCTAGTGGAAAGAGCACAGACTCAGGATCAGAGGGCCTGGGTTCTAATCCTGCCTCTATCACTTGTCTGCATTGTGACCTTGAACAGTTCACTTAACTTTTCTGTGCCTTAGTTCCTCATCTGTGAAATAGGGGTTCAATAGGGGCCCTCCCTTCTACTTAGCCTGTGAGCCCCATCTGGAACAGAGAATGTGTCTGATTGATTACCTTGAATCTGCACACAGTAAGAGCTCACTAAATATGATTGAATGAATGAATACCCCGGCACATAGTATAAATAAATAGAATTGATTGATTAAGTGCTCATTAAATACCATTGATCAAAACTGGGTTACATCCATTGGAGTCATCTGCAGGAATTCAAAGAAGGTGTTGAGGAACTCCTGGCCAAGATCAATCAATGGTATTTACTGTGTGCAGACCACTGAACTAAGCACATGGGAGACTACAGATTAACAAAGTTCATAGATATGTTCCCTATAAGGAGCTTTCAGTCTAGTAGATGCAGAACCTATCTGTAGAAAATGACAGCGTGGCTCAGTGGAAAGAGCACGGGCTTTGGAGTCAGAGGTCATGAGTTCGAATCCCAGCTCTGCCACTTGTCTGCTGTGTGACCTTGGGCAAGTCACTTCACTTCTCTGGGCCTCAGTTCCCTCATCTGTAAAATGGGGATGAAGACTGTGAGCCCCACGTGGGACAACCTGATTCCCCTGTGTCTACCCCAGCGCTTAGAACAGTGCTCTGCACATAGTAAGCGCTTAACAAATACCAACATTATTATTATTATTATTACTTATCCCTGAAACCAAAAGCCTCTTCCACTGCCAGTGAAACTCCTCCCAAGTGGGACATTCAAGAGTTGAGGGTGGAGTACTGATCTAGCCCAGAAACTGAGCACCTCTTTTACTGTGGGTGAAACTCCTTCCATTTGGGACATTTAAGAGTTGAAGATGGTGCACTGACTTAGCCTAGAAACTGAGCACCTCTCCTATTGTTAGTGAAATTTCTTCCAACTGGGAAATTTAAGAATTGAGGATTGGAAGAATGGAGCTATGAGGCTTTCCTTTATTTCTGGTGGTTCCTGGCCACAGTCTACCCACTCTACCCCCACAGCGAGACTCTTCCCTACAAGGGTCCAAGATTCTCAGCAAAGGTGTGGGGGGGTCAGTCAAGATCCCTCCTGGGGTTCAGCCCCAGCGAGCCTCAGCACCAACTACTAAACCCTCTGTGTTGTGAAATGAAGCTCTCTATGACAGGCCCGTCTCCAACCCAGAGAGCAGGAAGGAAATGGTGTTCAAATGAGAACACTTTGGCTGGGATCCCAGTGGGTTGAAGTGGAAATATATTAACTCGGACAGCGCTTGGACATGGTGTAAATATAGTGAGAACTGAGGTTCAGGATCATCAGGGTGAAATGAAGCAAATGTAAATATTGGACCAGTCCTGAAATATCTGTTTAGTGGTACCATTGGGTTAACTGAGTCAAGGTATCCTAGACTAGCATACCTCAGGACTTTTCTACCAGATGGGAGGGAAAAAAAAACACATTTTGGAGCCAGAACTGGATTTAATCACTGTGATTCCATATTCTTACAGCTTTATTCGTAC
This sequence comes from Ornithorhynchus anatinus, assembly GCF_004115215.2. Taxonomy (NCBI): domain Eukaryota; kingdom Metazoa; phylum Chordata; class Mammalia; order Monotremata; family Ornithorhynchidae; genus Ornithorhynchus; species Ornithorhynchus anatinus. The sequence goes on from NC_041728.1 coordinate 39,399,723, forward strand.
ATTCTGGGCAGGGACAGTGTTTGCTAATTCTGTTATATTGTACTCTCTCAAGCATTTAGTATAGTACAATCTGCACATAGTAAGCACTCAGTAAATACCATCGGTTGAGTAGTTGTTCTTGCAATGAGATTTGTTGAATTTTGTGGCAAATGTAGAGAATAATACATTTAAATCCCATCACCTCTCCCTTCACCTTAATCCCAGTTCATATATATGCCTTATCTTCCCACCTATTTCCAAGTCTCTCTGAAGAGACTGGACCTGAAGATGGGGGTCATTTTCAAATGATTTTCTGCATCAGATGAATTCAAAAATCTTCAGAATCTCTTTCCCAGTGACTTTGTTTGAATTCAATAGCTGTGCTTTCTTCATCTCAGTGGTTTATTGATGGATGATTTATCAGATTTGACTTGATCAGTGGGGGAAGTCAGATGAATAGCTTTGAAGTTTTGAGTTTGTCTACCTTGTAATTACCAACTCAGAGCCAGAGCTGGGCAGCTCATTCAAATCCTGAGAGAAAGGGGAGGAAGAGTGGTGCGGTATTGTACTTTTCAAGTGCTTAGTACAACACTGCACACAGTAAGTGCTCAATAAATGTTTGAATGAATAAATGAATGAATGAATGAATGAGAAATTCTGACTGATGGCTATTTAACTGTTCTTCCCCCGCTCCCCGCAGAGCTATTCAGAGTTCAACTACATTGACAAGAAAGGGCAGAAAGGAATACTGAGGGGGAATCAGAAATTTTAATTGCTTGAGATTATTTCTTGAGAAGGAAAAAATATTATCTGAGTTTCTCTGCCTTGATTTTTATCTTCCCCATGAAGCCTCCTGTCTCTTCTCCCTCCAGTCCATACTTCACTCTGCTGCCAGGATCATTTTTCTACAGAAACGTTCAGAACATGTTCCCCCACTTCTGGGGAAATCCGGTGGTTGCCCATCCACCTCTGCATGAAACAAAAACTCCTCACCATTGGCTTTAAAGCACTCAATCACCTTGCCCCCTCCTACCTTGCCTTGTTATTCTCCTACTACAACCCAGCCTACAACAGTACCTCGATCTACTCTGTCTTGATGCCGACCTCACGTCCACATCCTGCCTCTGGCCTGTAACGCCCTCCCTCCTCAAATCTGACAATTACTCTCCCTGCCTTCGAAACCTTATTGAAGACACATTTCATCCAAGAGGCCTTCCCTAACTGAACCCCTTTTCCTCTACTCCTGCTCTTTTCTGCATCACACTGACTTCTTCCCTTTATTCATCCCCCCTCACCGCCCCACAGCACTTACGTACATATAACAATAATAATAATAATGTTGGCATTTGTTAAGCTCTTACTATGTGCCAAGCACTGTTCTAAGTGCTGGGGTAGATACAAGGTAATCAGGTTGTTCCACGTGGGTCTCACAGTTTTCATCCCCATTTTACAGATGAGGTAACTGAGGCACAGAGAGGTTAACCGATTAGACTGTAAGCCCGTCAAACGGCAGGGACTGTCTCTATCTGTTGCTGACTTGTTCATTCCAAGCGCTTAGTACAGTGCTCTGCACATAGTAAGCGCTCAATCAATACTGTTGAATGAATGAATGAAAGTGACTTGTCCAAGGTCACACAGTCAACAAGTCACAGAGTCAGGATAAGTACCCACGACCTCTGACTCCCAAGCCTATGCTCTTTCCACTAAGCCACGCTGCTTCCATGTGAAGCTGCGTGTACTCTATTCTGTAATCTATTTATTTTTATTTACATCTACCTCCCCCTTTAAAGTGTAAGCTTGTTGTGGGAAGGGAATGTGTGAATGTGTCTGTTTATTGTTATATTTTACTCTCCTAAGCGCTTAGTACAGTGCTCTGCACACAATAAGCGCTCACTAAATACGATGGAATGAATGAATCAATCGATGAATCTTACATATCCACTGTTTTCACCTGCTACTCCCCAGTTCGCACTCACTATTCCTTGCTCTCCACTTTCTCACTTTCAATCCCTAGTTTATGTTCTTCCCCCGTCCTGACTGCTCTTCCCCCGCTACCAAATCATCCCCTCCTTTGTAAAGATCACATATGGCAAGTAAGGTGGCCTAGTGGAAAGAGCACAGGACTCTTATCTTTTATTTTTATCAATTTATCTTCTGTGTAATTTGGGGTAAGTCACCTAAGTTGTCTGAGCCTCAGCTCCCTCAGCCACAAAATAAGGATTAAATACCTATTCTTAAAACTGGGTACACCACGTGGGACTGGGACTGTCTGATCTAATTATTTTGCTCCTACCCAAGTGCTTGGCACATGGTAAGTACGTAACAAATATCACAATTATTACTCTTATTAATTCAGTTAACTCAATCACACCAGAGCAATGCTCATCCTTATTAAAACTTTCCTACTTCAGTCCTATCCTCAGCACTTATGTAAACAAGCACAGATTGATTTATTTACTTATCAATCCACAGTTATTTATTCAGCTGCTTCATTTGGAACGTTTATACGCAGTCCTGCTTTATCCTTGTCCTTCCTAATAATCTTAATAATAATAACTGTGGTATTTGTTAGGCACTTACTATACACCAAACACTGTTCTAAGCTCTGAGGTACATACAAGATAATCACGTCCCCCTTGGAGCTCATAGTCTAGGTATAAGGGAGCATTAAATCCCCATTTTGCAGATGAGGGAACTGAGGCACAGAGAAGTGAAATGATTTGCCCAAGATCACACGGCAGACAAGTGGTGGAGCTGGGATTAGAAACCAGAACTCTGACTTCCAGGCCTGTTCTCTTTAGAAATAAATTTATAACAAGGAGTAATTCTAATTCATTAGTGGAACATAGAATGCATTGGACTTTTAGAACTGCTTCATGGTTTGTACTATGGTGAGGTAGGAAGCTGAAACTGCTCTGTAGAATGGTGAGATTCTGACTTCTCCACTCCATACCATGTCTGACAGCCCTGATATAAATAGTCCTAAAGTTCAGAAACCCCTAGTTGGTGAGGTTGCATCAGAAGTCAAACACACTGCCCATCACATGTTCCCAGTTTGTTAATACCGTTAATCCTCAACTGTTTCCTAGTTTCCCCATTGCTGGTCAACTTCCATGTTGTTGAAACTTGATGTTCACAAAATGCAGTGATCTCTGCCAATGAAAGTTGCTGTTAAAAGGGGCAGTGTCATTCTTGTTTCTTTGTTCAGGAAATGGAGATAAACCAGACACCGTTTGGGAACTTAGCAGTAGGTTTTGCCTTTGAATTTGCAATAAATGATTTTTCCCCATTGACCTCTCATTTCCAGCTTAACCTTTGGCTCTAGGGATGATCAGGATTATAGTGGCACAAGTTAAGTGGAGGATCACTTTGTATCCAATCCAGGGACAAACATGTAGGTATTGGGGTACTGACAGACCAACAGTGAAAGTTGAAGCTATACTGTCACTCTTGCAGGTCCTGAGATGAGTGGTAGTGTTGGGGGAGGAAAAGGAGAATCTGATGATGGATTCTCCCATCAGGAAGATGGGGTGACAGCTTGGCCTAGGGGAATGTGGACTTGTAGTCAGAGACCCTGGGACCCCGACAATTCGTAACAGGCCAGCTGTGGGACCTTGGACAAGTCACTTCACCTCTCTGGGCCTCAGTTCCCTCACCTGTAAAATGGGGATGAAATCTACTACTCACCTTCCTGCTTAGTTTATGTGCACCAAGTAGGACAAGAACTGTGTCCAACCTGATTATCTTGCAACTACCCCATGGTAACACGTGACAGTTACTTATTAAGTGCCATTGATGAGCAGCATGGCCTAGTGGAAAGAGCACAGGCCTGGTAGCCAAAGGACCTTGGTTCTAAACTGGCTTTGTCAGTTGACTGCCCTGTGACCTTGGGCAATTCACTTAACTTCTCTGTGCCCCAGTTTTTTCCATCTGTAAAATGGGTATAAAATATCTGTTCTCCTTTCTATTTAGAATGTGTCCAATCTGATTAACTGTATCCACTGCAGCACTGAGACAGTGCTTGATACATAGTACGTGCTTAGTAATAGCAATAATAATAATAATAAGATTATGAAGGACTTGATCATAGTTATAATGATTTAGACAGGAATACTCACGTTCTCTCGTCCCAGCCAGTTGTGGTCTCACTGGAGCACAGAGGGTAACAAGGCAAGACAGAGATACTGCTCACCATGATCTAAGAGGAGGATGAAAGGGAGAGGCAGACTGTGACTTCTACTTTTGGAAAGCAGTGTGGCCTAGTGGAAAGAGCACAGGCCTAGGAGTCACAGGAGCTAGGTTCTAATCCCAGCTCCATCACTTGATTGCTGTGGGACCTTGGGCAAGTTAGTTTACTTCTCCATGCCTCAGTTTTCTCATCTGCAAAATGTGGTTCAACACCCGTTCTCCCTCCTTCTTGGTCTGCGAGCCTAGTGTGGAACCTGATTATCTTGTAACAGCCCCAGCACTTTGAACAGTGCTTGGCACATAGTAAGCACTTATATGCCACAATTATTATTTTTTTACGTACTCTCAAATTCCTAGTACTATGCTCTGCATGCAGTAGGTACTCAAAAAAAGCTGTTGATGCCACTACTGATGATGCTAATGAAGAGAAGGCTTGCCAGGGAAGAGATTACGTTTGCCAATTCCTTAAAAAGAAAAAAACGAAAAACATTCTTCACTAGAATCTGATGTTTTGCAACTATCAAGAGGTGTTGAAAAACTCCCTGTAGCCTGTCAGGATTTTGTCCCTGTCCTAAATGAATTCTGAGCCCCTCAAGGGACAGGGTCTGTGTCTAATTCTCACCTGTGCTCTCTTTCCCAGTGCTCAGTACAGTGCTCTGCACGCAATATGCTCTCAGTCAATGCTACTTGTGCCTCTCTGCCCTCACCTGCTACCTCTTCCTTCCTTTCTTCTCATCTCCGCAGCTCGGCATTGCCTTAGGGTTCCTGGTCCCTCCTGTCCTGGTGCCTAACATCGAAGACTTGGATCAGCTCGCCTACCACATCAGCATCATGTTCTTCATGGTTGGAGGGGTGGCCACCCTGCTCTTCATCCTTGTCATCTTTGGTAAGGATGTAGGCCCCATGACCTGGGGCCGTGGCTTTTCCAGGATGGGCAGTGGTAGCCTGGGAGAGTGGCAGGGTGGAGGCCGGGATGCTAGTGAGAATGATGACTTGCGTCTCCCTCCCTCCTCTGCCTCCACTGCCTGGTCCGGGGAGGTGCTACCTGTGGTGTGGTGGCAGGAGGGAGCAGAGAGAACGTTGCCCTCTCATAACCCATTATAAGCCTTGCATCATCGAGGGAGAGCTGTGATCTAAAGGTTATTCCCTATGGTTCAGACAGATAGGAGGCTAACACTTATCTGTCTCTGTCTATGACTCACGTACAGACAGGTGATGATGATGACATTTATTAGGCACTTGGCATGTATCAAACACTGGGCTAAGCACTGGAGTAGATACAAGACAGATCCCACCTCCCAGCGGGTCGTCTCCACTCTCAGACGAAGGATAGAATGGCTGTCTCCACGCATCAGTAAGGGACAGGAAAATGAGGATTCATCTGGCAGGATATGTCTGGAATGTGGCATTCTTCTGAACTCGGTCCCAGCAATGAGCCTGAGGAGTCTTGCCTGCTGTCAGAGTTCCAAGACCTGGTATTCTACTGTGAACTCTGGAAGACTCCTTCCTCTTTAGAGGAAACTAGCTAGTTGTCATTGGTGTCTATAAAATTGGGCAGGAAAAGATTTGGATTGAATAGGAAAGAGGAATTTACTGACTCTCAGGGGATGAAAGACTGGAGCAGACTTCTGTGCAATCGCTGAAAGAAAGCAGTGTGTTCTATTGGAAAGAACCCTGGGAGTCAGGAGACCTGGTTTCTAATTCCAGCTCCACCACTTGCCTGCAGTGTAACCTTGGGCAAATCACTTCATTCCTCCATGCCTCAGGTTCCTCATCTGTAAAATGTTCTCCCTCCCTGTTAAGCTGAGAGCCCAATAATAATAATATTTGTTTAGCATTTACTATGTGCCATGCACTGAACTAAGTAGAGTGGTAAATACAAGATAATCAGGGGGGCTCAAAGTCTAAGTAGGAAGGAGAACAGGAATTAAATCCCATTTAGCAGATGAGGGAACTGAAGCATAGAGAAATTAAGTGACCCACCCAAGGTCACCCAGCAGATAAGCGGCAGAGTCGGGATTAGAACCTAGGTCCTCTGACTCCCAGGCTTGTGCTGTATCTTTTAGGCCATGCTGCTTCCCTTTGGAAAATTCCATCTGGGACAGGGACTGTGTCTGATCATCCCATATTTACCCCTGGGGTTAGCACAGTGCCTGGCACACAGGAAACACTTAACAAATAACACAATTATTAAAGAACAGTAATTCCGGAGCATTTCAGTCATTCACTGATCTGGCAGCAGGGCCTGACCAGAGGCCTTCCAGGGTCTTGTCTTTCTGTGTTAAAAATCTGGGTGGAAAGTTGGTCAGGGTGGCCTGGGATGAAGTGGGGCAGGAAACAGTATTCAAATAGAAGGGAAGGAAGTGGAAGGGAAGGAGAGGAGTTCTCTCAGCTGACTGAAGGAATCCAGAGTGAGGCATTGTGCAATCTTGTGTGTCAGCACTAGGAGATTCCTTGAATTAGTCACTTGTCTAAAGGTTAAACAGATTTCTTTTCCATTGCCCGTGTGACAGGTTTGATTCGCTTTTATTGACCCCAGGTCTGGGGCAAAACGTAAACCTCACCCCAGTTAAACTTTTATCCAGAGCCCTTCCCCCACCTCTCTCAACCACCAAGTAGCACTAGTGTGGGACTTTGCCTTGGACTGCCAGAAAAAGGAAAAGTGTTTGTTTTATGGTATTTGGTAAGTGTTTACTAAGTGTCAGGCACTGTTCTGAGCCCTGGAACAGCCCAGTTTAACAGGTTGAACACATCCCCTCTCCCACAGTGGGGCTCACTGTCTAAGTAGGAGGGAGGAGGATTTAGTCCCCATTTTACAGTTGAAGAAACTGAGGCACAGAGAAGTTACTTGTCCAAGGTCACACAGAAGGCAATTATAATAATAATAATAATGTTGGTATTTGTTAAGCGCTTACTATGTGCCAAGCACTGTTCTAAGCACTGGGGTAGACACAAGGGAAGCAGGTTGTCCCACGTGGGGCTCACAGTCTTAATCCCCATTTTACAGATGAGGTAACTGAGGCACCGAGAAGTTAAGTGACTTGCCCAAAGTCACACAGCTGACAAATGGCCGAGCTGGGATTTGAACCCCTGACCTCTGACTCCAGAGACCGTGCTCTTTCCACTGAGCCACGCTGCTTCTCTTAGCAAAGCAGAGATTAGAACCCATGACCACCGACTCCCAAGTCCATGATCTGGGCAAGTGGTCACAGAAAAAAGGGAACAGGTAATACTAATAATAATAACTGTGGTATTTAAGTGCTAAATACAGTGCTCTGCACACAGTAAGTACTCAATAAATACAATTATATATGCCAGGCACAGAATTAAGCCCTGGGTGCATACAGGCATATCGGGTTGTTATCCCACATGGGGCTCACAGTCTCAATCCCCATTTTACAGAAGAGGTAACTGAGGCACAGAGAAGTGAAGTGACTTACCCAAGATCACAGAGCAGACAAGTAGAGGAGCAGGGATTAGAACCCATGACCTTCTAACTCCTAGGCCCGTGCTCTGGGAAAAACCCTAGAGAGTAGCCAGAAACTGAAGGTGCCAGGGCCTGGAGCATAAGTACTCATGGCCAACAGGGCCCCAGGTGAGCTGACCCTGGAGAGAAGATGGCCAAGCTGAAGTAGATCCAAGATCATCAGCTCAGACACAGTCTCTGTCCCACCTGGAGTTCACTCTAAAGGGGAAGGAGAACAGGGATTCACATTTTCAACTCCATGCTCAGAATTCTCTTTGGCCCCACCTGGGCAAAATTATTAAAATCAGTTGCATTTTATGATTTTAGCAAGGATTGATGAAAATGGGATAATCATAATAATATTAAAATGATGTAAAATGAATCTAACCATTATGTGGGAAAATGTGATCACTACTGGGCACTTGACAGTATTTGGATAGAATTGTTATCTCAGCATGACCTTAATGGAAAGAGCATGAGCTTGGGGGTCAGAGGACTTGGGTTCTAATTCTAGCTTCACCACTTGTCTGCTGTGTGACCTCGGGCAAGTCACTTCACTTCTCTATGCCTCAGTTTACTTCATCTGCAGAGTGGGAATTAAGACTGTAAACCTCACGTGGGACATAAACTGTGTCCAACCTGATTATCTTGCATCTACCCAAATGTTTAATGCAGTGACTGGCATAGTAAATGCTTAACAAATACCATTAAAAAAATACATCTGTTGCCCACACGATAGCATTATATTCTACAGGAGGGACACAGGTGGCTCTTGTGGGACTGTTGATTGGTACATTTTAGACTTGTGGGCCAGAGACTATGTCCAATCTGATTCTCTTGTATCTACCCCCATCACTTTACACATAGTGAGCGCTTAACAACTATTACTAATATTACTGTTATTATTATCATTATTTCTCCTCCCACAGTCTTCCAAGAGAAGCCTTCCCATCCACCCAGCTGGGCCCAGTCCTTGGTTTACACTTTGGTTCCAGAAGAACATTCCTACCTGGAGTCTATCCAACGGCTGTTCAGGAACTTCAACTTTGTCCTGCTGTTGATCACTTATGGTAGGGGTCTCTGATGCTAAGGAGCCTGGGAGGAAGAAGTACTCTGGGGACAAGTTAGTGGGTCAGTGTGTCGCTCTTTGGGTATGTTCATATTTCTCTCCCTCTCGCGGAATCTGCAGCCCTTGTAATGTTCTCGTTTATCAGCCCATCAGTGATATTTATTGAGCACTTACTGTGTGCAGAGCACTAAACTAAGTTTTTAGGAGGGTTCCCTACAACAGGATTGACAGACACATTCCCTGCCCACAAGGATCTTTTATTTAGAGAAGCAGTTTGGCTTAGTGGCAAGAACAAGGGCTTGGGAGTCAGAGGTTGTGGGTTCTAATCTCAGCTCCGGCACTTATCTGCTGTGAGACTTCGGGCAAGTCACTTAACTTTTCTGTGCCTCAGTTATCTCATCTGTAAAATGGGAATTAAGACTGTGAGCCCCATGTGGGACAATCTGATTACCTTGTATCGTCTCCAGAGCTTAGAACAGTGCATGGCACATAATAAGCGCTTAACAAATGCCATCATTATTATTATTGGACATTCACATTGTGCTTGGAGCTTTTCCAGATAGCCAACAGTGCATCCAATAGCATCTGTAGGAGCTTGGCAAAGCCCTCATGCTCTCTTGCTCAAGTGGTCTCTTTGCAGTGTGGTCCACAACAGCCTCCCCAAAACAGGACCCTGAGACACATGTGATGTCCCACACATTTCATCCACATGAAGCGTGATATGATGACATTGTTTGGCTGCCATTTTGTGGAAGTTGGGCTGAGTTCTGCCCAAATCAGCAAGAACCAGGAGCATCTTGGATGTCCTGGCTCTCCCACATGCTTCAGAGGCTCCGGGTCAAGGTGAACTCGGCTGCCACCCCCCATCTGCAGAACCACATCAGGAACCGTGGTGGGGGGAGAGACATAAAAGCAGTTGAGGCTAAATCTGTACCACACAATCCAGCTGCAAACTGGACAGTCCATTAAAAGACCAGACGAATAGCCACCTTTCCTCTTTGCCAGGCTTATTGCTGTTTGTGGCCCATCCAAAATCTGGGTTTACAAGAAACCACCTCATCTCTTATTGCCAGATGGGGATCCCCTCTCCATCTTCCCCTGGAGCATACCCACCTTCACTAGCCCCAACCTCATAGATAAGTTGGCCACTCATGAAGACCAAAAGTGCCTTGGTCATCTGGGAAGTTCAGATGCCCATTATGTGATGTGTGCAAGGGAGGTTACTCAGAGAAATGTCATTCCACTGTGTGGAAACTTTTACAAAAATCTGTAGATCCTAGAACATGTCCCTCTCTACCCCTGCCCAGGCTCTAGAGACCTGATGATCCTGCCTGGTTCCCTGTGGACACTGAGGCCACTTCTGATCAGTGGGATTTGGGTGTGGGAATGGAGGTAGAAGGAAACTGGGAATTTAAAATAAGAATACTGGACATAAAGTTACCCAGACTGAATCCAAGGGAGATCAGCTGCAAACTAGACTGTCCAGCATAAAATCAGACCACTACTTACGTTACTCACTGGGGAAGGATTGAGGAGCAGCAGAAGTAATGTCAAATCCTAAAATCTTTAAACTGGGATTGTACCTAATCTCTACAATCTGGAGTCTGCTGAAGCTGTGTGGCCAGGACCTGTTAGCTTCCTGCTAGTGTTTGATTCAATCTGGTTTGTCCTGAGGACTGTTCAGAGATGACTGTAAACTTTGCCTTGGCTGAAGGAGAGGAAGAGGAGAAGAGCACTTTATTCCCATTGTACATAGGTCATGGTGAATGTAGAAAATTACCGTCCCTCCTGATCCCCAGGCAGATAGTGGCAAGGTGATTGCAGAGAGCTGTGTGTGCAGGAGAATGCTTGATAGACACTTTTGGAGGAGGAGGAGGATGGCAGTGATGATGATGATAGTCTTAGGACAAAGGTCCCGTTCCAAGGGTGACAGAGATGGTGACAGGGATCAGCCTAGTGTACTGAACCACAGTTAGGAAAAACAAAAACTAAATGTCCCAGAACCAGGATTGACTGGGCACACCAAGGGAGGAATACAGAGAGGCCAGCCTGGAGCTGCTCAGGGGAAGCCTGGGTAACCCCCCTTCATTCATTCAATCATATTTATTGACCGTTTACCGTGTGCAGAGCACAGTACTAAGTGTTTAGAAAGGCACAACACAGCAATGAACGGACACGTTCCCAGCCCACAGTGAGCCCACAGTCTAGAGGGGAAGGCAGATATTAATATAAATAAATTACAGGTATGTACACAAGTACCTTGGGGCCGTGGGGTGGGTTGTGAATAAAGAGAGTAAATCAGGGTGTTGCAGAAGGAAGTGGGAGAAGAAAGGGGGGGCTTAGTTAGGTAAATCCTCTTGGAGGAGATGTGCCTTCAATAAGGCTTTGAAGGTAGAGAGATTAATTGTCTTTCACATTTGAGGAGGGAGGGTGTTCCAGGCCAGAAGGAGGATGTGGGTGAGTGGTCCTTCTTGTTAGCTTCCATTCCATTCCCCACATTCTCCTCATGGCTTTTGATCAGGCTGTGAACCAGCAAGGAGAGGCTTAATGAGCTGGGTGACAGCAAGGGGTGCCTGTTGAGTTAGAAAGCTATTTATGAACCTATCATTCAATCAATTAACCAGTGGTATTTTTTGAATGTTTATTCATTCATTCATTCAATAGTATTTATTGAGCGCTTACTATGTGCAGAGCACTGTACTAAATGTTTGGAATGTACAATTCAGCAACAGAGACGATCCCTGCCCAATGACGGGCTTATAGTCTAATCGGGGGAGAAAGACAGACAAAAACAATAGCAATAAATAGAATCAAGGGGATGTACATCTCATTAACAAAATAAATAGGGTAATAAAAATAGGAAAGGGGGCTTAGCTGAGGGGAGGTGGGGGGGGAGGGGCAGAGAGGCAGCAGAGGGAGCAGAGGGAAAGGGGGAAGTTCAGTCTGGGAAGGCCTCTTGGCGGAGGTGAGCTCTCAGTAGGGCTTTGAAGAAGGGAAGAGGGTTAGTTTGGCAGAAGTGAGGAGGGAGGGCATTCCAGGGCAGCGGGAGGACGTGGGCCAGAGGTCGACGGCGGGATAGACGTGAACGGGGGACAGTGAGGAGGTTAGCGGCAGAGGAGCGAAGTGTATGGGGTGGGCAGTAGAAAGAGAGAAGGGAGGTGAGGGAGGAGGGGGCAAGGTGATGGACAGCCTTGAAGCCAAGAGTGAGAAGGTTTTGTTTCATGCGGAGGTTGATAGGCAACCACTGGAGGTTTTTAAGAAGGGGAGTGACATGCCCAGAGCATTTCCTCAGGAAGATGAGCCCGGCAGTGGAGTGAAGAATAGACTGGAGTGGGGAGAGACAGGAGGAAGGGAGATCAGAGAGAAGGCTGACACAATAATCCAGCCAGGATATTATGGGAGCTTGTACCAGTAAGATAGCCGCTTGGGTGGAGAGGAAAGGGCGGATCTTGGCGATATTACAAAGGTGAGACCAGCAGGTCTTGGTGACGGAATGGATGTATGGGGCGAATAAGAGACCTGAGTAAAGGATAACACGAAGGATGTGGGCTTGAGGGAGGGGAAGGATGGTCGTACCATCCACAGTGATAAGGAAGTCAGGAAGAGGACAGGGCTCGAGAGGGAAGATAAGGAGCTCAGTTTTGGATATGTTGAGTTTTAGGTGGTGGGCAAACATCCAGGTAGAGACATCCTGGAGGCAGGAGGAAATACGAGCCTGAAGGGAGGGGGAGAGGACGGGGCGGAGATGTAGATCTGTGTGTCATCTGCATAGAGATGATAGTTGAAGCCGTGGGAGCGAATGAGTTCACCAGGGAGTGATTGTAGATGGAGAACAGAAGAGGGCCAAGAACTGACCCTTGAGGAACCTGTACAGTTAGAGGATGGGAGAGGGAGGAGGAGCCCGTGAAGGAGACCGAGAATGAACAACCAGAAAGATAAGAGGAGAACCAGGAGAGGACAAAGTCCATGAAGCCAAGGTGAGATAAGGTGTGGAGAAGAAGGGGATGGTCGACAGTGTCAAAGGCAGCTGAGAGGTCAAGGAGGATTAGGATAGAGTAGGAGCCATTAGATTTGGCAAGAAGAAGGTCATGGGTGACCTTAGAGAGAGCAGTCTCGGTGGAGTGGAGGGGACAGAAGCTGGATTGGAGGGGGTCCAGGAAAGAGTTGGAGTTGAGGAATTCAAGACAGCGAGTGTAGATGACTTGTTCTAGGAGTTTAGAAAGGAAAGGTAGAAGGAAGATAGGATGATCCCTAGAAGGGGAAGTGGGGTCGAAAGAGGGTTTTTTTTAGGATGGGGGAGACATGGGCATGTTTGAAGGCAGAGGGGAAGAAGCCATTGGAGAGTGAGCGGTTAAAGATAGAAGTTAAGGAGGGGAGGAGGGAAGGGGCGATAGTTTTTATAAGGTGAGCGGGAATGGGGTCCGAAGCACAGGTGGAGGGGGTGGCACTTGCGAGGAGGGAGGAGATCTCCTCTGAGGATACTGCAGGGAAGGAAGGGAAAGTAGGGGAGAGGGTTGGGAGCGGGAGGGAAGGAGAAGGGGGAGGGGTGACTTTGGGGAGCTCAGACCTGACTGTGTTAATTTTCGTGATGAAGTAGGTGGCCAGATCGTTGGGGGTGAGGGATGGGGGGGGGGAGGAACAGGGGGCCTAAGGAGAGAATTAAAGGTCCAGAACAATTGGTGGGGGTGACGGGCATGGGAGTCAATGAGGAAAGAAAAGTAGTTTTGCCTGGTGAAGGATAAATTTAGGATAAATTTAAATTTAAATAAAAATGTAAATAAAAAATAAAGGTTAAATTTGCAATGGATAAGGTTGGCTTGGTGCTTGGACCTTCGCCAGCAGGGCTCGGTAGCTCGAGCGTAAGAGCGTAGGAGGCTGACAGAGGCGGTGACCCAGGGCTGTGGGTTAGTGGAGTGAGAGCGGCGGAGGGAAAGGGGGGAGAGTGAGTTGAGATGAGTAGAGAGGGTGGAATTGAGAGCGGTAACCTTATCATCGAGAGTGGAAAGAGAGGACGGGGGGCAAGGTGGGAAGAGATGCGTTTGGAGAGATGGATGGGATCAAGAGAGTGGAGGTCTCTGTGGGGGAGTAGTACAGATTTGCAGGGGGAGAGAGTGTGAGAGAGGAGGCAGGTGAGAAGGTTATGGTCTGAGAGAGGGATTTCAGAGTTGGTGAGGGAGGAGATAGTGCAGCGGTAGGAGATGACGAGTTCGAGGATGTGACCAAGTTGGTGAGTGGGCGAGGTATGGTGGAACAGGAGGTTGGCAGAGTCGAGGAGCGATAGCAAACGGGTGGCAGAGCAGTCACCGGGTACATCCATGTGGATGTTGAAGTCTCCGAGGATCAGAGTGGGCAGAGAGGAGAGAAGGAAGGTGAGAAAGGGATCAAGATCGTTGAAGAAGTCGGTGGTGGGACCAGGAGGGCGGTAGATGACGGCTACAAGTATCTGGAGGGGGTGGTAGAGGCGAATGATATGGGCTTCGAAGGAGGGGAAGGAGAGGGAAGGAGGAGGAGGGATAGTGCGGAAGCGGCATCGGGGTGAGAGGAGGAAGCCGACGCCTCCTCCCTTTCCGGTGAGTCTGGGGGAGTGGGAGAAGAAGAGGCCTCCAGCTGGAGAGAGCAGCGGCCGAGACCGTGTCTTCAGGAGTGAGCCAGCTCTCCGTAAGGGCTAGGAGGAGAGAGCGGGAAAGGAAAAGGTCAAGGGTGAAAGGTAGTTTAGCTGTAATGGAGCGGGGATTCCAGAGGCCACACTTGAAAGTAGCTGTGGGTGCAGGCGGGGTGGGGGAGTGGGGGGAGGGGAGGGTTTGGATGGGAACGAGGTGGCGGGGCCCTGGATGGGGAGAGGGGGAAGAGGGGTGGCAGTGGGACAGGAGGACTGGGATGGGGCATGGGTGGGGAAGAGGGAAGGGGAGAGGGTGGGAGGAGGGGGTTTGGTGAGGAGGAGCATAGGGGGAGGGGGAAGAGGGGTGGCCCTGGTAAAGTGGGGTTCTAGGGCGGGGGAGGGGAGGAAGGGAGGAGGCAGAGGAGAGAGCGGGAAAGAGCTGGGCGAGAGAGGGGAAGAGGAAGGAGAGGATTGGGAGGGGCAGATGGGAGGGGGGCGGTGGAAGGACATGGTGAGGCCAGAGAGGAAGGTGGCAGCACTGACAACAATTAGCAATAACATGCGAAAGCGGTAATACAGTAACATGATACAATAAAATATTATTAATAACCGAGTGATGACCAGGGTCGGGTGCTGACTTGACTAAGGGTCGACCTGATCAAAATCAAAGTCAAAAGGCTAGAGGCAAGGAGAGTCCTGGGGCTCATGGTCCAAATGTATCTGAGGCAGTGGAGGGAGCCCTGAGGATATGGAGGGATGTGGGTTGCAGGCGTAGGTGGAGGCTAAGGTAAGGTAACACAGTGAGAACAAGGACATTGTTGCCCGGGGATGGGGGAGGGAAAAGGTGGGGGGAAATCAATCACCTCATGAGGGAGGAGGGAATGAGGGCTTCCCAAAGGATGGCCACTTCCAGGTAGAGTGGGGGGAGGGCAGTTGGGGAGCACAGTGTCCCAAGGCCTGGGGTGGGAGGAGCAGGGGAGCACAATGTCCCGAGGTCCGAGCAGTGGAGCACAATGTCCCACGACTCTGGTGGGGGGGGGGTGCTGGGGAGAATAGAGTTCTGCGGCTCGGGTTTGCTACCAGAATGGGCTACGAGGGTCAGGGAAAGTTGTGGGGAGTCTGGGAGCTATTCGTGGATCTGGTGGCTGTGGGGTCTGCGGTGGCGTGGGGGGCTGGGGGGATCCTCAGTATCGGAGTCCCTGAGCGGGGGCGCAGAAGTCCAGGTTGGAGAGCTGACTATAAGCTCGGGGGCATGTCACTGGGGACTGATAGCGCTGGCTCCGAGGAAGCGGAGGTCCCGAGTCGACGTGGCGGCGATGACTGGAGGAGAAAGGTTCAGCCGTGAATAGGGACCAGCTGTCCAAGCAGAGCCATGTACTTAGAGATCAGGAGAGTACAATACAAAGCCTACTGAGTTGACTGTGTCCCTGAGGTCACCCAGGCTTTCTGCTACTCTTTGTAAGTAGTTTTGTGTCAGAAATGCCCACTGTCCAGCTGGGGTTCTCAACCTAATTGGATTGCCCCACTTGAATTGGTGCCAGCATCATTTCCAGAGAAACCTTGCTAATAGAGTTCTGATTCCCACTGAGCACAAGCATTGTGATCTGTAATTCAATAGCCATGAATTCCTGAAGGCTTAGTCAGGGCACCGAAGCCCTTATCTGAGGGCCTAGTTCCAACACAAGGAACCGGAACTTGAATGTTATGACTCTGGGACAGAGCTGTTTTGGCTTCAGCGGTGCCAACTTTTCATTTTGATGATAGGGGTGGGCTTGAGGATGGAACTCCAAAGAGCTGTGGTGTCAAAGGTGGGTGGCTATAGGGAGTGTGGCTTCCAGGGAAAGAGCCTCCTCCCGAGTTCTAGCTGGCTCCTGAGCCTGGAAGGGGAGAAGAAAAAAGAAAAAAAAAACCCGGGCTAAGGGCGGTTGTGAGAACTACAGTGCCTGGGTAACACTGAAATGGTAGTTGGGAAGATGTATAAAACCTGGAAGATGAGAGATTAACTGGGAAAATTTCTTGGAAGGCCTGTGATTTCAGAAACGTTTCAGGCTGTAGGTTCACTATGGGCAGGAAACACGTCTGCTAATTCTGTTGTATTGTACTCTGCCATGTGGTTATTACAGTGCTCTGCACATCAATAAATGCACCTGATTGATTGATGATGGGGAGGGCTCTGATCCATTGCATTTGAAATAGGAGGAGGTTCCAGACCAGGAGGAGGGTGTAAGTAAGTGGTTGACAGCAAGACTGATGAGGACAAGGCACAGTCGGTAGACTAGCTTGAGAGAAATGAAGAGCACAAGCTGGGGTCTAGTGGGACAGTGGAAGAAGCTAAGTAGAAAAGAGAGTGCTAGGTGATTAGTGACTTAAAAAACAGTGGTCAGAAGTTTCTGCTTGATATGAAGGCAAGTGAGTAGTGTGGAGAGGAATGAGTAATCATTGGAAGTTTTTGAGTGGTGGGGAGATATGAGAAGACCAAAGTTTAAGAAAAATGATCCAGGCAGTGGAGGGAAGTATGGACTGGAAAGTGGAAAGAATGGAAGAAGAACTGATGCAGTAATTAAACTGAGATATGACAGACAAGTGCTGAGCCAGTTTGATGGCCATGTGGATGGAGAGGAAGGGGCAGATTCTGGAAAAATTGGGTAAGAAAAGCCAACAGGATTAGGAAACAGATTGAATATGGGGTTTGAAAGAAAAGGAGGAATCAAGGATAATGTCAAGGGCTTCAGAGCCAGGGAGGATAGGGGTGTTGGTATCTGAGATGGACGGGGGGAGAGAATTTGAGATAGACTATAAAGAGTTCAGATTTGGATGTTTTGAGCTTGGGGTGCCAGTGGGACATCCATTTAAAGATGTACTAGAGGCAAGAGGAAACGCAAGATTTCAGAGAGGGAGAGGGAATTACTGATGGGAATCAGTAGACTAGGGAGCCATCTGGGGGGGGAGAGCAACATAGCCTTGTGGATAGACCAAAAGCCTGGGCTTTTGAAGGTCCTAGGTTCTAATCCTGACTCTGTCACTTGTTTGCTGTGTGACTTTGGGCAAATCATTCAATTCCTTTGGGCCTCAGTTGCCTCCTCTGTAAAGTGGCAATTAAGACTTTAAGCCCCATGTGGGACATGTCCTCGAAAAACAATCTGAAAGTGTCAGAGTGAAGACCGGCAGTTCTGATCATAGGGTTCGATTACCCCAAGTGGTGATATAGATCGAAAGACTCAGAGACAGGAGTCGGGATAGCGCAGAAAGAAAGAAAGTGGCTAAACATCCGTTCATCCCGGTGGGATACGAGTGGCGTATAGCACCGAGCCACCCTCAGAACATTGTCTTTATTGAAGCATACAGCCAGTTAGTGAGGAAGGGAGGAATGGGGAGTTCACCATCAGTTCCTGGGTTCAGTTCCTATTTTCCAGAGATAAGCAGATGTCCAGTTGATAATTAGCAGCTGCAGTCAAGGTTAACAACATGATGGATTCTTGACATTGGAGTTGAAAGAATGTTGTGGTTATCTTTCTTATCTGGGGGTTGACAATTTCTCAAACTGGAGGGGATCATAAAACAAACTGGAGAGAATCATAAAACAAACTGGAGGGGATCATAAAACAAACTGGAAGGGATCATAAAATGAAAGGAAGTCCTGGATTCACTAAAATGGAGTAGCGTGGCTCAGTGGAACGAGCACGGGCTTTGGAGTCAGAGTTCATGGGTTCGAATCCCGGCTCGGCCACTTGTCAGCTGTGTGACTTTGGGCAAGTCACTTAACTTCTCTGTGCCTCAGTCACCTCATCTGTAAAATGGGGATTAAGACTGTGAGCCCCACGTGGGACAACCTGATTCCCCTGTGTCTACCCCAGCGCTTAGAACAGTGCTCGGCACATAGTAAACGCTTAACAAATACCAACATTATTATTATTATTATCTCTCAGTTCTGCTCCATAGGCCTGCTGCCAGTCAGTCGGTTCTTGGGGACAACAGGACAGAAACTCTGTTCAACTTGATTAGCTTGTATCTACCCCAGCACTTAGAACAGGGTTTGACACATAGAAAGTACTTAAATGCCATGAGTATTATTATTATGTAAAGTTCCTGAGCAGGGAAGAGGACAGACTTCTAACCCAGGACGATAAATTGGAAGTGGCATTAGGAGGGCAAGAAGGGAGGAAACTTAATGGGGAGGTAGGGCGATTGCGTCGGTTATATTAAAATTAAGTCCAGCAATAAAGGAAGAAGGAAGAGCAAGGTAAGAGAGTTATTGAGGCAGTGGCTCTTACTTCATTTGCATTCTTCCAAGTGCTGCATAGAACAGGTACTCAGTGAATTGACCCTCGCTGACTTGACTCAGAGACTGTAAACTCCCTTGTTAGCAGCGAATGTATATGTTATATTGCCCTCTCCCAAATTCTGGGTACTATAAATCTTCAATAAATTCAATTAGCCAACTGACCGACCCCCTATCGTGCGACAGTTTTAAAGAATTAATTCCCAACACCTACTTTTTTGCCACAGTGTCACTCCCCTGTTCCTCCTCCCTTACCCCCACCCCTCCCAGTCTCAATGACTCCCAAATCTGCTTTGTTGCCACATTCTCACCTCCTCCTCCCGCCCCCTTGGTAATTATGTAAACGAATGAGTGTATGCTTGTTTGGCAAGGTTAATCCCTTCTGTCTATCTCTTCTTTTCTTTATTCCCCCAGAGCAGGTCACTTAAAATTCCCCTGAATTACTCTCCCGCCTACTTCATTCTGTAAAGAGAGAACTAATTTTTTCCTCACACACTGGCATAAAGCCTTGTGAATTGGGAGGGGTGGTGATGACTAGGGGCTGCAGGAAAGAGCGGGAACAGGGAGCCGATGCGGGAAGCAATCATGGGGAGCCAGATTTTCCCCTGAAGCAGGACCAGGCTGGCACTCCTGCCCTTCTTCCCTTCTTCTGCCTTCCTTCGGGATACAGCAGCTGGAACATTTTCTGATTAACTAGCCCACATCCTGGCCGAGTTATACAATAGATGCTGAGGATGAGATGCCGCCCTTTGCTCTAGGTTTCAGGGACAGTTAATGACCTTGAGGACCCAGGCACATTCCTGAGGAGGAAGAAGCAAGTGTTAGGATCAGAGGTCAGGGTAGAAATCAGGAGAACAGAGGAGAACCTGATGAGCCAGCCAGGGGTGGAGGATGAAGGAGAATCAGCTCCCTCCTTTAGGAGAGGCCCATCCCCTCTTCTCTCAAGACTCTTCTCTTCAAGCCTGAGGACTGTTTGGATCTCCCTGGAATCATCTCTTCCTGTGGGAAGGGCAGCCTCTTAAGTGGGGATGGGAGAGGGCTCGGTCCTCTTCAGGCCCAACTGCTTCCCTGTTGTATCTGTTCTTTTTCTCCTTGGTCCTAGCTGCCATCCTTCTCCCTGGCCTTTTTAATCTTTGAAGAGGAGAGGTAAGAAGGGAATGAGACTCAGTCAATCACTGGATGTTATTGAGCACTTACTGTGCAAAGTACTTTACTAAGCGATTGACAGAGCACAATACGACAGAGTTGTAGACACATTCCCTGCCCACGGTGAGCTTAAGGCTGAACGTAGTGGGGGAAAAAACCATGTTGAGGGGGCTTGCTTTCCATTTACCTGGTTTATAAGGGTGGTCTTCTGCCTGCCCGGGTTGTGGGGTATAAACCCAGGCCAGTCTGAAAGCTGTCCTCCTCCCTAGGGCACTGAACTCTCAGCCCTGGGCTAGGAGATGGGGAGCAAGATGAAAGAGAGATGCAAACTTCTCTCTCTCCCCACCATGCTGGCTGGTCATGGGGCTGGCTCTGTTGGGTTCAGAGCAGTGATAGCCCATGGGTCCCCGAGCCAGAGTCAGTCCCCTCCTTGGCCTCTCTGGATAGCAAGGGCATCTGTGATATCACTGGCCCCTGGGAAAATATGGGAGGGCCATGGCCCAGGAGGACTGATCTAGGTAGTTTCTGTAGAAGTTGGGGATGAATTTAGCTGAAGTTTGGCTATGACAGGATTTTCTCAGAGACTGTAAGGAGACTTGTGAATCACAGATGAACATACCCCTTCCCTAATCCTACCCCAACTCCCACCCCTCCTCTGGTTTTCACACCAAGGGAAGCTTAATCAGCGCTGGTCCCCATAACGATTTCCAGTTAATGTTTTCCAAACCAGCCCAGTGAACCCACACCCTTCTTTCCCCAGCCCCCTAGTGACTGAATGAACGGAAGGGTTGGGGTCTTAGTCAGTCTTATTTATTGAGTGTTTACTTTGTGCAGAGCACTTTACTAAGCACTTGGGAGAGTACACTTTGGGGAGTCCCCCCACCTCTAGACTATAAGCCCATCGTGGGAGGGATTGTCTCTATTGCTGTATTGCATTTTCCAAGTGCTTAGTACAGTGCTCTACACAGAGTAAGAGCTCAATAAATAGGACTGAATAAATGAACGAATACAACATAACAATATTAAGAGACACATTCCCTGCCCACATTAGGCCTTGAACTGGGGAAAAGTAAGTAATTGTCTGTTGGCTATGAGGAGGGAGGGTGTTCCAGGCCAGAGGCAGGACGTGGACGAGAGGTCGGTAGCGAGGCAGGTGAGATGGAGGTATAGGGAGAAGGTTGGCATTAGAGGATAGAAGTATGTGGGCTTGGACTGTAGTAGGAGAGTAGTGAGGTGAGGTAGGAGGGGGCAAGGTGATTGAATGTTTTAAAGCCAATGGTGAGAGGTTTCTGCTTGTTGCGGAGGTGGATAGGTAACCACTGGAGGTTCTTGAGGAGTGGAGAAATGTGGCCTGATCGTTTTTGTAGAAAAATGATCCAGGCAGCAGGGTTAAGTATGGACTAGAATGGGGAGAGACAGGAGGCTGGGAGGTCAGCAAGGAGACTGATACAGTAATCGAGGTGGGATAGGATAAGTGATTGAATTAACTTTTGGTTGGAGAGGAAAGGGCCTGCCTTAAGTGATTTATCAGCCTTCTCACTGACTTTGCTGCCTCCTGTCTCTCACCACTCCTATCTTTACTTCACTCTACTGAATAATGTTTCAGAACATTATTCTGAAAAGCCGTTCAGTTCATATCACCCCGACTCCTTAAAAACCTCCAACTGTCACCCAGCCAGCTCCACCTCAAACAGAAACTCATTTCTACTGACTTCCTTACTTCACCGATCTCCTACTACAACCCAATCTGTACACTTCACTTCTCTAACGCCAACCTATTCTCTGTGCTTTGATCTTGCCTTTCCAATGCCAACCACTCACCCACGTCTGCCTCTAGCCTGGAACTTCCTCCCCCTTCATATCCGACAGTCCACCACTCTTTTAAAACCCTCCTAAAATCATAACTTCTCCAAGGGGTCTTCCTGGACCAAGCCCTCATTTCCCCCACCCACCCTCCCCTCTGTGTAGCCTATCACTTGGCTGTGTTCCCCTTGCGCACTTTGATACTCCCCCATAGTCCCTCAGCATTTATGTATGTATCCTACTACTCTACTATTTTCTTCTTTCTGTAATTAATTTTAATGCCTGTCTCCTTCTGTTGACTGTAAGTTCTTTGTGGGCAGAGATTGTGCCTACCAACTCTTTTGTACTGTAGTTTCCCAAGCATTTAATGCAGTATTCTACACACGGTTGACACCTCAGTGAATATCATTGAATGAACATAGATTTGGAGCCCCGTGAGAGGCAGGGGCAATGCAAGTTTTCACCTGTCCATTTTTCCCAGCACTTAGTCCAGTTCTCTGCACACATTAAACTCTTAATACATACCGTGAGTACTACTATGATTTAAAAGGGTTCTTGCCACTTAATATGTTGTGATGAGAGTATATGCTTTGAATCTTGGCCCCATCCGATGGGATGGTCACAGTTAATTAACTGTGGCATTTGTTAAGCATTTGCTATGTGCCAAGCATTGTACTAAGCCTTGAGGTAAATTCAGGATAATCAAGTCCCATATAGGTTCACAACAGGTATTGAATCCCCATTTTGCAGATGAAGTAGCTGAGGCCTAGATTGGTTAAGTGATTTGCCCAAGGTCACATGGCAGGTAAGTGACGAAGCTGGGATTAGAACTCATGTCCTCTGACTCCCAGGCCCGTACTAGTTGTGGCCAGGGAATGTCACTATTTATTGTTGTGTTGTACTTTTCCAAGTGCTTAGTACAGTGCTCTGCACTCAATAAGTGCTTTATAAATACGATTGAAAGAATGAATGAATCCACTAGGCTATGATCCACTATGATCTGGCTCAGGAATATACATGTGAAGGGATCTGTAATGAGTGGGCAGTTGCATGCTTTATTTGTGCAGCCTGCTGGGAGGAGATAAAGCAGTCAAGAAATCAAATGATTAAATCAGAAGGACCTGTGTTCTAATTCTGACCACTTGTTTGCCATGTGACCTTGGGCCAATCACTTAACTTCTCTGTGCCTTAGTTACCTCATCTGTAAAATGGGGATTAAGACTGTGAGCCTGATGTGGAACAGGGACTGTGTCCAACCTGATCAATCAGCATCTACCCCAGCACTTAAAATAGTGCCTGACACATAGTGAACACTTAACAAATACCATTTAAAACAAACAAAAAAAGTCTTGGCAAACCACACTGAGTTGTGAGTGTGTTGGAAGAGATGGAGTAAGACAGGCAGGGAAGCCTGGCAATTCACATTCTTCTGAACAGAGGGGAATCTGGAATTCTGCCCAGGGGCTACTCTGCACTTCGAAGGAGGTGCCAGTCCCTGCCAGTTCCCCTGTGTCTTCTCTCTCACCCTCCCCTGTAGTATCTGGAATCAAGAGATGATGGGGGGACCGAGGGACCCACCGGGGTGGAGGGAAGGCTGCCTCACAACAACTGAAAGCAGCAGGGCTGAGGGAGGCCATGGGTGTGGGAGAGTAGGGCTGAGGATGGAGAGTTGATAGTAGCTGTGATAAAGAAAGTTCGAAGCTGCAGGTAGACAGAATCAAAGACTCTGCCCTTCAGAGGGGAAAGAAATAGTCAGGGAATGATCTACAAGGGGCAGACCACGGAAGGCCAGGATGGTGGAATTGTTTGAGACCTGGGTAGGTTGGGCTTTGATGGTAGCATAGAGAGGGCACGCTGATCCTGAAGGTGGGAGGGCCAGGGTTGAGAGCGTAGGCCTGTCAGGGGTTGCAGAAACGCCAGAGAAGGGGCCAACAAGTAACACTAGTTGCAGTTGTCGTGGTAAAGGTATTTAACGAATGCCTCCTGGGTGCAGAGTACTGTACTAATCACATGGTCCTTGTTCCTTGAGGGGCTAACAATCTCTCAAAATAAGGGAGGGGAGAGAGGATGGGTTACAGCCACATAAAGAAGCTTCAAAACAATACCCCACAGAAACAGCAAAAAGAATAAAAACAACACTATATCTAAAAAAAAGGATGGGGCGCTGTGTCTAGAGGAGATTGTCAGCCTGAATAGGGAGACTCAAACCCAAGGAGCCCAGTGGAGGAGGGAGGGGAGACACCGAGAAACAGCTGGAGAGAGTCAGTAGGGCAGGCCATTCATTCACACTCTCAGATTACACTCAAATTCTCTAGAATGTGAGCTCATTGTGGGCAGGAAATGTGTCAGTTCATTTTTGTATTGTACTCTCCCAAGTGCTCAGGACAGTGCTTTGCACACAGTAGGCCCTCGATAATTACGATTGAATGAATGAGTGAATGAAATTCCTAGAAAACTGCCTCCCACCTAAACTATAATCCATAAATCAATAGTATTTATCAGGCACTTTCCCTGTGGTTAAGTAGACACACTCCCTGCCCTCAAGACCACAAACTGGAGAGCCACTTATTCAATAGTGAGTAATCGCTGCTTTCCAGAGCCCAATTACTTTTCCTGATACCATCTTGAACAGACAGGTTTCTCTCACTCTTGAAACTGCTCTCTCTGATTTCATTGAATTTAAAGTGGGAGTCATCTGTCACCACTTCCAGCTATTTCACAGCTGGACTGTCGGCCTGCATAACCTGTCTTTCCCTTTTCTCTCTTCCCCTCTAGACAGTAAACTCATTGTAGGCAGGAAATGTGGCAGTTTATTGTTGTATTGTATTCTCTCAAGCGCTTAGTATGGTGCTCTGCATACACTAAGCACTCAATAAATAAGACTAACTGTATGGTATGAATATGGCACTGGGCACTTCGATGTCTGGTATTTAATTTTCCACACCCAATCTCCCTCTGCCACGTTTCTTGATCCCTAGTTTCAAGATGCAGTGCCCAAGGAAACACAGCAGCTCTGGAGCAACTTGGGGGAGGGAGGTGCATTCAACCAGTGGTTTTCATGGAGAAATCCCCCTAGGATCAGTTGAAATCAGCATACTTTTGCCAAACTGCACATTACACCTTTGTGCTACATGCTATATGGCTTAATGAATAGAGCATAGGTCTGGAAATCAGGAGGATCTGGGTTTTAATCCTGGCTCTGCCACTTGTCTGCTGTGTGACCTTGAGCAAGTCACTTAACTTCTCTGTGTCTCAGTTCCCTCATCTGTAAAATGGAGATTAAGACTGTGAGTCCCATGTGGGAGGCTGTGTCCAACCTGATTAACTTGTATCTACCCTGCACTTAGAACAGTGCTTGACACATAGTAAGTGCCTAACAAATACAATCATTATTATTATTAGTGTGTCGGGCTTTTTCTTGCCTAGTCAGTGGGCCATCATCAGCGTGCTTGAGTGCGTGTGTGTGTGTGGGTGTGAGAGAGACTGGCTCCAAGAGACTGTGGAACTAGAGTGATGACAAAAAGAGAGGGAGAAAGGAACTGAAGAGGAAAGTGGGAGAGAGGGGAAAGGAGGAGGGAGAAATGTTGTATAGAAAAGTTTCATAGGGAGGGAGAAAAGGTAGGAATAGAGTAATGACAAGTAATGATGGTTGGGGGTGGAGGAGAGGGAGGAAAAAAAATAAGCAGGGATACAAAAAAATGGCAACGAAAGCAAAACCATGAGAATCCCATGAATTTTTCACGAGTAGTTCAGAGGTAAATAAAAACAACAGGAAATCTGAGCTGTGGGTGGTAGTGCGGGCCAAAACGGAGAGATGAGGCCCAGAGGGGACAAAAGTGCTTAGTACAGAAACTGACAGGGGCTTATGGTCCGGGAGGGGATGTCCTGTCAAAGGTGGGTGGAGGTGGAAGGTCGGGATGGGGCTGGGCAGGGGGAGGTGGTGGGCTTCAGGGGACCTTTGAGGTGAGCAACTTAACGGCTGGTAGATCTAGCTGAAGGCAGAAAGAAGGTTGTAGCTGGCCTCACCACCAGTCAAGGACAATTGTGCGGCCTCCCGGGGAATGTGAGCTCAGTGTTTTTAGGAACATTTCCCTGGGAGACTTCATGTAGCTGATTCCATAGGGCTCAGAGTCCATGGAGTAGGAGGAGGAAGTGACAGAGGGTAAAGGAGGGAGGAGGGGGAAGAGGCAGAGGGAAGAGGAAAAAGAGGCAGCGGGAAATGGAGGAAGAGGAGAAGAATTTGATTCGCATCCCCTCCTCTTGTTGCAGGGGCTGGAGATAATTACAGTTGCTGATTGGGGATTAATGTCGTGTTTGTGCCCCCTCCCCTCTCTCCAGGCTTGAACACAGGCTCTTTTTATGCCCTATCTACCTTGCTGAACCGTATGGTGATCCTGCATTACCCGGTGAGAGACGTATCCAGGCAGTTGAGGGTGGTTGTTTTGGCTCTGGAGTTCTCTTAGGATGTGCTGCTAAACACCCCCTCCCTCCTCCCTGCGCGCCCCCCCTCAACACATATACACACACACACACACACACACACATATCCACCACCTTCTTCCCAGTGGGTTAAAGAGCTCCTCCTCTGGAGTGGGCCCTTCCCCCTCTCCTTCCAACTCCACCTGCCAAAAGACAAGAGACAAGAGGAGTGGTGACACTCTGCTGGCTCTTCCCCTTTGTGAGTGTTTGGGTCTCTGGCCCTGCAGCTCTAATGGAGGACGAATGGATAACCCATCTCCGAGCTCTCAGAAGCTTCCATGCAGAAAGCGCCATCTCCATTGGAGGAGGGAGGGAGAAGGGGACGGTGATGACCACCACCGCTGTTTCAGCTGGACTCCCAACCTCACTCATCCCAAGTCTTCAGTAAGACCCAAGGGCTTCCGGTCAGGATCGAAAAGACCGAAAGAGCGTCTTCCTGGCCCACTGGCTCTTTGAAGTCTACCTTCTCCCAGTCCCCCAACCTCCCTAAAATCCCCATCCCCTTTCCGCCCCCACTCCCAAGGGGCACCATAGCTGCTCCCCGCTAGACCGTATGTTCCACTGTTGATGTGCAGGGTGAAGAAGTGAACGCCGGCAGAATTGGCCTGACCATCGTCCTTTCGGGAATGGCTGGGGCCCTGATCTCGGGCATCTGGCTGGACAGAACCAAAACCTACAAGTAAGTCCCTACCTTTGGGGAAGAGCTGAGATCTGTTTTCCTCTGACTTTAATAATTGTGGTATTTGTTAAATGCTTACTATTCACCAAACGCTATACTGAGCTCTGGGGTAGATACAAGATAAGCAGGTCCGACACAGACCCTGTCCCACCTGATGTTCACAGATCTGAGGGATGGAGAAAAGAGGTACAAAGCAGTGAAGTGACTTGCCCAAGGTCACAAAACAGGCAGGTAGCAGAGAGGGAAGTAGAACCTAGGACCCCTGACTCCCAGGTCTGTGGCTTTTCCCACTAAGACACACTAGAGAAGCAGCATTGCCTAGCGGACAGAGCAGGGCCTGGGAGTCAGAGAGACCTGCGTTCTAATTCCGACTCTGCCATTTGTCTGTTTGTGGCCCTAGGCAAGACACTTAACTTCTCTGTGCTTCAATTATCTCATCTGTAAAATGGGGATTAAGACTGTGAGCCTCATATGGGACAGCCAACCCAGTTTGCTTGTATCCACCCCAGCGGTGGACACATAGTAAGCACTTAACAAATACGGTCATTATTATTCATTCAATAGTATTTATTGAGCGCTTACTATGTGCAGAGCACTGTACAAAGCACTTGGGATGAACAAGTCGGCAACAGATAGAGACAGTCCCTGCCGTTTGACGGGCTTACAGTCTAATCAGTGAAATAGCAATGGGTAGAGCCCAGCATGGGAAAATGTGGCCAGTAAAGGGTTAGTCGTGCTCAGTGGAAAGAGCCCGGGCTTGGGAGTCAGAGGTCATGGGTTCGATTCCCAGCTCTGCCACTTGTCAGCTGTGTGACTGTGGGCAAGTCACTTCACTTCTCTGTGCCTCAGTGACCTCATCTGTAAAATTGGGATGAAGACTGTGAGCCTCATGTGGGACAACCTGATGACCCTGTATCTCTCCCAGCGCTTAGAACAATGCTCTGCACATAGTAAGCACTTAACAAATACCAACATTATTATATGGGAGTTGCTAGGAAACAGCTGTATGTCAGGGAGGAGGGGAGGAGATCGAAAGAGAAAAATGCCCTCAGCTGGAGCAATTTCCCTACTTCTCAGCCTTACAGTCCAGACCCCGAGGGAGAGGACCAAGTGGAGTAGTTCTCTCTGCCGCTTCTCTCCCACTAGGCTCATTTCCAAGCCTATGGCCCCTATAGTTCCTCCACGTCAGCTCTCCCCGAGCTGGGGACAGAGGCGGCAGCCTGGGGCTGCTTTGTGAGGGCTCCGGCAGTTCCCGCTGTCTGAAGGCGGCAAACAGTGCCAGACCTGTTCTCCGCCTCACAAGCCAGCTTCTGTGTGTGTGCCTCGGGCCCAACCAGCCCCACTCCCTGTCCTAGTTACTCAAAGGCCGATTGAATCCGCTGGTCACGGGCCTTTTCTGTATGCCCTTTTTTGTTAAGCACTTAGTACAGAGCTCTGCCTGCAGTAAGTGCTCAATAAATATGATTGATTGATGGATTTGAGGTGGGAGGGGCCTCCATTGTTGTTCGAGGAGGGAGCTGGCAGCCAGTTCCAGCAGCTGCTGCCGTCGGCTTTGATTCGGGGGGAAGACCCCCGTACACTGTCTGCTCCAGGCAGGTATTCACTGTTTCTAGCAGCCAGGACCTGCCTTGAGGCGAGAGCGGGGAGAGAATGGCATCCATGGGTGTCTGTGTTGCTCTTAGTCAATGGATCAGGGATGTAAGATGATTATAATTCAGTACAGAACTAAGACATAATAGCGGGCATTTTCTGAGCCTCGGTATAAGGTCCTCGGATCTGTACAGAACACAGACCCAGTCCCGTTCCTTGGCCTATTTGGCTATGATCTGAATTTGGCTGGCAGGACACACACAGACTTGGCCACATGCAAAATACTATTACTCATGCACCAAAGGAACGGATAGCTGCAGAGGCATCAACCCACACTGGGTAGTGGCACCGTGCCAGGGCTTGCTCCCAAAACTGGAGAGTTTTACAGTTTTGGCAAAGTAGGGAGGGGTATTCCTGTCTCATTCCTGTCCCCAGACTGAGGTAGGCTTTGCAGCTGCAGCAACCTGCAGTTCAGGGAGGAAACCTGAATTTAGGACAATAGTCAGCTGAACTAGGAGGAGAATATGCCCAGTTCCTGGTTAGCTGGAGAAGCCACAGGGAGAGTGAGGTTGCTATCGTGTACAATTTATGACTGTTTGGGAGCTAATAATAATAACGTATTCATTAAGTACTCGATATGTGGTAAGCACTGGGTAGATGTAATTCAATCAGCTGAGACACAGCCCTTTTCCACAGTCTGAGAGAGGACAGGCATTGAATCTTCATTTTACAGATGAAGAAACCGAAGTACAAAGAAGTGAAATGATTCACTCACGCAGCAGGCAAGCGACAGAGCTGGGATTAGAAGTCAGATCCTGTGACTCCCAGGCCTAGGGTCTTTCCACTGGGACATGCTGCTTTTTCTCTTCGGGCCCCCAGTGGAATCTCCAGCTCTGGCCCTCCCCCTGGTCCTACTGCCAACTTCTGAGCCTCCCTGGCATAACTGTACATTTAACGGAAATGGTCCCGGCCATCCCCGCCAGGGTTTCTCTAGTGCTCTCGGGGAAGAACTGCAGAGCACTGTCCAAAATCACTGCTTTCAGGCTCATGGTGACGAATGCCCAGGAAAGACTAGGAGGGGATGGGTGCAGTGCTCAGGGCAGGATAGCGAAGGGGCAGAGCAGGAAAGCATGAGAGGTGAGGCAGCCTAGTAGAAAGAGCACAGACTTAGAGTCAGAGGACCTGGGTTCTAATCCCCACTCTGCCACTTGACTGCTGAGTGACCTCGGACAAGTCACTCACCATCTCTGTACCTCAGTTTCCTTCTCTATAAATGGGGATGAAATAACCATCCTTGCTCTTCCTTAGTCTGATCTCCATATGGGATAGGGACTGTGTCCAATCTGATTATCCTGCATCTAACTCAGTGCTTGGTACAGTGGAAGTGCTTAACAAACACCACAGTTATTAGACATGAAGGCTGTGGGAAGAGTCACGTGCTAGCCTTCCCTCGGTACCTCGATCTTGTCTGTCTCGCCACCAACCCCTTGCCCGTGTCCTGCCTCTGGCCTGGAACGCCCTCCCTCCTTTAATCCGACAGACAACCACTCTCCCCAACTTCAAGGCCTTATTGAAAGCACATCTCCTCCTAGAGGCCTTCCCAGATTAATCTGCTCATCTCCCACTCCCTTCTGCATCTCCCTGACCTGCTCCCTTTGCTCTCCCCCTGCCCCCCACCACAGCGCTTATGTACATGTCTGTAATTTTATTTATTTGAATTGATGTCTGTCTTCCCCACTCTAGACGGTGAGCTCGTTTTGGGCAAGGAATGTCACTATTTATTCTTTTATTGTTGTCCTAAGCGCTCAGTACAGTGCTCTGACACAGTAAGCACTCAATAAATATGACTGAATGAATGTAAAGGGCAGAGCAGTGGAGCAGAAAGTGTTTGAAGTCAAAGGTCATAAGCATTAGTATTTTGCATGTGATCCTGATGAAACCTGAAGGGGAAGGAAGAGGGCTTTGACTAACTGGAACACAGAGTCTGGGTGCTGGAAGGCGGACCGTTTTAGAGTTGCATCATGTTTTTAAAAATCTAGGCTTCCAGGCAGCAACTCTCTTTTTGGAAGAAGCCCAGGCACTCAGAAGTTCAATAAGGAAAAACTTCTGGGACCTGCAATAAGCAGCTCCTCTTGAGGTAATTAATCCATCCCTGGTATTTCTTAATTGTCTACCCTGGGCTGAGCACTCTACTAAGCACTCAGGAAGAGAATGAACGAGGTGCAGAGCACTGTAATAAGTGGTGCGAGAGAATACACAGCTGGGAATTAGACATGGTCCCCGACCCTAGACGGACTCACGGTCTTAGCTTTAAATCGGGGAGAAGGTAGACAGATACATCAGGAGTGATGAAACATTAAAACACAACACAGTGTGGCCTTTTAGAAAGAGCACAGGTCAGGGAACCAGGATCTGAGCTCTAATCCTACCTCTGCCATTTGCCTCCTATGTGACCTTGACCAAGTCACTTACCTTCCTTGGGCCTCAATTTCCTCATCTGTAAATGGGGATTGAATCTTACTCCTTCCTACTTAGACTCAATGTGGGGTAGGGACTGTGTCCAACTTGATTATGTCGTATCTAGCCCAGTGCCTAGTACAGTGCCTGGCACACAGTAAGCGCTTCATAACATGGTCTAGTGGAAAGATAATGGTCCTGAGTGCCGGAGGACCTGGGTTCTAATCCCACTTCCGCCACTGACTTGCTGTGTGACCTCGGGCAAGTTGTTTAACTTCTCTGTGCCACAGTTCCCTCATCTGCAAAATGGGGATTCAATACCTGTGCTCTCTCCTATTTAGAAGGCGAGCCCCATGTGGGACCTGACTATCTTGTATCTACGCCAGTGCTTAGTACGGTGTTTGGCATTTAGTAAGTGCTTGACAAATACTTATCATTATTATTATTATTACTACTAATAATAAAAATACCATTATAACAAACAATAAACTAATACACAAAATAGGCTCAATGTTTCTGCAGAGATGAAAGAGTCCAAGACCACGCAAGAGCAGCTTTTATCCCTGACCCGATACGCACGGAACACGTCAGGAGCCAGGATCCTTGAGGGCAAAAGGGAAGATGGAGTTTCTCAGCAGCGGTGCAATTAGTAGACCCCATCCCTGTCTTCAAGGAACTTGTGAGGGAGGCAGACATTTCAAAGCAGTTACACATAAGAGGAACATAACACATAAGGGTTCATGAGTTAGTGGCCAGTGAAATGAAAGCAAATCACATTGCCTGTGGCCAAAGGAGCTTTAGGGGCGCAAGAGGAGGGTGGATTGTCTTAGTGTACCTAAAGTCATGATGCCTCCAGCTGCCCAAAATCCTGCTGCTTTGAGAAGCAGAGAACTCCCTAATAATAATGGTGGTATTTGTTAAGTGCTTACTATGTGCAAAGTACTGCTCTTTCCACTCCCCAAGGTCCTGCAGAGGGGCCTGCTCGGCTCCACAGAGATAGAGGCCCGAGCCCATCTACTGCCAGCTCTGCTCTCTTCTCCAGGACCAGAAGAGGGGCTTCCTTCCCTGGCTCCTAGGCTGAGGGAAGCCCAAGTGTGGGATAGGGTGGGTTTTGAATGAGCATGCATCCAGGAGTTGCTGATGGAGTTCCTTATCTTTTGCTTCTAGGCAGACGACCCTGGTGGTTTACATCATGTCGCTGGTGGGCATGGTGGTTTTCACTCTGACCTTGAATTTGGGATACCTCTGGGTGGTGTTCCTTACAGCAGGCATCTTGGGGTAAGTAAGAGCCATGGCTGCTGCACCCTGGGGCTTGGCAGGAGCCTCCCTAAGCGCTCAGAGGGAGGTGGCCACTCTGCTACACTGTACTCTCCCAAACAGTACAGTGCTCTGCACTCTATAAATATGACCGACTGATGGACTACCTGGAGGTTGGGCCTGCTGGTCATCTGTCTGCTCTCCTTGAGTAGGTTTGGCTGCCCCTTCTCATCAGTGGCCCAGGGCCGTAGCGGACCCCCGCCCCTCCTGGTGAGCCACACTCTGAGAAGCGGCATGACCTACCGAATAGAGCACAGCCCTGGGAGTTAGAAGGACCTGGATTCTAATTCCACTTCTGCCACTCACCTGCTGTGTGACCTCAGACAAATCACTTCACTTCTCTATGCCTCAGTTACCTCAACTGCAAAATGGGGATTTAGACTATGAGCCTCATTTGGGACAGATACTGTGACCATCCTGATAAAGGTTTTACCTACCCCAGCACTTAGAACAATGCTTGACACATGGTAAGCGCTTAACAGATACCATCATCATTATTATTGTTATTATTCTGAGCAGTTGCTGCCCCACAGCCACTTGGAGA
Source organism: Ornithorhynchus anatinus (assembly GCF_004115215.2). Taxonomy (NCBI): domain Eukaryota; kingdom Metazoa; phylum Chordata; class Mammalia; order Monotremata; family Ornithorhynchidae; genus Ornithorhynchus; species Ornithorhynchus anatinus. The sequence continues at coordinate 39,432,318 of NC_041728.1, forward strand.
GAGTAGGAGCAGCTGTCTGCACGTCTGGGCTGTCGTCCCCTTCCCCTCTCTTCTCCAGGCCAACCCCCTGGGGTCTCTTCTGCAGGGTGTGGAGGAGGCAGGGTGCCCCAGTCCACTGAGTGAGTGGTTGGGGGCCAAGCAGGACCAGACATTTCCCTGCCTCCTGCTCCTATGGGCCAGTCAGAGTTTGTGGCCCAGGGACCTCCAACCTCCCAGGATGGGCTGGGCTTCGGGTGGTCCTGGTGGTTGGGTCCCGTGCTTGCCCTGCTGCTTAGAGTCTCCTGAATCCAGAAGCCCAGATTACCATCCAATCCCCGACATCGCTCCAGAGGGATGACAGCTGAGGAAGAGTCTAATTCCCATCTGTAAAATATCTCCCAATGTTTAGTACGGTGTTCTGCATACAGTAAGCGCTTAATAACTACTATTACTACTATGAGTAGTATCAACAATACAGTTTCTTGAGCTCCCACTTTGTGCCAAGCACTGGACTGAGTACTAAATAGGGCAAACAGTGTCACTGCTCCAGAGGTTTCTGCCGCACCCAGCCCACTCTTCCCTGCCCCACTCTCTCCACCTGGGTCTCGGGAACCTGGCCCTGCCAGGGAACGTTGGCATTCAGCAGGGCAGGGAGACCCAGGGAGGACAACCAGGGCCCTTATTTTGAGCTGCTGATCTGAGCTTCACTCTCAGAGCTGGGGGACCGTACCTTCCCTCTCTTCCTGCCTTCTTCCTCACCCCTGGCTCTGGGCCTTGCCTTCCTGCTGACCAAAATGCCCAAAAGCCGAAAGATTGATTGAATGAGAATCTGTTAGCTTGGGGGTTTCTGCCCTGAGATGGTTGTCCCCAGGCTTCCCCTTCTCTTCCTTCCACCTGGGCTCCTTTTTTGAGCTGGGACTGAGCTGAGAGTGGGGATAGGATGGACCTGGCCTTTATACTGAATCAGGATCCTGGGAGTCAGAGAACTTGGGTTATAATCCCGGCTCCCCGGGTTGAATGCTGCGTGACCTTGTGCAAGTCACTTAACTTCTCTGTGCCTCGTTTACCTCACCTGTAAAATGGGAATTCAGTACCTGTTCTCCCTCCTATTTAGACTGAGCCCCATGTAGGCCAGGGAAGGTGTTCAACTTGATTATCTTGTGTCTACCCCAGTGCTTATAACTGTGCTTGGCCCATAGTAAGCATTTAATAAATACTGACATAATCATCATTACTATCAAACAACAGCATTTATTGAGTGCTTACTGTGTGTAGAGCCCTGTACTAAGGGCTTGAGAGAGTATAATGTATAATAATTGGGACAGTATAATGGGAGACGCAGTGTGGCTTAGTGGAAAGAGCATGGGCTTGGGAGTCAGAGGTCATGGGTTCTAATCCCAGCTCTGCTTCTAATCCCAGCTCTGCCACTTATCAGGTATGTGACTTTGGGCAACTCACTTAACTTCTCTGTGCCTCAGTTACCTCATCTGTAAAATGGGGATTAAGACTGTGAGCCCCACGTGGGACAACCTGATTACCCTGTATCAACTCCAGTGCTTAGAACAGTGCTTTGCACATAGTAAGCGCTTAACCAATACCATAATTATTATAATGCATTAGAGCTGGGTAGACATGTTCCCTGCCTACAAGAAAATTACAGACTAGTGGGGGAAGCATGTTGGGGGAGACACAGAGGGAGTCAGGACTCCCTCCTCCTTGCAATAAATAATCTGGGTGGGCCTTTCCACATGGCGTGGTGGAGAGCATGGGCCTGGGAGTCAGAAGGTCATGGGTTCTAATCCCGGCTCCACCTCTTGTCTTCTGGGTAATCTTGGGCAAGTTGCTTTACATCTCTGGGGCTCAGTTACCTTATCTGTATAATGGGGATTGAGGCTGTGAGCCCCACGAGGGACAGGGACTGTGTCCAACACGATTTGCTTGTGTCCGCCCCAGTGCTTAGTACAGTGCCTGGCACATAGGAAGCACTTAACAAATGCCACAATTATTATTATTACTAGCTCTGTCAGGGTGCACCCCAGCAGGGGAGGGGCCTGAGAGACAGGGAGAGGGGCTGTCGGGCATTCCAAACTGGGGAGAGGCTAACCCTTCCGGGACACAGACCAGAAGGGTCCTCAGCACTGTCTGGTGGTACTGGTAGTGGCCACAGTGGTCACAGCAGTCACAACTGGGAGGTACAGGCCCGCTTCCAAGTACCTTTGGCAAAGACCAAGATCCCCGCTCCTTCAGATACCACCCGGCTGCTCTGGTCTCCCTCCTCCTAAGGCCCTCTCACTTCAGACAGTGGGCTGGGCCGGCTTGCCCCTCGACCTCTCTCCTGTTATCTTGACTCACCCTCTGTCCCACCCTCTGAATCACTCCCTCCCTCTGCCCTGTCTGACGGCTGACCCCCAGGGCCGGGGGGAGGGGTCAGTTCTACAGTTTCTCTCTGGATCATAGGTTGAGTTGTGGGGACAGCTCTCCCTCAAGGACCCAGTTTGGGAATAAGGTCTGAGCTGTGGATAAGGAGTTGGTTCAGAGGAAGGGATCAGGAGCGGGAGTGGGAAAGAGGATGAGAGTTCCTGCCCCCTGCCAATCCCTATGATGACATACGCAAGTCTGCCTGAATTCCTAAACCTCAAAGGTTTTCCCAGGGAGGCACTATTGCCTACCCACTTGCTGCTGAGACACGCTATTCCCTTCCCAGTAATATGGGCACCACTACTGACAAGGGCCAGGGAAAAATAGTAATAATAATAATATTAATAATTGTGGCACTGTAATAAACACTGGGGTAGATACAAGATAATCAGGTCGGACCAGACCTTGACCCATACAGGGATCACAGACTGAGTATGAAAGAGTATAGGAATTGAATTCTCGTTTTACAGATGCAAAAATTGGGGGCCAGAAATGTGAAGTAGCATGTCCAAGGTCACACAGCAGGCAAGTAGAGGAATCCTCTGCTTCTCAGCCCTAAGTTCCTTCCACTAGTTGACGCTGATTCTCACTAGGTCAGGCTGTAAGCCAAATGGGAGTTTTGAAGTTTTCAGCCACGGCTTGCCTCACTTCCAAAGCTGGCCCCGGCCCTGTGTTTCAACTTCCCTTCCAGTCGGTGCCTAATCACCTCTACTTGTGCCCCTGTTATTCTTCAGGTTCTTCATGACTGGCTACCTCCCACTGGGGTTCGAGTTCGCCGCTGAGCTAACGTTCCCAGAGTCCGAAGGAACGTCGTCTGGAATCCTAAATGTATCGGCTCAGGTAGGTCCGACTCCGAAGCATTCCAGGCCCGCACTCACCCTCTGGGTAGACTTGTGGCTGGAGGAAGGATTGCTCCAGCAGCGTGGCCTAGTCAAAAGAGCACGGGCTTGAGAGTCAGAGGACCTGGGTTCTAATCCTGACTCTGCCACTTGTCTGCTGGGTGACCTTGGGCAAGTTGCTTAATTTCTCTGTGCCTCAGTTACCTCATCTGTAAACTGGGGATTAAGACTTTGAGCCCTATATGAGATAGGGACTCTGTCTGACCTGATCATGTTATATCTACTCCAGTGGTTAATATAGTGCTGGGCATGTAGTAAGCACTAACAAATATCCCTGTTCCCCTCTGGGCTGTAAGCTCACCATGCGCAGGGAAAGTGTCTGTTTATTGTTATACTATATTCTCCTAAATGCTTAGTACAGTGCTCTGCACCCAGTAAGCACTCAATAAGTACGATTGAATTAATGTGGCCTGTCCGAGGCCCAAGGCCTGATCCCTTTTGTCTCTGCAGGTGTTTGGGATCATCTTCACCATCTGCCAGGGCCAGATCATCGATCACTTTGGGACCATGGCAGGAAACGTTTTCCTCTGTGCCTTCCTCGGCTTAGGCACCATCCTCACCGGTAAGGGGTCTAGGAGGGACACGGCACCCGCCCAGGCGTCTGGTCCTGCGTGCCAGCCTCTCTGGGCGGAGGGATTGACCAAGCTCCGGGCAAGGCCGCCAGGTCCTAGGGGCTGCTTTGAGATGGCCCGAGGCCGGAGAGCAGCGCCTCAGGATTTATTACCCGAGGCTGCTGTGATGGAACAGCTCCCTCTCCTGTCTGAAGTGGGGCTGATCTTTGGGGTTTGCATCTCCTGGGCAGAGACCACCTTGAGGTGGGCTGAGCCTTGGAATGTGTCCAGGGTAATAACTTGTTGTCTCCTGGTCTCTTCCCCTGTGCCTTGTCCTCAGTATTCATTAAGGCAGACCTCCGAAGGCAGAAAGCCAATGTGACGTTAAAAGAGAATGTGAGTATGTTGGTTCGTCTCTCTCTGGCGCGCTCTCTTTCTCCCTCTCTCTCTCTTTCCCCAGACTCATTCCTTATATTGAAATGTGGGAGGATAATGTCTTGAATGGTTATGCTAAACTCTGCTTCTGGGCCTTGTCTCAGACAAGGCTATTTAGGGGAAAGGGAGAGGGGAAGGGATCTTATCTATAGGGCCTCAACATATGGCTTTTTGAGCCCCTCTGTGCTGAGTTGCCACAGAACACACCAGTGGCCAATCCCCATCATTAACCGGACAATAAGATGGATTTCGTTCAGGCCAAGGACCCGTGGACGGTGAGGTTTTCCAAACAGTTCTATTTGTGCTCTCCACTGAATGCCAGCCCCTCGAAGCTGATGCGGCAATAGATCGAAACTGGAGGAATGCATAGGAAGTTACTGATAATCCTCCTGGCTGTTCAGCTTGGGCCAATCTGGGCTAAGCGTTTATTACAGTACTCTGCACACAGTAAGCACACGATAAATACCATCGATCGATCGATCAATTGAAATCCAGCCCTAGCCTCTCAGGCTCGGATCCAAGGATGAGACGAAACTGGACCCTGTGTGGGCTCGAGGGAATTTCCCTAAACAAGGAAGCTCTAACTCTGATCGAGTTCTGCTTTAGGCTGCTGAGGCCCACCGCTTTAGGCATGTCCTTGCAATGATGTTACTGAGTGTGGGGTGGGACTGTAGGCTGGACTAGAGGGCCTATCCACAAGGCTCATAAGCAGTGGGATGGTGGGGGCTGTGTAGCATTCTCAGGAGTTTTGATTTCTGGGCCCCTCCTCTCGCCAACGCTCTAACCTGGCCTGTGCACTTGGCTTTGTCCATTTCTGAGAGTGAGTGAACAGGTTTTCCCCCCTCCTTTTCTCCCTTTCGCTCTGACCCAGCAGTGACCTAACTGTTGTTTCAGACTCCACCGAACAGCACCCAGGCCTCGGATCACGGGCCAAACCCCGTATCCTCGGCCCCACCACTCCCTGCCTCTGACCATTAGCTGGTCCGCAAAGGTAGGAGTCTCACGCCGCTTTGCTTGTCCGATCACTCACCGGGGGGGAGGGAATTGGCACCAAATCAATGACTCTCCTCCTAGCATGTGGCAGCCCCTCGGGTAATAATAATAATAATAATGTTGGTATTTGTTAAGCGCTTACTATGTGCCGAGCACTGTTCTAAGCGCTGGGGTAGACATAGGGGAATCAGGTTGTCCCACGTGGGGCTCACAGTCTTAATCCCCATTTTACAGATGAGGGAACTGAGGCCCAGAGAAGTTAAGTGATTTGCCCACAGTCACACAGCCGACAAGTGGCAGAGCTGGGATTCGAACTCATGAGCCCTGACTCCAAAGCCCGTGCTCTTTCCACTGAGCCACGCTGCTTCTCTAGAACTGCAGGGCCTGGAGTTCTCTAGAACTTCTGAACTTCTGAACTTCTGAACTTCTCTAGAACTGCAGGTAGAACTGCAGGGCCTGGGGACCTGGAATGTTCATGGGGCAGGCTGGGGAGAAAAATGGCCAGGTATCAGGGAGGAAGGGGGAATAGATGTTGGGGTCAGCTGGACAGCCTGAAAGGGAGGGGTTGAAAGGCAAGAAGACAAGGATGGGAGGGAGAAGAGTTAGGAGCAGAAATAAGCTATCATGCACCAAAAAATCATCTGGAAGCAATTTTACAGAAAAGAGGGGGCTGTTTCTAACAGAGGGGCAGGGAGAGGGGATATTTATCAAGGACAAGAAGGCAGGCATCAGGAGAATGGATGGGTTTCCCTTGGCTGATGCTGGTCATTGCCCAGTGAATTTTTTGGCAATGGCAGGGGGGAGAAGTAGGGTGTAGAAGGAAGAGAGAGAATCACCTTTATTTGCAGTCTGGAGCTCTGCTGCTGGGGAATTCAGCTGAAGGGAGCTCCCAGCCAAGATATTACCTTGTTATTTGGGGGATGGGGCAGTGACCTCAACTACGAAAAGTCTGTTGCCAAGATGAGAGAGGAGTCAGCTTAGTGCGAAGGAAGAGGCTGATCTGGTGCCTTCTGGTCAAAGTACAGTCAAACCTTAAAACTCAGTTAAAACTCCTAGATGAATGTGTGCTGAATTGGAACTCAACATGCACAAAAACAGAACCTGCAGAGGGATGGGAGAGAGTTTCACTGTACTTTGCTTTTAATTTGGCCAACAGCAAGTTTACTGGCTTTTACTGCTACTGCACGGTGCTTGTGTCCAGCTGCATTAATACTATCCTCTTGCCTGCGATCAGCCTTCCTTTTCAGATTCTTTAGTGTGCTTGCCTCCATGCTTTATCCTACCCATCAACTACTCTTCCTAGGCTGGCAGATCCCAGTTTCCACCTTCTGCTCTCTTTAGCCACGATGTCAAGAAACCCAACCGGAGCATTGAAAAGGAAATTCCCTTGGGAGAATCCACTCCTCCTAGAACAGTAGGGTGTGAGGCGGGAAGAAGGGACTCTCTTCCCAGATCTTGCCCATCCCTGATCCCTCTCCCCACAGGAGGTTGGAAAGGATCCTGGGCCAAGACATTTTCAAACCCCTGATTTGTTAGGTATTAACTTCATTATCAGCAGGATTTATTGAAGTTTCTACTGATTACACAGGGATCAGGGATCAAAAGAGAGCTAGCGATTACTGGTTGGGCCTCTGAACAAGCAAATATGGCTTGGTAGGGTCAGTCACACCAGCTAGGCCCAAGAGATTGGCAGAAGGAAGCAGATAAGCGTTAGTGAGTCAGCACAGTGCCTAAAGCTAACCACAAGTAGGTGGCTTTGGGCTCTTAAGTCCACCCCCACCACTGGGTTCTCGTGATCCATATCTTCATTGGTTGATGGGTGGCAGCTGTTGGGGCAGAGGGTAATTTAAGAGTTTGTTTTGGGGGTCCGCAGTAGGCTAGCCCATGCCAGTGGTGTTCCAAAAACCATGAAATTTCCTTTATGCCCCTTGCTGGAGAAGCAGATTGATATTATTATTAGCAATAATAATTATCATTAGCTCCTTGTGGGCGGGGATCACATTTACCAACTCTATTGTATTGTACTCTTCCCAAGCAGTTTATGTAGGGCTCTGCAATTAGTAAACACTCAATAGTTACGACTGATTGATTATAACACTTATTAAACACATATTATGTGCTAAGCATTGAGGTAGATACACCAGGTCACGGTAATAGCCATGGTCCCTGTCTCAAATAGGACTCCCCGTCGATCTTGTCCCTGTTCTACAGATGAGGAAGCTGAGGATCAGAGAGGTTAAGTGACTTGCCCAAAACCACCCAGTAAATGAGTGGCAGAGCTCTGACTCGAGTCGGGGTCTCCTGACATCCTATCCAGGACTCTTTCTAACTCTATGAGTTGGATGCCATGCCAGTATAGGCTGGATGGGGATGAGGGAGCCTCTCTATTTCCCTAGCAATTCAGCACATTTCCTCCCCATCTAGTCTATAAGCTTGCTGTAGGCAGGGAACGTGTTTACTAACAGTTGCATTGTACTCTTCCAAGTGCTCTGCACACAGTAAGTGCTCAGTAAATACCACTGTTTGATTTCCTCTACCTTCTTTCCCTGGATCCTTCTGTCCCAGAACCCATGATGGTTCTTTCCATTCAGAGTCAGGAGTCTGAAAAATCAGTTCTTGGGGCTAGTTATTGTCCCAGCTCACATCCTCGTTCTGGACTCTGAGAGCTTCAAAGCTATTTACCTTTCAATGGAATTCTCCCAACCTGAATAGAAATAGGCAACGTGTTGGTAAAGAAGCAACGACTCAATCTAGATGGAAAATCCTCGACCATCTCTGTTTTCTGAGTTCCCTGTCAATCTCAGAACTTCCTGCCTGTTCTTGGGGCCCTCTCCGGTTTTTTACGTGGGACATGGAAAAGTCAGCTGCTTTTCCCCTCTCCCCACTGTGCCCAGGCACACTTCCCTCAGTTTGTGCTTGAAATCTGGGGTGTGACGACCCAGTTCTGTGGACGCCCCTGTTGCGTGAATTACTGTTCATGCCTCCAGAGCCCCAGTTCATGAGACCAAACCATAACTGAGAGTGCAGATGGGATCAGTCAGTTATCCACCTCTGTTTTCATTGCTCGGGGTAAGTAAATGGCCAGCGCTGGTGAGTGTATATGGGAGTGAAAGACAGACAGAAATGGGGGTGATTGGAAAGAGAGAGACATTGCTTTCTACATGCGTTCTTTAGCCACTAGCTCTAGAGCGGCATTCCCGCAGTTGTGGAATTGTATCTGATCTGCGTATCTTGTCTCTACCCCTGCGTTTAGTATAGTGCTTGGCACATAGTAAGCACCAAGAGATATTGCAATTATGAGATTGTACAGGACCACTTACCCATCTGAGATATCACTCACACATAGCAGTGCTTCTGAGAAGCTCAGGACCACTCCTTTGCATGAGCAGGCCCCTTGGCTAGCTAAGAGTAGTTCTCCCTATTCAGCACTAAACCTCCTTTTAGTGAAATCTTTCTTTCTAGTAGTAATAGTTGGAGACCATATCTGAGGGAGTAAGCCTTTGGGGTATAGGCTTTCTTTGATTTCTGAATACTAGTTTGACTGGGATACTGAGAACCATGAGCTACTACAGTAGGTCTGTTCTCGAGTTTATAGAGTTGAATATTAAAACAAAATATAATTCATCTTCCCTGCATCACTGGGAGAGAAATTAGTGGGGAGATTTTATTCCATTTTTAAAGACTAAATGTCCTGAGTACACATCCAACCTCTTTGTTCTTCCAGGCCATAGAAGGCAATCATTGGCAGAGCCAGAACTAGAATCCAGCCCCTATGTATGAATCACTAGCTCACATTGCTGTTTTCTCACTGCTTGTCAGTTGAATCAGTGAATTTGGGGTTGAAGGGAAACTTCTTTCAGTAACTTTCTGAACTCGTAAGAAAAAAAGATATTTATTGTTATTCTGGTTATTCAGGAAAATATAGGATAGCCTTTTTTTTCCCAAAAGGGACATTTTGCCTGTCCTGCCCTTCCAGTCCAGGGATAGTGAGACCACAAGGGAGGGAAAAAAGGGGGCATCCATCCTACAAGACCCAGAACGCCATGAGACTAACTTAGCAAGCCCTGAGTATACTTCACCCCTGACATGGAAACCCAAGCATTTAAAGTAAAGCAAATCCGCTATGGGGCAGCATGAGGGAGGATGATCAGTTTATCTGGGATGGTCTAATTTCTGGGACTTGGTATATTTTTCCTCAAATTGCTTGAGGAAGCCGAAAGACTCCGGCACTCTTCTAGTGCCAGCAGAACAAAAAGTCATTCTAGAAAGACAGAATAACGTGGTGGACTCATAAAAGAGTCTTATTCTTAATTAGTCCCTGAGCAACTTGGGGGAAATTTGACCTTTTTACTAGTCGTTCCTTTTGCTCCAATAAATAATAAACTCATGGTACATCCTCAGGACTTCCATTCAGAGTCCCTTTTATTCACAATCTCTCCTCCCCATCTCTGTCCCCAACCCCACCAGATGATGGCTAGTTTGGTACTAGGGAGCAAAATGGTCAAGAAGATGGCCCCAAATTCATGAGCATCACTCTACATCTGTTACGGGGGAGTTGGTTTCAGAGGGAATTCTTATTTCAGGTTGTACTCGGCAACTTTTACATGGCCATCTATAGACTGCCTTTACAGATATAGGACCATTTGGCGCAATTGCAGCCGGGGAGCTAAAATAATGAAGCTGGGTACTCATATTATTTCATTTTTCCCCTTCTTCCTTATCCCTTATTCTTGGACTGGAAGACTAATAGGTCAGGGACTGTGTCTACTCACCTCTGCATGTTTCTTCTTACCCCTTGGTATGGTGCTCTCCTCCACGTCGGGCCTTAATAAATCGTACTACTGCTACTGGGAGTCAGGAGATCATCAGTTCTAATCCCCACTCTGCCACTTGTCTGCTGAGTGACCTTGGGCATGTCACTTCAGTTCTCTGGGCCTCAGTTACCGCAACTATAAAATGTGGATTACTACTGTAGGCCCCATGTGGGACAACCTATCTTGTGTCTACCCCAGCACTTAGAACAGTGCTTGGTACATAGTAAGTGCTTAACAAATGCTATAATTATTATTACTACTATTTCTAGTTCTTTCAGGTAGTGCCAGTAAGAACCGTATGTATAAAGAAGCACAAATTTTGATGGGATTTAAGAAATTCCCCAGATTGTAAAACTAAGTACTATAAAAGCCCCCATTAAACCTCAGACTTTGTGAAATTCAATCCAGGAGAGAAAGAGGTATGTTCAGGAAATCCTTAGTGGCTTACCGGCTCCTTTGACTTTACAGGATAGGAAGCGGAAGGAGGCTAGGATCAGAGTCATTCAGAGTCTTCTGTTGAAAGTCTCTCAGCCCCCTCTGCTACCCTGTCCTGGCAAGCCTTGGAGGATTTGTTTAGAATGAACCCCGGAAGAATTTCTGATGCTGTTCTTCAAGTATCTGCAGCTCTCCGTTTACAGGAGAAGTAGCTCAGGAGTTTAATAATAGCGATTGGAGTATTTATTAAGTGCTTACTACGTGCCAAAGCACTGCACTAAATGCTGGGGTAGATACCAGGTAATCAGGTCAAACAGTCTCTGCCGTACATGAGGCTTGTAGTCTAAGCAGGAGGGAGAACAGGGATTGAATCCTCATTTTACAGATGAGGAAACTGAGACACAAAGTGAAGTGACTTGCCCAAGGCCACACAGCAGACAAGAGGCAGAAGGATTTGAACCCAGGACCATGCTCTTTCCAGTAGGCCACACTGCTTCTCTAAGTTTGGATCTGTGATTCTTCCACTCCACGGATCATCTTGGAGAGATGCTGGAGTTACCCTAGCCGAGTGGCTCAGTGCATCTGCAACCTTTCCCTAAGCATTTCTCAAGGGGAGGGAGGTAAGGGTGCACTCCATAGCCAAGTCCCAACTTTTTTAGGGTTGGGTGTAATTAAAACATCACTTGAGAGAAATGTGAACCAGCAGTGTTCTGATGATTCAGGTGGCTGTGCCTAGAGGTAGGCTCATGGAGCAGGAGCAGGAAGACTCACTCACGGAGAAGCAGTGTGACCTAGTGGAGAGAGCACAGGCTTGGGAGTCAGAGGACCTGAGTTCTAATCCCTACAGAAGCAGTGTGGTGTAATGGATAGAGCATGGGCCTGGGAATCAGAGGGCCATGTGTTCTAATCCTGACTCCACCCCTTGTCTGGTTTGTGACCTTGGGCAAGTCTCTTCACTATTCTGTGCCTCAGTTACCTCATTTGGAAAACAGGAATTATGACTGTGAGCCCCATGTGGGACAGGGACTGCATCCACCCCGATTTGCTCGTATCCACCCCAGTGCTTTATGTAGTGTCTGGCCCATAGTAAGCACTTAATAAATACCAAAATAACAAATTATTGTTATCATTAATAATAATGATTCCAGCTTTGCCACTTATCTGTTGGGTGACCTTGGGCAAGTCACTTCACTTCTCTGTGCCTCAGTAACTCATCTGTAAAATGGGAATGAAGATTGTGAGCTCTATGCGGGACAAGGCAGGAAACATATCTACCATCTCTCTTGTACCAAGTGCTTAGTACAGTGATCTGCACACAGATTGATTGATTGATTGACAGGGACTTCATTCAATCTGATTATCTTGTGTCTACCCCTATGCTTAGTACAATGCCCGTCACAAAGTAAAAGCTTAAGAACTACCATTAAAAAAAAAAGATGGTCAGAAGGCAACCTGGTTCAGAAAACTTTAGGAACGATGGCCCGGTCTCTTCTATTCTGGCCTGGCTCATTCCCCCTGTGGAAATGTCTGTTCCTTGAGATCTGCAGCTCTTGAATTCATGGCTCCTCTTGTAGGAACAGACAGCCTCAGGGGTGGCAGGTGATACCATGGTCACTCCTACCCCGAGAGCCGCCCTGATGTGTCCCTTTTGCTTTGTCTTGCAGAAACCCCTGGAGGAGCTGGTCGGCTCCAGCAAGGTGCCTATCATTATGTCAGAAGCAAAGCTTTGAAGGACGAAGGTGGTGGCCGTGGGGTCCCCTCTCACCCCATTCTTCCTCCTCCACCAGCACAGCTCTTGCTGCCAGAGTCATCTTCTTGGGGATGATTTTGCAGGGGAACAGCCATGCCTACTCCAGTAGGGACCCGGCAGTGTGGCTTAGTGAATAGAGCACGGATCTGGGAGGCAGAAGGACCTGGGTTCTAATCCCAGCTCTGCCACTTGCCTGCTGCATGACCTTGGGCAAATCCTTTCACTTCTTTGTGCCTCAGTTACCTCATCTTTAAAATGGCGATTAAGAGTGTGAGCCCCATGAGGGACAGGAACTGGGTCCAACCTGATTAACTTGGATCTACCCCAGCGCTTAAAACGGTGCTTGGAACATACTAAGCATTTCACAAGTACCATCCTTATTATTATTTACTCCGGGTGGTCCTGGTAGGAAGAACCACTCGGTGTCCCTGATGAAAGCTTCGGGCCCCACTTCCCATTCTGGATGGCGTGTATTGGTAGGGAGGGCAGGGTAGCACTGCTGCTGAAGGGTTCATCTTGGCTCAGACTCCCCCTCTCTCCCAACCCTTGTACTTGAAGAGGATCCACAAAGTAACCCTGGAAGGAATGTGCTGTTTCCAAACTCATTTTTCCCAGCTAACTACCGGCTGGTACCCCATCCACAGGGAGTTGTTATTGAATCAGGTTGCTCCTCGCCCGATAAAGGCGAGATGCTGAAGACCCTGGCCCGAGGATCAGGGGGTACAGGTTTACAATGTCTAACGTCGGGACACCCTCCAACCTACCTTTCTGAGAGTCAGTCAAACCAAATATCCTGTTTTACCCGAACCCGCCGCTGTCAGTGGAGGAGGGTTTCTTAATGGGTGGGTTGAAAACCCAGTAAGAGTTGCAAATATAAATAAGCTGTGTGTAGACTTGAATTTAGCTGCTTGAACTGGGATCGGCAAGGAGAGAGGTTCTCCGGAGGTTTTATGGGATTAAGTCAATCATACTCCTCTGATGGTTTTCAGCTAGACATCCAGGAGGGCTCGAAGGGTCTTCCCTCTCCTGAGTTGGAAACACTAAGCAGTCTTACTCTTCCCTGCACTTTGCCCTAACCTTATCCCAACCTCCTCTGAGATGCCGAACTCTGTTCCAGAGGGATGGAAGGGAATGGGGCAAAAGATACCCTTGGGAGAAAGAGTTATCAGTTTCTTTGAACTCCCAGAGGCTGTGCAAAGACCCAGCTGGTCCTCACACCCCAGCCTTCGGGAGGGGACAGTCCCCATGCATTCTCTTCTACCACTCCCTCGTCTCACATTAACTCGACCTTGCCACACCTTTATTAGATCTTTCCAGTCTAAAGTATTTAATTAAGATTTAATCTCTCTCAAATCACCTGAGGTCAGCCTGTTGTTTGGGTATCAGAGGTTTCTGCTGTAAGGATATGACGAATGATGACAGACAGTGCCTTGTGTGTGACAGCGGGGAGAGGCTGGGTAGCCCCAATTCTGCTGCCCCTGTGGCTCCTAGGTCTTAACTTCCAAAGGGACAAACTGCAGGTTGGGGCAGGATGTGTTTATCAACTACAGTGCTGTAGTCACGGTCATCCTGAAAACCTCTGGCCACTGTTCCTGAGGAGACTCTAAGTTGTGTATGTGAGCGTGTGTGTGAAAAAGGGGCATGGATCGTAAGCACCTTGGGGGCAGGAACTGTGACAACTAACTACTGTACCCTCCCAAGTTCGGAGTACAGTGCTCTGTCCCGAGTAAGCGCTCAATAAATAGCATTGTGTGCATGTGGGATGAGGGATTGGGGTTTGCTAGAAATGTGCCTTTTACCTGCGGAAAGGGGATTATTTTAACATCTCACCCCAACAGACTTCTAACAGTGTTTACTGAATGCTGCTGAAAAATATACTTTTGCTTTAATACTTGCAGTAGTGGAGGGGCTTGGAGACAGCGTGATTCTGTGCTAAGTCGTCTCCTACTGGTGGGAGAACAAGGACGATGGCAGGGGGGTTTGGTGCTCCCTGAGGACCTTGTAACCCAGAGGCCATGGGCCCCAGATGCAGCAGGTTTGGGAAATGGTCGGAGGCATGGCTGGAGGGGTGGAAGGATGGTGGTGGAGAACAGGTACTCCTAGTCTTCTGGTGGGAGTCCCCAGGCTTCTTCTATGTGTCCCAGGCCTCCAGCCCTTGGAGAGAATGTCTGCCAAGACTTACCTTGTTCAGTGGGGTCGGCAGGTGGGGGAAGCTCCATGGCTGCTGGGAAAACAAGGGTCCCTGTTGGCGCCTTCCAGAACCTTTTTCCAGCCTGTCTGGCATTACATCTTTGCCTTAGAATTCTGCTTTCTGGCTCATTTGAACCAGCTGCCTGCTCTGTCTATTCCTGTTTGTCTGAGGAGCCTCATTCGGAGGAGGGTCTGACTCTCCCCCAGCTCTTAAAGGCTCCATTCTGTAAATTCCTGTTAACAAAAGTCAGGAGTAGTGAGCAAGAAGAGGGACTCAGTACCTACTGGCAAGTACCGACTCAGCACATACTGGGAAGCACAATGGCATAATGGATAGAGCATGGGCTTGGAAGCCAGCAGGTCATGGGTTCTAATCCCTGCTCCACTTGTCTATGTGACCTTGGACAAGTCACTTCACTGTGCCTCAGTTACCTCATCTGCAAAATGGGATTGAGACTGTGAGTCCCATGTGGGACAGGGACCATGTTTAACCCGATAGGCTTGTATCCAGCGCTTAACAAATACCATCATTATATTATCCAACCCAGTGCCTACTACTGTGCCTGGCATGTAATAAGCACTCAACCATTATTATTATTACTTTCAGCCTTGAGACTGGAGGGCCCAGGTGATATGTTCCTTGCTTTGAACACCAGCCCATACTTTTGGTTTAGTTGATGTATTAGCTGTTCACTTTGCCCCAGTCACTTCATTCTCCTCACAAGCATTCCTGAGAGGTGGGGGCGGGGGATCATTCTCCTTTCCTGGCAAGGAGTAGCCCTACGGCTGCAGCCACCCCTGAAAAGCTATAGTTTACTGGACTTCAGAGTTTCCCGTGTTCTTCTACTTACTTGACAGCAGTTTAGACCCAGTTTCCCTCTTAAAGTACAAACAAGTGAGGAAAAGATAGTTTCACTCCTTGCTATTTACTTGGACGGGCAGAAATGGAAGAGCAGATGAGGGAAGAAGTGGGATTTTCCCGAGTTGTCTAGCAATAAATAGGAGAAGAAAAGAAGGTAGAATCTTACCCTTGGTTTCCACTTTTCACTGCTGTGGAAGAGGGTCCAGCTGGGAAGGGTTTCCTGGACCACCCGATTAACTTTATTAGGTCTAGGTGTGTCACCTGGAGAATCAGCTTTCTGCTCTAGCTTCAGGGAAAACTCCTCCCTGAATTCCTGCTCCCTTCAAATATTTATACCACACAAACACATTATCTACTAAACAGTTTTCTCTCGTTTATTACAAAACACACCTCACGCGCACTGACAATTAGAAAGTCTCCAAAGAAGCCCAGGTGCCAGGGGGTGGGCTGGATCCAGGTTCTTTGCTCCCAAAACCTCTTGCAAGAATGTTTAGGCCTTCAGGGAACGCTCCTCCCCTTGAAGGTGTGGAGGAGTCCTTTTGTGGCAGCAGAGCCGAAGTCGCTGACCTTTCATTCACCCCCGCCGCTCTGGGGCACCGTAGCATTGTGCATCTCCCCAGAGTGCCATGTCCTCCAAAAAGGAAAAACCAACCAAAAAAGGAATGAGCACTGCTGTGACCGGGGAACCTGGCAATTGCACTGGCTCTCAAAGATGGGAGGTTTGAAGGTGAGGGAAGAGGCCCATGATAGAGTGGGGAAGGAAAACCACTAGAGACAGAGAAGAGTGATTTGCCCGGGTTCCCACTCAGGCTGTGTCAGTTTGGCAGGGTTGGCCCAGAGGTGGGGAGACGATGCTACAAAAGATGCAAGTTGATGCCTCAGTTTCTCTTCTTGCTGCGGGACACTGGCTCCACCTCCAGATACTGCAATCCGATCAGCA